>NW_026294480.1:19020825-20220825 GCF_007827085.1 Peromyscus californicus insignis
AGTTGTTTCTGTGGGTTTTCTTGTAATGTCCGTGAACCCTCTGGCTCTTCTAATCCTTCCTCCCTCTCTTCAGTAGGTATCTCTTAGCTCTGTTTAATGTTGGGCTGTGGGTCAAGAAATTGAGACGATATTAGAAGATGGAAAGATCTTTCATGCTCATGGATCAATAGGATTAGCATAGTAAAAATGACCACCTTACCAAAAGTAATCTACAGATTCAATGCTATCACCATCAAAATTCAAACACAATTCTTTACAGACCATGAAAGAACAATACTCAACTACATATGGAAAAACATATACCTAGGGGAGCTAAAATAATCCTGTACAATAAAAGAACTGCCAGAGGTATCACCATCCCTGATCTGAAACTCTAAGATAGAACTGTAGCAATAAAAATAGCATGCTGCTGGCATAACGATGTCAGCATATAGAAGAATTCAAGTAGATCAATATCTACTACTGTTCACAAAACTCAAGACCAAGTAGATTAAATATCTCAACATAAATCCAGTTACAGTGAACCTGATAGAAGAGAATGTGGAAAATAACTTTGAACACATTGATACAGGAGAAAACTTCCTGAATAGAACACCAGTAGCACAGACACTAAGATCGACAATTAAATGGGATCTCATGAAACTGAAAAGCTTCTGTGAGGCAAAAGACATCATCCATAGGACAAAACAGCAGCCTCCAGAATGGGAAAAGACCTTCAGCAACCCCACATAGGACAGAGGGCTGGTATCCAAAATATACCTTTACATTTTTCAGGCACCTACACTTGAAAGTTTACCTTCAATCTTAGAAGAAATTTTAAACTTTGGAGTTTTAGTGTTGAGACAGGGGGGACTTTTAATGTTGAACTTAGTTTATTTTGCACTTTGATGTGACTGTGAGCCTCCAGTCGCGGGGGCGGCTAGGGACTGTGATGTTTGGGTGCAAGTGAGCCCATATAGGCTTAGGTATTTGAATCCTTAGTTACCAGTTGGTGACAGTATTTGGGGAGATTGTATGGCCTTGCTGGAGGAAGTAATCACTAGGTAAAGGCTGTGGGTGTTTATAACCCTGCCCCATTTCTAGCATTCTCTAAGTGCTTTGTGTTTTTAAAGGAAGAAGTTAACTCTCAGCTTGCTGCTCCCTGGCCTGCTGCTTACAGCCAAATCACTCTCCTCCCATGATGGACTCTTATCTCTCTAGAACCTTATGCCAAACTATACTTTCTCCTCCCAAAGTTAACTCTGGGCATTCTAAAGTTTATCCACAGAAAGAGAAAAGTATCTAATGCTTCCATCATCAGCTGAAAGTAGTCTGGTTTGAAGTCTAAGGAAGGGAGTGATGAGTCATGATTTTTATAAAGACGCTTCTTTTCTCCACGTTGTGTTCAAACTCCATGGACTGGAATTTCCAAATCTAAATCTTCCCTTTCAGCCACACATTCCTCTAAAAACCTAAAGATGGGAGGACAAAGTTGCTACATGAACACCAGATGTGCTGAATTTCCTGTCCTTGATGTAAGAAAAGAAAACTCTTCTGTTTCTTATAGTGTACCACTTTAAAGGTCCATTTGTGATGAACTTGAATACAAACCCTGTGTGATAAAACAGACTTCAGGTAAAAAATTAAAATAAAACAATTGTATGTGGGGTAGCACCAATACTCTGAAGAAGATTCTCACACTTTGTCCCTTGACTCAAGCTTGTTGAGTTACAAAACCTGCAGCTTTTCCTCAAGCAATAGAGGAAGGTGAGAAAGAAGGCAGTGAGAGAGATCTAGAGAGAATTCAATGCGTATTTCCATGTATTGTGGGAGCTAAGTGATAAAGAATGGTACTCAAATATTTGTTTGGAGGCTGGAAAGATAAGGGCATTGGTTACTATAAAGCATAGCAAACTCTATGCTCTGTAGTCATGTATTGTAGCCTACAAAAAACTTTATAAGTAAACACTGGCATTTTTAATAGCATTTTCCTGTGTAATTCATGGTGCTACAATGTGCATGCTGATACAGTATTCAGGATCAACATAGGCTGACTGAAACATGTTGACTTATTTTCAAGACCTGTATGTCAAGAAGTACAGGGTTTTTACTGTACATACAAAAATGTGTACTCATATAGTCACATGCAGTCAGAGTGGTTTAATTTTAGAAAACAAAATAACTTCCTGTTTTCCACTCACATCATTCTTCAGGATAACAAATCAATATATTTTCCCATTACATTGATGGAATGTTTTTTTTTTTTTTTTTTTCTAAAATTGAATTGTGGGCTAAGTAAACATGTATGACATGAAATTGGAAAGGGAAAACTAGAGAATAGAGAGAGGTGTATAAAAGTCCAGGAGTAGGATTAACAAAAGCAAAAAGTGTATGAAACAGTTATAATTCAACCCACTATTTTTTTTTTTTTGCTATTTACAGCAAAAAATTCAAACTCATTGCTTCTGTTGAAGACTAAAATTTAATAAAAGTTTGTTTGGCTTTACATTAAAACCGAATATCCAACCTTTTCTGAAATGGTCACACGCATACTTGGAAATATACAAATGTATTTATATGAAGCAGTTCTCTCAGCTTGATAATTACAATATCAAAAATATTGAAAAACTATGAACCATGTTGAAAACAATCTATGATCCTCAGGACCAAAGAGTCATCCAAAATTTATTTCTCATGAAAACATATACAAAATATCCTTTTATAAATTAGCATTTATATTAAATTTCCAACAAATGCTTAAATTATATGTATATTAAAGATTCATTCAAAACACATTTTTGAGAATAATTTATTGTTTATAAATAATTCATGTTTATTAATTTTATGCCAATATACCCAAGATTGTATATCCATTAATCAAGTAAAAAAGTTGAGTGAGAAAAGTTTAAGAAGCCATGGTTTAGAGGTGACTTGCTTGTATTCTATTGAATAATATAAGTGGAAAAAATGGATTTGGAAAACTGAAGATAATTAAAAGAAAACTCACAATATCTATCTAAAGATTATTAAAATAGCCTCAGTTACAAATAATGGGTAGAAAATACATCCATGCCTATGAGAGCAGACTCCTCCTCCTCAACAATTATTGTCATAATAAAAATCGTTGTGTCTACTGTTCTACTTTTCCCCATTCTAACATGGTAATCGCCTGACACAAAGTAAACAAGGGGATGTGCTCTCAGTGGGAATGATAGACTATCCCATACCACTATATTCTGCAATACAAAGGCTAAAATTTCAGACAACACTCTTCTCTCCATATAGGTCCATGCCGTGACTACTTTTGCTAAGTTTGAGCAACCGTGATATTATATAAATTGTTAGGATAATCAATAAATAAGTTAAAAGAGAGAAAGAAGAGGAAAGGAAAATTATACCAAGCATATTTAAAATGAGAAACTCTGAAAATGTAAAACTTAAAAAACTTAAAATGTGTTGGGCTGCTTCCCTTAATTTTTGGGGAAAAAAAACTGTTATTTCCATACCACCACAGTAGAATTTTACATTTTCTACTTCAGTATTCTTCATACATTTGTCTTTTTTTTTATATCCTACAATGATGGATGAACATATTTCACACCTGCCTATATGATGACTTCTTTTTAAGTATCCTGCCATTACTGCTAACTCAGCACAATAAAAATTCAAATCTCTTCCTCCTTATATTTCCCTCATCTTGTCTTCCTGGAATTACTTTTGAACACACTATCTCATTTCTGCAAGTAGTATTGTAATTTCAGTATCAGGCTAAAGCCATAAAAATACTCTGACACTTAAAGTTTTTATTTCAATAGACAATAAATCTCCAATATATTGTATGTCAGTCTCAGATATTCCCCCATAGATATAACTTGTCAAAGTAACAATTGTCATGACTCAATGAAACTCAGAAAGAAAAACTTTTATATACAACAACTCAATAGTCTTCTTGATGGATACAATCCTTTAGGATTTATAAAAATTCCTAGAACTGGGATTACAGATGTTTGTGAGTCACTGTGTGTGTACGGGAAACCAAATCTTGGTTCTTTCCATAACAGCAAATGCTCTTATCCAGTAATCCTTCTTTCTAGCCAAATCCCAACTTTCAAGACTCTCATTACTTCAATTAAAATATTACTTATTAATCACATGTGTTCTCTCATCTGTGTTTTGGACATTACTTAACTTTGAATTTCATTATAGAGCAATTTAACTTTCTTAATGAGCTATCAACAAACCCTTTAATTCTTAGACTTGCCAAATTTAGTTTTAAGCATATATATTCTTGTTTATTTAGCCTATCCATACTATTTTCCTTACCCACAAATACTTGGTTATTGTTACTTCTCTTTCTAGAGCATGGCACACACTACTATGACACTCAAAATCTAGGCCTCCTTCTAAGGACTCAGATATTAACATATCTTTATTAAGAATCATGACTTTTGTTATTCCTGTCACCTAATGTAAGGAATATACACATTATTATCTTTCACCATGATTTCTATGTAAAGAATAGTTTAACAATATATAGGAAATAGGAAGAATGAAATGTCAGAAAATAAATAAGTACCGGCTTTGCAAGTGATGTAACTGCATGAACCAGCTAGAATTCCTGAGACTATTTGGAAAAAAAAAGTTATTAGTATTACTAAGAGCAGCAGAGAACTGGGACCCAGACTCTCCATTAGGTCCATAGCCTTTGGTCCTGAAGTTGCAATGTCTATGAATAGAGATTACAAGGTAATGCAGCTAGTGCTGTGATTTTGGAACAAAGAAAGGAGATGGACATAACTACAAGAACAACTGCCCTGTGTAGGATGTACATCAATATTGGAAATAACACTGAGAGAAGCAGAGAAAAGGGACTTCTCGTTTTTTGTTTTTTTTTTATTATGAGCTCTTAAAAAAAAATCTTTCCTTTAGTTATCTGTCAGAAAAGAATAAGACAAAGACAATTCTAGAATCATTATATGGATTTGGAAGGTGATTTTTAAAGCATTAGAGAATGTGTCTGCTTGACCAAAATACTTTAGTTTTAATGTACTAGGTAATTCATTGTATACATATTTGAATGCTGTGGGATGGTCTGTATGTCAAATGTGTTGCTAATTAGTCAATAAATAAAACACTGATTGGCCATTGGCTAGGCAGGAAGTGTAGGCGGGGCAAGGAGCAGAATAAAGCTGGGAAGTGGAAGGCTGAGTCAGAGAGACACTGCCAGCCGCCACGATGACAAACAGCATGTGAAGATGCCGGTAAGCCACGAGCCATGTGGCAAGGTATAGATTAATGGAAATGGATTAATTTAAGCTGTAAGAACAATTAGCAAGAAGCCTGCCACGGCCATACAGTTTGTAACCAATATAAGTCTCTGTGTTTACTTGATAGGGTTTGAGCGGCTTGGGACTGGCAGGTGAGAGAGATTTGTCCTGACTGTGGGCCAGGCAGGAAAACTCTAGCAACAAATGGCGCCCAACGTGGGGCAAGAGTTTCCACCTAAAACCTAAAAAAAAAAGATTCTAAAACGGAGCTAAAAACAGCTTCCTAATTGTCTCTCTCAAATGAGCGGCAGCTGCCAGTTTGAGCTACTGGCGGGTTGCTGGCATATGCGCTCGACCTGCAGTATGGCGGGAATGAGGCCTCTACAAGTGGCACATTAAGCTACATTGTGGATTTAGCCTTTGCTAGTACAAAACAAAAAAAGAGGTTTCTGGGCTACACGCTGCTTGGATAAAAGCATAGACCCACGATAGCTCCCAGAGCTGGTGGTAAAGTACCACGCCATGTTGGGAAGCTGAGGTGGGCGGAGCCAGCAGCCACAGCTGCTGCAGCTTAAAACAATAGATTCACAATAAGACAGATTCAGATGTAATAGTTTAAAATGTGTGTAAAATATACGTAGGCTTGAAAGAGACAAAAAAAAGGTGATATATACAGTATAAAAACAAATACATGGTTTTAAAAAATAAAGTCTTTAAAGAGACAGTAAAATTAATATAAAAAATAAGCCACGTAGAGATAACTATTACACAGAGAGTCTGGATTGTGTTGTCTTTGGGATTCTTAACTACAGAGAGATGTTTGATTGCAAAGGAAGCTGAGTTAAACCAGTACGTATATTTTAAAGATACTTTGACTTCAAAATTTGGATGTAAGGATATGTTGCTTTGGAAAAGAGTCTCTTTTGTTTCCACAGAAAGCAAGAGGCTATGGATTTGTTCCAGAGTAAGATACATCAGGTTTGACCAGCCAAGACCACCTAAAAGGTCTCTGATGACACCATGGCCCAGATGATCCAACATCCAGAACCATTTCAAGGCAACTGGCTCAGATGATACAGCCTCACGGACTACTCCATGATCCTAAAATTTTCTTTGTTTCCCCAGAAGATACAGTGCCCCCCTCCAGCAGGAAGTAGTAAGAGAAGCTACGCCCAAATTCCCAACTATACCAAGCTGACTTTAGAGATGTATAAAGGTTAAAACCTTCCTTTTTAAGAAAAGAAAAGGGGAGGTGCTGTGGGATGGTCTGTATGTCAAATGTGTTGCTAATTAGTCAATAAATAAAACACTGATTGGCCATTGGCTAGGCAGGAAGTGTAGGTGGGGCAAGGAGCAGAATAAAGCTGGGAAGTGGAAGGCTGAGTCAGAGAGACACTGCCAGCCGCCACGATGACAAACAGCATGTGAAGATGCCGGTAAGCCACGAGCCATGTGGCAAGGTATAGATTAATGGAAATGGATTAATTTAAGCTGTAAGAACAGTTAGCAAGAAGCCTGCCACGGCCATACAGCCTGCCACGGCCATACAGTTTGTAACCAATATAAGTCTCTGTGTTTACTTGATAGGGTTTGAGCGGCTTGGGACTGGCAGGTGAGAGAGATTTGTCCTGACTGTGGGCCAGGCAGGAAAACTCTAGCTACATTTGAATGTTCAAAACTCATAAGACCATGTTATTTATTTAAACAAAGTTTTACTTAAACCCATGAATTTGTGTTTACAATGTTATTACTAATTTATAATGATCATTAAATGTAACATATTATGCTTTTGCTTGACATTTTCTCAATGCAATAGTATATATTTTGTGCAAATTTGTGATCAGCCAAGCTAAATTTCTCTTTAAACTAGTGATGTTATCTGTATTCATGTACATTTTCAGCAATGAAAATGATCATATGATCTATGAAGTCTATAATTGTAATTCAGTTTGTATTATATAATAAACTGAAGAGTATAAGCTTGTCAGCAATTAATGACCTCAGATTAATGTAAAAATTTAAGTTTATAAGCTCAACTACTCTAACAAGTCTTCATATATCTTATTACTTTATAGCTAGTATTTTAAACCTACTAAGAATAAATGATCATAGGGAATGTATGTTTTAGGATATTACTTTGTGCAATATAATTATATTAATGTTCTAATAAGAATATTTCATTTCTTTATTTTATATTCCTTCTGAGCCAAGAACATTTAATCACCACCAACCAGCTAGATAATGCCCCCATTTTGTTCTATTTTATGTGGGTAGCAAAAAATAAAAACTGTCATGTTTAGGATTTTTGCCAGCATCCAAAACAAAACATGTGCTTGATTTCATATATAGTTGATACGTGAATAAAGTTAGGAAAGGAGAATTGAAAATAAAATACTAATTCTTGAGTGCTTAGATATATTTATTTCCTGTGGGATGCCCGTAGTGGTCTGGAAATTTGGAAGGTCCCATGTATGGGTTCTCAAGGAACGGGAGATAGAACTTAGCAATGTAAAAGGGGTGTGAGTGGTGAATATTTAACCGGAAGAATTGAATGGGTGGGGAGCAGCAGGGTAAAGGAGAGATACCTAATGCTAACAACCTTCTTAAAAAATCATATGGAAACTTACTATTGCAGAAATTTCCTAAAATATATTACGAATTGTAGATAAATGAACTGAAATTAACCAACCATTTTCTATTTGAATTAAAGACCTATTTAACAAGATGGCGTCTATAACTTTTAACATTATTGAGACAAATTAGCATTGTACCCATACATTAATGCATATCTTAAATTTCATCAGAGAAGCTTCACGTTTTTAGTAAATAGGGATTCACACAGAGATCTACAATCAAATTCACATAGGGAATTTGTCTTATACCTCTCAGAATGGCTAAGATCAAAAAATAAAAATAATGAGTGGCAACTCAGGCTGGTGAGGATGTAGAGTAAGGAGAGCACTCATCTATTTCTAGTGGGAGTGCAATACTGTACAGTCTCTATAAGAATCAGTGTGGCAGTTTCTTCAGGAAAGTGGAAATGAATCTACAGAAAGATCAGCAATACCATTCTTGTGCATATCCCCAAATGATGCTTCACCTTACCACACAGAAACTTGCTCAAACTTTTAAATTGTTGCTCTTTTCTCAACAGCCTGAAATTGGAAACAACCTAACCATTCCTCAAGAAAAAAAAATGGGTATAGAAATGTGTTACATTTACACAATGGAGTATTACTTACCTGTTAGGAAAAACAGGAAATGCACGTGGAAATGGATGGAACTAGAAAAAGGCATCCTGAGTGAGATATTACAGACCCAGAATGACAAATATGGTATGTATTTGCTTATATATAGATGGCAACTGTTAGGCTGTGCATAACCAAGCTGCAGTCTGTAGATCCACATAGGTTAGATTGGGACTATAAGGTATACATAGTTCTCCTTAGCAAAAGGAAATAGAATAGACAGTTATGGGTGGATAGGGAGACTAGAATTGGAGAATCAAAGAGTGTAAGGGAGGAGAGTTGAGACATTGGAAAGAATACAGGGAGAGGGAGCTAAATTTCAGGGTCATTTGAGGGGTAGTATGGTAACCTAATACAATAGAATCTTCATAAAATATATACATATATAAAGGAGATCCAAATGAAGGTGCCAAATCATGAGGGATACAGAGTCCCAAGTGGCCATCTCTTGGCATCAAAGGAATCTTGCAGTTCCAAAATTGGGTTGCATCTAATTGATTTGTTTGGCAAAAAACTCCCATAGGAATCCTTAAAAGACCCAGGATGTTGCCATGGCTATAGATTGTTCTTCACAAACTGACAGCCAAGCCATTTTTCTGGACAATTCCTACATAACTGTCTGAACAGGGAGAAATGGATCTAGTACATATATAGAGCCTTCACCCTGATGTTCTAGCCTCTTTGGTACAGGAAAGTACTCTGCATGCTCCCAAAGGAGAAGCATAAACCCCAAAGCCAGCCTTTGATCTACAACATTGTCCTCCCTACAAGATACGCTAGGGCAATAGTGGCACAAAGCTTGTGGGAGTAACCACCCAATATCTGATTTGACCTGAGGTCCACTCCATGAGATGCAACCCACACCTAACACCTACTAGCATAATCCAGAACCACGGACAAATGGCACAGTAGAGCAAAGACCTAGAGTAACCAGATATTCTGCTCTTTAGAAAAAAGTAACAATAAGCACAGGGACAATTAGCCAAATGAATGGAAACACATGAACTATGAACCAATAACTGTGAAGCCCCCAACTGGATCAGGCCCTCTGGATAAGTGAGACAGTTGATTAGCTTGATCTGTTTGGGAGGCATCCAGGCAGTGGGACTGGGACCTGTCCTCAGTTCATGAGCTGGCTGTTTGAATCCTGGGGTTTATACAGGGACATTTGGCTCAGCCTGGGAGGAGGGGACTGTACCTGCCTGGACTGAATCTACCAGGTTGAACTCAATCCCCAGGGGAGTCTTTTCCCTGGTAGAGATGGGAAAGGGGACTGGGCTGGGGGGAAGGCAGTCGGGGCGGGAGCGGGGAGAACAAGGGAATCTGTGGCTGATATGTAAAATTAAATTAAATTATAAAATTAAAAAAATTAATAAAAAAGTAAAAATAAAAGACTCTTAATGATTTTCTGCTATACTCATAGATCAGTTATTTATTTATTTATTTTTAATTGCTGAGCCATTATCGGAGAAGCTTTCTCCTGTAGTCAGTGGGAAAAAACACAGAAACCTGCAGCCAAACAAATTGCAGAGGGGGAGAAAACTTGAAAAACTCTGCCCTATATGGGATGTCTCTATCAAATCCCTCCACTTGGGGCTCAGGAAATCCCATGTAAAAGGATGATGCAAAAGAATGTAAGAAGGAGATGGGATGAAGGACACCGAGGATGTTAATCCCTCTAAATCAACATGAGCAAAGCTCATATGAACTTACAGAGACTCAGGTAGCATGGTCAGGGCCTACATGGGCTCTGAATTTCTGAGTATATATTACAGTTTTCAGTTTAGTATTTGTATGGGAATCTGAGTGCGTGGAAGAGTGGGTCTCTGCTTCCTGTGCTTTCTCTTGAGCCCTTTTTCTTTTATTTGTATGCCTTGTCTAATTCTGATGAGACAGTTTTTGTTTTATCTTATTAACTTTTCTTTTATTATACTATTATCTTTTAGAAGCCTGTTTATTTTCTAATGAGAGACAGAAAGGGAGAGGATCTAGATGGGAGGGGCAGTTGGGAAGAATTGGGAGTGGTAAAGAGAGGTGAAACTCTGATCAGGATATATTATGGGAGAAAAAAAACTATTTTCAATAAAAGAAAAAGAGGAAAGAATCTACCAAAAAATTTATTCATTTTTTAAAATAAATTAAAATGGTCTGATGTGCACAAGGCCAAGGCTAATGAAATGATTACCCTAACTTTTTAAAAAGAAAAATTTAAATGAGCACATACTTTTCATGTTAATATAAATGTTACAATAAAAACTTGAAAGGGTTTCATATTTCACTGGCAACAGACACCAAGTAACCCAAACAAACAAGTTGTCCAGTAGGCTCAACTTCTGATCTTACTGACAAGACTCACTACACAGCCTACAAACCAGAATACTGTAGATGAGAAATCCACAGCTTTCTTGATCTAACTCCCTTGCATTTTTATTGTGCATTCTATGAAGTTCATGGCCTAACTTCATTCTTCATGGAAGGAGAGTAGAAAGTTTATTCCTCTAAGGGTTTATCTACTGTAACCGGACACTGGAAAATTAAAGGGGGACTCTGCTTTAAACATGTAATTCATGTCGTCCATAAAAAGAGTAGACATTAAGCAGCATTCAGGTAAATATTATATCTGAAAATTGAACTAAAATAAGTGACATGTAAAACATTATACAATATAACTGCTACAATACACTTATTTTTACCTTTACTACATGTTTTATGTAATGAAAAAAATTATACCATATGTTCTCATCATGCTTTTCCCCTCCACCAACTCTTCCTTGATTCTCTTTACCTCCACACTCACCTCAAAATGTATTATGATGGAATAAATATTTTACTATACTCTGGACTTGGATGAAGGAAAAGTTTTTTCCTTATTTAGAGTTTTGTTCTCCTTCTCCATTATGACATGCAAATTTTGAGGATTTTGGTGCTGGAAATATGCATATTTACATTTCCATCCATAGTCAATCTTCCATAAAAACGTCTTCACTGACTCCATCAGAAATATGATTCACCAATCATCTAGCTAATTTTAAATCTGCTCAAGTGGAAAATAAAGATTAACAATCCTTTGTCTGCTTGACACTCAAATGCATATCATTTTCAACCATAAAATTACGAATGCCTTTGCTCAGCAAAAAGCTTGATGTATCTCATAATGAACATTACATTCTTAACACCTTTAGAAAACCCAATGATCTATAAAGGGAAACTATATAAACAAGCTTATCATTTTTCTTGGTTGCCTACCAGAATTAAGACAGGGATACTAAAGACATCACACATTTTGGATGCAAAACAAAGAGAATTCAAGCTGGAACTGGTGACACATGCCTTAATAATACCAGATTGTGTTTTGTAGTCTGTTGGGAAAGTAAAGGAACCATTGACCTTACCCAACTCTGATTTTTATGCACTAGTATATCAACCTGAAAAACATGCTTGAGTGTCTGGAACAATAGAGACAGAACTCTCATGGGAGTAACTAACCATCTTCTGCTTGGTTTGAGAATTTCCATACATGAAGAAATATGTGCTTGTTTCCACAAACCTTGTCAAATTTGTGGCTCCAGTAATTTAAAGATCCCAGGAAGGAACATATTATTGCTGTTTAGCTAAATTGATACAGCATCACATTGCTTCTAAATATCTATTTTTATACCCAAAGACAAAAAGCTTCTTTCAACTACAATCAGAAAAGTCCTCTCTGCAGAAGATAGAGGTGAATGCAGAGATGTACAACAGCACAAGATTCTGAGGGTAAGTGAAAGCCAAGTGCTTAGTCATAAGTTAAGACATTAATACCATCCAATTAATGTTCCAGGAACATTAACATTATGCAAGACAGGGCAGACAATAAGAGGCAGCAGATGGTGAGAAGGGCTATCAAATGCTGTCTTCTAAGTAATGTATGTCTATGGCAATCAGGAGCTCATAGTAACAAATGTGGATGCAATAATGGTAAATGAAAAAGAAATCCTTAAAGGATGGAAACTCTTGTTCATGTAGATCTCATCCATTTCTCCATCATTGGGCAATAAGATCTATATGAACAGCCTGGACATGAGTGGGGGAAATGAAAGGCAAGGGTTGAGGGAAAGAGAGCTTGGGGGAGCGGGAGATCCCAGCTGGATCAAGAACAGAGAAGGAGAATAAGGAATAGGAGACCATGGTAAATGAAGACCACGTGAGAATAGGAAGAAGCAAAGTGCTAGAGAGGTCCACAGAAATCCACAAAGATACCCCCACAATAGACTACTGGCAATGGTCGAGTGACAGCCCGAACTCACCTACTCTGGTGATGGGATGGCCAAACACCCTAATTTTCGTGCTAGAAACTCCATCCAATAACTGAGGGATCTGGATGCAGAGATCCATGGCTAGGCCCCGGGTGGAGCTCCGGGAGTCCAATTAGCTAGAAAGAGGATGGTTTATAAGAGCGAGAATTGTTGAGACCAAGGTTGGATAAAGCACAGGGACAAATAGCCAAACAAATGGAAACACATGAACTATGAACCAATGGCTGAGGAGTCCCCACTGGATCAGGCCCTCCGAATGGGTGAGACAGTTGATTGGCTTGATCTGTTTGGGAGGCATCCAGGCAGTGGGACCAGGTCCTGTGCTCATTGCATGAGTTGACTGTTTGAAACCTGGGGCTTATGCAGGGTCTCTTGGCTCGGCCTGGGAGGAGGGGACTAGACCTGCCTGGACTGAGTCTACCAGGTTGATCTCAGTCCTCGGGGGAGACTTTGCCCTGGAGGAGGTGGGAATAGGGGGTGGGCTGGGGGGAAGGTGAGGGGGGCCGGGAGGGGGTAGAACAAGGGAATCCATGGCTGATATGTAGAACTGAATTGTATTGTAAAATAAAATAAAATAAAAATAAAAATAAAAAAGGATGGAAACTCTTCTTGCTTCCTCACCTACTGTATTGTGAACTTCACTGACCTCACATTCCTCTATCATGTGGAATAAACTTTCTGAGATCATGACTTAAAAGCACTGTGCCTGCACAGCACTGATATAGCTAACAGTTAACTAACAGTGTGTGGGCACAGACCTCATGGGCCCATAACTAAACGCTAAACCTTGTATCCAGATGGCTACTCATTAAGTCAACTTGAAATAGCCAGTCAGATATACTAGATAAAATATTACAGAAAGAACGGTATCCATTAGCTTATTTTTTTATCTAAAAATATGGCTCTTTTAGACATATGGCATTATCTCTCTGTGCATATATTCATCACATACATTACAAATATCATACATATGATATCAAATATATAGCCACATAAATCTTTTAAAGAAAATAAAATAGACTAACCATATCATAGCACATGTTTATAATGTAGGCACTTGGGAAAGAGAGGCAGCAAAATTCTGAATTTCATGCCATTTTTGGTTACATAATAGATTTGAGGTCTAGTATGAATCATGAGACCCTATTTTACAATAACAAAATAAAGTATGTATGTGCAGTTGGTGCAATACAATTATTACTGGAGCTCAGTTTCTTGCCTTTTATCATGTATTTGCACCTCAGTCAACTTTTTTATTCATTTCTCTTTCCTCTTTGGCTTCTTAAAGGGATTGCTGTGATTAGATTTCTTAATGTGAGGTATGAAACTTTCACAGATATTTTTGAGAATTGTTATGGTATATGTGAACACCCATAAATCACTGTCTAATGCTACTGGCATCATTGTTCTTTGTTTTGCTTGCTAATTGGAAATGCTATTTTAATAGTCTAGAAACCAATTGTTATCAAAAGAGAAGTAGAATTAGCACCACACAAAACCTTGTTGTAAGTACAAGTTCTTCAGCACCACTCTAGACAAACTGAGTGAATATCCCCAGGCTGCCATTCTGTTTTATCAAGCCCTTCAAGTGTTTCTGAGGGATGCTAACAAGTGGTCTAATACTGTCATTTCTGTATTATTCATTGGCTAAATTATCATATGACTGTAAAAATCTTTTAGTTATGGAGATAGGACAATATTAACAAAACCATTGATTACACATTTGAATTTCTCAGTTTACAAGAATGAGAGAAATGCAAAACTAAAGGAATATAATTAACTTGTATCCAACATGAAGTTTTCTTTTAATGAATCAATTAAGAACATTAGTTGAGTTTATTCAATAATATTGAAAATGATTCTATGATACTCTGTTTTATTTTCTGTCATTTTATACTTAGCTAAATTTAGTGACTATGATTTTCTAATAGTTCATGAATTAAATACAATTATCCTGTGGTGAATGGTATTTTAAATTAATTATTAGACTTACAAAAATACAATTATAGCAATTAGAGAAAAGCACTTTCTGATTTTAGTACAAGAGTGCAAGTATTGTTAATATAAAATAGAAGTAAATATAACTACTGAGAAATTGATGTTAGAAAAAAATAAAAGTACTGTTTATTGCTTTGTCTCTGATGCTGTTACTACAGTATATAATTACCTACAAAATGTAGTAAAAAGCTAAACTCAACTTTTTTTGGGAGAAATTCATGGTGTGTTCCTAGAAAATCTACTTCTATGGCACAGTAATTGGAGAACATAGTAAAATGCTATTGCCAATAATTTTTGCTATTTTAGAGACATTTCTGAATCTTCAAATTGTACAAATATTTAAGAAAAAATCTTGAATTGTATTAGCTGGTTTTAAAAAGTAGTTATAGTTTTTGTGCTATTTTTACTCTAATTAAGATCATATTTCAAGTATAATTTAAATTCCCTTTTGTACACCGCACTAGAATTCATATTTTCTCAAAAAGTCACAGTTGTGCCAGGCAGTGGTAGAGCACGCCTTTAATCCCAGCAGTTGGGAGGCAGAGCCAGATGGATCTCTGTGAGTTTGAGGCCAGCCTGGTCTACAGAGTGAGATCCAGGACAGACAACAAAACTACACAGAGAAACCCTGTCTCAAAAAACAAAACAAAACAAACAAAATAAAGTCACTGTTGCTTCCAGTTCTCTTCATATCTAAATCCATTTCCTCACACATCACAGAGGGATTATTTGTTTTAATTTCTTTTTATTCCTTGCTAATTTTCCTCTTGTTTTAAAATAACCTTACAGGTTCATTTGTCCTTTAATCTAATTATACAGTGAGTACTTTCACCTAGATTCTGTGTATTTTATTTTATTTTTTCACTTCTTATAATCTTGGGTTCCTTACATATCATTGTTTTGCATCAGAGAGAATTTGTAGAAAGTAGCATATCTGCATTTTCTTCAAGCCTATGTAATGTTTGAAAGATACTTAGGAATTACAATATTCAAAAATCGTTTCTCAGAAATAATATGACAATACCAAATGTAAGTGACTGTGAGGAAAAGAGCTGCTTTGCCCACAAAGGCAAAAGCAGAGCAGAAAGATAGTTATACCACGGAGCAGTGTTTTCTTTTGATCAAGAGCAGATAATATGCCAAATGTTGAGCTGCTTCTCTGACATCTTTTTTACAGGCCAGTGGGGTTTTACTACCCTATTTCAACACTCGGTATTTATTCATCACAATACATCAAAACTTAACAAGTTAATAGTGCACTACTAACTGCAAGTACATAATTGTTCTAATTTTCTTTCTTTTGAGGAGAGAAAACAAGCAATTTAGGGATGAAAAAGTTTATTTGGCTTACATACCATTTCACAGGCCATTGACAGAAACCAGGGCAGAAACTTGGAGGCAGGAACTAAAGCTTAAGTCACAGAGGAATGTTTCTTATTGACTTTATCTTCATACTTCTCTCAGTTTTCTGTCTTTATTTAATACCTGTAAATACTGTTTTATTTAAAGTTTTTCTATAGGATAGATTTTGATCATTGTCTTTCTTGTTTCCAGCTCCTCCCCAAGCATTCCCACCTCTGTTGTTGTTAGCTGGCTTTCTTACACCACCCCCACAACTTACCCAAGGGTGGCACTGCCCTTGATGAACTCAGTCCTCCCACATGAATCATTAATCACGAAAATATCCCTTATTTACGAATGAACCAATCTGACAGAGGTGTTTTCTCAATTGAGGTTCCTTTTTCCATATGATTCTACCTTGTGGGAAGTTGACAAAAACTGACATGCAATACTAGACTTCATGAATAACATTTTATCATTTTATGGTCCATGTTCTCTTTGCCTCTTTTATACATCTCTCTTTTCCTACATCTTTCTCTGATGTGTCTTTATATAACAAGTATTTGCTACTCATTAACTTTCACTGTTTCAACAACAATCTTTGTTAAATTCAGAGAATGAACAACCGAATTTGAAATGTTAGACAAACTACTGGGGAAAAACAGTTGACTTTTTTTTTTTTTTTTTTTACAATATAGTCAGTGTTTTGATGACTGTGTTTTGCTTATAAAATACCTTTAACTTGATCGGAATGAACACAGGATTGATTACAAAATTTAGAGTTAGCAAGAGTTTTAAAATTGCCCTTTTCAACAGTTGCATAAATGATACAGTCTGTTTTTTTGCCTCTCTTAGTTCCCTCATCTTAGTATTTAAAAAATGGCCATTAGGACTTTAGATTAATTATTGCTCTGTTACAATCTCCTTAAACAAAGTCCACACTTGACACCATTTTCTGAGGTGCCTTTCTGTTCACTGAACAATGGGGAATTCCATGACTTTTGGATGCCTTAGAAGGAGCTAAGTGAAGAATTTCGGTCAATCCTGAACAACTGCCTTTTACTATTCCCTCTAAGGGTCAGGAAACATTGCAGAAGTTGAAGGGAAGTCTGTAAGAAGTAGAATACAGAGTGAAGGGCTGTGAAAGCTGGTCCCGAGACTCCATACAACTATTGTAAATAACAACGCTCTTCAATGATAGTTACCTCCATCAGTCTCAAACATGGTCATCCCTATCAACAGTCAGCCAGAGAAAGGTGAGAGGCTAACATGGCTCTGCCCTTCACCTCTGAATTACTGCTTATCGACAGAATCTAGGATAGGAGGAATTACTTTCAAAGAGATCAAAATCTTTGGTCGTGCAGGAAATTCGAGTTAGTATTAGTTATCATAAAATTAATGAATGATAGAAATACCTTGCGGGACAGGAAGATGGCAGACAGTAATGGTAAGGAAAGAGAGGTAAGATTAATCAATATAACTAAAATAGAAAAGTAGAATGAAACCATTTGCTATTACAGGATACTATTTTCAGCAATAAGTTTTATTTTGTTATATAGGTAATTGTTGAATGATAAACTTGAGATAAAGAATACAGTATTTAATTGAGATATCTATAGCATTTTAATATGACTATATGAAATATAATTGAATTTCAATGCAATATCATTTTTTTTAATTGTAGTATGTTAGTATGCAGGCATACTGTGCGTTCCCAGCACTACATTAATATGCAGAAATACATTTGCTTGAAAACTATGCATACCTTTCCTAGATATTTTCAGGCAGAAATGGAAAGATAAGTTATAAATATTAGCATGCAAATTTAGCTGTGTAAATAATTATCTGAAATAATGTTTTGAACTTTTGATTTTTAAAAAAGTACTCATCTTAAATATTCTATTAAATATTAAATAGAGTCATTTACTACAGAATAAGGATAATTATAATAATATCACACAGGTAAAAGCTGTGTCATCAGCATCTTCATTATGAATGATAGCATTAAAAAGGTTCAAGACAAATTGAGTTGACAAATTGCAGACTATTTATACTGTGATGAATGATAGTCAAGTGGATGCTGAGTCACAGTCATCACCGGTGGTAGAAGAATCTAAGATATAGGACAAGGGACGTAATGATAAATTTCTTATGTGCAGGCCAAGATTTACATTAGTGTAATAAAGTTGAAAGCATCCACAGAAATCTCCTACCGAAGCATACCACATTTGTTTCAAAGGAGTGGTGGACAAGAGAACATTGTTTTAGAAAATTGGGTCGAGTTGCAGAGATAGCTAATGTATCACAGACCCAAATCTGAATTAAAGTGTCTAATGTTGAAAAAATATTTTAATCAAGATTACACGTTAACAGTTTTATCATTTACAAAACAATCTTACTAAAATTAAATGGAAATCAAATTTTCCAATTTTAAACTTCCCTCCATTAATAAACAAAGGACAACTGATTCATTTTCAGCATGATAGAAAAGCAGTTGAAAAACCTTTAGACATGGTGGGTAAAATTTCTGTCAAATGATGTTTCAACCACGGCTGGCTTTCCTTTGCCTTATGATCTCTCTTTCTCTCTCTGTCTCTCTCTCTCTGTCTCTCTCTGTCTCTCTCTCACTCTCTCTGTCTCACTCTCTCTGGTATTGTATATGTATGCTGGGTAGGGAGTACTCTCAGCCATACAGATATGATTGTAGGCCATATTCTGCACAGGGTATTACCCTCTATATACCTCTATATTATCTTTTTGGTTATACTAGTTAGCCAGGGAATCACTGGGATCCTCTTGTCCTGTGTCCACTCACCTCCTGGTCCACAGACCCTGGAATTTCAGATGCTAGCCTGTTTTTGTGCTGAGTCTTAGGGATCCAAACTCAGATCTCCAGGTCCTCCTGTTCTCACAGCAAATATGAAACACACAGATGCAGGGGTTTCTTCATATTGAATATTGCTAAGGTCCAAGATTCTATTTAGGAGTAGAGTGCCAGTATATGGCTGACTAATATATATATATATATATATATAAAATATGATATATATATGATTTTATATATATGATTTTATATATATATATATATATATATATATATATATATATATATATATATATATATATGATACTTACCAAAAGATATCTCTCTCAGGACTAGGTTTCATAGTATTGAAAGGGGTTGTGAAAGCTTCCAAGGGAGAAAAGAACTCAATAGTCCTAACCAACTGTGCTACTTATAAAACTTAACAATAAACAGCATGACACAATATCCTAAAGGTACAGTAGTGGCATTTATCATGATCTTAGTGAACAACTGTTTAATTGGATGCAAACCTTTCTAAATGGGAAAGAACTATCCATGATAGTGTAAACATAGGCAGCTATGCAAGATTGGTGAGGTCAAGGATCTTAGGGGAGAGTGCATTAAACCAGTATAGTTCTTAAATGCATTCTAAATACTTATCTTTGTATCCATGGATATGTGTAGCTCTTATATCTCATAAAGGAAGCACCTTTTCTCCCCATGATTTCTATATTATATTTTTCTTAACATTACTGGGAGGAGTTGAGAGAAAGCAAACCCTAACCAGGATTTATTATGTGAAAAAAAATCTATTGTCAATGAAAGAAAAGAAAAGGTCAAACAGAAGCTATAAATAATTTTAAGCTACTATGCTTTTTACTAAATACTGATGACATAAATGCTTATAATACATTATGAAGGCATGTTGAATGGTATTACAAGATAATAAAAGTATCCTATGTTGTATTTATGTTTTTATATGCATTTGTTATTGCCACAATTGAAGGCTGTTGTTTCTCCCTTCAAAAACTTTCTTGCTATAATCTAAAAGCCCTGGTGAAACATTCAAACACCTTTTGTCTGGAATTTTTTTGCCTTTATTCAGGTTGATGATCCGTAATTTTACACTTTCCTACTCCCTTCTGAATGTAGCTTTCAAAGAGTAAATATGGATGATGGAGGTAAATCCAAAGAATTGCTCTCTGTTAATTTATTAGCTAGATAATTCTGTGAGAAAAAAACATTAATTGAGTAAAATTTGGAAAGATCCACCTGGGAATTAATTTACTCAAAGGGAGTTTTTCTAGTGTCCCTCACTGTACATTAATCCAGCAACTTCCTCCTGTAATTACACACAACTCAATCCCATATGCCAAAAATTACTTAAGAACAAGACCATTTCACAACAATAGCTCCTAAACCCAAATAAAAAGAAACAAACTCTGTCCTTATTAACAGTTGTGTTTTTCATTATCATGTTTTGATAAATTGATTTAGATTTCACATTTAATGTTTATGATGTGTTATAAATTAAACTCTCATTAAAATAATAATGCATTGTGATCTCTGTTATTATTCATATAGCTCGTTTAAAAGTGAAAATAAAATCATGCGTAATTGATTTTTGATTAATAGGTTATTTATTACCATTTTCATGCCCATCAAGCTTAGCCTTATTCATTTATATTTGTGAATAATGGATGGATACAGGGAGGGTGTTAGTGGTATTAATACTGCTATTCTAGTCTCTAAATTGCCTGATTTCAGGATTATTTCTAATCCCAAAATTATCTCTGCAGAAATAATGCATTAATTGGCCTTGGAAAATATATATCTTATTTGATTACCAAGGCCTTTATTTGAAGCAGATAGACAGAATTATAAAAGTACACAACCGCTCATATTACAGAGGATATTTAATTATGTGATATTCGTTACCAGTTCATATATCTACACACAATCCCTATACCTAATCCTGAGGGAACATGACAGAAGAAGGGGCAAAATGAGTATAAAAGCCAGGCGGTCAGAATGTCACTTAAGGAGAGTGCCTTCTATGTATGGGAGGGAACCACATCTGGGAAACCTTAACAATATGACTGCCTAACAAAGACCTGCTCAGCGACAGCACCAGCTGACATCCTACATGGTTGATGAAATTCTCAAAAGGCTCTGCCCCTAGATAAGGAGCTATAAGCAACTAATGGCTGCTAAGAGATGGATAATCAGTGTACTCCAGAATAAACCCTGGTGGGTTATCCAATCTCAAGTGGTCATGCCTAAACTCACATACATAGAAGCAATAACAAATGGACTCAGAAGATTGTATATGCATCGGTATAAAACAATAATTGTAGAAGTTACAGATTTGAGAGAGGGTAAGAGGGACACAGGAAGAGTTGGAAAAGATAGAGAGAGGCATGGAAATGAAAAACCATAATACTCAAGTCTAAAATTATGAATAAATAAAAACAAAATTCTCAACATATAAATTTCTGCAAATAATTCCTTATATTGGCTTGCAGTTTTATGTAACACAAATTGCTAAACGGTCTTATCTCAGTATCCATGGCAGCAGAAGCTGCTTCTCAACAGTGTGTGCACACAGGTTCTCCAAGTGGTCCACCTAGACTCTCAGATGCTGAAGCTCTACAACATCTGCACCAGGGCCCTCGCACCACAACAGGTCTGCTGCCACTTTGCCCTGGCATTGTCTGGCATTTGGTGTCCTTAAGTCAGGAATGCCAAGCAGGCTCATGCATTACACATGCCATATGGTTGAAGCACCAGGAGTCATCATTGAGAACTGGATTGATTAGTAATGTCTGCAATGACAGCCACAGGGTGGACTCTGAGAAAGGGTATGTGCTGAAGACCTGTGTCCCATCCTTGTTTCATATGGCTGTTGCTCGATGTAGGCTGTGTAGTCTGATGTCCAGGTAGCCCAAAAGGAGCAGCAGTGTGGGAACTTCTGTGGTGGTCCACAGGCAGGAGCTTCCTGTCCTGGCATTGTGGTGCAGGTGAAGACAGATGCTGCAGTGGGGCTGGGCCCTCTGAAAGTGAGTGATAGTTAGGTAGCTAGATGTTTGGGGAATCCCTGGCAGTGAGACCAGGACTTATCCCGGGTTGCAGGACATAGATTTCTAGAAAACATTCCCAAGAGTGGGATACCTTGCTCAGCCTTGACATGGGAGTGAGGGGCTTGGTCCTGCCTCAATTTAGTGAGTCCTAGAATTTCATGACCCTGAAAACATAGCATACCAAAATCCAGCCTCATCTTACTTCTATGGCCCTAAAACGCTGCTTGATATTTAGGATCATGCGATCTCATGACATTCTTTTATTATTCAGGATTGGCATAACTATCCTGGATTTTTGTATTTCCATATGAAATTGGAGATTTAATTTTTTATTTTTGTGATGAGTCTTGTGATAGAATTTTGATGTAGGATCACATTTAATTTGTATATTGTTTTTTGTTGAATATCCATTTTCACACTATTAATCTATACTGAACAATGAGCATGGGAGACTGTTCCAAACTTTCATATTTTCTTCAATATCTCTCTTTAACTTAAAGTTTTAATTATACAAGTCTTTTGCTTGTTTGGTTAGAGTTATTCCAAGGTATTTTGGAGGCTATTTTGAATGGTACTGTTTCCTTGATTTCTTTATAAAATAAAAGAACAAGTATCAAGATATGACATACAACAAAATAAAACCATGATGAAATAAATAATTCAAAGAGATTCAAACAATGATAAGATAGAGTGGTAATAAAAAGTCTCCCAATTAACAAACAATAATGTGATATAAATTTCAAAAACATGGTAAAATAGTTTAAAAAACAAATAATATTTGAGAAAATATATGAGTTTAATTTGACAGACATATTGCAAATGCTGTGTGTGTGTGTGTGTGTGTGTGTGTGTGTGTGTGTGTGTGTGTGTGTGTGTATGCATGGATGCTTCAAAAGTTTACTTGATGTCAAGTTATTGTCTACATACATTGTTATGTAAGTTAAACAATGTTAAATTAAAAAATAAACAAATTTATCATTTTAAAAGATACTATATATGATTTTGATTACTTATAGTTCCTTCCAAATATGCCAAGCTCCTAAAATATTGCCATTATAAATTATGGAGACTTCTTATAATTTACTTATAAGTAATTGTCTTAGTTACTTTTCTATTTCTGTGAAGAGACACCATGAGCAAGGCAAGTTATAAAAGAAAAATATTATATTTTTGATTAGGGGCTTGCTTAGTGTTTCAGAGGTTGAGTCTATGACCTAAATTACATCAGGGAGCATGACAGCAGGCAGTAAAGCATGGGGTTGAATGTGTGTGTGTGTGTGTGTGTGTGTGTGTGTGAGAGAGAGAGAGAGAGAGAGAGAGAGAGAGAGAGAGAGAGAGAGAGAGAGAGAGAGAGAGAGAAAGAGAGAGAGAGTTTGGCATGGGCTTTTGAAACCTGAGAGCTCACCCCAATGAGAAACCTCATCCAAAGCCACACCTCCTAATCCTTTCAAAACAGTCCCAGTAACTGAGACCCAAGTATTCAAAGATATAAACCTATGGAAGGCATTCTCATTCAAACTACCACAGTAATATAGACTTATAAGTTTTCCTCATAAACTAATTAACTGTGACCCACTATGCAAAGATTTTTTCATATATCATCTTACTTAACATTATTGTAGTCCATCAAAAAGTATATATTGCTTTCAGTCATTAATTGGAAGGTGAAATCTCAGAAAATTTATCACTTGCACTATTCTACAGCATGTGAATGAAGGACACATTTTCAATCAGATTCACTTATAGACATTTTTTTTATTATATTTCCAGAATCTTTCAAATGTTGGGGTAGGCCCAGATGTAACTCAGAGAAAATTTAAATGTAATCAACATATATTCTGTAAAGAAGCTTTGGAAAATATTTGTAATAATATAGAAGAAAGTATCATTTATGATACTGAATTATAATTCTGGTCCATTGAAATGCCAATTACTATTCTAGACACTTTCAGTTCACACCAGTCACAGCAGAGGATCTAAAGTGAATTTTCTTCTTGTTATAACTTTGTCAAAGATTTCTTGTTTTGTTGTAAATGAGTCCATGAAATATATTCATTAATAAATGTGTAAAATCAAAGTAAAGCTCCACAGCTTCCATTCAGTGTTGCAGCTCTTATCTGTACATAAATTATTAAGTCATACATTCATTGGGTCTGGTTAATTTTGAAGTGTAATTTTGTTTTATTTGCAACTTTTCATAATAAAGTTTTATAAGAAGATATTTATGTATACTGAGTTTTTGTCTGTGCAATTAATGTATAAAATAAAACATTATGTATAACACCCTTGCTGATATCTTAATTGCAGTTAAAAACTTTCCAAAAGTGCTTAACTTTAGCATCTGCTTATGCCTGGTTTTCTTACTCAAAATGTGATTGCCATGCCAGAACTTTGGTGTTGTTATCTAAAGTCATTCATTAGTGGTCCTATAAAAATATCTGCAAGTCTGTAAAGTCTATCCCACTCAATCTCAGCCTTAGAAATTAATTTAATAGAGTTCTTGGCTTCAATAAAGTGTTTTCTATGTCTCTCTATATACTCAGGCACACCATCTCTGCTACATCTTTTACAGATGCAGTAAGTACAATACCAGTCATTTGTCATTCAACATAGAACACATAGTCCTTCCATATTCCCCAGAATTCCAGAGTTGAGCTGAACAGTGACAGGAGGCAACTGAAGCTGAGGAGAGTGTGAAAACTTGTTCCCGCTTCCTGAAGAAAAATATACTAAGATGCATTTATTCTGTGTAAAATGCACTATGTATATTGGTTCCATGTTTCTTTTCAGGAAAACACATTTTATGGATTTGAGTAATCCATAGCATCCTAACAAAGAACAATCTTATTTACTCAAACTAAAATTTTCTGATATATTCATGATTTCTCTCTATTGCTGAACACTTACTGTTGATGACACTATTGTGAAATGGAAACTAGGCAAAAGTCAAGATAAAATTTGATAACTTATGTAAACCACTAGCAAGTAGTAAAATTATATTTAAATAAATTAATCATTATGTCCACAAATATATAGTCCCTATATTGAGACATTTATATATTAATCATTAGTTTAGTGACAATCAGTGTGTTTATAGAACACATATGTTGCTAAGGAATAGTTTGGTTCTAAGAATATAAATTCACATTGCCTTAGTATGCTTTCACTTATTAATTACATTATACAATGGATGCCTATCAAATATATACTATATATGCAAGTATTTTAAGCATATTTTATGTATACATTATAAGAACAGTGGTGTTTCATGAACTAAATTTCAGTATGGGAAATGCACTGTAAATTATTAAATGGGTGCCATGTAGAATGGTCAAATTTAAAGGAAAAGCGAGAATGATTTACCAGAATGTTAACTCTGGTAACAGTGATGCACTGTTGTAAAAAATGCCTCAGTGTGAATTTGATGGAGTGATCCCCCAGCCTAGCTTAATAGTACCCTTGTCTCTGCTACAAGAGAGCAGCCTGGAACTCTGAGGGTGACTCCTCAGCACCTGAGGTTGAAAGGCTGATAGACTTTTCCTTACCGGCAGGGAAAAGGGAAGAGGGCAAAAATTGGAGCCAGAAACTGTCTGTGAGGAGGTCCTGAATCACACATTAAAATTTGTGTTGGGAGCCTAAAGGGGTTTGCCAGTTATTCCATTTGCAGGAAACTGGCCAGCTCACTCTGACTGAAGCCAGCATCAAATCAAATCTGACTTGGTTCTATAAAGGATGCCTTTCCACTGCTTAATTGATTCTTTAAGCAAATGTTTTTTTGGAACTAAAAGCAAAAAAAAAAAAAAGTAGTTTCCAATTTTCCCTCTATGTTTCATACATAATTTCATGCAAAAACAGTTAGGCATGCCACAAGAAAATAACTGAGAAAAGACTAAAAAGGAGAAAAAGAAACAAAGATGTAACACCAAAGCTGCCAAAAACAAAGACAAAGAGGAAATTATAAAGGCAGCCAGAAAATAAGGAAGCCACATGGAAAGGCATATTGCCTTCAAAGAATGATTTCCCAAAAGCCAAAAACAGAAACCAACAAACACTGGACTGTGTCTTTGAAGTGATGACCTAGAATTCAATACCCTGTGAAAACATCATACACAGATAGGGAATGCCATTTTATTCTTTTTAGAAATAAAAGAACCTTGAAGAAATCATCCTTATATAAATCTGTGATTCAGAAAAACAAGCAGCAAATTGTCTTTTGCTGTAAAAAATTATAAAAGATAGCTATGTGGGTAAAATAGGCATACAGAAGAACGTGAAAAAATGGATTTGAAGGTGGTTCAGATAAACACTTTAAAAGAAAATATAAATAAATAAACAATGTGGAGCTTTCCTGAAAACTGCGTATAACATAATCATGCACTAAATACATAACTGGCTGTACAGTTAAGCATCAGTTAATTCACATGTACATAACAGAATTGAAAGTATCAAGAAGTAAAGGGCAGTGAGCATTTGAAAGAATTTTAGGCCCTACTAAGATCTGAAATGTAGAACCATTAAAATATTTTCACTTTTCTTGAGTCTGGGACGTATCCTACTATGAATCAGGCATTGATAACTACTAGTAAAATATCGAATCATCACAAAGGAGAGTGAAAAAATAAGTGTAGCCAATAATGAACAGAGAAAAGGAAATGATATATTATGGAAATAATAATACAATAAGCCATATAATAGACAATTGTTAGCAACCGGAGTAGATGCCAATAAATGAATTAATAAATGCATATAAATTATTCACCATATGTGTGCAAAGTAGAAAGCAGTGCTATCTTGTTTCTAACCAGCATGAGTTTCATGACAATAGGACAAAGGGAAACTAAAAGAGACAATCAAAACATACTTTTCTTATCTTTGTATAAAAGACCTTTGAAATGTGCTTACGAGCACTATGCTTGGTCTAAAATGGAATCATTCTATTACAGTGCATATTAGAACTTTAGCATTTAGTATAGTAACTTCTTTCTCCACTTTTCACATTATATGCTTTTTCATTAGCTTTGCCTCTCAAAGGCTCTCTCATTGCAGAATTACCCATGTTGATATCAATGTTAATGTATTTATTAGATTTTTTTTGCAAGGATAGTGACTCACAACAAATCCAAATCACAATGGAAGAATGCAGCAAACATTTAGTTTTCTCACACACGTGTAGAGAGTGAGCTTAGAGGTTTCATACATTCATCACTCCCAAGTTTGGAAGTACTTAGGATTAAGATAGATTGCAAAGTTTAATTCTTTTTTTTTTTTTTTTTTTTTTTTTTTTTTTTTTTTTGGTTTTTCGAGACAGGGTTTCTCTGTGTAGCTTTGCGCCTTTCCTGGAACTCATTTGGTAGCCCAGGCTGGCCTCGAACTCACAGCGATCCGCCTGGCTCTGCCTCCCGAGTGCTGGGATTAAAGGCGTGCGCCACCACCGCCCGGCTGCAAAGTTTAATTCTTAGGACAAGAAGAGAGACACCTACATCAGAATTGTGTGCTGCTGCTACGCATCCTTCTTTCAGCCATAGTAGTGGTGATAAGTACAGACTTGTGTGGGACCTTTGTAGGTGGCTATAGTTATTGTGAAATAATAATTTGAATAATGTGTCCAGTCCAGATACCAGTGTTTTTTAGCCATTTATATTACCCTTAGATATTAACATATTTATAAACAGATAGGCCTTCTGATATTGAACATATCACTATAATGTCATGGCTTATAACAACACTTAGAAATACCTGAAGTCTTATCCATTATAAGAAAGAAAAACATTTTGAAATATTTACAATATGACAGAATTGGTCTAGAAATTTGTTTACTTGCAGGGTTTGTTTTTATTTACTTTCCTTTTATCTGGATGAGAGAAACACCAAAACTCTTAAAATACATTATTTAATTCAGTACTAAAATTCTATATAATAAATATCACAATTTTATTTGAAATATTTTTATTTAAAATTGGGTTCAGAGGCAAGAGTGAAATTCTTTTAAAAAGTTCAAATTAATAAATTATATACACACAACTAATAAAATAGCAAGTGGACCAAAAACATTTATAGAGAAGAACTACTAATACAAAACTTATATGTGAAGAAACACTCAATACCTTCATATATTAGAATGAAAAAAAATACTATTTACCACAACTTGAAGAGCTAATGAAGGGACACTGTGGAATGAATGAACTCTTCTACACTATAGAAGAGAGTCAAAATTGGTGCAACCACATGGAAATGCATAGGGAATCCCCAAAGTACTAAAGGTAGAACTACTGCATTATAGCTGTATAAAAATACAATCCACAGCTTTGTACACTTGATAAAAATCAAAGCAACCTAACCTACAGTTAACTGAATACTCATGTTTGCTGGCTAATTTTATGGCAACTTGGTACAAGTTGGCGACATTTGGGAAGAGAGAAGTTCAATTGAGGGAATGACCACATTGTGGACTAGCCAGTGGTGCATGTTCATCATTGATAATTGATACGGGAAGGCCAGATCCTTCTTGGTAGGGCCACCTCTGGGCTGATGGTCTGGATAGCTATAAAAAATATCAGGGTCTGGGTTACCTCACTCAGGATGATTTTTTTTTCTAGTTCCAGTCATTTGCCCATGATGGAGAAACCACAGAGACAGCTGTCCCCAGCTAGTGGAAGCTCATGGACTCTGGACTGACAGCCAGGGAAGCTGCATGAGATGGAAGTAGGCCCTCTGAATGTGGGTAACAGTTTTGAGGTATGATCTGTTTTTCAGGCCTCTGGCAATGAGACCAGGACTTATACAAGATGCATGAACTGGCTTTTTGGAACCCATCCCCTATGATGGGATACCTTGCTCAGCCTTGATGCAGGGGAAGGAACTAGGCCCTGCAAGAACTTGGTATGCCAGATTTTTTGACTATCCAAGGGAGGCCTTACCTGCTGTAAGGAGTGGATGAGGGAGTGTGATAGTGGGAAGGTCCAGGGGATGGGAGAAAGGGAGAGGGGGAAACTGGGCATGGTATGTAAAATTAAAAAAACAATTTTTAATAAAAAAGTAAATAATAATAATTTAAAAGTCTCACTGAGCAAGCCATGGTGAGATAGGCAGGAAATAACACTCCTTTATGGCCCCAAATGAATTCCTGTCCCCAGATTCATGCCCTGTTTGAATTCCTATCCAGGCTTCCCTCAGCAATGGAGTTGACTTGGGGGTTTTAAACTGAAATAATAATCCCTTTTATACCCAAGCTCTTCATGACCATTAATTTTTATCACCACCTAACAAACACTAAGATGTTCACTAAAGCACTATTCATGATAGATAACTCATTGATGAGCCTATGTGCTCACAGATGACTGGAAAATGAAGATGTTTTATATATGCTTCGTGGAATATTAAACAGTTAATAACTATTTTATACTTTATTTATGTGTATACATCCACAAATATGTGTGTTTCGGTGGGTACTCTTGGAAGCTACAAGGGACATCAACTTCCTTGAAAGTGGACTTACAGGCATTTGTGAACTATCTGATATCAATGGTGGATTTGTATTCAAGTCCTCTTATACAGAAATAATTTTAACTTCTGACCCATCCACCCCCAAAATTTATAATTTTTAAGTTAGTTTATACTAAAAATGAATAAAAAATATTTAAGAACAAAATTTTGTCCTACATTTTCATATTTGTTCCTTTTATTTGAGCATCAATTAAGTTCATACTGACTTCAAACTTAGCTGAATATAACTAAAATAGATCTAATACTCCTTGCAGTTTGTAGACCTCTTCACCATATATGTCTTTACTAAACATTGACAGATTTTATTTTAGCCATGTTTTCTCTCCAGCTCCAGCTTCATGAGGATGCTCCTTTGTGTGTGGTCCATCCTTCGTACTCACAGCAAGCATTATTTAAAAAAATAAACTCTTTTTCAGAACTGGACAGTGGTGGCACACACCTTTAATCACAGCAGTCGGGAGGCAGAGCCAGACTACATCTCTGTGAGTTCAAGGCCTGCCTGGTTTTTAGAGTGAGCTCCAGGACAGGCACCAAAACTACACAGAGAAACCCTGTCTCGAAAAAACAAAAGACAAACAAAACAACAAAAAACAAAAAACAATTTTTCAGATAATCATATAGGGGTTAATATTTAAGTGTAATATTACTATGTAAGCATCCTTTAAACTTTACATAAACAAGTTTTGAGTCAGTGATTAAACAGTATCAAGTCAAAATTGGGCTTTCATATATATATTCAAGAATAAAGAAATAAAAATTAAACACACATTAAGTACTATAAAAGCACATTAATGATACAAAGCAACTGTTTCTTTAAGTGGCAATCATACTATGCACTGTAATTATCATAATTAGTGAATGCAGTGGTCACATGATAGAATATTATGTTGAAATAATGACAAGTCCATTTACCAAAAGCAATTTTGTAGAGAAATCTGATAGTAATGATGTCCTTCTCTTACTCGGTTTTCTCTTTGAGTGTTCCTTGTGTTCATTAAACTTATCCATATGTCTGAGAATTCCCCTGTGAAAGGAAAGACATAGATTTTTTTCAAGACCTGGATATTTTACTATTTTGAAAAACTTTTTAAGAAATGAGAGCAAAATTAAAAACATCAAAATTTGAAGAGATAATATGCATTCAGAATTTGAGCAGAATTGATAAAGGAATTAGAAATGTTTTCTCCGTCTTCTAAAACCCCTATTGGAAATTTGTCAGAGGCTTACAGGGAAGATTCCTAGTAGCAAGTTGGCAGTTGTCTTCATCTAGACATCTCCATGGGACTATGACTCTCAGAAGTCACAGGCAATCATGCAAAGGAAGACCTTCAATTTCAGCTCCATTAGCATCACATTTTAATCTCTCTCTCATCTGATTATGTTCAAAATCCCAACAGAACACTAGGCTTAACAATGTCAGCAGCACTTACCGATACCAGACTAGAAGGCAAAACTTGAACAAGGAGGCTAATTAGTTATCTGTAGTCTGAACATGACCCCGCTATTTGTCAAATGTGAGGAAAAGTAGAGTAGATGAGAATGATGATAGCTGCGCTTAAGCTTGCAACAACACTGTTATTATCATTCAGGATAACAGCAACAAGGAGAGAGGCAAGAAAACAAAAACAACAACAACAAAAGCTGAGGCCTCTGGAGTTTGATGAGTTCATAGACCACCGCTAGGTATAAGTGTAGGAGACAACTGGACAAACTGATCCGAACCTGGAAAAGAGATTTGCACTGGGGTTGCTGGTTTGAGAATCAAGGGTCTGGCCATGTTCACTCGCTCTGTGTGCCATCATTTAAATACTATTTAATTTTAAGACTAAAGATGGAGTACATTAATTTTCAGCAGTACCATGTTATAGGGGACAGCTCACAGAAACAAATTCAGTCATTAGACAGAAAGCAGTATCACCCTTGCTTTAGCTGGAACAAGAGGAAGAGATCTCCAAGGCTGTAAAACAGAAGAGAAAATACTGAAAAGTCATGGTATGAAAACAAAGAGGCTCTATCTCCTTTTCAAGAAACACTAGCAGGATTAAAGGTGAAGAATCTGAGGTTCACAAAGATGAGTGATATTCCTAAGTCTATTCCACAAGAATATATAAAGAACAGATTTGAATCTAAAACAGCTTCTTCTTCTTAAAATCTATACAATGGCTGTCAAGAGTCAAAAACACAATCTAAACATAAGATGTACACAAAGTATTGAAAATGGTGCTCTTTGCCATAGGACTATGAATGTTCAACACATTCAAGTGAGAATTTAGATATTCAATCAAGAAACGAAAAACCCATCTCTCTCAAATAGTAAGGGAACACTGTCTCCTAGGAATATTTTTACAGGTTTATAATTATAATGTTATACATGAAAACCACAAATTTCTGTTTATAATTCCTACAGGTTCAGGACACTACATAGGAAAGTTATTTCTCTACCTTGCTCCCTCCAGTTTGCTGCTCCTTGCAACGTGTCATTGTCTATAACTCTATGGGTTCTTGTATTTGTAATTATCAGGATTTTCCATTCACGTAATAGGTTTCAATAGAGTCACACCTCATTTCTCTCATAAAACATTTGTTGATGTGATTTTCTGGTGCTAGGATCTACATGATATCCATAACTTCCCAGTAGACGTGAGCAAGTTGGTCAAGGTGTGACATATGCATGTGGGACAGATGCTTTGTAGAAAAGAATCTGTACCTAGGTTTGTTGAAGATTTCTTACATTTTCTTTTTCTTTTTTTTTCTTTTTTTTTGGAGACAGGGTTTCTCTGTGTAGCTTTCTTACATTTTCTTAAGAACAGTATTTCATATACATGGCTTCATAGCATACCATTCACATATCTAAGTTTAAGGAAATTGTTTCTTAATTCCATACAATATAATCTGAAGACAGTTTCCCTTCCCTCTACTCCTTCCAGGTCCTTATTAACTCCCTCCCATATGGATTTCTTTTATGTTTCTCATTAGAAAAGAACTGGCTTTTAAGAGATAACAATAAAACATAACAAAATATAATATAATAAGGTAAAACAAAAATCGTTACATCAAAACGTGGATAAGGGTTATATTCTGGTTATCCTTTGCTTTACATCTAGTATCCACTTGTGAGTGAGTACATACCATGTTTGTCTTTCTGAGTCTGGGTTACCTCACTCAGGATGATATTTCTAGTTTTATCCATTTGCCTTTAAATTTCATGATGTCACTATTTTTTTTTTTTTTGCAATTGAGTAATACTCCATTGTGTGTATGTACCATATTTTCCTTAGGTATCCTTTTTTTTTTTTTTTTTTTTTTTTTTTTGGTTTTTTGAGACAAGGTTTCTCTGTGTAGCTTTGTGCCTTTCCTGGAACTCACTTTTTAGACCAGGCTGGTCTCGAACTCACAGAGGTCCTCCTGACTCTGCCTCCTGAGTGCTGGGATTAAAGGCGTGCGCCATCACTGTCCAGCATCCTTATGTATCCTTTGGTTGATGAGAATAAAGGTTGTTTCCAGGTTCTGGCTATTTCAAATAAAGCCACTATGAACATAGTTGAGCAAGTGATCCTGTGATATGATTGAACATCCCTTGAGTATATACCCAAGACTGGTATCCTTGGGTCTTGAGGTAGATTGATTCCCAATTTTCTGAGAAACAGCCATATTGATTTCCACAGTGGTTGTCCAAGTTTCCACTCCCACCAACAGTGGAGGAGGATTCTCTTCTATATGCTATACCATGATTAAAGATTTATTTCATTAGTTATGTGCATATATTCAGGTGTCTGTGCATCTGTGTGTGGCTATGTGCACATTTTTGAAGATGCCATAGAAATAAAAATGCAGAGACCCCTGAGGCTGGAGTGAAATTGCCTGTGAACTGCCCTATGTAGGTATTGAAAACTCAGTTCAGGTCCTCTTCAAGAACAGCATGCTCTCCTAACTGCTGGGCTATCACTCCAGCCTGCTAATTCTGTGGAGAAAACATGCCCAATTTCTTTGCACTCCTTGAAGAACATATTTGAGTCACAATTTTAATAGATTTCTTTTTAATTGGATTGGCACAAGCCGAGAGTCTGCTACAAACGTGCAGGGACTGAGGCATCTGGGAACTGGACCTCCTGCTGGCAGCAATGGAATTATCCTGACACCTTAATTACTTGTTTACACTGATTTATAGTTGTGCCAAATTATATTCATACTTTTAATTTTTGACTCTTTTTAATTTCTAATTTTATTTTTGAAATTACAACATAATTGCAACATTTCTCCCTTCTTTTTCCTTGCTCCAAACCCTCCGATACATGCCCCCACTCTCTCCTTCAAATCGGTGCCCATTTTCTTCAATTGCTGTTGCATGCATGGATCTATATGCATATATATATTTATATTTATATATATATATATATATATATATATATATATATATATATATATCTCGATTTAACCAGCTCAGTCCACATAATGTTACTTTTATATATGCTGTCAGGTTGGCCTTTTGATATAGAAAAGCCAATTGGTGTGCTCTTCTCTGGGGAAAACTACGTTTCTCACTCCAGGTTTTCCTACATTGCCTGTAGTTCTTTCCATAGTCTTTAAGTCTCATGGAATTTTCCCTGTCCACTTTGTCATGCCCATTATTTTCGCCTTAGTTGTATGGAATTTAGTATTTGTATACAATGTATAGTGATCATATCCATTTTCTATTCCCCCCTCTTACTGATTAACATAATATTTACATCTAACTTCAAGGCTGTACCTTTAAAACATAACCAATTAGTACGTGGATAAAAGTAAACAAAAACAAAAATAACAATAATAAATATATTTGTTTCTTAAAAATTGAATCACCGATTAGCATCTATGTGGGCTCAGCTACCAGAACAAGGGCAACCTACCAGTGGTCACTCTCCAAAGAAAAGTGACTCTCACTCCTCTGTGAGCTATCAACTGCAATTATTTTGTCAGCAAGTGGTATCAGGTGCCACTTCTCTTTCCATTAAAGAATTTTTAACTCTCTTGGTCATGTGGGAGCCTAGTGAGGCCATCCTCTACTGCTTAGATTTTGAACATTCAACCAATATGAAATATCTAGAGACAAACCTTTTGTAACACTCTTCTCCATCCTCAAGCTCTTGCATTCTTTCTATTATCTCTTTAGCAAGATTCCCCAAGAAACATAAAAAGAGTGATATTGATGTCCCATTATGGATCCCCACTCTTAGTTTCATACTCTTAGCACCCTGAAAAGTTATGAATTAACCACTCCCCACTGCAGTAAGATGCTTCTCTGTCCAATAATGAGAGTTATGTGATTTTTGAACATAAACATTTGAAAGGGAGATTGACAAGATGACTATTTAGCAATATAGCATCAATAGGTCCTAACCTCTGGCCTTTGTCTTGCCTAGCTATGAATTTTGATCATGTTTACAGTGCCAAATGTGAAACATTCCCTGTGAAGTGGGCCTTAAATTCATGAACTGCTACCTACATATACAAGCTTTCCCTTCATTTTACAAGTGGGTGCATCTTAACTCTAAGGTCAAAATTGTAGCATCTAGGACCTAGGGTAAGACCATGAATAACTCTCTACACCTGGAGACCAAATACCACTTTCCAGAACTATGAAAGCTAAATACTATGCAGAGCATTTCTTGCTCAGTTCAAGATTGGTTTCTCTATGTCTCTGACAACAACTCTTATAGAGGTAAACTGCGTGGGACTTGGATTTTCTTATAGTAGCCCATGTGTTCTAGGAGAAAATTATTTGCCCATGCAGGATATCTCTGTCTAGTCTATGTTTAAAACTTATTTAAATAGCATGCAAACTAATGAGATTCCATAGGACTTCTTCTGACATCCTCAGGTTAATTTCATCCATTCCAATTTCTCCTTCTTATAAGGGCGAAGAAACCCAAGGACAAATTGGTTATTTCTGCCTCGTCATTTTATAGTCTGTAGTTTATATCTGTCAAAAAGTTGTTCTGTACATAAAAGTTGATAACTTTTGAGTCTAGAGTGGTACATAGTATTTCTCTATTATCACTTTTACACATGACTGCTGCCAATGACTTCAAATGTCAAGTAGGAAAAGATTAGTTATACAGGTGGAACATTATTTAAAAAATATCACTTTGCCAACACTTTTGCAATCTCTATTAATAATACAAAGCAAAATGCACTCAATAATTTTATGATAAAACCTGAAGGCAAGTATAAAATATATTAGCAAGTATACATTATTCCAATGCAGTTTATGGCAATAATCTGTATTGAAACTGATTGAGAATATTTTATATAGCCCTCAAACTTCCCTGCAAATGAATACTGAGAATTTGAATGGTTTTCTCTATGTGGGCCTTGCTCATGTTCTTATTCTTTCTTTCTTTCTGTCTATCTATCTATGTATCTATCTCTCTCTCTGTCTATCTATCTATCTGTCTATCATCTATCTTCTATCTTCCTATATATCTATCATGTGTCTGTCATCTAGTCATGTAAATAGTCAGCTTTCATCTCTCTCTGTGTGTGTATCTATCAATCTGTCATTATTGCACACACATATCTTTAATATCAATTTTATGCTTATACATTTATAATTATGTTAGGTAATCTGTAATTCATGACAAAATTTTCTACCTTTTATCTACAACTTTACTTTAAAAATGGTAATGTAGCCTTGTCTTTTATAAAATAAATAAATAAGGATAAATATTGCCCCTTTGTATGTATGCTATCACAATATTATTATTATATATTCAATTATGTTAATAGATTATTTAGTTGATCGATTCTACAATAAATATTTCAAAACTTCTGTTGGTTTCGTCTGTATTTGAGTAATATCAAATATGAAGAAATTTTTTATTTCCCACTTCTGAGACATATAGCATTTGACCTATACTTTTTAAATAGAGATTCCTGGGTTATGTTCTGGAGTCCATCAGTCAAATTCATAAATAATATTTTTTCTAAGTCACACTAGAATATTTCCATCAAAGATCACCTGTACTAAAATCTGAAGCAGTTGCTTTAAGCTGAATTTACATTTTATAGAATCATTGTTATACTCTCCCAGTTGTATTTGCAAACTTTACTTGATTGTCTTGACCTCACTGTTATATTCACTGAGACAGTCACAGAATTTACTATTACCAAGACTATAAAGGCAATTTACTCAATTAGTGTGGAGAGATATTTTCAAGCAGATTGCTATATTCCGAGTTTCTCAATTTTCATAATATTCTTATTATACTAAGGTAGCAAGATTTTCAAATAAGTTTCTAAATTTATTCTCGATTACTTGTGACCAATTTTGAGTCTGGTAAATCTCAAAGAAATAAATGTATTGTTGCTATTTGTTTAATTATGTGTATTAGTTTTACAAGAATAAGGAAATAAGGTATGAATCAAGAGGCATCATGTTACCATTTAGACAGTTCTAATAAAAAAAACTATTGGAATGATGATATAAATAAATCTTTTAGAAAATAATTCCTACAATTAACTTTAAATGACCAGAAGAGTTAGTGATTTAAGGGAATTACAAGTCATTCTATGGGTATATTTTTTTATATATGCATGTATGTACAAACTCTGTAATCATTTACACTTTCCTCTTGAGGTTTTGGAAGCTTATATGAAAAAGAGACATGAAATAATGGAAAATTGCATATAGATAATGTTCATGAACAATGCATTCTAGCATTAAAAAACTCACCCAACATGAAAATGAGCTCTACATTAAATTTCTATTCATTATAAATTTGTCACTTAGTATCTCTCTTCACTTACATAAAAAATTCTTCTATCCTTCTTTACCAAGCATATAAGATATGCCAAATCATATCACATATTTGAACCCTTAAACGGAGCATAAAGATTATAAACTTACCAGGTTGACTATGGTCTGCTTGGATGGCCAATTATGAATAATGGGGAACCCTGGGCCTTGTTAATAATTACTATTTTTTCTCGTAAAAAGTATTGTTACTAGCCTTCTTATTTTTTATAATAAGAATTTATCTTGCTCAGGTGATCTTTTCTTTAAAATTTTCCAGTGAATTCTTAGTACACACTGATAAAAGTCAATGATGTTCTGAGTTAAGATTCCACATAATTTTCGGCTTGTTTTAACTCAAAGTTTTGTCTTCCTCATGCCCACATTCATTCATTATATCCACTCTCACTGAAATTTCTTTTTACCCATAAGCAAGGCAATTTTAATTCTCCCTTAGTACCTCCTAATTTGGTCTACTTCGTGCTAAAGACATGATTCCACTAACTGAATGATACTGTCCGCCCTTATCTCCTAAGTTGCAGATCAAATGTCACTTTTAAAAGGAAGTCCTCCTTCACAACCCTATATTTAGCTACCAACTTTGCAGCTGAATAACATCACATGCAGTAACTTAGTTAACTGCTATGAATGTTTCCTGTATATTGAAATGAGAAGAGATAGTACATTTAGCTTCACTGTCACTGATATTCTATCCTGTCCCAAATGATGGCTGTAAGTATCCTAATTCCAAGTGTGTTTTTCATTTTCTTCTCATAGGTTATGTATCTTAATTAAATAACACTCCTTAATAAGGGAAACATTCAATGATAAACCAACCCCATAACCATATCTACAAGTATCCCCCATTCATTGGCTAATTGAATAAGGCTCAAGTTAAGTAGCTATTTTATGAATTTATTAACTTATCAACTACAAACATGTGCCACATATTCATAGAAATCAAGCTGCCAGAATAAAATTTCATCTGTCTTCTCAACCTTTGCATTTCCATGAAACCATTCCAACAACTATATTTTACAAATGCACATAGATAAAAATTTCACAAACATTTGTGCTTCAATATGAAATACCAAGAATATCTTACCCTGTTGACCAGCAGTTTAGCAATCTTTGAAAATAAAAAAAAGCACAAAAGATTAATGTGATAGGCTTAGTTTTATAACAGCCTTTCAAATAAACACCGTATTTAATTCTGAGAATGGAGAATGTGGGTGACATTTACTATTTTCTAAGTAATAACTGACTACACAATAGTGGGATTAATATGGCTGGACCTATTAAATAATATGAGTACAAAGAGTTAAGAAAAATCATTTTCAATGTAAAAGGAAATTGAAGTTCATGAAGGTTTGAAGAAACAATTCTTAATTTGCAGATAGAGCAATGTACTATTCCAAAGATATAGATAATGTTTCAGAATGAACAATGAATGCAGCCAATTCTATTAAGGCTCTAAATCTCATATATGTATACTTAGTCAGCACCTTGATTCACTTGGAAGCAGACTTTCCCCTCAGTCTTCCATAGAAAAAGTAGATCCTTCCCTCGACCTTTGTCCTTCATTACCCCCACTCATGTCCAGGTTGTTCATGTAGATCTCATCCATTTCTCTGTCATTGGGCAATCCCTGTGTCTTTTTTGGGGTCCCGTTTTCTAGGTAGCCTCCTTGGAGCTGTGAGTAGCAGTCTAGTCATCTTTGTTTTACATCTTGTATCCTCCTATGAGTGAGTACATACCATGTTTGTCTTTCTGAATCTGGGTTACCTCACTCAGGATGCTTTTTTCTAGATCCATCCATTTGCTTGCAAATTTCATGATGTCATTGTTTTTCTCTGCTGAGTAGTATTCCATTGTGTATATGTACTGCATTTTATTTATCCAGTCTTCAGATGAAGGGCAGCTGGGTTGTTTCCAGGTTCTGACTATTACAAACAATGCTGCTATGAACATAGCTGAAAGAGCATAGGGGAGCGTGAGATCCCAGCTGGATCAAGAACAGAGAAGAAGAACAAGGAATAAGAGACCATTATAAATGAAGACCACATGAGAATAGGAGAAGCAAAGTGTGAGAGGTCCACAGAAATGCACAAAGATACCTCCAAAATAGACTACTGGCAATGGTTGAGAGAAAGCCAGAACTGACCTACACTGGTGATAGGATGGCCAAACACCCTAATTGTTGTGCTAGAAACCTCATCCAATGACTGAGGGAACCGGATGTAGAGATCCATGGCCAGGCCCCAGATGGAGCTCTAGGAGTCCAATTGGTGAGAAAGAGAAGGGTTTGCATGAGCGAGAATTGTTGAAACCAAGGTTGGATAAAGCACAGGGACAAATAGCCAAACGAATGGAAACACATGAACTATGAACCAATAGCTGAAGAGCCCCCAACTGGATCAGGCCCTCTGGATAAGTGAGACAGTTGATTAGCTTGATCTGTTAGGGAGGCATCCAGGCACTGGGACCGGGACCTGTCCTCAGTGCATGAGCTGGCTGTTTGGAACCTGGGACTTATACAGGGACACTTTGCTCAGCCTGGGAGGAGGGGACTGGATCTGCATGTTCTGTGGATATTGCCAGACAAGAAGTATAGGTGGGACTAACAGAGAGGAGAATTGAGGAAACAGGAAGGGAAGGGAGAGAGTGCTTGGAGCCGCTGCCAGGACAAGGAAGATGTAAGTTACCAATAAGCCAGGAGCCACGTGGCAAAGTATAGATTAATAGAAATGGGCTAAATATAAGAGTAAGAGCTAAACAATGATACGCCTGAGCTAATGGTCAAGCAGTTTAAATAATATAAGAGTCTGTGTGTTTATTTTATAAGTGGGCTCCGGGACTGGCGGGACTTGTCGGGAGCTGGAGAGAAATTCTCCAGCTAAATTCTCCAGCTATAAATGGCACCCACCTTAAACCTGAGAATCTGGATTATGTTGTCTTTGATATTTGTAACTGAAGAAAAACATTTGATTGTAAAAGCTGTTGAGTTATGCCAAAATGTATATTTTAAAAATACCTTGACTTCAAAATTTGGATCTAAGGATATGTTGATTTGGAAAGGAGGCTCTGCTTTTGTTTCCACAGAAAGTTAGAGGCTATGGATTTATTCCAGATTAAGATACATCAGTTTTGCCGGGCGGTGGTGGCGCATGCCTTTAATCCCAGCACTCGGGAGACAGAGCCAGGCGGATCTCTGTGAGTTCGAGGCCAGCCTGGACTACCAAGTGAGTTCCAGGAAAGGCGCAAAGCTACACAGAGAAACCCTGTCTCGAAAAAACAAAAAAAAAAAAAAAAAAAAAAAAAAGATACATTAGTTTTGACCAGCCAAGACCACCTGAAAGGTCTCCGATGACACCATGGCCCAGATGATCCAACATCCAGAACCGTTTCAAGGCAACTGGCTCAGACGATACACTCTCATGGAGTACTCCATAATCCTAAAATTTTCTTTGTGTCCCCATAAGATACAGCGCCCCCTTCCAACAGTAAGTAGTAAGAAAAGCTACACCCAAATTCCCAAATATACCAAGCTGGCTTTGGAGATGGAATCAGCTCACTCCCTCTCTAAACACAGACATATTGCTAAAAAAAAGGTTAAGATATTCTTTTGTCCCAAATCAGAAGAGCCCTCTGGTGTGGGACATTAAAAAAAGAAAAAACAAAAAACAAAAAACACTTTTTTAAACTTAAAACAGGTTGATTATAAATGCAATCTCTTTCTAAAAAACAAAAGGGGATATGAAATAGATATATTGGATATAGAGATGATAAGATAAAAGGATAGATTAATGAACCTACTTTTAAAGAGCAACAACTTGTTTAAAATGTTTTACATTGGTATAGATTTCAGTTTATATTTTACATTGGTATAAATTTTAGTTTATTGATACAAACTTAAAGTTGATTTTGTTATACTATGTGTATATTTCTACTCTTGTTTAAGGTGTTATGTTTGTACAGCTCATTTAAAATTGTAATGGATAATTAAAAATTAGATTAATAATTAGTCACCTATGATAATCATACTCATAGCCATGTTAGTTAAGTTTTCTAGGCATACATAGATATATTTCAGATAGACAGGTAATCTTCAAACACTTCAAAGACCTACAGAATATGGCATTTAAAATATTTTTAAAAATTTAGACTTTCTGGACAGTAAGACATGTCTGCTCCTGGGCAACACTGATTTACTTCAGAGAGGAAGATGGGCGTCAAAGACAGTCTGTATGGAGTTTATCTTCACTTTGACAAAAATAGCCATTTGGGCAAGAAACTGTTCTTGCCTGGACTGCTTGATCGACTGGACATACAGGACCCATGAAAAGGTGGCCACTAAACTTTGCTTGGCAAAATGGTCCTTTAGGTTCCTGCTTCACAGAGAAAACTGCCAGACATTCTACAAGACACAGAGAAAAATGACTGAGAGACTCTAGGCCTGTGGGCTGAAGACAGATGTCCCAACTTTACAAGAGAACTTTAGATGACTGTCCAGGCTGACAGCTGTCTCTCTACCCTGCAAGACTCCCGAAAGTTTCTTACATCCTTCTCCCATTTCTCAGGTACTATTATATCCTTCTGAGGTCTTTGATGTGGTTGAAGACTAAATAGTTATAATTTCATCAGTTATGATAAAAGATGGATTATATATAAAACCTTAGACTCACAAATATAAGATAGATCGGATATCTTCTTTAACATTGTAACTGTAATTCTTGCTTGATAATTGTTTTGTTATATGTAAATTTACTATGTTAAAGTTAAAAACCTTTTTTGAAAAAGAAGAAAAGGGGAAGTGCTGTGGATATTGCTCTATATAAATAAAACACTGATTGGCCAATAGCCAGACAGGAAACATAGGCGAGACTAACAGAGAGGAGAATTGTGGAAAAAGGAAGGGAAGTGGAGACTGCTAGAGCTGCAGCCAGGACAAGGAAGATGTTAGGTACCAATAACCCACAAACCACGTGGCAAAGTATAGATTAATAGAAATGGGCTAAATATAAGAGTAAGAGCTAGACAATGATAGGCCTGAGCTAACGGCCAAGCAGTTTAAATAATATAAGTCTGTGTGTTTATTTTACAAGTGGGCTCCGGGACTGGTGGGATTTGGTGGGAGATGGAAAGAAATTCTCCAGCTACATGCCTGGAATGAATCTACTAGTTTGAACTGAATCCCCAGGGGAGTCTTTGCCCTGGAGGAGATGGGAATGTGGAGTGGGCTGGGGGGAAAGCTGGGGGGGGGAAGAGGGGGAAGAAAAAGGGAATCTGTGGCTGATATGTAAAATTAAATTAAATTATAAAATTAAAAAGAAAAAAGAAAAAGTAGATCCTATCAAATACCTTCATTTCACCTTGTATAGAACTGAATGGAGTACTAAGTCAAATCTGCTAAGTCTTCTCGTTTACAGTACACTAAGACTGTAAGGTGATTTTAAGCACTTAAGTATATGACAATTTTAATGCAGCAAAATAAAACTGATATAATCTGATCGAATAAGGAAACCACTTGACAGTTCCCACAAAGCAGATGAAAAGCAGAAGGTGAATCAGCCACAGCCCCTTAATGTATTCAGCTTGTTAGAAGATGCAGGGTGTTAAGAGTATCTTGGAGCAATTTTTACCGGTTTTAGGTTTGGAACATATAGAATCTTTGAACTTTTATCAGATCACACCCTCATTAATGCATCATTAAAATTCAGGAAATGATGCCCAGATCTCAAGGAACTAATATTAATATATTAATTATTTGAATCAGGAGGAATCCTGGCTTCTAGGGGTACTACAGTTTAAACAAAATTTAAAGAGTTATTGGAGTATGGAAATTTTACTGAGGAAATAGTGTGGAAATTTCAAAGAAATAGAACTAGAAAGTTCATATTATGAAGGATGATATTATGAAGGATGAAGGTCATGATAGAGTAAAGAGGATTCAATGGGATAGGCTAGGAGAGCAGGGTGGAGAAGGCAGTGTGAAGGTGGATAAGAAACTCTAAGACCTTTGTAAAAATCATATGAAAGCTTACTATTTGTAGAATTTCCTAAACTAGACACACACACACACACACACACACACACACACACACACACACACACACACACACATTCACATGGAGAGAGACAGAGGGACTGATTAATTCACCAAATCTAAAATTGCTGTGATGCATCCCAGAAAAATAATATAAGACAAATAAATGCCAAAATATATAAGAATATATAAAACTAATAATGTAAAACTTATAATAGAGATATAAAACTAATGTAAAACATCATTATAATACTCCAGAAGAAAAGAACATAATAGCTAGGACAAAAAATATAAAGCAAATCATAAGAAATAACTTGAGACCCACTATTTTTAACTCTTTATACATTACTAGAAATGTGGATTCATATCTATCCAGTATATTCCCATCTTCATGCTACTTGTGAATTTAAACATACATAAAATCATTTCAACTACGAATGAGTAAATATAAGTTCTTATGAGGGTTTTTATATGGCATCTGTATCTATGCTTACCACACAGGAAATGAAGTTTCCCAACATGATTGGCAGCTGGCTCACAAACATGTAGACATTAAAAAAAGGAAGGTGTCTTCCAGGGCAAAGTTTTTACAAAGTGAATGCAACAGCCATTTTTGACCAAAAAGAAACACTTTGACAGAAAAAAAAAAAAAGTTTATAACTCCACTTCAGACAAAAATATTTAAAGATAGGAGTTTTAAATCTCCACCGACTTACTGAGAAATTTCTATAAAGCTCACGAAAGAAGGTAGTAGTTTTCAGGAAAAGAGTTTAAAACAGTTTCACATATAGAGCTACCAGATACAAAGAAAAAAGATCTACAAATATATAAACATTAAAGCCTATTTCTAGTTATTCATAGAATAACATTTGATTTTTTTAATAGGCATTAAAAGAAAGGTAGAGAAAATTTGGGGCTAGTTTATAGAAGTTCAAAGAATGCCTCCACTTTCTAAGTTAAGTGAAGGAATTGAATTGTTTTACTTGAAAGCTTGACCTTCCAGGATTTTAAAATTAACTTTTATTTCTTTAAGCCTCTCCAATTACTAAAAATATAACTTCTTGTCAGATATTGGCAAATAAAACAAGCCACTGTAGGTTTGCTTCGTTTGAAGTGAAGGGAAATAGATTGCCAATATGCCTGTGTAGGCAGCAGCACCGTGATAAAATGTCAAAAACAACTTTACTGGTAGTTATCTCCCTGTTTCAAAGAGGAACTCTCAATTTCTACCTCTTGTTAGAACGCATTCCTAAATAAAAACTGAAAAAAAAAAAAACCTCTTTTGAGGTTTTTCAGTGTTCTTTGCTTTCTATTTCAGATTAACAGTTATGAATTATAAAAACAAATGAGGTTTAGTATGAAAATAATGTATGTTCTCACAGCAGGAAATAATAAAGTCTCACAATATTTGTCACACCCAACTCCTCTTGCTTGTCTTACTGTACACATAAAATTATTAGACTGATGAACTCTCTGGACTGCCAAGGAATACCCAAATTTATTCCTCTGTGAATACATACCCAAGTACATAATATTATAGCAAATGCCTGAGTAAAAATTAAAAAAAAATGCAGTTTTAAGACCACTTCCAATATCTTTCTTTCTGACACATTCACCTAGAAATTGTGCAGAATTCTTCCACTGTTTTATTGTTATTTTTATTTGACTTTATAATTCCACTCTTATCATAGGGTCTGATTTGATAAGCATTGATTCAATTTTCACAGGCAAACTCAGTGTTTAATATCACAAGTCACAGAAGGCCAGCTGTCCTGTGTCCTCCTTCTGATCAATGCTAGTCTCTGAGCATGTGAACTATAACACGAGTGCTATATTCATAGCCTTAAGACTGATGAGCTTATATTTTATTTTTGGATTTCTGTTGAATAAATCTTATGATTATTTTAGTGTTCTTTGTTGTGCCAGCTTGCTTCAATTTTATTTCTCTGTTACCTCCATGTAACCAAATCTTATTTAAGTTCAAGCTCTAAGACACACTGATGTACTTAGTGTAAAATCACACAAGTCTCTCTTTCTTCCTGACTATATGTCAGTGTTTCTATTCTTGTTTATCTGTCTCCTCCTTGACTTATGTCTCTGTCTCTTAATAACTACATGTTATTGCATCCTCCTGAATATGTTTCTGCCTTTTTCCTGGTCTTTCTGTCTTGCTTTTTCCCTCACTAGAAAGATTCATCCTCTATGAATACTTGTTTTCCTACATACAAGCAAAAATTCTTACTTTGTTTGCTGTTTTGGGAAGGTTAGCCTTGTTCACTCGCATGCTTTGATAATATTTTATACAGACTCTACAGTGTAAGTAAGATAAATGACCTCATGACAGTTATAACTACATGTTTAGAATGCTGTGAAATACATGACTTCTAGGGACACTTAGAAAATCTTGAGAGACTCCCTCATGCCCTGGCATTTTAACCACTCTCCACCCTTCTCCATTTTCTCCACTCAGCCCACAGGAAATCAATTGAAGGCTGTCCCTTTTATTGCCAAACCGTAGCCTAATACTCCTATGTAAAGTCCACAAACTCATGCTTAAGAGCATTTAAGTCCAAGAATAAAAGAAAAATAAAATTTTAAAAAGAGCGAAAAGAAGAAAAGAAGAGAACATGAGAAGATGAAGAAACCCATCTTAATAATGTGGAAATCTGGTGGACTGTATCCAGCTTTAGGGATTTTCAGGAACACTTGCCCTTGAAATGATTTAAGAAGTCTCCATAACTGGTTACTGCTTTCAAGTTGTCTGATGCTAGAATTGCACTGAAATTCACCTATGGAAAATTTCTTGTTGTAAATTCAAATAAACTTACTGTTGGCTGTTCACACGCAATTAGACCCAGAGAACATTGGAACCAGTGTTTACAGACAGGAAAATTCCTTAGTGGTCTCAAGTAGATGCTTTAGTGGGCATAATGAAGAAGGTAACATAGAATCAAAGAGTAAAACAACAAGAGAAAAAGAAATGATAAAATTTGATCCTGGGCTTAAAAAAAAAAGGGTTACATCCCAGGAGAAGGTAAAGTAAACAAGAAATGGTGTGAAATCAGCTACATAAATAAATTTCTGAGTTTCCAATACCATGAAGTCAAAATGAACCACTAAGATACTAAACTTGTTTTATGAAGACTTGAATAGATGGGTTTTTGCATGCGACACTTGTGGTCAGGAAAGTCAAACTGGAAGCTTGCAGATACTACAAGTGCTTTGAATTTTGGTTTTGTGCTGCTTTAGACTGTTTTCCTGAATAAAAATATTTAGTATAAGTATTTAAATTTTTTGTATAAATGGGAAAAAGGGAAAATTTAATGAAATAGGCAATAAAGAGTCTTGAAAATGGAGAAGAGATGTTAAGACATTTGATAAAAAGGAGAAAAAGAGCTTACTGTGTTATTTCTACTGTCACATGGAACATTAACTAAACTGAATCATTTTATAGAGAGAATGATGGTGTCTGTGGAAAAGACATTCAGTAGTTTTTATTACAGGAAAAAAACCTAGTGATGAATATGAAAATTTAGCCAGTGGAAAAATGTCAAAATTTTATATATTTGAAAAATGTTGAGAAAGACAACTATTTTCAAACTGACCTGAAATCTTAAGTTCTGGACTGATTTCAACCAATTTATTATGAAAGTTGCTATGTCCATGACCTCAAGAACTATCATGGTTAGCTAGGTTCACAATCCTAGGCATGAATTCCCTCTTATTGAATGTTCAATTAAATAAATGCGTGTTACCTTTAAGATACAGGTACTACTTTTGCAATCTTGACTATATCTTGCTATGATGTTCATTACTGTGATTCTAGTTCTTAAAACCAGATAGTACTATTGACTTATATTATCCCTTGGAAGCACCTTCAGATGTTATGAGAACTATTTTGCAGTGTCAGGTAATTTCCACAAGATATCATAAAAGTCCTGTGTCTGGAATTTATACCTTATTTTCAAGTACCGCAAGGTAACCATGGGCAAATTTTCTAAACCAGGGTAATTCCCAAATACATTCTAAATAGCTATCCTTAAGTCCACAGATAAGTATATGTTTCAACCCTCATCAAAAAGCTCTTTTTGGCACCATGTGGAGAACCTTACAGAAAGTCACATGCAGTCAAAGTGCAGAGGGCAACAGGCCATGGTGTGTGCATCCCCAACTTGTACATCTACAGAAAAGCCCTATACTTAAAGCTCATAGATCATCAGAGAATACACTGAAAGGTGGGAAAAGGCAGAAGACACAATATCTTTTGAAAGACAATGTCTTCTATACATTATGGGGAGCTGTACCCAAAACTTATAATAATATGGCCATCTAAACTAGACCTGCATAAAGATAGCACCAACTGAGGAATCGAAGAAATCTCACAACCCCTTTTGCTGAAGAGCTATGAGTAATTAATGGCTGCTAAGAGAGGAAGAATCAGTTTTCTCAACACTCATCTACACCAAGTGGTTAGCCCTAATCATATATACATATGAGCAAAAATAGATCCAGGATGTTATTTTTATGTATACATAGGAGTACACATACATACACATACACACACACACACACACACACACACACACACACACACACACACACCAATAATAAATAATGTGAGGTCTTAAATTTTAGAGAGGGGAAGAACATAAGAGAATTCGTGGGGAGAAAGATGTAAATATGTTGTCATGTAGAAAGTACTTAAAATATATGTGTTAAAAAAGGAAAGCTACTCAAATAACTGAAATTTACTGGAATAGACTTAATTTAAACAACTCATACACATTCTTAGTTAAATTACACTATATTAAAAAGTGGCTAAGTCTTAATATAGCTTATATGGATGGAAAAGCATATCAAACTTCAGCTACAATCATTTCAATGCCACTCATTTTTGTGTCTGTATATCCTCTTACTGAGAGTGAACAAGTAAGTTTAGGCATTCATAATTTTATTAATTATCCACATAAATAATTTTCTCTAGTATTAAACAATGGAATGTGGCAATATTCTGATTTTATCAAGTTTAGAAGCAAAAAGGAAAACTTACTATATTCCGTGTATCAATAGTACACGGGTATCATGTTCATTATTTACTTTCTAGGTCAAGGAAATAACTCAAGGCATGTTATTCTAGATAGAGCAACAGTATAGACACACAAATGTTATACACTTCAGGACAACGTGGGATTTGATAAAGAGTTTCAATCACATGTTAAGTCAATGCCTGAAGCAACCATCTACAGCCCTTCATTGGCTGAGACACTGATTTGGCAATGCCTATGAAGGGTCAATCTCAGTGCTGTATCTTAAAAAACAGCTCATCTGTTCCATAAAAAATGAAGTGTAATAAATTATGTAACATTGACTACATATGGAGCAAAGTTAAAACACATTAAAATAAAATAATCTGTATGAATTTAATGTAGTTCAGACATTATTAACTCTAGGAAAAGGGATTAAAAATAGCTGTTTTATTATACTTATCAGTTCTTTCATAAACTTTATGGTATAAATATTTTCTGTATCCCTTTATAATGTTAAATAGTTTTACTGCAATTTTACTTTACTTGGAAATAAATTATTTGCAGTTATGATAAATCACTAAATAAGAAATTACACTTGAAAATGTGCCTGAACAGTGACTGTCATCATAATAAAGTAAATATAAGCAGAAATATATGACTTGAATTCTATTTCCAAATATAAGCAGAGATTGCAGTTATGATACCATTAGCCAAAGGATCAGCAGATGCTGGAGCAGTAACAATCTTCTAGCATTAATAGGGAGGACAGAATTGAACATATCCTCATGGTGGAAATGCATTTTCCAGAACTTTTACCATAAACTGTTTAGATTAGGTACTAAGAGTGGAATGATACTATAAAAATTATTTTAAAAATGGATGTTATTTTTGAATATGAGAAATGATTGGAGTTGGATACAATCTAATATACTTGACAGTAATTATGGTTAGTTTAAAAATAAATAGGTAGAAATTGAAATGTCATCAAATTATCACTTAGTGTTCATTTGTGAAAGGTTCATATTGTTTAATATTTCTATTAGCAAATTTATATATTGCTATATGGAGAATATTTCTGGATTATTGCTGTGGGATAATGCTCTTGTAAACTGATTTAATAAAACACTGATTAGCCAGTAGCCAGGCAGGAAGTATAGGCAGGGTGAGCAACTAGGAGAATTCTGGGAAGAGGAAGGCTGAGTCAGGAGTCACCAGCCAGACACAGAGGAAGCAAGATGTGAAGGCAGAACTGAGCAAAGGTACTAAGCCACATGGCTAAACATAGATGAGAATCATGGGTTCATTTAAGAGTAAGAGCTAGTCAATAGTTAACCTGAGCAGTTATAATTAATATTAAGCCTCTATGTGATTATTTTATGAAAGGCTGCAGGACTATGAATGAGAGATTTGTCCCAACCACCTGCTGGGTGGGACACAGAGAAACTTCCAACTACAGATTATTAAAGGTATTTCCTATGAAAACTCAAAAGAAAATGAGAAACATGGAAAAATTGAAGACAGACTTTTCTGTGTAAGTAGTCGAAAACTTAATTGAATTAGGTTATATGAAACACTGTCGGCAAAGTTTATTAATGCAGCAAACCTGAGTACTGACATGTTGAAAACACAGTCTGACTTTTGCTTGTTGCTGCATGTAGTTCATACTGGCTTGTCAGCTAATTCTTAGTCCAGCACAGACAGGCCTTCTTTTCTGTCTTTATTTTAAACACAGTTGAGGATCCTTATCTCAGTGACTGGAGGTCAAATATCCAGAGTTCTTCCAAACTAAGATAAATGAAACAGTTTTATAAGTGAGCTTCATAATGGGTATGACTATCAAGAGATCCATTTTGTCTCCACTCTTCCTAGAATATTACATTAAGAATTTTGCTCTGGTCCAAAGGACGTGACTACATTTTCTGTTTCTAAATGATCATGGAAAACCCTCTATCCTATTGACAATAGTATCTTTTTTTTTTTTTTTTGTACTTGTATGTTTCATTTAGGCATGTGTGAGACTGTATGAATTCACAAACATTACATGCATGGGGGTGTCAGTGGAAGCCTGAAGAGGGTATCATATCCCCTGAAGCTGGAGTTACTGGCAGGTGTGAGACACATGATATGGACACTAGGAATCAAACTCATACTCTGCAGGATCAACCATCACTAACTACTGAGTGATCTCTCGAGCCAAGCATTAGTGATTTGACTCTTGCCTTCTTCTTCATCTTTACTTTTCACCTTCTTTCTTTTGTTATTACAAATGTTGGATTATTACTTTTTGTTTGAAATTGGGTCGTGGCTATGAGTCATATTTCACTTTGCAATAAGGCCAAAGTCAAAGCCGTCTCATACTTTCTTTTAGTTATTTCAGATAACAATTTGCAAGAGAAGACACACTTGGCTTTTTACTTATTGTTTGCATTTCCTGATGTGTTGATTTTGTTCCTTAGATACTGTGTTCTTCTATCCCACATTTCATTTGTAACATTCACCTATTCACCTGCAAATCTTTTTCTTTGTAGCTTTGGAGCCTTTCCTGAAACTCACTTTTTAGCCCAGGCTGGCCTTGAACTCACAGAGATCTGCCTGGCTCTGCCTCCTGAATGCTGGGATTAAAGGTGTATGCCACCACCACCTGGTTTACACCTACAAATCTTGATCCTAAAACATCTATCTTTCCATGACCTACATCATCACACAATTTACACCGTTTGCTACAATTGCTCCATTCATTTACCTACAAACCAACCTGCTTATTGAGTTGCTTACATTTGTGTGAATTCTGCTTCTCAAGGTACCACCAGTTATCTGGCCAAAAAATGACCCTAGTGTTTCTTTTCCACCCAAATCCTCTTAAAATCAAGTCATTCTCTGTCTGCTTCTGAGGTTAGATGCCAGGAGATGGGCTATGTATTGAGTTGGAGGTTGAAATCTAACTGCCCCCAAACATCTAAAACTTTGATTTCAGATCTGTAGGTACTAATTCAGTGAAAAAATGACTCTGCGCTCTTTTAAGCCACCAGTTTTGTTACTTTATTAGAGTTTTAGAATGTTAGACTACAATTATCTGTTATATCAGACAATGAGGGCAACACCTCTATAATGTGTTATATGTGACTCAATCTTTCTTCTTACACCTCACATTTATTTCTTTTTTTTTTTTTTTTTTTTTTTTCGAGACAGGGTTTCTCTGTGTAGCTTTGAGCCTTTCCTGGAACTCACTTGGTAGCTCAGGCTGGCCTCGAACTCACAGAGATCCGCCTGGCTCTGCCTCCCGAGTGCTGGGATTAAAGGCGTGCGCCACCACCGCCCGGCTTACACCTCACATTTAAATGGTCACTCGTGAGTGGTAATAGTATTCTTTCAAAACATCTATTAGGTAAATGTTCAGATAAAAATTTATGCTTCTTTGCAAAGCTTCACTATGTCTACTAAATTGGAAGATTGTTCTTACATCCGCCATGTTCTTTCTACAAGTCTTTAGTGTTTCTCTTAAATTAAACAATAACTATTGAAACACTAAATGGTAAGTGGTATAAATTAAAGTAAGGATAAGAAACATGGGTGTATGTAACTCCAAATTTAGAATGACTATTTTTGAAATGTGTTACTGCTATTAAAAAATGATTTAAAAATTGTGGGGTTCTTTTGGGGTGTGTGTGGTTTTATTGTCATGCAAGATTGATTACTCAAACCCATTGACCTAATTAAGGGCAAATTCACATTAAAAGTAACATAGCATTGAGAAGTCTCACATTGTATTGATGCTGATATAAATAATAATGATGCATATATTATCATTAATACACACATAATAAATAACGCCATGTCTTAAAATATATACATTCTACGGAATGACTAAATCAAAGGTACTTAACACTTCTGTAATTTATTAATGATAATAACACATAAAATACCCTTTCCTTGTAAATGTTTTTACTTTGATTATTCCTGTCCTTTGGATGAAAGGATGCTCACAGAAGTTTACCTGTTATTGAAGACTGCATAGGTATCCTTCCACATCTACATTAGTTCTTATTTCTCACATTCTCTAAAAAATATAAATATATTGCATTCAAAGGTGCTGCTTGTTCTGGGCTATAGAGGAAGTGAAATAAATGCATCACACAGTAATATATGCTTTTTGTATTGCAAGAAAATGAGGCTTTCTTTCCAGTGTGCAATAAGAGACCATAGGTTGCTGTGTACTAGGCCAGATTACTTAGTTTCACCAACAGTGGAAGGAATATAAATAATTGCTAGTTGGAAAAGATATTGTTAATCAAAAAAAAACCTTAAGAGGTAAATATTTTTCAAAAAAATTGAAATATTCTATAAATTAATCTATTATGTAAGTACAATAAAAATAATTATTAATTTCTGCTTGTTTGCAAAACAATAACTATTATGTCAAAGTTCTTAGGAGAAGTTATATTTACCTGAAAAGATCGAGTTCAAACTAAGGTTTAAACAATATATACATTTTCCACAAATTTAACCTTTTTTGTTCTCTACATATTCTTATTTCTGCTATCTTTTTCTTCAATATTCTTTTGTTATTAGTTCAAACTTAGTGCGGTGGCTCTTCTTGGGTATCAATATGACTGCATCTGGAATTGATTACTCCCCTAGTGGCTGTAACTCTTGTGAAGAAATAACTAATTAGTCTGTTTAGTAGTAGGTTTTTCAGTTTCCATGAGTATGTAAGCTTTCTCTTGTTTCTGTTGTTGTTTTGACACAGCTTCAATTCTTTGTGGTCAGACACAATGCAGGGTGTTTTTCAATTTTCTTTTATTTGCTGAGACTTGCATTGTGTCTAAGGATTTTGTAAAGTTTGAAAAGTGCCAGGCGCTGCTGAGAAGAAGGTATATTACAGTTGACATGATGTGTAAATATCTGTTAGGTCCATTTGGTTTATGATATTGTTAACCTCCGGGCTTTCTATGTTTAGTTTTTGTCTGAGTCACCTTTCTATTGGCAAAGATTCCATAATGAGATCACGATTATTATTGTGTGATGGTCAATATGCGATTTTAGTTGTGACAGTGATTCCTTCATGAATTTCTGTGTCCTTTTGTCTGATGAAAAATGCTTAAAACTGTAATGCATTCTGGTGGATTTTTTTTTTTTCTTTGAGGAGCACGTAGTATATTTAATTAGTTTTGGTTTGAAGTCTATTTTCTTCGGACATCAAAATGGCTACAGCAGCTTGGTTCTTGGTTACATTTACTTGGAATATCTCTTTGCATATGAGATGCCTTCAATTCTTGATGTTACAATGTGTTTCTTGGATGAAGCAGAATAATGGATTCCAGTTTTGCACCAAATCTGTGAGTTTGCGTCTTATTGTTGAGGCATTGATACAACTGATGTTAATTTTGTTGATTCCCTTTTGTTGTGGTGTTGTATGACTCCCCCTCTTTTGTTCTGCTGGACTGAGATTAATTATTTAATTTAATTAATTCACTCATTACTAAAAATAGATTCTTCTCTTATACAATATATCCTGACAGGTTCATCTTCCTCCACTCCTTTCTACTCCCCCTCCCTTAACCCTTTTCCCCCAGGTCTGCTCCCTGTCTCATTCTATTCAGAAAAGAACAATCCACCAAAATCAGCAACCAAACATGACAAAACAAGGCAGTATAAGACAAGGCAAAAGCCTCAAATGGAGGCTGGACATGGCGATGTAATAGGAAGAAAGAGTCCCAAGAATAGATATTCTTATAGGTAGTCACAGACACACCTGCTCCCACTCTTAGGAGTCTGACCAAAACACCAAGCTAACGGCCATAACATATACACAGAGGACCTGGTGTAGACCCATGCAGGCCTCATGTTTTCTGCTTCAATCTCTGAGAGCCCTATGAGCTCTGATTGCCAGATTCAGTGGGCCAAGTTCTCAAGGTAGCTTCCCTCCCATCTGACTTCTACAATCTTTCCTCCCTGTCTTCCATAGGATTCTCTGAGCTCTCAAGGAAGGGATCAGGTAGAGATCTCCAATTTATCACCTCCCCTCTCTGCACAAATTTGGTTAAGGTTCTCTGCACCTGCTCTCATCTGCTGCCAGAGTAAGCCTCTCTGAGGATGACTGATCTGTGAGTATAGCAGAATATCATTAGGAATCATTTCTTTTCACTCTTTTTTTTTCCCCCAGTCGTCTTTGGTTCTGTGATTCTCTGGGCTATCTAGAAACTGGTTTCTGTCCATTCAGGCCGAGTAGGACCTAGGCCTCTTTTTGTGGTGTGGGTCTCAAGGTAAACTGGACATTGGTTGGTCTCTCCCATGATTTCTGAGCCACCCTTGCTGAAGTACATCTTCCAGACAGGATTGATTGTAGGTTGAAAGTTTTGTAGCTGTGTTGGTGTCTCTGGGGATGGATCATAAGGAATGGAGGAAAAGATGGAGAAAGGCCTGTCTATATTCTACAGAGCTATGGATGAGGCTGGGTAACTGGAATTGTGGGGGCAGAAAAGAGTAAACATTTCCTATCTGATTCCTGTAGCATGAATCTTAAAAGGTCCTATTAACAAAAATAAACCCAGGGGAGCCAGGTATTGCGGTGAATTCTGAAAGGTCAGAGAAGCAGAACAAGCCACAGCTAACCTCCCCTCGCCAGCTTCTCAGCCGATACTGTTTCCTCAGACTGAAAAGCCTCTGAGTCTTCATCCGCATGGATCTCAGCTGAGCTGCTGCTTAAACTCTAAAAGCTTAAAAAGCCTCTAGTTCCTGGTCCCCACACCTTATATACCTTTCTGCTTCTTGCCATCACTTTCTGGAATTAAAAGTGCATGTCTTTCCCAAGCAAGACATGAGATCTCAAGTCCTGGGATTAAAGGAGTGTGCCACCATGCCTGGCTTCCATGTCTATCTAGTGACTGTTCTGTTCTCTGATTCCAGTAAGTTTATTGGGGTACACAATATATCAACCACAGGTTCCCATACAAGTGTGGCTTTCTGATTTTAAGGAGAGCAAGCCTGCAAGATTGGTAGCTGAAACTATGGGGTGGGTAGCCTGAGGAAACTATGGGGTGGGTAGCCTGTAGGAGGTCTACTAAGAAAGAGCCCTAGGGATGGAGAAAGGAGAGGTTGCAGCAGGTAGTGACAGAGTAGGAGACAAGACTAGAATTGGTTTTGGAGGGTGGTAAGGGGTTGAAAATTGTCTGTTTCCCTGGCTGGAGTGATCAGAGAGATTTTGGGGGTGGGGGGAGACTGTCTCAGGTCTTAGTGAGCAAGAAAAAGGGCCATACTTAACTGTTTTTATTTGATTAGTTACAGTAATTTTCTTTCCAAATCTTATATGCAAATACTATATTAGGTTATATCTCACTGCTAATCAATACATGTAAATTGAAAGCCAAGTTGTTCATTTCTAGTATCAAATTTTCTGTATGCAAAAAAGGCAGTTAAAATTGTAAAAGGTTAAATCTAATTTAATTTAGGGAATGCTCTCTAATATTAGTGTAGTTTTATAAGTAGCTGTTCATATAATAGATTTTAGCAAATACTTGAAGATTTTACTAGTTTTAGTATAGGCATAGAAAAAGAAATATAAAATCCAGACCTGTGATGGCTACTAAAACTTAAAAGAATATTAAACATATAAAAATAAAATGCAAAATGATTTGATTTTAATTTCACTTTTGGTATAGTTCAGAAAGAGTAAGAGATATACAAACATTCATGATGTAATTCATTATTGATTATTTTCAAGGAACATTACTCCATAAATCCAATATTTTAATATATCTAAATTATTCTCATCTTATTTGAGTTCTAGAAAATTAATCTAGTTTTCTTTAGATGTACAGACACATGTTTAACTTATGACTTTGAACATTGCTGATATTAATAGTAAACGTGGTGTTTCTTACTCTACCACAGACCAAAAAACTTGTTAGAGTTCCTCATTGATTTCCAGCGATGTTGCGATTTCCAGCTATAGAATTAACACTTAAATACATTGCTTTATAGGTACAATTTCAGGTCAGTATAGAAAATTAAAATAATATCTGGTAGAAAAGATAGTAGTTGGTCACAAAAAAGAACGTGTTGCCTATTCTTGTTGCAATAGAGCATGAAGATCATTTTCTGCTTCTCCTTCACATATAGCTACAAAATTTCTGAACAGAAAACACACGCACAGCATTCAGTCCTTGGCTTTGAAACTTGCTTACATTAGTTACTTCAATATTCCCCGTCTGTCAGCTCAATGGATAAACAGTAAATTTCTGTGACCATGTGTTGAAGATGGCAGCATCCCAGTATGAAATGATTCTTAATTTCTGAATCATCAGCTCAAAGATCGTGAAAAAAAGACCAGAAAAACTGTTGGGGACATTATGTGCTGTAGAAGCAAATTTCTTTAATCATACAACTGTGTGTTTGTTTCATCTTCCATAATTACTCAATGACATCTTCTACTGGTTAGAGTGTGCTTATTTGGAAGTCAGTAGAGACAATTTATCATATATCCTTATAAGCTGTCTGGAAATTGCAAATGAGAATTTCATGTTTTAAAATTATATGTTAGGATGAAAATGAAAAAAAATCTTATTAGTGTTGATCTTAAACTATTAAAATATTATTGAACATCTTTAGAATGTGTGTACTAGTCTCCTTTGTCTGTTTAGTACTATTCAATTACAGAGTTTAAACTATCTAATTTCCAAGATGATTATAGTCCATGTGAAGTTATGTCAGATATCTTCAGTCTCCTTTGTTTTTCATTCTCACAAAAATATCTTTCTGTTTTTGACATATTTTCCAGGCTCCTCTTGAATCATGATGGTAGATTATCTTTAATAAACTCATGGGGAAATACATATGATATTTTAACAAATAATAATTTGTATATCCTTATAAAGAAAAATGATGTAAATGATTAGATTTAACTGATTTAAATAGTAAAACTACAGATGTAAACATTTAACAGAAACAAATGAATTTGGCCTAAAATGAATTACTCTCATTTATTTTAACTATTTTTGTTGCTGTTGTTGTTGTTGGTGGTGGTGGCTTTTTGGAACTAGGTTTCTCTGTGTAACAGCTTTGGCTGTCCTGGAACTCCCTTTGCAGACCAGGTTGGCATCAAATTCAGAAAGATCCACCTGCCTCTGCCTCCTGAGTGCTGGTATTAAAGGTATGAGCTGTCATATTGAGCTTAATTTAATAATTTGTTATTGGATACAATGTTCTATTTTATACACATATGTTTTGTAATATTTAATTCATTTTTTTTTTCTGGTAATCAAGAGAGATTTATTTTGGGGGTAACTTACAGCCAAAAGGGGTTGGTTACAGGATCTGGGAGAGATGAGGTACCATTCAGCGGAGAACTCTGGCTTGGTGTCCCATCCAGCTTCCAGGACCACAAGGTATCCAGAAGGGCCAAACAGGTACGCACCTCAAGTATTAAGGGGCTCCCTCTCAGCCATGCCCCAAGGGCAGGTCATAGGCAGTTACCTGCTGTCACTCTAGGGGCAGTGCTTCAAGGTCAAAGCTGGAACAGCTACCCACTACAGAATTCTATACTCTTTTTTTTTTTTTTTTTATGAGATAGTAGCTTTATTTTTTTTTCCCCTTTTCTATTTTAATAAAAAGGAAAAAAAAAAAAAAAGAAAAAGGTTATAACTAACAAAAGAAAAACTATATACAAAAGTACAATGACTATATACAATATATACAAGTAATAAATGTCTAAACAATGTCTAGTCCAATTGTATTTGACAAATTCAGAGAAAATAATTTCATTATCTATCCTATTTTGTTAAGTCCAAAATGTATCTAATTCACTTTCTATCCTAATTAATCTTCAACTATAACTAACTAACCTTCAACTATAACTAACTAATCTTCAACTCCCTCAGAGACCCAAGAAGGAAATAATATTAGCTAACAAAAATAAAAACAGAAAGTGCATGCAAGCAACTTCCAAAAAATTTGTGAGTTGACAGAAACAGCCAGCTGCCTGGACAGTCACCTGAGGTTTCTCCACAGTGTTATTTAATTCATTTTTAGTATTACTCTTTCATCAATTTTTTATGTTTTATTATAAACATTAAAATCTATCTTCTGGTATTATGAAATATTCACTGCATAAATTATTATTAAGTTCAACTAAGTGAAATGCCTCTTCTATGAAGTAAGAATTACTATTTGATAAATTCAAATGTATTGTGGATGGAACTCCATGGATGAACACTTGCTCAGAAAATGCAAGTACTAGAGTTTTAGACACAGCAAGATAACAATAAAGCAATAATGTTTGTAAATAAAATGATTAAATAATGCTTGTGAATGATGTAATGAGGGAATCATCAGATGGCATTTGGATGAATAAAATAGCAGATCCATTAAGTAACATTATTTAATTTCCTAAAGTTATAATAGAACTGACATAAGCCATGTGTGTCATAACTAAGTCAAAGAAAATAATAAAAAGAAACAATACCACATTAAAAAAAGTTTCTTCATACTGAAGTTTAGACAAAGAGTATGTATAAATGTGATTTTTCCATTTCTCTCCTTATGTTTTTTTTTTTGTCTTTTGTCTGTCCTGTTGTCTGTGGACTATGTTTTGCTGTTGTGTGTGTCTGATGTCCCTCTGTTCCCAACAAAGGACTTTCTTCTGTATTTAGTGAACAGCATAGAAAAGCAGGTATAGGAAAGAAATGATTATTTCTTTTCTACAGAAATATTTAACAGAGTTTGACTAGGGAAGAAGTTACTAAAGTGATCCTAACTGACTGAGAACAAGACTCAAGACCACAGATACTATCCTGCATCCATGTGTTTCCAGCCTTAATTATAAATATTTGTTTTCTTTAAAGTTTCTTTGAAATGTCAAGAGCATGAGAGGATACAGGAGTAATGATATTAAAATAATGTGTTTATCTTAGGTTATCAAAATTGATTATGTTTTTAGATTATAGGAATATATGTTCTATTTTGATATATTATGGGAAGTTCAAAGCATAGTAAGGTTCATTATACTGTATTCTTAAAGATAAGGTAAACTAAAACAGTCTGAATACCCGGTGGGGAAACAGTGAGTTAATAGTTAAAATGGTCTTAAGATATATTATTAACTTGGTTCCAAGGAAGTCTTAAGACATATTATTAACTTGGTTCCAAGGAAGTAAGAGTGGAAGTATTTCCAGAATAAGCTAACTCTGTAGAAAGTAGAAAGTGAAATAGCATATTGATGAGACATTTAACTTTGCAGGTGATTTATTTACTTGAAGTTGAAAATGCTTTATAAAATGAATACCATACGTCTTTCTCTAACACAGTATATTAAACATATCATTCTTCCCATCTAATTTTTACTCTATTTTTAAAGTGTATCTGACAGAGAAATGGGGTAAATTTATTTAACTGAATCATACTTTACAATGATTTATATCCTGTCTTCAAAATGCCTACCTATTTAAAATTCATAAGACTTTTGCCTTATTTTCTTCATTAAGATCTCACTAATATTTCCCCATGTTTCTGATCATTTTCCAAAATCTGTTGCCCCCTATAAGTTCTTTGCTTAAATCATTGTATTTGCTGTTAATATTTATCTACACCATAATATAAACATCTTATATGGCTTCCATATTTGTTCTAAAACTAACTTTTTAAAATTTTGAATCTCTTAAAGTTTTAGAATTTATGTTTGTAAGAATTTTACTATTAACAGTATGTGTTGTAATGTGAGGTAGATCTCTGATTTCCACATCCCTAATTACTATCTGTTCAGCACAAACAATGCCAATACAGTATTGTCTTTATGACTCAGGCTTTATATTGGTTCCTACACACACATCCTCTAAATACAGGGTTTTTGCCTTTCTAAATTGTTTAGATCACTTAAATCTTTTTCTTTCTTTAATAATTTATTTAACTTCATTTTATGTGTACTACTGTGAAGATGTCAGATCTCCTGGAACTGGAGTTACAGACAGTGGTGAGCTGCCACGTGGGTGCTGGGAATTGAACCTGGGTCCTCTGTAAGAGCAGCAAGTGCTCCTAATCCCCAAGTCATCCCTCCCGCCCCAATTTGTATCCTTTCTATGCAATTCAAAAACCAAAATCAGAATCTCCATTTCATAAATGAAAATGAATAATACAATTACAATTTTAAGTTAGTCATGTTAAAGATAATTGACATCTTTTTCTATTATTATTATTGTTGTTGTTGGGTTTTTTTTTTTTTTTGAGACAAGGCTTCTCTGTGTAGCTTTGGAGACTTTCCTGGACTTCACTTTGTAGACCAGGCTGGCCTTGAACTCACAGAGATCCACTTGCCTCTGCCTCCCAAGTGCTGGGATTAAAGGCATGTGCCACCACCGGCCAGCTCTATCAGTATTATTATTATTGTTTTACATCCCAACCAGTTTCCCCTCCCTGCTCTCCTCCCAGTGCCCCCAACACGGCCTCTGCCACTCCCTACCCACCATGTACTCCTCATTCTTTTCAATTCAGAAAAGCACAGTCCTCCTATGGCTATCAACCAAACATGGCACATCAAGTTCCAGTAAGACTAGGCATTTTCTCCTGTATTAAGAATGGACAGTGAAACCCAGTATTAGGAGTAGGATTCCCAAAAGCTGGTGAAAGAGTCAAAAACAGCCCTGCTAACACTGTTAGGAGTCCCAGAAGGAGACCAAGCTACACAACTATAACATATGTGCAGAGGGCCTTGGTCAGTCCTGTGCAGTTTCTCTGGCTGTCAGTTCAGTCTCTGTGGTCCCCCATGAGCCCAGGTTAGTTGATTCTGTGGTTTTTCTTTTGGTGTCCTTGACCCCTCTGGATCCTACAACCCTTTGCTGGAGTCATGCTCATAGATTCCTGCGAGTTTCCATTGCACTAGATTTCTAGCTTGTCCTTGAGATGTCCTCCAATTACAGTTGTCTCTCCCAGTGTTCTCTCTCTCCATCCTCCCCTCACCTGATCTTTCCTGTTCCAATCCCCACTTCTCTACTTCCCCAGTCCCACACCCAGCACTCCTGCACCCGTGATGTCTATTCCAGGTACCATTCTATTCCAGTTACCATTCCTAGGTTAATCATGTGTCCCCCATTGAGAACTCCTTGTTTCTTATCTTCTGTGGGTCTGTGAATTGCAGCATGCTTATGATTTATTTTACAGCTAATATCCAATTATGTAAGTGCATACCCTGTTTGTCCTTCTGGGTCTTGGTTACCGCACTCAGGATGTTTTTTTTTTTTTCCTAGTTCCATCCATTTGCGTGCAGATTTCCTTGTTTATAAAAGCTGAATAATACTTCATTGTTTAAATGTACCACATTTTCTCTACCCATTCTTGTTTGAGGAACATCTAGGTTATATCTAGTCTCTGGCTATTACGGAGGAGTGTTCCCATTGCTCCACATCCTCACCAGCACAAGCAGTCACTTGTGGTTTTGATCTTAACCATTCTGCAAGTGTAAGATGGAAACTCAGAGTCATTTTGTTTTGCATTTCTTAACAACTAAGTATATTGAACATTATTTAAGTAATTATCAGCTATTTGAGATTGTTATGTTGAGAATTCTCTGTTTAGATTTGTATTCATTTTTTAATTGGATTATTTGGTTTATGGGTTTTTATGTATAGTTTCTTGAGTTGTTTATGTATTTTGGAAATTAGCTCTCTATCAGATGTGGGATTGGTGAAGATCTGTTCCCATTCTGTAGGCTGCTGTTTTGTCATTTTGAAGGTGACATTGACTTTACAGCAGTTTTTCAGTTTCATGAGATCCCATTTATGTATTGTTGATCTTAGTACCCATGTTACTGGTGTTCTGTTCAGAAAGTTGTCTCCTATGCCAGTGAATTCAAAGCTATTCCCCACTTACTCTTCTATAAGGTTCAGTGTGACTTCTTTTATGCTGAGGTTTTTGATCCATTAGGACTTCAGTTTTGAGAAGGGTAATAGATATGGACCTATTTACATTCTTCTACATGCTGAGATCCAGTTACACAAGCACTATTTCTTTTTCCACCTTATAGTTTGTCTTCTTTGTCAAAAAACAGGTGTTCATAAGGGTGTGGCTTTATGTCTGGGTCTTTGATTTTATTACATTGATCGATTCATTGTACAAGATTTTTTTTAGCTACCCTGTTTTATTTTTTATATTTTCCATATGTATATATGTATTGTTCTTTCAAGGTCTGTAAAGAGTTGTGTTGGAATTTTGATTGATATTTCATTGAATGTGTAGATAGCTTTTAGTAAGATGGCTATTATGTTACATTAATCCTACTGATCCTTGAGCATGGGAGATCTCTCCATCTTCTGATACCCTCTCAAATTTCTTTCTTGAAGATTTTTGTTAGATGGGTCTTTCACTTGCTTGGTATAGTTACAAGGTATTTTATCATATGTGTTGCTATTGTGAAGGGTGTTGTGTCTCCAAATTTTTTCTCAGGTCATTTATCGTTTGTATATAGGAGGGACACTGATTTCTTTTCAGTTAATCTTGTATCCAGCCACTTCACTGAATATATTCATCAACTGTAGGAGTTCCCTGATAGAACTTTTGGGTTCACTTATGTATACTATCATAGCATCAGTAAATAGCAATACTTTGACTACTTCCTTTCCAATAAGTATCCCCTTGATCTCCTTTAGTTTTCTTATTGCTCTGGCTAGAACTTCAAGTACTATATTGACTAGATATAGAGAGTGGACAGCCTTGTCTTGTTCATAATTTTAATGTAATTATTTTAATTTCCTATCCATGTAATTTGGTGTTGGCTATCAGCTTGTTTTATACTGCCTTTATTATGGTTAAATATATCTCTTGTATCCTTGATCTCTCTAAGACTTTTATTATGATAATGTATTGGATTTTGTCAAATGCTTTTTCAGCATCTAATGAGATGATCATTTTTTTTTCTTTAAGTTTGTTTATATGATGCATTATATTGACAAACTTTCACATGTTGAACCACCCCAGCATCATTTCAATAAAGCCTAACTTGATCAGGATAGATCATCGTTTAACTTGATCAGGATAGATCATCGTTTTTATATGTTTGGAAATTGATTTGTGTGCATTATTGAGTATTTTTAGTTCACTGTTCATGAGGGAAATTGGTCTGTAATTCTCTTTCTTTGTTGAGAGAATATGTTGTTTCAGTATTAGGGTGAATGTGACCTCAATAAATGAGTTTGAAAGTATTCATTCTATTTCCATTTTGTGCAATAATTTTTGGAGTCCTGTTATTATGTCTCTCTTGAATGCCTGATAGAATTCCACACTAAAGCCAATGAGAGGGCAGTAAAGCAAGGCAATAAAGGCGTAGGTAGACAGGCAGTAACTCGCATTTGGAAGCTGTAGAGCTGGTGAGATAAGGTTGGCTGTTGGCTTTTCCTATTTCCCTGATCTCTGAGGCTTTCACCCCTGACTCGATGTTTTTTATTTAATAAAACCATTTAAAAATTCATCTACAAAAATGCTCTTCAAATCTCTAACTCTTTTTTACTTTTGTTGACTGCAGTAAACTTATTTCTCTTGGGCTGGTTCCATTTCCACTTGGCAGCTCTCCTTGGTAGATATTCCATGACTCTGGCCTCTCTAACCTATCATGGTCTTCAAGGCAATCCAGGCTTCAACTGCACAGCTTCATGCTGTGATCTCTCTAGGCCTCCATGCAGGGACACACCTGACATAAACCTGGCATCAGAGGTTTTCCTCAGTCACAGACCGAGACTCCACAACTACTTTCTTCTATCCTTCAGTCTAAAGCCACAGTTATGTGGCTGAAACGGCCAAGTTTTTCTGCTTGCTGTGGCTGGACCATGACCCCGTGTTCATTTATCTTCACCACCTTCTGTTTAATATGGGTTTGTTCTGTCTTAGTTTGGGTTTTATTGCTGTGAAGAGAAACCATGGCCTTGGCATTTCTTATAAAGAAAAACATATAATCAGGGCTGACATTCCAAGACAAAACCATATTAAACAATACCTATCCACAAATCCAGCCCTACAGAAGGCTCTAGAAGGAAAAATTCCAGGCAATAGATAACTCCACAGCAGTAAATCCCAAAGAAGAGAAATACACACACACTGTGGGAGCCCGTTCTCGGGTTCCTCGTGGCTTTACCCAGCAGGTCCTCATAGAGGATGATTAGGACCACGGGCCTGAGTGCAGGTGTCTGAGATGGTCTGCACTTGGCTGTGCTGGGGGAGGAGGTCTTTTGCTCCACCACTTGGAGTCTCTATAAAAACCCTGGAGCAGAGACAGTCGGGGCCCGTTGGAATAGGTTCCAGGCCCTCTCGAGGCTATCCTTTATTTTCTATCTGTTTATCTCCGCGATATTCTCCGCAATAAATCCTTCTATCTAATATTTCCTGCTGCTCGCACTCAAGAAAACTCTGGGGAACTGTGGGGGTGGTTGGGTAAACGCCCCACAACACACTACCACAAAAAGTTGAAATTAACAACCACTGGTCATTAATATTCATCAATATCAATGGACTCAATTTACCTATAAAAAGATATGGGCAAACAGAATGGATATGAAAGCAGGAGCCATCTTTCTGCTGCATAGAAGAAACATACCTGAACTTCAAAGACAGACACTACCTCAGAGTAAAAGTCTGAAAAAATACTTTCCAATCAAATGGCCCTAAGAAGCAAGCTGGTGTAGGTATCCTAATATATAACAAAATAGACTTCAAAATACAATTAATCAAGACAGATTGAGAAGGACATTACATATTCATCACAGGAAAATCCATCAAGATGAAGTCTCAATTCTGAACATTTATGTCCTGAATACTAGGGCACCGAGATATGTAAAAGAAACACCACTAAAGCTTAAATCACACATCAATGCCAACATATTAATAGTGAGTGACTTCAACACCCTACTCTCACCAAGGGACAGATCTGCCAGACTGAAATTTAACAGAGAAATAAGGGAACTAACAGATGTTATGACTCAAATGTACTTAATAGATATCTACAGATATTCCACCCCAACAAAAAAGGAATATACTTTCTTCTCAGCACCCCATGGAACCTACTCTATAATTGACCGCATACTCAGTCACAAAGCAAATCTCAACAGATACAAAAAATTTGTTTTTATTTTCCTTGCTTTTATTTTGGCAGAGGGAGAGGAGAGAAAGAGGGAGAGGAACAGAAGACAGAAAAAAAGTGAGAGAGAAGATTAAGTTGGGTGGGAAAGTAAGTGAAGAAGATCTGGAAGATATTAGTGGATGAGAAAGAATATGATCAAAATATCGTGAATAAAATAATTTTAATGGAAATAAAATTATTTAAAAGTAGTATATGACCTGAGACAGGTGTGTCTCTATGTGTTTGTTTCTTGTGGTTTTTATTTTTCATTTGTTTAATTCTAGTTTGTTTCACTAAATTTCTGTGTGTTTTTTCTTGATGCTTCTTATACAGTATATACAAAAATACCACTAATTTTGTCCCCAAACAGAGTTTGTCAATATTTGGAAATAGTGTTATTAGTGCTTTTGAGAAATGCATTCTTATTTTGTGTTTTTGCCTGTTACATACAAACATAATTAGGTTTGGTTACATTGCCTTGTTTTCCTATGAACACGCTAAATACAATTTTGTAATATCTTGTAAAACAATTATGTAAGAAACTTTAAATATCTAAGCTCAGACAATTTTACTGACTCTGTAACTACTGGAACATAATCATAATGAAAGCCAACTAGAAGGGTAAACCTGTTATCTTGCTTTTGAGTTTGGTGAAAATTTCAATCTTTTTATAATGAATATAAAACTTAATGAAGGGTTTTGATCACTGTCATTTATATTACCTAGGCCATTACTTGCTATCTTTATTATCACAAAAAACAAGAATTCTTTTAGTAGGAATTACTTGTTAATTTTGCTTAGTCATTAGTGACTTTATGGAGAGAATTGCATGAACTTTCTTCTATTCATAAACTGAGACTTATGACTATTGCATGTGTTTCGGTTCTAAATTAAAGTGCACAGTCCTTCACACTTTTAGAAGTAACTTGACCTTTTGGAGATAGGAGGTTTTAGGTCAATTGACTATGATGTTAGGCTCTTCATCTCCCTCTTCCTTTTTCCTCCTCCCTCCAGTTCTGGCTCATAAATTTAATCTCTGGTCTACTGCATGGAGCCCACTATGATATACCACCTTGGTTCAGGTGCAAAGCAATTGACCCAGATGAGGCATTCAAATCTGTGAGCAAAAGTAATGCTTTCTTTTTTCTAAGTTGATGACTTCAGGTGCTTGTTTTTATGGCAACAAAAACCATTGCAAAATTCACTGAAATAGTGTGGAATTATTAATCAGTTTCATCTTACAATAAGCCCTATGAACTATTTTGGCTGCCATGGAGAGACACTGTAAACTGTTTTGTGGGCATTAATTTTTTTGTAATTTTTTTCTTTTGTTTTCTAGTATTAGCTATTATGCTGAGTCCTTCTTTACTAGTACTTGCAGAAAGTTCTTAATTACCCATATTTGTTATGATGCAGGTGAACCAATGTATTTAATAGTCTAAGAATAGAACAATTTTGTTTTTTTAGCATTTCCTGTCATTTATCTATATACTATTTTCTTTTCCCCTTTGTAAACTTTCTAGTCTTTAATTTTTAGTAAAAAATAGTGAATATAAATATTTTAATTTAGACTTCCATTGTATATTTTTAACCATAATCATTCATTAACTATATTTTGTATATTTCTAGTAATATTCAATATATTTTTATATCTTCCATTGTACTTTTTTCTTTAATTAGTGATTGATTTAAAACTTTAGTTTCTGCCCAGTTATACTGTGAATAACATTGGTATTGATTTATAATTTTACAGTAAGTCATTTTTACTATTTTATATTGTATGCTTGTGAGAATTACTACACAATTGTTATATCATCTTCATTTAGAGAAATATTACTATTTTCTAATTCAGTGAGGTGCATTTATTTAGGTCAAACTGAATGGTGTCATAATTTGTTTTTTCTATATTCCTGTTAATTTTCTTCATGTTGATTCTAGTCATAACTAAAAAGAGAAATTTCCAATTGTAACTTTGGTCTATTTTTTACTGAGTTTGGAAAAGTGTATGTGAACTCATTTATTTATGACTGTGAAAACTTCCTGTGTACATTATTAAGTTATGAAAATAAAATGTGTGTTAATTTCTGACAGTATTAGTTTTTCTGTAACTCACTGCTCTAATCTTAAAACACTTAATGCTAAGATGACCCAGTGAGTAAAGGTGCCAGCCACCAAGTCTGAGAACCAAATATTCACACATGGGAACCATATAATCCAGTAGCTTCTTCTCCAGTGTGTGGAATACAAGACTCTTACTGGCCCTCTGACACAAACACAAATTAATGAATAAAACACCTCTTTTGTTATAAATAAATTTCTCATTGTGTCTTTAAATTTTATAGAATAAGCATTGTAGTCACATATAAAATGACAGTGAGCTTTTTATTCAATAGCTTTCAAATATAATATCCAATGCAATAAATTCAATTATTGATATGCATGGTTTAATGACCTTGTTGCTGTTTTTAAGGTTAAGATTTGTCTGTTTCTAAGCCATACAATGGTTGCACGTGCCTTTAATCCCAGCACTCTGGAGGCAAATGCGGGTGAATCACTGAGTTCTAGGGCAGCCTGTTCTACAAAGAAAGTTCCAATGTAGTCAAAGCTACACAAAGAAACCCTTTCTCAAACCCCCCCACACACACAAAAAGACTTGTTTCTTGCCTTTTCAATTCTTGTGTTTGTTTTTTGTTTGTTTTCTTATTTGCTTTTATTTTTTATTTTTAGTTTTGTTGTTGTTGTTGCTGCTGGAGTATGTATAACTTATTATTACCATTCCTTAGTCTTCACTCAAAACATGCATTTTAATAGTTCATGTGTGCTAAACAAATCTTTCAAGTATACAATTTCATTTCACCCTAGTGTTATTGAACCGTTTCATTTACAATTTTGTTATAATTATGGGTGTGACATCTTTATATGATTTATTCATTTGTTCATTAATTTTTTTCAATTTATTTGTATTAATTAATTCTTTTTCCAACCCATTCATAGTTATACCCTCCTATTCCCTCCCTACATCCTTCCCTCTTACCCTACACCCCACCCCAATCCACTCCTCCTTTCTCTTCAGAACAGGACAGGCTTCTCACGTGTATCAGCCAGCCATGGTGTGGCAAATTGCAGTAAGAATAGGTACCTCTTCTCCTACTGAGGCTGGAAGAGGCAACCTAGTATGAGGAAAAGGTCCAAAATGCAGGTAACAGAGTCAGAGACAGCCTACTCACACTGTTAGGAGACCCACTAAAAGACAGTGGTAACGTATGTGTCAAGGGCCTAGGTCAGTCCCATGTAAACTCTTGGTTTGGCCTTCCAGTGTCTATGAGTCCCCATGAGCCCAGGTTAGTTGATTCTGTGATTTTCTTGTGGTGTCTTTGACCCCACTGGCTCTTACAATCCTTCCACCCACCCCTCTACCACAGGATTCCTGAGGTCCACTTGATGTTTGGCTGGGGATCTCAGCATCTGTTCTCATTTGTTGCTGTGTTAAACCTCTCTGATGACAATTGGGCTAGGTAGCAATCTGATTAGAGTGGAATATCACTAGGAATCACTTCATTGACTTTTTTTGTTTTGTTTTGTTTTTGCCAGTCATGTTTGGTTCTCTCCGAGGTCTATGGACTGTACAACCTCTGGATCCTGGCCCTACAGACAGTGCCAAGGGTGGGTTCCTTCTCATGGAATGGGTCTCAAGCTGGACAAGTCATTGTTTGTACATTTCCATAATGTCTGTGCCACATTTACCCAGCATATCTTGTAGGCAGAGCAAATTGTAGGTCAAAGATTATGTGGTTATGCGCTGGGTTGGGATCCCAATCCATTCATCAGAAGTCTTGTCTAGTTAGAGGAGATGGCCAGTTCAGGCTCCATATCTCCCATTCCTAGAAATCTTAGCTAAGGTCATGCTCATAGATTCCTAGGAGTTTCGATTGCACTAGGCTTTTTAGCTCATCCCAGAGATGCCTCTGACTTCGGATTCCATTCTCAGTACTGTCTCCTTCCTTCCTCCTCACACCTGATACCTCCTGTTCCTATGCCCAACCCCACCCTCATCCAGACACCTATCCCTTCTCCACCTGTAATGTCTATTCTATTTCCCCTTCACAGTGAGATTTATGTGTCTCTTTCTTTATTGAGTCTTTGTGTCATTTGGGTAGTAGGGTGACTGTGGCCTCATAACATGAATTTGACAATGCTCCTTTTGTTTCTGTTTTGTGGAGTAGTTAGAGGAGTATTGCTATTAGTTCTTCTTTACACTATAACCATCTGGCCCTGGGCTTTTTGTTGTTATTGTTGGGAGACTTTTAATGACTGCTTCTATTTCCTTGGGGAATATAGGTCTATTTAAATTGTTTATCTGATCTTGATTACCTTTGGTAAGTTGTATCTTTTAAGAAATCTGTCCATTTCTCTTAGATTTTCTAGTTCTGTGGAGTAGGTGTTTTTAAAGTATGACCTAGTGATTCTTTGGATTTCCTTGTCGTCTGTTGTTACGTCTCCCTATATAAATCTGATTTTGTTAATTAGGATACTCTCTCTCTCTCTCTCTCTGCTTTTGAGTTAGTTTGGGTAAGGGTTTGCCTATCTTGTTGATTTTTTCAAAGGTTCAACTGTTTGTTTCATTGATTCCCTGTATTGTTCTCTTTGTTTCTATTTTATTGATTTCAATTGTCAGTTTGATTATTTTCTGCCATCTACTCCTTTTGAGTATGCTTGCTTTTTTTTGTTCTAGATGTGCTATGGAGTCACTGTGTATGATTTCTCCAAATTCGTCATGTGGGTACTTAGTGCTGCAAAGTTTACTTTTCAAACTGCATTCATTGGGTCCCATAAGTTTGTGTATGTTGTACAGTCATTTTCATTAAATTAAAGGAAGTCTTTAATTTATTTTTTATTTCTTCTTTATAGAGTAGTCATTCAGTAGAGATTTGTTCAGTTTCCGTGATTTTTTAGGCTTTCTGTTGATTCTATTGGTGTTGTATTAAAGCTTAATTCATAGTGGTCTAATGAGGTACAGAAGGGTATTTCAATTTTCTTAATCTGTTGAGACTTTTTCATAACCGAGTATATGGAGTATGAAATTTTTTCATCTCTATTGATTAATTTAGATTGGAAGTATATTTTGTTAGATATTAGAATTGTTACACCAGCTTATTTCTTAGGTCTGTTTTCTTGGAAAACTTTTGTCCAACCTGTTATTCAGAGGTCAAGTCTACCCTTGGTGTTGTGGTGTGTTTCTTACATATAGCAGAAGGATGGATTATATTTTTATGTCCATTCTGTTATCCTGTGTCTTCTTATGAGGAATTGAGTCCATTGACATTGAGAGATATTAATGACAAATGATTGTTATAATTCCTATTATTCTGGTTTTTTAATTGTTGTTATTGTGGTTGTTGTTGGTGGTGGTGGTGGTGGAGGTGTGTGTGTGTGTGTGTGTGTGTGTGTGTGTGTGTGTGTGTGTGTTTGTGTGTGTGTGTGTTTCTCTTCTTTAGGTTTTACTTGTAGGAGATTATTTATTTCTTGTGTTTTTGTGGTTGTTTTCAACCCCCTGGGGTTCAAGTTTTCCTCTAATACCTTCTGTACGGCTGGATTTGTGGATAGATACTGTGACGATATTTTATTTGTGCTCTAACAAATAAAACTTATCTGGGGATCAGAGGACAGACCGAGCCACTAGATTAGACATAGAGTCCAGACAGTAAAGACACACACCCTTAATCCTATCACTCGGGAGACAGAGATCTGGGAGACAGAGATGAAGGCCACACTGGGAACAGAACCAGTCATGGTGGCACATACCTTTAATCACAACACTTGAGTTCTCAAGCCTTTGCTTGGGAAGCACACATGCCTTTAATCCCAGGAAGTAAGATAGCAGGGCATAAAAAGTTATATAAGGCATAAGGAAACAGAAAATCACTGTCTTTGAACTGAGGACATTATAGAAGTAAGCTAGTGGCCAAAGCAGTTCAACTGAGACCTTCAGGGGTGAGGACTCATGGAAACAGGATCAGCTGAGGAGTTTTTGAGGTGAGGTTGGCTGTGGCTTGTTCTGTTTCTCTGATCTTTCAGCTTTCACCCCAATATCTGGCTCTGGGTATTTTATTAGTAAGACTGTTTAGCAATTCATGTTGTGAGATACTATTTACATTTGATATTGTCATGAAGTATCTTGTTTTCTTCATCTATGGTAATAGAAGCTTTGCTGGGAATAGTATTATGGCTGTCATCTGTGGTATCCTAAATTCTATAAAATATCTGTCCAGGCCATTCTGGCTTTTAGAGTCCACACTGATAAGTAGGGTACAATACTATACTAATAGGTCTTCCTTTGTATGTTACTTGTCCATTTTCCTTGGCAGCTCTTTTTATTATTTCTTTGTTCTGTATGCTTTGATTATCATGTGGCACTGGGACATTTTTTTTCTTGTCCAATCTATTTGGTTTTCTATAAGCTTCCTGTACCTTTATAGGCACATCCTTATTTAGGTTGGTGAAGTTTTCTTCTATGATTTTGTTGAACATATTTTTTGAGCTTTGGAACTGGGATTTTCTCCTTCTCTTCCTATTATTATGTTGGTCTTTTCAGAGTGATCCAGATTTCCTGGATGTTTTGGAATAGAATTTTTTTGATTTAACATTTTCTTTGATCCATGAATCATTTTTCTCTCTTGTATCTTCAATGCCTGAAATTCTGTCTTCCATCTCTCTTATTCTATTGGTGATGCTCTTTTATCTCTAGTTCCTGTTTGCTTAAACGTATTTTCTATTTCCAGCATTCTCTCAGTTTGTGTTTTCTTTATTGCTTCTATTTCCTTTATTAAGTCTTGAACAATATCATTCACCTGTTTTGTTGTTGTTGTTTTTTCTTGACTTTATTGGTGTTCTTTAAGGAATTTATTGATTTCCTCCAATTTTTATCTGTTCCTTAATTTCTTTAAAGAATTTTTTTTCATTTCCTCTTTAGGGACCTTTATCATCTTCATAAAATTGGTTTTAAGGTCATTTTTTGTGCTTTAGCTGCATTGGAAGGTTTGGGTCTTGCTGACTCAGCTAGCTGGGCTCTGTGGTGGCATATTATGCATTCTGTTGTTGACTGTGTTTTCACACTGGTGTTTAGGCACCTTGATTTGGGATGATTATAAATCTAGGTGTTGATTCCTGTACTTCTCTTTTAAGATAATTATTTTGTTCCTTGATTTCTGTTTTCTCTCTGGTCTTATGGCCAAAATGGCCAAGGTATCTGGTGACTAACCCATCTCCATATCCAAAAAGGTGCCTCTGCTGTGGTTTGGGGACATGCAAGATTTCTTGGGCTTTTGGTGCCAATATTTCCTTTTTGGTCCCAAGTAGTTGTGTGGCCTCCAGGATTCTGAGTATGTGCTTGGACTCCGACATTCCTAGTACACCATGGATTCCAGTTCAGAGAAGTTTTCTGGCAAGGTTGCTGGCTAGAATATAGATTTAGCCCTGCCCTGGTAAGGCCAAAGTCTTCTTCCAAAGTTGTAGATCATAATACTGAGCCCTGGGGGTTAGCTACTAATTTGTTTCTTTACAGGACATAGTTCTTAGTAAGCAGAGGTCATATTATGGCATGTCTTCTCTTAGCACAGGTAATTGGGGTAAATAAAATGTATTGTTGGCTTGTTTAAAAAAAATTAACATAGCTTTGTACTCTAAAGGTAATTTATTGTGAATCCTACAATATGACTCTTTCAGATTTTTTTCTGAACTGCCTCCATTAACCTTAAATTCCCCAGTGCTGCCTAACATGCTAGAGATTTGAAGAAACCCTCTTGAGTTCCTCCCCTGCCACCCCCTACATCCGGTACTTTAGTCACTTAAGCTTCTGTTCTCTCCAAGTCTACATTGTTTTCTTTATTTTCAGAGCTTTATGATAGTATTACCTCAGTTTAATTAGATAATCAAAGTTTGTCACTTAATGAAATCAGTATTTTAGATTGAACTTCTATGTCAGTTCTCAGAAAGATCATCTAGCTTAAGTCTGAGTTGCATAATTATCAACTTTAAATCCCCAATATGAATGGCAGTTATGAAACTGGAATGCACTAAAATATTAATGGTGATAAAAATAAACACCAAGATCCAGACTATATTTGCCTTGTTACTGCACATTATATATACCCTTTAATGTTTCCTGTTTCCTTAAAAACTTAATTTTCTTTCTTCAGCAGTGGAGATGGAAACACGGCCTCAGCATGCTAGGCAGCAAATTCTCACTCATCTATGTTCCTTTTCTCTAAATTTAAAGGATAATTCTTATTTTTTTCCAAAATGAAATAAAGAGAATTGATGTAACATTTCAGAACTACACTGAAGCTTTTTCCTTCCCAAGACTTCAAGTCCCTGTTTCACAGCATTGCAAGATCAAACCCCACCGAGCGTACTTGTGGACAAAGCAACCAGTTGCCATCAAGGAAGCGAACAGTCATGGACTGCTTTCTGTTGTCTTACCTGGTTTGCTCACTGCTAATAATTGCTCTTTTTTCAAATCTCCCCTGTGTGCCTGTATGTACTGGATTCCCAGTCACTGAAAATGCTCTGTCTGGAAATTTTTAACAGGGACATTTATTCAACTTTCAGGACTGAATTTGATATCATCTGTTCTAAGATACTTACAGTATCTTTAATATATCCCCTAACATTCTGAATATTTATTTGTTAGATTGTTAATTCTGTTTTAGGAAACTCTCCAGCTCGTTTTTCTATAGTTAACATTGCAGTGTACATGTCTTTTGAAGAAATAAAATTTTATATATATGTATCCTAAATTCCAGAAAGATAAAATTTAACAATTTAACAGCTTTTTTTTACAATTACAAATTTAGTGAATTATATAAAGATATTCTTAGACAAACAGCTATCTTTAGAAAGTGAAATTCATGATCTCAGTGATCTTTTTGCTGTTCACCTAACATTATTTCTTTAAAACCATACTAACAAACTTGCAGCCCTGCATGAATAAGACATGTTGTAAAATGTGAATTCTGCCTTAGTAACATTAGCTCTTTCCTGAAAGTGCTACCATATCACCTTTCCCATATTATTATGAACTTGACTACGGATAATAACTTTTCTAGTCAATATATGTTTACAGTACTATGGATATTCAATACCCTGTAGATGTGAAACTTTAAACTTATCTATATTCTGTGTTCATAGCATATACTTACTCTGGGTAATAGGTAGGATAAGAATAAAATTTAATGTGTACTCATCTATGAAAATCATCTTTTCTATATAAATGATAATGTGCCCATCACAACTTTTGTGCAGGTAGAAAACCAACATAACAGTTTTATGTGTCTTCAGTATGAAAAGAGGGATGTATTATTTCTGGGACAAATTTCAGATTTAGCAAAGCATACAACACATTCTAGACAGTGATTTTCTCCAAAGCAATCTTTCAGAAAAATTCTGAGTGAGAAAATATTCTACAGAGTACATAAATAAAAAAATGTGTCTCTATATGGACAGCCATAGCAAAATCAGCCATTGGAAAGAGATTCATGTATGCTAATAAGAGCTGATTAGACTGAATGAGACTTTCAATCAGACTTTTCTGTGTCATTTCAGTTAGGCATCTGAAGACATTATTGTAGCATACCCAGATATTTAGGGAGAGATTAACACTTTCCCCTTTTTGGTTGAATCTCTGTATGACATGTATCATACACTAAAGAAAGGGTTGAAAGTAACTAACGTGATGCTGTCAAAATAGTTTACAAATTGAAGTTTTTGACAGTCTTATTTGTATTCATTGCATTATGATATTGTATATTTTACAATAAAAGGATTGTTCAAATGCACTAAAGTGAGATCCACAGTGTTTGCTAGGGTATTAGCAATAGTCTACTCTCACACTCTCACAGTGTATGTGATTTAAAATGTGCTTATTCAATTGATTATTCATGCATTTAACTCATAAATAATAACACATACTTTACATATAGTGGTTATCAGTTGTTCAATTTTATATATATTTGCTCACCTGAAGAATACCCACTTGTATATATCACCCAACTACATTTTTTCATTCACAAGCTGATGATAAAGACCATCATAGTATATTCACCAAAATCCATGCAAGACTATTAAAGACCACTGAAACTGAACAATGAATTTAAATTCCATATAGTACCTTTGATTTTTTTGAGGAATTTGCCTTTTAATTTTATAACAAATAGATACCATATGGTTAGATACTTATTCATAAAGAATTATATCTAGTTTATTTAAATTATTTTTTTCTAAATTAACATGTTTATATATCTAGAAAATTATCCATTATATATCCTGAAGACATTAAAACCAGAGAGCTACTTGCAAACCTAACCAGGGAAATATTAGTTCTAATATTACACAATTAGAAAAAAGAGTAACATGCCTGCCATACGAATTGAGGACTTTTTTACTTACCTAGTCTTTCATGCCAGCATAGCAGAATCCTAAGGTAACATTTGTATCCACCAAACAATAATGTTATATACTCTTTACATCCTTTAGTGCTTCTTTACTGTACACTGGAGAAAATGTGGATGACATTGTGACCATTTTGCTCATAAAGTTTAACAGTAGAATTGATGCTTTTTATTGTTTTCCTTTTTATAGTAGATGCCCATGTTTTATATTCAATTTCAGGGTATATACAGAGTAGAATAGTTATTTTGCTGAGTTTTACACAAACAATATGACTTCAATTTGGAAAGATTTTTTTTTAACTAATCAATTTACAGATTCAATTAACTTGTAGGTAGGGAACTGCGCTGTGGCAGTTGATTGCTTAATGCTGGAAACAATTTTGTTTGTGATGAATAAGATGTTTTATATGTAACAGATTTGAATTTTTTTCAAATAGATTGTTGATTTCAATAGAAATAACTTGATCATATGTGTTCTACAACATAAAAAGGGATAATAAGTATTTATTCTCTGTCTGTCCTTGTGCTAATACTAAAAAGCACTGCTTGTAAAAGGTGATTTAATTATAGATCTTCTTTGGGCACATCTATTGTAATTTAACTTTTATTTTAGTTGGATCTACATTTTTGTGCAGTTAATTTGTAATATTTGCCTTAATAATTTAAGTAGATTTTGTGAGTATCAGTAAGGTGTACGATATTTATTGAAACTAAAGCTGAAGCTCCGTAGACAGCAGGTTGACGCATCTTGTCATCTTAACATTCATGATGTAGAGACAAAAGAAAGTGAGATTTTCAAGTACCCTGAGTACATAATGAGATCAGGCCAACCTCAGCTATTAAACATTATCTAAAAAACAAACAAATAAAAAAATAAAAAGGCACCCATGGGCTGTTCACACAGACATCTAGTTCCAGCTACTTTAGGTATTGAATGCAACACATTGACAAACACAAGACCTTTGTGGCTTGCAAGGCAAAATTGGGCCTACTCGCGATAACCCAGTAAATATAGTCTATCAAGTAAGTGATTAAAAAAAAATAAAGAAGAGAAGAAAGGAAGAACGGGAAGTTGGGAGAATAGAAAGAAGGGAGAAAGAAGAAAAATAAATGAAAAGAAGGAGAGCTGTACTTATAACTCAGGGTTTAACGTGCCTGACTAATATGCGTAAGAACCCAGGATTCAATATCCAAAAGGAAACTGAACGAAACAGAGAATCTCAAAAACAAAAAGATTCTAAACTATTATTAATAAACATATCATATACTAGAATATGGAAAATATACAAAAATGAAAGCTTTTAAACAAAATAATATTCTGTTAGACATTAGGGTTCTATTGCCAATTTTTAGATTCTGGTAGATGGAAATACATTTTTCTTTAAGCGCCTCTGGAACATTTACCATACTCCAGTATAATGTAACACATCCAAGACTATACATGGGTAGCAAAATACTGGTCTTTATAGGGTAAAACAAAAGAAAATTTATCAAAGAGTTTGTACATCTATCTATCTATCTATCTATCTATCTATCTATCTATCTATCTATTTATCTACCTACCTATCTATATATCTAATGTCTGTGTTTGTACATGTCTAATATATATATATATATATATATATATATATAGTACATGTCTAATATATATATATATATATATATAAAGAGAGAGAGAGAGAGAGAGTGACAGTTGTCATTTTTTAAACAAATGAATATATTACTTGTAAATATCTACATATAATTTTTTATTGATTTTTATATAACCAAGAAAGACACTGGAATTTGTGGTTTTGTATTGACACAAAACATGAATTTAAATTTAGACTGTATCACATACTGTATGTTGGTAATGTCAGAGGTGGTACACATTCTGTCAAGGGTTTGGATAATGTAAAATACATACCTGTGTACAAATGTCTTTCCCATGAGTACAATGTATAGACACCAATACAAAAAAATAAATCTCTAAACAGCTTAGAGTTTAAAACATAGTCTAATGCAGAAAAAGAAATTATATTTTTTTTCCTTAAAACATGGGTTTTTAATCAGTACTAGTATTTGCAGGGAATGAGGTTCAGTTGAAGCAGTAAATTGAAGTTCCATCTGCCTGAATTTAGAAGGCACTAACAATGTTAAATGTCTTATTATTTTAGTTCAGAGACAAAGAGGATGAATAGAATGTCTGGCAGGCATTTCTTTTTTCCTGAAATAAAATATGGGTGAATTGTCACTAATAGAACTGCTCACCGTAGAAAACAGAATGTTGCTGAGTTCACAGAACCATTCACAACTGCCTACCAGGAACATAAAATATCACTCTAGAAAAATACCATTTTAATGTAGCATAAAATAATACAATTTAATCTCTAAGCAGGCATGACACAGAAGGAGGCCAGCCGAGTTACTCTCCTTTGTCCAGTTAATAATCTCCATGATATTTGCATTACTGTAGAATTGTTATTTTATATACAAACTGACTCATTACAAATATTTCTTTTTGTACAAACTTAGCCGCATTATCTTAAATTAAACAGAAATATATACGTCTGTTGTAGAACCTTCTCTAAACATCAAAATATTAAATGATGAATAAGAATACTAAGTAACATTTGGTAAAGCAGGCCAGAAGAAAATATTTATTTGAGTCAGATTAATATTTCAAATGATAAAAGGGTTACATAGTTATTCAGAGTTCCAAACCAAGTTGATAACTTAAGGATGTTTTTTTAATTAAATATCAATCTTTTTATACTATATGTTTCAGTGAATTTTAAAAATAAATCAGGACACCAAAATGCTCTTTACAAATTGTTGTCTTTTTTTTTTTGCGGGGGGGGGTTGAGCAGGGTTTCTCTGTGTAGTTTTGGGCCTCAAATTGTTATCTTATTACATATGTAATATAAAAGTTTGAATGTAGAGCTGGTATATTTGAAATCTATCACAGAAAATGTAAAATATATTCATATAATTATCTTAAACTTATATAAATATATATTAATAATTACAGATATTATATATTTCATTTTATTAAATTCCCGAATAATGTATTTGTAACCCCTAAAATACAATATAAATTATATAGTTGTAAGATTTTACAACCATGTACATATATGTATGTGTGTATATGCTTTTAATAGCAAGGCATTAAAGTTATACCTATGTAGAAGAATTTTGAAAATTGATTTAAGTGTTCTAAAAATGTGTGACTTTACAAAAACATGATTAAATCTCCTTTAAAATCAATTCACCAATATGGGAAATTTTTAAAACAAGGAGTACAGTGATATTGCGTTGCAAGGTATTAACTACTCATATTAACTGTGGCATATTAATGTAAGGAGAGAGAATGTTTCGTTTTTTTCTTTTTTTCCATTTATTTTTCCTCTCTTAGAATACATCCCTCTGCTACTCACATCTCCGAATTTCTCTTTTTTTTTCCTTTTTGTTTTTTTGAGACAGGGTTTCTCTGTGTAGCTTTGCGCCTTTTCCTGGAACTCGCTTTGGAGACTAGGCTGGCCTTGAACTCACAGAGATCTATCTGCCTCTGCCTCCCGAGTGCTGGGATTAAAGGCGTGCACCTATTTCTCTTCTCCCCAAGATCTAACGCACTCCTCTTCCTTTCAGAAAAGAACAGGTCTTCCAGGGATATCAGCTGAACAAGGCATAACAATATCCAACAATTCTAGGCATGTAACCCTCATATCAGGGCCGGATGAGGCAACCCATCAGGAGGAAACAGTGTCCTACAAGCAGGTGAAAGAGGCAGAGACACACCCATTCCCGCTGTTAGGAGTCCCACGCGAATACCAAGTTAAACAACTACAGAATGTACAAAGAGGACCTGGCACAGACACATGGCAGGCTCTGGTGATTGCCACTTCACTTTCTGTGAGTTCCTATGAGCCATGCTCAGTTGACTCTGTAGGCTGTGTTCTAGTGGCGTCTTCATTTCCTCTGGCTCCTACAATGCGTCATCCCCTGCCTCTGTGGGGTTCCCTGTGGCGTTCTGCCTAATATTTGGCTGTGGGTCTCTGCATCTACTCCCATCACTGGCCAGAGGAAGTCTCTTTGATGAATATTGGGCTAGGTACCCATCTGTAAGTGTAGCAGACTGTCATAAAAACATCTTAAGAAATCATATCATTGACATATTTCTTTTCTTTTCTTTTGGTCAGTAATCATGCTTGGTTCTATACTAGATCTCTGGGCCATCTAGCTTCCAGTTCCAGTTCCTGGTCATCCAGGCAGTATTGGGCATAGGCTCCCTGCTGTGGCTTGGGCCTCAAGTTAGATCAATTATTCGTTGGCCACTCCCACAAGCTCTGAGCCACCATTGTCCCAACACATATTGCAGGTAGGACAGGCTGTGCGTCATAAGTTTTGTGGCTGAGTTGGTTTTATAGTCCAACCACTGGAAGCCTTGTGTAGGTGCAGAAGATTGCCAGTTCAGGCTCTGTGTCCTCTATTTCTAGGGGTCTTCACTAGGGTCCAGGAAGTTTCCACTGCACTAGATTTCCACATGGACCCCTAACTGCCCCCGATTCCAGGCATCTCTCCCTCTGTCCATCCCTCTCCCATCTAATCTCTCCTGTTCTCATCCCTACCAACCCCTAGTCCTCCTGCAGAATCTATTCTATTTCTCCTTCCCAGCAAGATCCACGAGTCCCCCTAGAACCCTCCTTGTGATCTAGCGTCACTGTGTCTTTAAATTGTACCATAATTACCCTTTAACAGCTATTATCCATGTTTTTTAATATTTGTGTCATTCATATCAAGAATCTCGATCCCATTAATCTCCCTGTCTTTTTTTATCCTCCCTCTGACCCTACAACTCCCCCCTCCCCAAGTAAAATTTAAAAAAAAAAATAAGGGAAAAGGATAAAAAGAGAAATAAAAGAGGGAGAGAGAAAAAGAAAGAAAAATCTCTCGAAGAAGCTGTAGTATGAAACTGAGTCACACAGTATGCAATTTCATCCATATTTCTTTACTTTCATGGGTTCACTGCAAAGAGGCATTGGTCTGCATTAAGGCCTCTGGTTTCTGCTACAGCATCAACACTGGACCCTCCCTGGGACTCCTCTTGGATATCCTGTTATTATTCTGTGTTGTGGAGATCCTGGTTCTGGGCCTGGGTAGTTGAGTTGGTCAATGCTCCAGCTCTACCCTGTCCTCACCACCAGGGTGATCTCTCTGGCATTGCCCTGGCTAGTTCGACTAGTTCATGCTATGCAAAAGGAACTAGGGGCAGGAGCTTTTTTCCTGTTTTCATGCCCTCAAGGCCAGCTCATCACACCTACCCCACCAGGGCCAGCTCTACTTTGTTGCCCACGTGAGGTGTGGAGGCCACTCTCCTGAGTGCTACAAATTTCCACCTTTAAGTGAGTATATATCATATTTGTGAAAGATAATATTTTCAGTAAATTAGCTTTCCTTCATTATTCTATAACCTACAGATATTCTTCTATTTTAATGTAATTTAACAAATAAGCTTATTATCCTGTAGTCAAACTTTTCAAGGGAATTTGTAGAACATCGAGCCTTATAAGAAAGTACCAGCACTCTTCCTGTAAGAAAGGACTCTTGTATTTCTTGATCACAATATTAAAGCTCATGTCTGCCCTCAGAGCAAAGCCAGGGTACACAAGAGTCATTACATAGAATTCAAATGCATAAATTCTTGTTTCCCTCATTGAATACCGGACAATGTGTATGTAAATATTTATAAGACCTATCTGCACCCGGTTCACTGCACAGCAAGGGGAGGGGACAGAAACAGCCTGATCCATCCTGTGTCCCTGATAGGTGTAATAAGGCTTTCTCTATCCTTGATTTCTAGTGGCTCCTGTTTGAAACTTAGCTAGCTAAATATGTAATCTCACATGCTAGTGAATGCTGTTATCTACACAGAAGCTGGTTAGAGAAGGCAGAATGGTCTGTTTTTTTCTGAAAATTAAAGATCATCATTAGAGTTAGAAGGCTGAGTATTAGAAAGCTTAGTAGAAAGTTGACTAATGGTACCTTCTCCTGATTCTTCTCTAAGTAGACAGAGAACTACTTTACTATGCCAATGTAATGAAAATCCTGTGACCAATCAGTACCAATGTGACTTGAGTTACTGATCCATGAGAAGGAGGTACCTACTCTTTGTGACAAGGCTAAATCCTCAGAACAGGAAGTTTAATAAGTCTGTAGAAGGCAGTTTGAAGGCTCCCTGGAAAATGATTTGCACGATTCTTGCATGGCCAGTCAGAGTTTGGGAAAAGTCTTTTGGCTTCCAGAATATTCCTCTACAATGTGAAAGATCAAGTAACTCAAGATTTTCTTAATAAGAAAATCTAGTTCATATTTACACCATCATGAATACTAACAATGACTGAGTACTTAAATTGTGAATATTTCTTTGTAGGGTGTAATAAGTCACAGAAAAAAAAACAGCCCAATTGTCTTTAGATATTATTATCCTTACCTTTTAAAATGATAAGACATTGTAGGAATCAAAATCACGTTATTACTTTTGTAGTAGAATACAAGGTATATTTAATGTGTCTAGACTTTTTGCCACTAAATTAAACGATTAGTATATTGTAGTATATTGTAGACAGTCTAGTCTAACTACAGAAATGACAGAAAGATATCTACGTTAGTTCAAACTAATTTTATAATTGTTTGAATTTTTTTTTCAATTTTAACTTTTTATAGAATTCCTAGCACATTTTACACCATGTTAACAAAAAGCACAAAATCAGGTATAAAAGTGGATTTGTAAATACATAGTAAGTTTCATTAAAAACTGTTTGAAAATAAAATTATTCCCAAGACATTATTGAAAGTAAAAGACTTTCATTTCAACTACCCAAAACTACTTGGGGGTAAAAAAAAAAAAAAAGACAACAACTTCAGCCTTATAACTACTTCCAGTTATATGTATCCATAATAAATGACCAGCTAATGAATTATAAGACACTGGGCTGATTTGTTTGATATGTTGTTTCTACCTTAAATGCACAGAAAATATCACCAGACATGCAAAGACAGTTGTAAATCACTTTTGAATAACATGGCACACATGAACATATGGTGCAAAATTTTACATTCTTTAAAATTAGTATGTTTCAATGACAAACTGCTTAGTTTAAATGCTGCTGATTATATACTTCCAGTCTGTGTATCAAAAGAATTTATGGTATTACTGGCACAGTGAACTGAGAATTCAATAACTTTAGCAAAAGGAGATGGAGACATTTAATCATCAAGGCTTTAATTATAGTTCATAAATTATTTTTTAAGTAATTGTGGTAAAGTTCAGCATGGTTTACTACAAGGTTCTCCACACAATAAACACCTTTCCTTTTTTTTTCATTATAATCATTCAGTAGTGAGGCTTATTGAATAATTCAACAGTTTTACTGAAACTACATTACAGTATAATGTGTACCATTGACTGATAAAAGGCATCCTGGCTTTACTTCTATATAAAAGTAAACGTGTGTTTTTATCTTTATCCATTTTGTAATGCTCAAGGGAATTTAAAAGAAAGGGAATTTTTTTGTTATCTTCCTGCTTCTTCTCCTTTGTGATTGGGATGATTGTTTAAGTATCATCCTGCTTCCCATGCAGGTTATCATTCATCAGACTGTGTTATTTGCTCTATAAGGACTCCTTAAAGAACTGAAACTTTCAGACTTTTCTGAAACCTTTTCATTGAGGCCAAACACCACTGAATAAAATCAATCTTCAGTCCCAGTTGCTGAGCCAATCTGGTAAGTGTTCAATGCCCTTGGAATAACTACTTGAGTGTTTAAAGACCACCCACCTGGATGCAGAACACAGAAAAAGTGAACAAAAGGCTAATTATGCACTTAAACCACATGTGGTGGCTAATACATTTTCTTAAGGGAACACACAGAGTTGCAATTGAAAATTATTTCTGACTGAGAAGAAAAAAAATTGCCTAATATGCAAATGTAGTGTGCACTAAAAATGTGTTTGATAAAAACAACTGGAAAATGAAAACAGTGCTGTTATTTTGCCCCGCAAGCAAAGGAAAATCAATTTCCTTTTCTGCCAACTGAGAAGAGGCATCAACAAACAACAGTGCTGTTTTTATTGTTTATTTTTAACTACTAGGAAAGAAGAGATGATAATTGAGCTACATTCTTCCTTAAAATATTTTGGATCATGTTTACAAAATGACTGATGGATCCAGATGCCTGCATGCCATAATGTCTTTTAATTGTTCACATTATATAAAATTATATGCTATATACATTTGTAGAAATGCATCCATTTATCTTCTTTTTCAGGTATGAAAGTAAAATAAAGTTGTAATATAGAGCAGGATGTCTCTGTTTTGTATACAATATCTCATGTTGCATACGGACACAGTGAAATGAGATAGCTAGCCTACTCCTTAGTTTTTCTACTACATTTAAATATATGCTACAGTTCCTATATATTCTTTTAATAGCTAAGGTGGCTAGAGAGATTAAAATTAGGTAATTTGCAATTCATTTTTTCCAAAAAATAACTTAGTTGTCTTCAACTCCCCAATCAATCTTGTGTTCAACCCAAATAATCAATCTTTGACTGTAGCTGACCAGCCAAATGAATGAGAATTCCATGCCCTTGAATTAGCTATTTTTCAGAGGAGAAAAATGAGATGAGAGTTGGCAGTCACCAAGACATATGTACAGGACAGTGTAGAGAGATTTCAAATGTCTTAATTATAAGCTTGTGTCCTGCTCATTTGTGTTATATTTGGTGCATTCACAAGGACTTTATTTAACATTGCTTTCTTTATGTGCAGTTGATTGGATTCACTTTAGTTCAGATTCTCAAAGTCGGCTTCTCTTATAGTTTTGCAAGGTGTCAACAGTGAACCTCAAGACTATCTCTACAAAGTTAGCTTACATTAAGCATCCCCTGTCAAGGCAATAATTCCTCTTCTGTATAGTTTCTCATATGATACTTTTCATAAATGATGACAGATTAATCAGAATATACGAATAGCATGAAGCCACACCACTATTCTAAGACATTTTTTTCTTTGAAATCATCCTAGAAATTTTATCTTAATCTGGCTTTTTAGGAAAATGTTATCCATGACTTCTTCAAATATGCAAGTTAAAGATGGGCATTTTCTAATGAATAGAACAAGAAAACCACACTTTCAAAATGTAATATTGTAGAAGATATAGTTTTATTATATTACAAGTATCATTATCTTTTTCAACCAAATTCACTTTTATTTTATTGTTAAAATTTATTTGCTTTTTCTCTTTCATTCAACAGTCACTAATTACGCAAGGGTATCTGTCGAGTGGTAGGAGCCTACAAAATTTCCCCTCTTCCACATCAACATGTCCATTTTCTTCCAGGGAAGAAATCCATCATTGATTCTCGAATGCAGAATGATTCATCTTGAAACCATATACACAAAAACAACCAAAATGGGCTAAGCAGGTTGTCTCTGTGTGTGTGTGTGTATATATATATATATATATATATATATATATATATATATATATATATGTGTGTGTGTGTGTGTGTGTGTGTGTGTGTGTGTGTGTGTGTGTGTTGTGTCTGTGTGTGTGTATATATGTATGTATATGTGTCTGTAAACAAAGTAATTAGAGGAGATTATCAATTGAGAATAGAGGGGGCATGGAGGGTTTTGAGTGCTGGTAGCTGGGAGAGACTGCAGATACAAAGTGAAGTAATCAATTTTAATTAAAACATTGATATTTAATTTAAAAATACCTACTGAGTTTAGGAAATGTTTGCTTTTTTAATGTGTGTGTGTTTGTGTGTGTGTGTGTGTGTGTGTGTGTGTGTGTGTGTGTGTGTGTGTGTGTGTGTGTTTGAATGCAGGTACTTGTGGAGGGTAGAACTGGTCATCAGATTTCCTGGAGTTTATTGAGTCTTGGGGAGTCATGAATCACTGAGTGTGGGTGCTGGGAACTCCAATCCTCTGGATGAACAGCACGTGATCTTAACGGTTGAGACCTCTCTCCAGCCTCCCAATTAAATTCACTTATTATTAATAAACACCTAGACAGGTGAGTGCCCTGGCTCTGCCCGGACCCCATCCCTAGGCAGCAGCCACTCCGGGAAGACCTGCCCAACTTTGCCCCAGGTTCTGGCCACCAGGCAGGTTCCCTTCCAGCCCCACCGGAAAGGATCCCCCTCTCCAAGACCCTCAGCAGACCCTGCAATCTCCACACCTTGCCCCCACACCCATCCACCCGAGACCCCAGCCACTTCTTGAGACTTAGAAGGCGGCCCCCAGCTCCCATCCTGCCCCGGACTTCCCTTCTGGAGCACAGATGAAAGAGAGAGAGAGAGAGAGAGAGAGAGAGAGAGAGAGAGAGAGAGAGAGAGAGAGAGAGAAGAGCTCCCATCCTGCCCTGGACTTCCCTTCTGGACAAGAGCACCCAATCTGCCCCAGACTTCCTATCTGGACAAGAGCTCCCATCCTGCCCCGCTTGTGTAGAGGAAAAGACAAAAAAATGGGAAGAACACTGTAAACAACTAGAGGAAAGGGCAAACAAATTAGAAGAAATCAATAAAGTCCTGGAAGAAAACAATAAAGTACTGAAAGAAAATCAAGAAAAAGCAATGAAACAAATGAAGGAAACAGTCCAAGACCTGAAAAGGGAAATAGAAAAAAATGAAGAAGACACAAACAGAGGGAATGATGGAAATATAAAATCTGAGTAAATGATCAGGAACTTCAGATGCAAGTATAACCAACAGAATGCAAGAGATGGAAGAGAGGATCTCTGGCATTGAAGATACAGTAGAAGAAATAGATTCATCAGTCAAAGAAAACACTAAAGCCAACAAAGTCATGAACCAAAATGTCCAAGAAATTTGGGACACCATGAAAAGAACAAACCTACGAATAATAGGGATAGAAGAAGGAGAATACCAACTCAAGGACACAGAAAATATATTCAACAAGATCATAGAAGAAAACTTTCCCAACTTAAAGAAGGAAATGCCTATGAAGATACAAGAATCCTACAGAACACCAAACAGACTAGACTCCAAAAATAAGTCCCCTCTCCACATAATAATTAAACAACTAAACGTACAGAATAAAGAATATTAAGAGCAGCAAAGGAAAAAAGGCCCAGTGACTTATAAAGGCAAACCCATCAGAATAACACCCGATTTCTCAATGGAGACTTTGAAAGCCAGAAGGACCTGGACAGATGTAATGCAGACACTAAGAGACCATGGATGTCAGCCTAGACTAATATACCCAGCAAAACTTTCAATCATCATAGATGGAGTGAACAAGACATTCCAAGACAAAGCCAGATTTAAACAATACTTATCCACAAACCCAGCCCTACAGAAAGCACTAGAAGGAAAATTCCAACCTAAGGAAGTCAGATACACCCTCGAAAATACAGGCAATAGATAAAGCCACAGCAGTAAACCCCAATGAAGAGAAGTACATACACATCACCACCAAAAAAAATAACAGGAATGAGCAATCGCTGGTCATTAATATCTCTCAATATCAATGGACTTAATTCACCTATAAAAAGACATAGGCTTACAGAATGGATACAAAAGCAGGACCCATCTTTCTGCTGCATACAAGAAACACATCTCAAATTCAAAGATAGACACTACCTAAAAATAAAAGGCTGGGAAAAGACTTTCCAATCAAGCAGTCTTAAGAAACAAGCGGGTGTAGCCATCCTGATATCCAGCAAAATAGACTTCATACTAAAATCAATCAAAAGAGATCAAGAAAGGCATTACATACTCATCACAGGAAAGATCCACCAAGATGAAGTCTCAATTCTGAACATTTATGCCCCAAACACAAGGGCACCTACATATGTAAAAGAAATATTACTAAAGCTTAAATCACATATAAAACCCCACACATTAATAATGGGAGACCTCAACACCCCCCATTTACCACTGGACAGATCTCCCAAATCAAAACTTAACAGAGAAATAAAGGACTTAACTGGTGTCATGACTCAAATGGACTTAATTGATATCTGCAGAACATTCCATCTTAACAAAAAAGAATATACCTTCTTCTCAGCACCCCATGGAACCTTTTCTAAAATCGACCACATACTTGGCCACAAAACAAATCCCAACAGATACAAAACAATTGGAATAACCTCCTGTGTTCTATCAGACCACCATGGTCTAAAGTTGGATTTCAACAACAACAAAAACTACAGAAAATCTACAATCTCATGGAAACTGAATAATACCCAACTGAATCACCAATGGGTGCTTAAGGAAGAAATAAAGAAAGAAATTAATGGCTTCCTAGAGATCAACGAAAATGAAGACACCACATATCCAAACCTATGGGACACTATGAAAGCAGTACTAAGAGGGAAATTCATAACACTAAATGCCCACATAAATAAGTTGGAGAAATCTCATACTAGTGACTTAACAGCACACCTGAAAGCTCTAGAACAAGAAGAAGCAAAGTCTCCCAGGAAAAATAGATGCCAGGAAATTATCAAAGTGAGAGCTGAAATCAATAAAATAGAAACAAAGAGAACAATACAAAAAATTAATGAAACAAAGAGTTGGTTCTTTGAGAAAATCAACAAGATAGACAAGCCCTTATCCAAACTAATCAAAAGACAGAGAGAGAGCATCCAAATCAACAAAATCAGAAATGAAAAGGGGGACATAACAACAGACATTGAGGAAATCCAGAGAATCATCAGGTCATACTTCAAAAACCTCTATTCCACAAAACTGGAAAACCTAAAAGAAATGGATAACTTTCTGGATAGGTATCACATACCTAAGTTGAATCAAGACCAGATAAACTATTTAAATAGTCCAATAACCCCTAATGAAATAGAAACAGTCATTAAAAGTCTCCCAACCAGAAAAAACCCAGGACCAGATGGTTTCCACACAGAATTCTACCAGATCTTCAAAGAAGAGTTAATACCAGTACTCTTTAAATTGTTCCACATAATAGAAACAGAAGGAACATTACCAAACTCCTTCTATGAGGTTACAGTTACCCTGATTCCTAAACCAAACAAGGATACAACAAAGAAAGAGAACTACAGACCGATCTCCCTCATGAACATTGATGCAAAAATACTCAATAAAATACTGGCAAACAGACTCCAAGAACACATCAAAACAATTATCCACCATGATCAAGTAGGCTTCATTCCAGGGATGCAAGGGTGGTTCAACATATGAAAGTCCGTCAATGTAATACACTATATAAACAAACTCAAAGAAAAAAAACCACATGATGATCTCACTAGATGCAGAGAAGGCATTTGACAAAATCCAACACCTCTTCATGATAAAGGTATTGGAGCGATCAGGAATACAGGGAACATACCTAAACATAATAAAGGCAATTTACAGCAAGCCAACAGCCAACATCAAATTAAATGGAGAGAAACTCAAAGTGATTCCACTAAAATCAGGAACGAGGCAAGGCTGTCCACTCGCCCCATACTTATTCAATATAGTACTTGAAGTTCTAGCCAGAGCAATAAGACAACATAAGGAGATTAAGGGGATACAAATTGGAAAGGAAGAAGTCAAGCTTTCCCTATTTGCAGATGACATGATAGTATACTTGAGTGACCCCAAAGATTCCACCAAGGAACTGATACAGCTTATAAACACCTTCAGCAACATAGCAGGATACAAGATCAACTCAAAAAAATCAGTAGCCCTCCGATATACAATGGACAAAGAAGCTGAGAAGAAAATCAGAGATACATCACACTTTACAATAGCCACAAATGACATAAAATACCTTGGGGTAACACTAACCAAGCAAGTGAAGGACCTATATGACAAGAACTTTAAGTCCCTGAAAAAAGAAATTGAAGAAGATGTCAGAAAATGGAAAGATCTCCCATGCTCATGGATAGGCAGGACTAACATAGTAAAAATGGCAATCCTACCAAAAGCAATCTACAGATTCAATGCAATCCTCATCAAAATACCAACACAATTCTTCACAGACCTGGAAAGAATAATACTAAACTTTTCATATGGAAAAACAAAAAACCCAGGATAGCCAAAAGAATCCTGTACAATAACACAACCTCTGGAGGCATCATGACCCCTGACTTCAAGCTCTACTATAGAGCTACAGTAATAAAAATAGCTTGGTACTGGCATGAAAACCGACATGTGGACCAATGGAATCGAACTGAAGACCCTGACATTAATCCGCACACCTATGAACATACAATTTTTGACAAAGAAGCCAAAAGTACACAATGGAAAAAAGAATGCATCTTCAACAAATGGTGCTGGCATAACTGGATATCAACATGTAGAAGGCTGCAAATAGATCCATATCTATCACCGTGCACAAAACTTAAGTCCAAGTGGATCAAGGACCTCAACATAAATCCAGCTACTCTGAACCTGCTAGAAGAGAAAGTAGGAAGTAGTCTTGAACGCTTTGGCATAGGAGATCACTTCCTAAATATAACACCAGTAGCACAGACATTGAGAGAAACAATCAATCAATGGGACCTCTTGAAACTGAGAAGCTTTTGTAGAGCAAAGGATACGGTCAACAAGGCAAAGCGACAGCCTACAGAATGGGAAAAGATCGTCACCAACCCCACATCTGACAGAGGACTGATATCCAGAATATATAAGGAACTCAGGAAATTAGACATTAAAATGCCCAACAGTCCAATTAAGAAATGGGATATAGAACTAAACAGATAATTCTCAACAGAAGAAACTCAAATGGCTGAAAGGCATTTAAGGAATTGCTCAACATCCCTAATCATCAGGGAAATGCAAATCAAAACAACTCTGAGATACCACCTTATGCTTGTCAGAGTGGCTAAGATCAAAAACACTGAAGACACCTTATGCTGGAGAGGATGTGGAGCTAGGGGAACTCTCCTCCACTGCTGGTGGAAATGCAAGCTTCTACAACCACTTTGGAAGTCAATATGGCGCTTTCTTAGAAAATTGGGAATCCATTTCCCCCAAGATCCACCTATACCACTCTTGGGCATATACCCAAGGAATTCTCAACCACACCACAAGAGCACTTGTTCAGCTATGTTCATATCAGCATTGTTTGTAATAGCCAGAACATGGAAACAACCTAGATGCCCTTCAACTGAAGAATGTATAAACAAAATGTGGTACATATACACAATGGAATACTACTCAGCAGAGAAAAACAAGGACATCATGAGGTTTGCAGACAAATAGATGGATCTAGAAAAAATCATCCTGAGTGAGGTAACCCAGACTCAGAAAGACAAACATGGTATGTACTTACTAATAGGAGGATACTAGATGTGGAACAAGGTTGACTAGACTGCTACTCACATTACCAAGGAGGATACCTGGAAAACAGGACCCCAAGAAAGACATGGGGATCGCCCAATGATGGAGAAATGGAAGAGATCTACATGAACAGCCTGGACATGAGTGGGGGTTATGAAGGGTGAGGGTCGAGGGAAAGAGAGCTTGGGGGAACAGGAGATCCCACCTGGATCAACAACAGAGAGGGAGAACAAGGAATAGGAGACCATGGTAAATGAAGACCACATGAGAATAGGAAGAAGCAAAGTGCTAGAGAGGCCCACAAAAATCCACAAAGATACCCACACAACAGACTGCTGCAATGGTCGAGATATAGCCCGAACTGACCTACTCTGGTGATGGGATGGCCAAGCACCCTAATTGTCATGCTACAAACCCCATCCAACTACTGAGGGATCTGGATGCAGAGATCCATAGCTAGGCCCCGGGAGGATCTCTGGGAGTCCAATTAGCGAGAATGAGGAGGGTTTATATGAGCGAGAATTGTTGAGACCAAGGTTGGATAAAGCACAGACAAATAGCCAAACAAATGGAAACACATGAACTATGAACCAATGACTGAGGGGTCACCAACTTCATCAGGCCCTCTGAATGGGTGAGACAGTTGATTGGCTTGATCTGTTTGGGAGGCATCCAGGCAGTGGGACTGGGTCCTGTGCTCATTTCATGAGTTGGCGGTTTGAAACCTGGGCCTTATGCAGGATTGCTTGGCTCGGCCTGGGAGGAGGGGACTGGGCCTGCCTGGACTGAGTCTACCAGGTTGATCTCAATCCTCAGGGGAGGCTTTGCCCTGGAGGAGATGGGAATGGGGGGTGGGCTGGGGGGAAGATGAGGGGGGCCGGAGGGGGGAGAACAAGGGAATCCATGGCTGATATGTAGAACTGAATTGTATTGCAAAATAAAAATTAAAATAAAAAAATAAAATAAACACCTAAAAGCATATATATGTGTGTGTGTGTGTGTGTGTGTGTGTGTGTGTGTGTGTGTGTGTGTGTATGGGCAATATGTTAAAATACAGGAAAAAAGTAAATTTCAAGTCAGTTTAAACATGTATCATTAAGCATGCATTACTTTCACACAATTACATTATTTCTTTTTACAAAATTGTTCTTGTACTTTCTTGATATACCTTGAATGTTTTTATCTGTAACTACACTACTATGCAAAAACACTCCTGTCCTTCTGGATAAATTCTCCCTGCAACTTACTACTCAGGGATCTACTACCCCTATCCTATTTGTTTTCCAAGCTATGGCTATCACTGTTCTATTCCAAAGGGCTACAAGAGAATCTTTTTAATAATCCCAAATATAATTAATGTGCAAAGAAATGTGTTCTTTGTGAGTAACTCACTCCTGTGAATGATTTCACCTCTTCTCTGGCTGAGGAATATTCCACAGTGTATTCATGCTAGATATTCTCAATCTTTTCATTAGTTGACAAACAACCTGCTTCTTAATCTTAGATATTGCAAATACTGCTGGAATATGGAATGGAGATACCTTTTCACAAGAATGCATATATAATGAGAAATGGGACTCCTAGATCATATAGTAGTCTCCAGTGTTTTCTATAATTTGTTTTAATCAATTTGCATTCTCACCCATCTTCTATATAACCATTTTTCTCTATTCCATACCAGCATTTGTTATCTGTATTACCACATAACAAAAGTTACTACTGCATTTACTGGGGAGAGATGACATATAAATGGTTTGATTTGTGAATTGTTCTTACAATAAAGTGTTTGTCCCTTGGATTAACCTGGAAAAACATCAACATTTAATGCCATAGTATGTGTCCAGACATTGAGATGCTTATGTAATTTCACGCTTTTTTTTGGAGATTTCTTGTTTTCATCACTTATAGGCTTTCTTTGGCCATTATTTTAATGTTTATTTTCTATGTTTATTAACCTAATGCAGCTTGTCTAAAAGAAAATATTGCCATTCCATGTTGTATCCTTCTCCTTTAAACTGCTCTAGGTGTTATTTCCCCAAACATTAGGCTGGTAATTTGATCAAATATGTCTCTCAGTCTTTGCATATATTAGTAGTCAGAGTAAAAGTCTGAATATGATGATAAAACTAATTTAAATTAATCCAAAGATTTAGAGTACTGAAAATATATATGCTATCCATCAAATGTCATGGTATACTTAGTGCATGTCACACAATTTTGAATAGTGCACATTTTAGCCTTTTTAATGAAAAATCATCTTCTGGATCCCAGCTTTTTTTTGTTTACTTTAATCATTTCTTCATTGTGAAGAAAAGTCAAGCCCTACTATTGATATTTCCTGGTCTTTCTTTTTTTTTTCTTTTTCTTTTTTTCTTTTATGTCCTGAAGAGATCCTTGGTACCAGCATTTCTAGAGAATTCTATAAACATTATCAAGACAGAATACATAGGCCTTTTCTAACAAACAACCTTTACCACACTATTATTATTAACATTTTGATTTGATATTTTTATTCTCTAGTTCTCATTTGTCATAAGCAAGGAAGAAGCAGGAGTCGCTGAACACATTCCCTACAAAATCACATTTCATATCCAGCTACAGTGATTCATAATAGGTGCTTGACAGTATTAGTGTAGTCACATAAACTTCACATCACAATGACAGTGATGAAAAGATGGAGACTCACTTTTCCCTGCACACTGGGAAGGCTCAATCATCAAAAAAAATTTTTTTCTAATGTACTAACCAAGTGTTGCACCTTGGTTAACCTATGGTACTGTACTGGCATCTCCAAAATGCTGGAGTCTTAACTACACCTGTGCTGAATCTTCCCAATCACCTTGCCTTCACTTCATTCAAGGATTCAGATCCTGACACAGAGTGCCAAACCTCATCTCCTCTCCATGAACCCTTCAATCTTAGGGTTTCTAATGCAACTGGGGCTGCATCTTCAGCAATTGCCTTTTGTGATCTCTCATGATGCCAATCATCAGCTTCTCTCCCTGATCTTTTCATGCTTTCAATACCAGTACTATCAGGGAGTTTCTTAAATATAAACAAATTCAGGGTCAACTTAAGGTACAGCCTTAGATATACTATCTCTAGCTTCTATGTGCTGACCATGAGGAGATCCATTTCAGAAAATTTTGTCTCAATGTTACTGCTTTCTTGTTCACAACCTTTTCTTAAGCTCCAGTAGACTAATATCTGTTGTCCCATAAAACAAATGATTTGTTTTAGTGGTTCTGATATCTTATCAAATCAAAGCCAATTCTTCATCTGCAGATGACCAGAACCATATATTCTTAATTCAAAGTATCACATAAATGGCACTGATAGACTATTTAGTTTACTCTGAAACATCAAAATCCAGGCCTCCATTGTCTCCATTGTTCCCATCATTCTTATCTTCCAACTTTCCATAGATCAGCCCTAATTAGTACTCTATGGCTTTTCTAGTCCCAAGTTCAAATACTACAAAAATCCTCTAAAAATCACAGAAACACTGTATGATCTGTCACCAATTTCTGTTTTAGTTTGGGCTTCCATTTCTGACATAAAGACCATGACCAAAAGCCACTGGAGGAGGACTTTTTTCTGTTTCTTTGTTTCTTTAAACTTTTATGTAACAATCCATCCTCAAAGAAAGTCAAGGAAAAAACATGGTAATGAAAACGCAGATAATAAAAAAGAAGCCATGGAAAAGTGCTGCTTACTGACCTGATCCTCATGGCTTACTCAATCTCCTTTCTCATACTATCTACAATCACTAGTCTAGGGGTGACACCACCCCCAGTGACTTATTCCACACACATCTATCATTACTTAAGAAAATATACTAAAGACTTGTCTAAAGAACAATCTCAGAGACATTTTCTCAATTAAGAGTCTGACTTCTGAGAAGACTTACTTCTGTAAAGTTGACATGAAATTAAACAGTACTGATTTGTTGACATCTTTATAAAATGGGATTCATAGATCTGTCTTGTCTGTCTCACCAAGTGAAAACAAATCAAGCTATCAACAGTGTGTAACTTGTCAGCCCCTAGATCTTAGTTCTCAGGCTTCTGAGCTGAGGCACACATGTCATTTTTTTTTGGTAAATGACCCTGAATAATATACTTTATTACAGAAAAATGAGTAGATTATGATACTTCCTCATCATAAAATGCATTCTCAGGTATCCTATGTGCCTACCATGTAAAACATATGTCCAGGATCTTTCAGAATCATGGAACCCTCACTGTCGACAATGACCTTCATAGCTCCTTCCCTAAGACAGTTGACACAAAGGCCAGGGCCATTTTGCAAGGCCATTTTGATGTGCAAGTGGGACACATATATAGGCCAGCTGGGCACAGCAGTCTGGTGTATGGCTGGAAGATATCAAGATGGAGCTGGTTCCTTGAGTCTAGCCTTTCTTTTCATGGGTGTTTACATAGTCTCAGTAAGTCCACCATGGAACAAAGAAGCTCTCTTCTGTGTGCATTTTCTGAATACCTGTGAGATTGACTTATTCTGTGTATCATTGAATTGTATAATGATGGCTGTTCATCGGCACATAATTGAAACTGGCATATGCTTTTGAAAATTATTAAATAAGTTGGAAATGTATTCAGAAAACAAATTTTAAACCCTGACATTTTAATTTTTAGTATCAATTTTTTAATTGAAAGAATTGTAAAAATATAGCAGTCATCATTCTTCCTATTCTCATTACAATTGTGTTTTCAGTGTTTTTACAGGGCAATTCGATTTATATATTTTCCTACAAGTATGGCTTTTATTCAACTTGGCATTCCCAATATTTAGTATGTTGAAGTACACAAAATAGATCCTTAAAAAATATTTGTTTGGTAAAATAATTTGCAAATAAAATATTGGAGGAGGATTACTAAAGAGGTTCTATACCAATTAAGGAATTTAGGTGTATGAATACCTCATTTTTGTAGATAATAATAAATGACAATAAAAGAATAAACAAGGAAGAAAATAGTAAACCTATGCATAGTTTTTCAGCTGATAATCAGCACTAAATATTTAAAGTCTCTCATGAACAGCGTTCTGGTGAAGACACATGCACACATACATACACACATGCATGTACATGCTCATTGCCCTAATTTGAACAAGTAATACATCAAAGGAGGCAAATGGACTGTAAATTCTTTTTTTAAATTTTTGTTATATAAATATATTAAAGAGAAAGAGAAGGTGTTTATAATTAAATAATACAACATATGTTTCACTGGCCATACTGGATGAAAACACAATTTGAGGGTAAAAATAAAACATGGAGGAGCCTCTCTGATGTGTTGTCTCTCTCTCTCTCTCTCTCTCTCTCTCTCTCTCTCTCTCTCTCTCTCTCTCTCTCTCTCTCTCTCTCTGTGTGTGTGTGTGTGTGTGTGTGTGTGTGTGTGTGTGTGTCTTTGTCTTCTTGTCTGGCTTTTAGAGTTAGATTTCATTTAAACTTTTCCAGGGTCAGAGTTTTCATCATTTAACCAAGACAATTCCTATTGTCTTTCAACAGGTTATCTAAGTATTAAAAACAAAAATTACAAAGTCACAGGATAGGCTACCTTTCTATGTTAGGGTACTTAATGATAGTACGATGATTTCTTACCTAGTCAATGAGAGCTAGCAGTGGATTAAGAGCAAGAAGCAAGAGACTTCTAGTCCATTTTAGCTGGCAAAATGAAAATATTTATTGGTACCCCTGGGATAGGAAGAGAGGATGAAATTGCTTTGAGCCACTGTGGTGGTTGATGGATGGCACAGAAGCTAGAAAACATAACTCTCTTTGTCCACCAGCCCAAAGCTAGCTAAATGCGTTGCATATATCAAAATGGATGAGAGGTTATGATTTCGCCATGTTAAATACAGATAACTTTTAACGAAGTTGGGTACACTAAAGAAAATCATAAGCCCCACTCCTTTGACAAAATGAATGCTTATACCCTTAATTATGAGAGGAAAGTAGCATGATAAATAGAGATCTTTGAGAATTTGAAGCCAAAGCATACACAAACATGAGACTGAAAACAGAAATTTGGAAAATTTCTATCATCATATATAATTGGTATTTTGTATGTAGTATCTTCAATTAATCAGTTGATTTTTTTATATAATCCTCAATCAGTCAGAATCATAAAACAGCCTAAATATCAGAGTCATTCTTTTAAAATAATTCAGCAGCAAGAGAGACATTAAGATATGCTATACAAACATACATAAAGAGGAATAAAACAACAGTTTATAATTATAACAATGCTTTATAATTATTTTACATGGTAAATACTTAAAAAATGTTTTTAGAATTTCCTGGATGAGTGCCCTATGTTACACACACTCACACACAGACACACACAGACACCCATTGTTTTATTATACACACACACACACACACACATATATATGTGTATGTGTGTGTGTGTGTGTGTGTGTGTGTGTGTGTGTGTGCCTGTGTCTATGTCTGTGTCTGTGCTGTGTGTGTGTATTAAGATGACCTAACAATGTATATTAGGGTATAATGGTTCATATTTGGACTGCCAGCTACTGAGGAGGCTGAAGGGAAAGGATTGTTTCTATCAGTGTCCAAGTCAAGGGTGAGGACAATATGGAGAAGCTATGAATAAAAGAAAGGAAAAGAAATAGACAAGAAGGGAGGAAGAGAAATAAAGAAAATGTCTTTTAAATCTGTGTTTTTACATGAAACTATAATATAAATAATGAATTATAATAATAAAACAGACAGTACAGCTCCAAAATAAGATTTATTTCTAACATTGTTTATTTCTGACACTAGATACTGTCAGAAAATAAAAATGATACCTAATATCAAAATTGCCTTTTACCGGGCATTTTAAGTTAAAATTGTCATGTCCACCCTTCAACAAATTAAGCAAGCCAATATTTGCTCATGTAAAATGCACCCTTTTTGCATACAGATTAGTCACATGTTTTGAAATAGTGATTGATATATACTCTTTACTCTGAGGACTTATTTGATTAATATCAAAACCATTAAACTTTGGATCAATTCAACTCACAATAGGAACTTCATATGGATTTCCTTACCTCTCTTTCTGTCTGGAAACATATTTGTAGATAATTAGTCAACTACGTTAGTATTACTCTTCTAGGTCTTAGGTATCTTTTAAATACATCATTCAACGTTTAGTCAAGACCAAAGATAAAAACAACAGAATTATAATACTAAAATATGGAGTGGTAATAGATAATCCCATATGCATTTTTACATTCCCTTTATAAATGTCTGCCTTTTAGGAGTAAGGGTTCCAAGGTCTTTCATTCTCTGCACAATATCTGGGTATTGATTTCTATATTTGTTCCTATCTGCTGTAGGAGGAAGTTTTTCTGATAATGGTTACACTTGGCACTTATCCATGAGTATAGCAGATTAGCATTAGAAATCATTTTATCATTATAATTTTTCTTCTTTTATACCAGTATTACTTGGTTTTACCCTAGGTCCCTGTGCTATCGAGTTTTAGGTTCTTGGTTTCCTTGGAAGTATTATGCATGGGTTGCATCTTGTGGAGTGGGCCTTAAGTCTCCATTAAATCCCTCTCCTCAGAGCTCCGGGAAACACACAGAAGAGGAGACAGAAAGATTGTAAGAGCCAGAGGGGATGGTGGACATCAAGCAAACAAGGCCCTTTGTGTCATCATGAGAAAAGCTCATGTGAAGTCATAGACACGGAAGCAATATGCAACAGGCCTCCATGGGTCTAGTTCAATGTTTCTGTGGGATATCTGAGTGTGTGGATGAGTGGACCTCTGGTTTCTGTGCCTTCTTTCGGCTTTTTTTTTCTTTCTGTTGGTTTGTCTTGTCCAATGTCTATTGATGGTTTTTGTTCTATCTTTTTATATTTTATTTTTTTATTTTATAATTTAATTTAATTTTACATATCAGCCACGGATTCCCTGTCCTCCCTCCTCCCTTCCCCCCCTGCCCCACGTCCACCCCCCATTCCCATCTCCTCCAGGGCAAGGACTCCCCTGGGGATTCAGCTCAGCCTGGTAGATTCAGTAGAGGCAGGTCCAGTCCCCTCCTCCCTTCACCCAGGCTGACCAAAGAGTACCCTGCATAGGCCCCAGGCTCCAAACAGCCAGCTCATGCACTAAGGACAGGTCCCCTGGGACTACTCTGGTGATCAGATGGCCAAACCTCATCCAATGACTGATGGAAGCAGATGCAGAGATCCATGGCCAGGCCCCAGTTGGAGCTCCAGGAATCCAATTGGCAAGAAAGAGGAGGGACTGTATGAGTGAGAATTATTTTGTTATTTTTTAAAGTAAATGAATGAATGAAAATCTAGCCACTAGGGTAAAGGGCAAAGGGCAAAGATTAACAACTGAACTGTCACCTAAACTTGCAGGGAGAGGGAAAATCAGTTTTTTCCAATGGAGTAACATTGGGTTCATCAACTACTCCAGGTCAGGCCTCATGCTCAGGAGCAGTTGATCAACATGTAAACATATAATGGACTCCACAGGCTTTTGTTGTTGTTGTTTGTTTCTTTTATTTTGTTCTTGTTGTTGTTTTTGTGTCTGTTTATGCTTTTATTTGGTTCCACTTTGGAGGTTTTCTTTTCTTTCTTTTTTTTTTTTCAATTATTTTTACTTTTTAACAAAATATAATGAGATGAGATGAAACAAAAATAATTACGTCAAAGTTGGACAATGGCAGTCCAACAGAAGGAAGAGATCCCAGGAGAAGGCTCAGATGAAGAAACCCACTTACTTACTTGTTCACTCAGAATTCCATAAAACTTCTAAACTGAAAGCCATAGTATATACACAGTGGACCTGGTGCAGACCTGTGCAGGCCCTTTGCATGCTGCTTCAGTCTCTGCAAGTTCCTACAACCTTTGCTCAGTTGATTTAGAAGGCCTTGTTCTCCTGGTGTCCTCCATCCTCTCTGGTTCTTCCATTCTTTTCATCATCCCTTCCATGGTGTTCCCTGAGCCTTGAAGGGAGGGATTTGATGGAGACATCCCAGTTAGAACTGTGTGTTTCAAGTTCTCTGTGTGTTGTGTAACATCAGGTTGTGGGTCGCTCTACTTGTTCCCACCTGCAGCAGCAGGAAGGTTCTCTAGTGATGAGTGAATAAGATATTGATCTATGAGTAGATCAGAATATCATTAGAAGTCATTTTATTTTTAAAATAAAAACAGCAAAAACAGCGACAGCAACATAAAGCAATAGTTTGTTTTGTCTTTGCATTAAGTCTACTGTTATTTCTATATCTTTTGATTGTTTGTTTGGGTTTGCCTTATTTTGTTTGTGGTTTAATTAGGATGCCTATGTCAGCCAGGGTAGAAAGTTTATTAACTTGGCCATGGGCAAATTAGCAGTGGCTACATCACTAAAGAAAATGATTTCTACCCCTCAAGCAATCACTAATTGACTATAGATAGCAGTTGCACCTTCTATTCAGTACTTTTCAGTTACTGTGATAAGACACCATGATGAAGCCCATGTATAAGAGAAAGAGTTTATTTGGGCCTTAAAATTGCATGGTGTTAGAGTCCATGGCCACCATGGAGAAAACAGAAGGAGTAATGCAGGCATGGCAATGGACCAGTAGCTGGGAGCTCGTAGCTTGAGACACATTCATGAGACAGATGTAGTTATTTGGAAATGGTTTGGATTTTGAAACTTCAAAGACCACCCCTAGTGACACACCTCCATCAAAGCCACACCTCCTCTGATGCGTTCACACCTACAAATCCTTCCAAGCAGTTCTGCCTCCTGTGAACAGAGCATCTGAATATATGAACCCATAGATCTCTCTTGCTCAGACTTCCGCATGTGTCATGAGTCATCGTGCATTCATTGGAATGTTGACCATTTGCCATCTTAAGCGGGTTGCATAAGCGATCGTAGCTCCTGTGAGTTTATGACTGACTACACCAGCGAAGCCCTTCTCAGAAGACAGTACTTCCCAGTGCTTCTCTCTATCCTCCCTCTTCCGCGATGTTCAGTTGACCTCTCAGAGAACATAATTAAGACCTTACTACACAAACACAGAAGCATGGTACAGTCACACAGTATAGCATAAGCAATAATTGATTTTAATTTTCTCATTACCAGGCAATATAGACAAGTTTAGCTGAAATCGCCCAGAAGTATAATGAAGCATTGAAACGTGTCTTGCAAAAATAAATAAATAAATGGTATACAAATGAAAGTGGTATTTCAGGAAGTGTTGCAATGTTAAATATTCAAAAATAATAATGAAAATAGTAATTTTGTGAAACGTGCAATATTTACTCATTGACTTCTTAAAAATGCATGCTCTTAGAAAAATAGTGGAATGTCACTCTTTCGTGTCTCAATAGGTTCACAAGACAAGACATATGGAAGCTTTCCTTAGATGTGCTATGATTAAAGAATAACTGTTGTTTTTCATTAAATTCAGTAGCTTCTCCTTAAGCAACTGCTGTCCTCCTTGGCAAATGCACCTCCACAACTACTAGGAGAGGTTTGGTTATACTGCCTGTAGCCAGGCGGGGATTCTGATCCCTGAGACACTAGCTCTATCATGACTACTAAAGGGAACTTTACCTAGAAATCCATCCTTCTATAGAACTCAGGTGTCAAAGGTTGAGGTGAAATTCTACTCACCCAGAGAGGCTGAATAGCACGTAGTGAACTTCTGCTCCTAACTTGCATCTTTCAAAAAAAAAAAAATCCTTCTGCTCTGCCCCCCACTTAAGATCCCTAGCTACACATGCTTCCTCCCTATCACTTCCTGTCAGCTAGTTGCTGATTCAGCTTCCTGACCACAGGTGAATTTTATTTAATTAAGAAAATGTAACACATCTTAAATTAATATTCTACTACAAATAGGTTCCTAGGTCTGATTAATTCACTCAGGATTATTGTTTCTAGCTACAACCATTTACCTGTGAATTTTATAACTTTGTTCTTATCAGGTAATTGATATCCAAATCTACAAATATAAGATATTCTCTCTTCATTGATCTTTTAAATCTAGTTTGTTTCTGTTTCCTGGCTGTTGTGAACACAGCTGTGATGGACATGGATGAGTAACTATCTCTTTAGTAGGATATGGAGTTGTTTGGGAACATATCTAACAGTGATATAGATGGATCATGTAATAGATTTGTGATCAGCTCCGTAAAGAACATCTATACCAGTGGTTCTTAAAGTATGGGTCAAAACCCCTTTGGGGGTCGAATGACCCTTCATAGGGGTTTTCATATCAGATGTTCTGCATTTATACAATTTATAACAGTAGCAAAAAATTATAGTTATGAAATAGTGACAAAATAATATTATGGTTCTGGGTCACTACAACATGAAGTCTGTATTAAAGGGTTGCAGCGTTAGGAAAGTTGAGAACCACTGTCCTACACTGATTTCCACAGTGGTTGAACCAGTGTGGATTTAACCAGCAATGAATGTGTTTCTCTTTTCACATATCCATGGCAGCATATATCTCATAGATAAACTCTTACTCATACAGCATTTCCTAGACTCAATGTAGAGTGGGGAATATGGTGGTGCAAGTCAGGACTATAGAAGGTCAGAACTGAGGAACATGAATTTGAGGCCATCCTGGTTTACACAGGTTTAGAAAAAAAATAAGAAACAAATCCTGTTGCATGCTATAACATACATTTTAGAGAATTTATGACAGGTAAAATAAAACAACAAGACAATAAAGACAAAAAATAAATGAATAAGAATCAAGTTTCCTGGTGGCTGGAATTCCATAAGGTTTCAGGAAAATCAGTAGGTATTGAAATGTGAGCCACATCTAGGTGAAATAAAGATATAATTTGTATCTGTCAAAATTATGGAATTCTTTCCAAATAAACACATGTAAGGATTATATTTCCGAACAAAGATGATCATTTCCTTTAGAAGTAGTGGAATAGAAACGAATACAAATTTATATTTCAAAATTCTATGCCTTCTCTGCCATCTCTGTGATGGGGTTTAAAAGAGAAATTTAATTCACCAAAATATGAAGAGAAGGAAGAATATACAGGGTTTGAGAGTTGGAGGATGTTTGATACCCTTAGGTTCTCTCTCCTGGCTGTTCTTAGACAACCATCTCTTTTAATGTCTAAAAGAATGCTCCAAGATGATATCACATGGGAGAGGGGGAGAGAGAGAGAGAGAGAGAGAGAGGAAAGAAAGAGATGACTCAACCATTATGAACAATCACATTCTGTCTAATTATCTAGGCTTGGTTCCCAGAACTCACATCAGCTTACAAACATCTGTACCTCCAGTACCAAGCCATCCAAAACCTCTTTTTGCCCTTATTGTTTCTCTTCATGCATTTGGTACATGGAAACTCCCCTGGGCACACACAGATACACACACATTAAAAAAATTGAAAACATCCATTTTGACCATTTAGCTAACCCACAGCTAGGCAGCTGTATCCTCTTCCCACACTCTCTGCCAAGGTTGAGAAGGGTAAAGCAAACCCTACATGTCTCATTTTCTACAGTAAGTTTGGCCTACATAAGGACCTAAATCAAAGAAATTATTTAGCACAAAGAAGCAAAAATAAAACCATTAAATACTAAGCATACTACGAACAAAATCATACTGCCTTAACTAGCACTGTACGTGAAAATTACATGTCTACCACTATGCTCGGTGTTGTTAGGAAATGACAGATGGCTAAAGAGAGCTTAGTAACTCTGAGCTTAAAATGTGGTAATCACTTTGCAACCGGCAATAGGCATTGAGGAATGTATCATTGAGAACTCAGAGTTACTGTCAGGAAATCTTCATAGACATCTCATGATCCTTGATAAAGCTGTGGGTAACCGCATTGATATGAGATGCACTTAGCAGGAAATTGGAGGGAATGAATATTCTCTTATACAAAATTTGAAACTTCATGTTAAATTGGAAAGGAATACAATGTTGTTCTCTGTTCTCTAATTAAAACATCAATCCAGAATTCAGCGGAGATTAAAAATAAAAGATACGTTACAAATGTTGAAATGTAGTAAGAGCTTGATCACTTAGAAGATCCTAAGTTCCTTGACATAGAAAGAGATCCTGAAATGGAGTGCCTGTGTTCAAAATAGTACACAGGTTCATGAAAACGTAATATTGTGTGTGCAATTGTCTCATGTTAATTCCAAATAAATGTTTCATATTAGAAATAGTTTTTCAACCCCCTCACCAAAATAAAATAAATAAATAGATGAATGAATGAATAAATAAATAAATAAATAAATAAATAAATAAATAAATAAATGCTTCACTGAAACAATAAAAATTTTCTCCAGAAGTTTGGATCAAACTAGAAGGTCAGGGAGTGGTGGTTAAAACTGATTAAAGTTTTACATTATCATTGTTCAGTATTCTCTTTAATTGGATAAAAGGCCAGAATCCTGTTATTCTAACAGGCACAAATCTTATTAAGCAGGTATAAATTCTGAGATGTTTAGGATCATCTTTACTGAGCAAAATCCTGAAAGTAAAGTAGGCACTGTATCAGAGCTTGGTGAGGAAGGCTTTGGTGTGCTGATCTGAACACCACTGTAGTTCATATAACAACATATTACACTAGTCATATTAATATAGCAGTCCTAAAAAGTAGAAAAAAAATGTGACCTTCAGAAACCCCAAATTTTATGAGCACGAGTCTCAGCAGCAAACTGATTAGACACACAGATATGTTAAGTTAGAAAATAGAATGCCTTGATTTAGAAGAAAAATCAGATTCCCGGCATATGGCACAGCGCAACACCACAGAGTATACTTAGCTGGTCTGAATATCAAATCCCAAAACCCATCTGGGGGTTTCAGAGGTAGCTCAGCAGTTGAGAGCATTTTCTATTCTTACAAAGATTCCAGGTATGGTATCCAGCACTTGTACCCAAAGAACCATTTGAAACTCTAGTTACAGGGGTACTAACACACTCTTCTGGCCTCTGCAGACATCAGTCACATATATGGTATATACACACACACACACACACACACACACACACACACACACACACACACACACACATATATATATATATATATATATACATGAAGGCAAACAGTCATATACAAAAATAAAATTCAATAAAATATTTTCAATTTTTCATCATCCACAGAGAGGAATCTCAGAATACCATAAAGAAAGTCTAGTACATCTGCTTGTGTCTTACTTTCTTCATTTTTGAGGGAAAGTTTAAGAGCATCTTAAGTTAAGTATCTTTTGACTGTCCTCCCTTGATTTTTTGAATGAAGAATGAAGACGGAGGTGCTATCAATTTCTCTTATTGAACTCAAGAAGAATGTTATTTGAGAAGTTACACTGAACAATACAATCTCCAAGGAACCTAGTTCACATGTAAATAACATGGCAAGATACTAGATTTTGGTGCTGCCACACAATGATGGGTAAAATTGAAACTTCCATGTAAAATTTTGCAGCAGGTGAATAGATTTTGCATACAGAAATGATACAAGTCATTCTGAGATAGATAAAGATACTAATATCCAGCCCCCAAATTTGTCCCCAATACACTGGATTCTGATACCCATAAAATTGTCAGATTGTCACTGTGCCAACTTGGAAATTATGTGCCAATAAAGAACTAGGCCAGAAACAGAGAAGTAAGTACTCACAGGTATCTTGACCTTCAAGGATTATGTGATAATTTGTTATAAACTTATTTCAATTGCACACAACCACAGCTCTCTTTACAAGTCTATTTCCTAAATAAGCTTTAGCTTCACTCTGATGACCAACTAAACTTTAATCGTAATATAAAAATAACTTAATAAGCAATGCATTTATACATGTATAAGGCCCCCTGAAATGTTGAATAGAACAATACCAGACCTGTTCACTTGTTATTTCATTCTAGAAAGAAAAGTTTAATCTCAAGAAGAGATACAAAGTGATGATTATTTTTTATTTGTCTTTAAGAAAACCAAAAGAAAAAATGCTATGAATTCTCCCTAAGTTTCAGATAAAACACAGTAACAAAGTGGAGAAGAAAAACAAAAGGAAAATAATATCTTTGGTAATTTTGTTCAAGAACCTTTACATTTCATTCTTGCTTTTATAGTCCATATATTCCATCTCAAACCTCTCAAACATTTTTTCCAATCTTTTGGTGTGTTGATGAAGGAAAATAGAAACAAAAGAATGCCACATATAAGACTTCTAATATCATTCAGGAAGTAGAAACAGACCACAGAATCACTGCAACATTTGGAACCAGAACAAAAGTCATCTTAATAACATACCACAAGTTGAAGCAATATCCCCAGCCTGTGCTGCATGCCATAGCTGAGACACGCATTACTTTTGTTCACTTTCACTGAAGCATATTAGTGGTGTTGTGTAGCATGTATCTTAAAAGTTCTTATTAATTAAAACAAACCCAGGGCCTGGTATTGGGGTGAATGCTGGAAGATCAGAGAAGCAGAACAAGTCACAACCACTTCACCTTGCCAATTCCTGAGCTGATCCCATTTCCTCAAACTGGAAGCCTCTGAGTCCTCATCCAGAATGAGTCTCAGCTGAACTGCTGCTAGAAGCCTAAAAGCTGAACCCACTCTAGTTCCTTGTCCTCAGGCCTTAAATACCTTTCTGCTTCCAGCCATCTTTCCTGGGATTAAAGGCGTGAGTCACCATGCCTGGCTGTTTCCAGTGTGGCTTTAAACTCACAAGAGATCTGGATGGATCTCTGCCTCCCAGGTGATAGGATTAAAGGCATGTATCTGCCACCATTTTCTGGCCTCTATATCTAGTGACTGTTCTGTTCTCTGACCCCAGATAACTTTAATAGGGTGCACAATATTTTGCGGAACACAATATCACCAGAGTGTTGTTTTAGAAAAGGAAAGATACCAACAAATAGGAAACAGCTGTGTTGAAAGGACATGAGTCAAAATTCTCTGTATTTTTCCCCAAAACTGAAGTTCTATCAATAGCCCTAATATTGTAGCGTTTCTCCTTCTTTCTTCTACTTTTCCTTCCCCATCACATTTGTAGAATTTTAAATTTGTCAACATTTTACCTTGTGTGTTTATGAGACACATGCCATTATAATATCGGATTTACTATTAAAAATCCTTTATTTTAACAAAACTTAAAAAAAAAATTCAACTCCCTGTGTAGGGTAATTCCACCCTGGAATGATTCATTTAACATCTTGATTTTTTTCAATGTTGATTTGATGGTAAGAAAACATGTTATTTATGCCTCTAATATTTTCACATACATTAAAACTCAAAATGATTAAACCTTTGTACACTTCTGCAACAAAACCTGTTATTCCTAACTATCAGTCAAAGTATTTCTTTGGCAATATCATTAAGTCTCTAAAATTTACCCATTGTAATGTGTCAGGCACTCTTTTTCCATGTTGCTTTTTAATATGTCTTTCGACCCCATGACTTCCAAAAGACAGTCAAGCCTCCTTGCATGAACATACAACCCACACACAGTAAGGACATGACACACATACTCCCAGCATAGTTAAGTGTTCTGTAAACTTCTAGTTTCATTTTGAGTATGCATTTCCTCTTACACCAAAATGTTCCCTACACCTTCTAAACCGTGATCATACATTCTGTAGACTCTACTGTAGGTATTCTGTACAGAGGATGCGATGTGGTTGTCCTGCGTTTCTGATGTCAACAGATGTGCTTTCTTGCATTTTTGTGGACAACAGCATTTTTAGGAAAACTTAGACCTCAAGAATAATTAGATACTCATGTTTGGCTTCAAAATGTTTTTCTTGCACATCAAGACACTTTGGGAGTAGAGATAATTAGAGATTATTATATTTTCTAAGAGTTTATGTAAATTTTCCTTAAGACAGAGTTCCTTGAAATAAATTTTATAACAGTTCATTCTTCCACAAGATGTGCAGTAAATCATTTATTTCAAAAACAAATCATGGTAACCTTTACAGTGCGAAGTAACTTGATTAGTTTTACTGTGAAACATTTTCATTATCACAAAATAAGAGAGAGTTTAGGAGAAATATCAGAAGATAATTCACTGTATACTGGTTCATTTGGATGGTTTTGGGAACTAGGACTTTCCTAGGAATTAATTATTTCAGTATATTTTATATTTGTTTTGATGTTAACCTGAGCATGAGACCTGAACAATGCATCATATTACATCTTGATACCAGTATTCTATCAGAAGTTCATTATGAACTATACTTATGTAAATGTGCTGGTCTCTCTCATACCCTAGCTTTTCTTCTATCCTTCATACAAAAAAACTTGTAATATTTTGTGACTGGTATGTAATTAAAAATGGGTGAATATTTTCTGGAATTACTGTGAGAAAAAATGGATGTGAATGGCTTTGTACAAAGAAAAACAGTTATTTTACAAAAATTTATATATGATACTGTTCTCTTAAATATTGAAATACACTTTTGTCAGATGTTAAAAAAAACATACTTTCTCAAAGGCTAAAGAGAAATTTTGAGGACAACTAAATGATTATCAAAACTGTGAAATAAATATATGATATATTTCTCATTATAATAATTAGGGTAGATATTTTATGTGAAAAATGTGCATATTTTTAGCAGTGTATAAAGTTTATAGGAGTGTGGATGATATCTATCATCTTTCTCAAGTACTTGACACTACATCAAGCCTGAATGTGACACACTGGTATCACAGTTGACTCATATCAACAATACTCAAACTTCTAGATGGTGTCTCTAGACTTCAACACATCTATGAGGCCCTCTTCATCTACTGCATTTTGGCTAACTAATACTTTGTCATTTTGTTGAGTTTTAATTACAATAAATACTTCAGTCTTTATAAATATTACTTCTCAATTAGGTATAACATTTCAGTAGTTACACTCCAATTTTGCTCTTCATATTAATGAGACAAATATCTTCATTGGTTATTTTATATTAAGTCCATGGTTGTAAATTTTAGAGAAACAATTCAGTAAATTACTGACATTATAGTCATATAACCAGTCATCCCTGTTCCTTTATGTTATCTTCTTTTGAGATCAATCAGAAAGCACTGAGTATGAGTTAATTTCTTTTACTTCATTAATTTCTTTGTATTATCATTGAAAGTACTTATTCTGTTTTGCTTTTATTTTTCTTTCAGAAATAAGTAAGTGGATACTATTTTTAACTCTTGTCCTTGGCAAAAGCCCACTTATAGCTACTCACAAGGACATTATTTGCATGTTGGAATATTTCATATAATTTAGCTACAGTAGTTTAGAAGCAAAGCTTTCACTACATTTAGTCTTTTGCATTGAGCTTTTAAAAACCTTGATTTAAATGATAAGTACTTCTCCTCCTTAAGCTTCTCATATAAACAGAGTTAGAAAATGGTAGAGTCAACAGACATTGGAGCTTGAAAGTAATTAGTTCATGAAGGATGTGGCCTAGACAGATAATACAGCCCAGAGGCAAATAAATGATAATGCTTGTGAATGAGATTTATAAAACTACAGAATGCTTTTATCTGTCAGCTCTTACAATGACTGAAGTCTTCTTTGTTTTGCACTAGAAATGTATTACAGACAAAAGAACTGGAAACATTAGATTCTGGCTAAGGAAGAATGAACAAACTAAGGAGAGGAGATGTGAGCAATCTTGCTACAAGAATGTTTGGCTGCTATATCTGTCACTAAAAAAAGAAAGTAACAAAACTATTTTTATACCTTTTATAAAATAGTTCTTCTTTAATAACATACATATCTTAAATATTTTATGAAATAAACATGATTACCTTCTAATAAGAGAAAATTATAAACACTGTAAAAGACAAAAGAGAAAAATATTTTAGAAAATCAAAGAATAAACCCAAAGTAGTTCCAGATATGAGACAGATGTTGGAATTATTTCATGAAGGATTTAAGCAACTGTGGACAGTAAATTAAGACCTTGATTTTATTTCCTTAAATTTTCAAAGGAATTTGCCATTAATTTTTGGTTTTGGAAGATAAAATTATTACCTCCTAGTATCGGAGGCAAGAAATCTCAAAGTCCATGTGCAACTTTGGAGGAACATTTTGTCCACCACATTGAACCTGTAAAGGGGCCATTCCATCACACTGTATAATGAAATGTATGTGTATGTATATATGATGTGTATGTGTGTGTGTGTGTGTGTGTGTGTGTGTGTGTGTGTGTGTGTGTGTGTGTGTTATTCTAACCTGGAAGGTTAGAATACAAGAATATACAGGTGGAGATCATACAGCAACCTCACATGTCAGTCCATGTTTTCTACCTTGTTTGATACAAGGTCTTTCTCTTTTCACTTCCATTTACTCCAGGATATTGTGCCTGTGAGATCTGGAGGATTCTTCTACCCCTATCTCTTATCTCCCTGCTGGGATTACAGAAATGCCCAACTCAACTGTATGTACCTTTATATTTTTTCTATCAATACAAGCACAGGTGTTCATCTTACATGGCAGATGCTTTACCTACAAATTCATTTACACAACCCCTTTAGCACATCTTTACCTAAGTTATTCTGTGGACTGTTTTGGACCCCTTCATTTGCAGCTCTTTAAAGTCAGCCTCTGCCTTCAATATTATTTGCATGTATCCAAACTTCAGTCATCTTTCTAGAAGGATATTCAGTGACCTGCTTTAGGTTCTCCTGTCAGCTCCTCTTGATTCACTTAAATTCATCTGTAGTTATAGTTCAGTGAGATTACATCTTGAGATTCTGTGTCTTATGGAGTCAATACACTTTTTTTTGCAAAGACATAACTTAGTCTATAATATTACTAGCAATTGATGGAGCAGATAAGAAAGAATGATATTAACCATAATTAGGCTTGGTTATATTTTATGTGTGCATGTCTCTTTTTGTATGACATGGATTCTTTCTGTGTCTCTCACTATATATTGCTAAGCACAAGTATGGATGTAAACTACATATATATATATATGTATGTATATAATACATATCATGAGAAGAAATTAGAAAAGAAACATAAAAAAAATCTCTCTTCATATAGTATATAATTAAACCAAATCAAAAACTCAAAAAATGTAAGGGAAATAATTCAGTAAATTTAATATTGGAAAATACATATAAAATATAGATTTTTTATATGCAAACACAAAAAGCCATGCTCCCGTTGAAATGATGAATAAATCAACATCTCAAGTAAAAAGTTCGTTATATTAAAGCCTGTATTAAGAGAATAGAGTGGGAAGACACACAAGAGAAAACTACATTAGTATCATGTTTTCATCTGTATAGAAACAAATCATTAAAAAATAAACACATTCTATACACATGCTTCATAACTTAGAAAAAGTGTCATTCTAGAATCCCACACTGCAGGCTCTAATTGACTCTCAGAATAAATCTCTATGCTCACACTTCTTTCATCCACATGGAGCTAAGAGGAAGTTAAATATAAAGGTAAGCAAGAAACAAGAACCAGCCCCACATAAGTGCCATTGTCTCTTAAAGACAGAAAATATGCATAGAATTGTGCTTTTAAATAACTGTTATAATAAAACATTCAATAGTTTGAGTTAGTGAGAATTCTTAATGTACCCACTTATAGAAATATGTACCCACAACTAGAAATAATATAGCTAGAGCCCAAGAGAAATATCTAGTTTTTCATTGCATGCTCTAGTTGAATTTATAAGAATAAATTTGGTCATTCACTGAAAATAGAAACCCAGTATCAATAAATGCAGCTGAGAATAAACCAGCCTAAAATAAATGTTGAGAGATAAAGAAACACAGAAATGGTTAATATGACTGAAACAAATTCAAAAATATAAAAGGACAATTGTCCAAGAGAAGAAACTGTGAAAAGGAATAAAACAAAAATGTTGCTGAACAGGAAATTTGAACTTTAACCATGACCTTTAACAACAGCAGAAAAAGATAAAGTAAGATGTAAAACACTTTTAATGATAATAGCCATTACCGTAAAGATATGATTTGGCATTTAAAACTATTTCTATTCCTTTTCATTGATGTTCATGTTCAGAAAACCTAATTATTGCAACACATCCCTGTGGATGTACAGACTTTAATTGTCAAAACCTTAGAGACAGTGTATGAGCTCATTTTCTGTATGTCTAGACCTTCTTATTACAAAGGCACCACTCCCCCTCCCTCATTTAAAAGCATAGTGAATCAGAAAAAATACCTTCTGGAATCAGGTTCTAAAACCTGGGTGTCATGCTCATAGTAATATAAGCCAATATGTCATTGTTATCTATGTTTCTACTGGAACAACTCAGTAGATTCTTAGATAATTCATAGAATTTATCAGAGACTGTAAGAGAAACAACTAACATTAGTTTTCCAACAGCTCCATTAGGAACAATAAGCAGAAATACATATTAAGAAGTGCAAAACTAGCTAAAATCAAATAAATATAAACTAATGATTATTTCCTTGGATCAATTTTCTAACAGTGTATCAATCATAATATAGTCTATATTAGTATTTCACATACTTTACTCCCTTCATAAATTGTCATTTATTTCTAGAAACCACATAAATATCAGTTTACTGGCTCTTGATTGGTTCAAAAAATATACCTCTAGGTTTCTAACGGAAAGTTAAAAACTTATCTTTCTAACAATGATCTTCCAAGTGTTCTGTAAGTCAAATAAACTAACCTGATCAATTTTATCAAAAGAATGTGTTTTGAGAAATATTGTCATATAAACAACTCTTTGAGCATTTTGAGACCTGAACTAAGATAAAATAAATACTTTGATTGTTTTGTTTTATTTAAATAGTGTTTAAGATGTGATTTTATGCCTGAAATAACTACCTAGTAAAAGTATGAGAAAGGACCACGGAAAAATAGATGACTTCTCTTTAACTGGAAAGTATCTGTTCACTGCATAATTTATTTTCAAAAATTTCATTACATCTCTGTTTAAAATGTGGTTATGATTCCATGGTTCTCTGGGAGATAGAATCATATGTCAAACTTTAATAAAACCTTTTCAATTTTTGTTATACAACTTATAAAGCTGAACTATAAAAGTAACTGGCGGTGATCTATTGGCTAAAACCATATGTACAGGGAGTCAGGTTTTATTTCTTTTTTCTTTCTTTTTTTTTGTAGTGCAGGCATATGTGTATGCTAAGAAAGAATTTTAAGCATCATTAGTGCCGATGCAGGGAACACTGCAGTCATTTGTCGTGAGTGGTAGCCTCTTTGATGCAGTTCCAGGGGGGGATAGAGGGGCCTTTTTCATCTCTAACATTTTTATGTCTTACAGAAAAAGCTCAGGATGTTTATTCTTCATTTGTATAAAGAGTTCTATAATCTCAATTCATTTTTCCTCCTGACAAACCAGTATGCTTTCACAGACTGTGGTTTTTAAGCTCATTAATAGCAATGAAGTTACATGGTTCAATCCCATTCTTCCATGGGATGCTGCTCACATCACAGGAAACAATAAAATACGTGAAGCAGAGTATGAAAACATAATGGAATGTTGATGCTTGGGGGTGTTTGAAGTAACAGTTTATTATCCTTAATAAGCCAACGATGGATGATAGGAGGCGAACAGGATGAATAAACATTTAGAAATCTCTCTCTTTTTCGTGAGTGTGTGTGTGTGTGTGTGTGTGTGTGTGTGTGTGTGTGTGTGTGTGTGTGTGTGTCCAGTAAGGCACAGACTTATTGGCAACTGGGACATTATCTTCAGCACAGCAGTCTGGATAGCTGCAATATGCTCTATTTGGAGTTTCCTTGGAAGGTCTCCCAGAAGCCACAGATAATGTTGAATGCAGCTGTTGGAGATCATTAACATAAATACATTTGTCCTAGTTGGAAATTTAAAGTCTAGAACTGAAACATATTTCTGAGTTCAAGTCTTAGATCAAAAGCACTGAAATAAAAAATGAATGAAATAATGAAGAACTAAAATGTTTATATGTACATTTGGTACAGAAAGTGATTCAGAGGTCATTAGGACTGGTTTGTTTCTTAAATAAAGGTAGTATTTCAGATAAAGAAGTAAAGTTTGTGACATTGTTCACCTAAATAGAGCATTCTTTCACATTATGAGCCTTAAAGTTATGCTTCTGATTTATGCATCTATATAACTATCTAGAGAGATAAAGATCTATATATTGTATTTTTGAAATAAAATATGTAAAAAACTGGTAACATTCACAGCTTTGACTAGAATGGCTGTTCTCAAAAGCCAAAGTAAACTTGACTGCTTTCATGGGAAGGGATCCCCACTGTCATGGAGCCCCCTAATGGTTATTACAGCAAAGACTGATTTAAAATACTATTTTGTCAGCCAAAAAATTCTGTGTACCCAGTACATAAGTCCATGCAAATACTTTCAATGTCTGGACTACTTTCTATGTAGGTTTTCCTTTTGCTGTAAGACATTAGATAACTTGTTTCAATCTTCTAAATTCTTGTTTTCAAATTCATATTTAAGAACAACATGAAATTCCTCCATCAACCTCTGAAGGCTTGCTAAGATAAATCGTCAACAACGATTACATGGAGGAAATATATGCAAATTTATTAAAGAAGAAAAAGGAGAAAAATCACATCATTGGAAATACCACTATAATTACCAACTGTAGCAAAATTATTTCGGAATATTTTTATAAGGGAGACGGCTAGAACCCATCATGAGGTGACTATATAAATTTTAGGAGAGCTCAAAATGCTACAAAATGAAACATCCTGATGAAAAAAAACAAAAATTCCAAATAGACTAATATTGATTGATTGTTTGACTAAAGTAGAAGACAATATCATGTTACTAGTGACTGCCCAGGTGTGCTGATTGACACCAATCTATCTTTCTCTTTTATGATGTTCATTAATGAAAACTCAAATACAGACCAGACTAGAATTGATTACTTCCTTCTTGGGGTACTTAGATTTTAAATACAGGCCAACACATTTGGAAAATTCTCTCTCTTATCTTCAAGAGAGAGAAATAAGAAAAGATCAGAAAGACATGCATCTTGAGGCTACTTTTAAGCCTTTAAGTTTAGTATTTGATACTATTCCTAGCATGTATAAAATCTCATTTAGAGTCACAATTTTTAAGATTCAACATATAAATTGAAGACAGTATAAATCACATGACCTACTAAAGTTAAAACATGATTACACTTATTGAAGTTTGTGGTTGTTATTGTTATTCTTTCTTAAGAATTAAATTACTAAAGACATGGTTATTGTGCAGAACAGAAAATGAGAAGGAAATGATCACAGATAGACAAAACGCTTACAAAAAATAACCTTAAACCTTGTGGTACATTGAGCTCTATATTTGTCAATGGGAGTATATGTAAAATTCTACAACCTGTATAATATTTTATTCTTTAAACTGACAATTGGATTAAACGACAAGTCAAAATGGTTTTTTGTAATTTTGTTGTGCTTACACAGAACAGAAATGGAAGGGTTTAATTGAAACATAAGCCGGAATATTTGACAGACATAATTTTTCATTTAATATTTTTGATAGTATATAACTCTCATGGTTTATATACAATTGAATTGTCCAAATTTAGACACTATGAATATGCATTATATTAATGTTTCACTCTAAAGATATTATTATTATTATACAAACATTTAAACATTAATAAATCCTCAGTTTTTTATTGATATAAAAGATGGTATTTATTGGAATAGTCAGTAAATGTGTTCATTTTATATTTAGAAAACTAATTTTTCAATATTTGTTCCTTTAATATTTGGAAAGCCATTGTCAATATACTTTCAGTAGTTAACTGTCTCATATTTTAACACTTGATATTTTATCTTAATACCTTGTCCTTTAATGTTGTGTCAGTGATCTTCTTTTAAAAATATCTTACATTTGTATATTATTTTATGTATTTGCTTTTGATTTTAATTTTATATAATTATTTTATTTATATATAGTTATATATATTTGTTCTATCTTTTTTTTTTTTTTTATGTTTTTCGAGACAGGGTTTCTCTGTGTAGCTTTGCGCCTTTCCTGGAACTCACTCTGGAGTCCAGGCTGGCCTCGAACTCACAGAGATCTAACCTGGCTCTGCCTCCCAAGTGTTGGGATTAAAGATGTGCGCCACCACCTGACTTGTTCTATCTTTTTATCCTACAGATCCTTTGAATCTATATCACTGCTTCCAGTTTACCATTTCTATAGGATTTCTGAATGTGTGAATGAATGGACTCTGTTCTGTGGGCCTTCTCATGTGCTCTTTTATTTCCGTTTTTTTTTTTTTTTCAGCTCAAGTGTGTTATTTTTTGTTTTATCTTATTTCACTTTAATTTTATTATTTTTATATTACCCAAAAGAAGTCTATCAGTTTTCTAATGAGAGACACAAAAGGCATGGATTTAGGTGTGTAGGGAGGTACGGAGAATCAGAAAGGAGTAGAGGGAGTGTAAATCATCATCAGGATATATTATGTGAGGAAAAAAAATCTATTTTCAGTAACAGGAAAAGATTTAATGAGCCTGAAACAATTTGAGTGCATTTCATAAGTGTTGATAGTTCATTAAATTTTAGATAATCTTCTAATTACAATGCATAATATAATACAGGAATCAAGTACTTCTTTCATTGAACAAATTACATCATAAATTAAGAACATATGGATATGTGATGTCAATGTGAGAAGAATGCCAGGAAATGAGACAATAGTGTAATTGACAAAGTATAATTATTGAGAAACACTTCATGGAAGAATAAGAAACAAACCAACCCATGGACAAGAAATATAACACAAACCATCTTATTGCTTAAAAGTGAATATAGCCAATGTGTGTGCAACTTGTATGTTGGGTAGGAAAACTGGAAAAAGAAAGATTGCTGGATCTCCTGAGATCTAGAATTGACATACAACGTATTTTAATTTTAAGTTATTAAAATTCACATTATAGGAGTAAGTGAAATTATACCATCACTGTAAAAGAAGTTTTATCATGTTTGAAATTCCAAATACTCTTACAGTTACTTTTGTATAAAAAAGCAAACTAAAGAAACAATGTGAATAAATGAGAAAAGCAGTAGGAAAAGTATATTTCATTTTGTAAATAATATATAAGACTGAACATAGAATAATACTTAAACTATTTGTGAAATTGGAAGCTGTATTAAAAAGATATTAAAATTTATAGTATAAACATATTAAAAAGTATAGTTCTTTATGAAATAAATTTGATTTTAGACAGTTCAATACAAACTTACCATTCTTACTCCTGACCTCTTTATTATCACTGTCAATATGCTCCTTCCCACAAATCTCTCTCATAATTTGGGCTATTCATTTTTTCATAATCTACTGATATTGATCTGGTCTATATGACTATGAATTTGGAGAGATCTGTTTTAGCACAGCAATAAGAACAAACTAAAAACAATGGCTATCCCTCTCCAGATCCTATCAACAGTCAATAGTTCCATGTTAAATGGTATGAGCCCATAAATATATTCCCTCTCTCTTCTTTGGCTTATTGTTAATAGGGCTGTATAGTTTGACTATTAATACACCATGGCAATTATTTTTATAAAAATACTTTCAGTTTGAAAAAGGAGGTGGTAAACATTACATTGATTAAAGAGGGTATCAGATAATTCATGTACATTCTAAATTTTAAACCATCAATTTACCTAGATAACTTTTTGATGCTTGTCTTGTGATAGCTTTGAACAATAGATTATTAAGGGATGCAAATCTGTGCTTGCACAGTTTTTCTTTTCATTTTGGTTTTGATATCCATCCTGAAAGGTCTTAGAGCAGTTAGTCATAAAGCAGAAAATAAGATACATTGAATATATTTGCCTTATTCCTTCTTTACATTTATAGCTTATTCCTGAACAGCCAAGCTGCATTTAAATATCTCACCTCATCTGCAGATAAATGACAGGGTACTTAAGACCAGGATATCATAAATAATAGAGAGTGAGTCATCATGTTGGAATAATTACTAAAGTTAATATGTAGGAAAATGGAGGCTAGAAAATACAAAGAGCAGACAGGTTAGAATTAGGAAAAAAAATATAAGCACTCATTTGAAGGGAATGTGCTGATATCAACTTGTTCAATTTTCCTAATGTAAGTAAAACAATTATAGTACGAATATTTTATGAAAACATATCTAGACATTTCAGGATTAAAATTAATTATAATTATAATATTACTAATGGAATCTGCAAATGTTTAATCATATATTTATATTAATAAAATTTATAATTTATATATAATTATAAAATTACTAATTAAAATATAGATTTTTGCAATAGAGTTCTGTGGTGATGGGGTTATCAAGTAATGAGTATTTTTAAAATGGTGTTATCTTAACCCAAATTCCATGTTAAGAACTGTGGCTGTGACAGATTTTCAGGTCATTTATGATCTGTTGGAAGTATTTTCCAAACCTTTTCAGTGTCATGTAGATTAAAGGATCTGGGAGGTAGTTCCTCCCATATTAATAAGATTTTGGCAGACAGACCCATGGAGAATAAGTAAAAGGAACTGAAAAATGGACCTCAGCTACAGAGTATATTATTTGCCATCATTTGCCCAAAAAGAGCTTTTTTAGACAGAGTGAGTTCTATAGGCATGTTTTGGTTTCTTGTTCATTTGAAAATATTTCTAACAATGAAATCTATATCTCTCCATGGAAAACAGTAGTACTGTCTTTCAATCCCATCACTTTACTATTGGTCACAAGATCATCCTCTATTTCATATCACAATTAGAGGCCACTGGTGTTACATGAGCTCTTATATCAATATCCATCCTCTAAATTTTTAGGATAACTCATAATAAGAAAATCATTTGACCAGTAATTTCTGAGATTTCAGACAAATATTGAATGGATTGATTGCTTTGAGTGTTCAGAGGGTATGTTAGATATGTGGAAGATGTTTAGGACAGAGGAAATGTTCACTTCTTCAATTGATGATCAGAAGGCCACTAGGAAGGTTACTTGTCCCCTGAATCTCTTTTAAGATCCTCAGCTTAGCCATTCTGACAGGTGTAAGATGGTATCTCAGAGTTGTTTTTATTTGCATTTCCCTGATGACTAAGGATGTTGAGCAATTCCTTAAATGCCTTTCAGCCATTTGAGATTCTTCTGCTGAGAATTCTCTGTTAAGCTCTGTAGCCCATTTTTTTAATTGGATTGTTCAGTATTTTGATGTCTAGCTTTTTGAGTTCTTGATATATGTTGGAGATCAGCCCTCTGTCAGATGTGGGGTTGGTGAAGATCTTTCCCCATTCTGTAGGCTATCCTTTAGTCTTATTGACCGTGTCCTTTGGTCTACAAAATCTTCTCAGTTTCAGGAGGTCCCATTTATTAATTGTCGCTCTCAGTGTCTGTGCTACTGGTGTTATATTTGGGAAGTGGTCTCCTGTGCCAATTCGTTCCAGACTACTTCCTACTTTCTCTTCTATTAAGTTCAGTGTAACTGGATTTATGTTGAGATCTTTGATCACTTGGTCTGTGCATGGCGACAGATATGGATCTATTTGCAGTCTTCTACATGTTGATATCCAGTTATGCCAGCACCATTTTTGAAGATGCTTTCTTTTTTCCATGGTTCAGTTTTGGCTTCTTTGTCAAAAATTATATGTTCATAGGTGTGTGGATTAATGTCAGGGTCTTCAATTTGATTCAATTGGTCTATATGTCAGTTTTATGCCAGTACCAAGCTGATTTTATTACTATAGTAGAGTTTGAAGTCAAGGATCATGATGCCTCCAGATGTTGCTTTATTATATAGGATTCTTTTAGCTATCCTAGGTTTTTTTGTTTTTCCATATAAAGTTAAGTATTGTTCTTTCATGGACAGGCTTCTGGAATCTGGTGCCTGTGTTGTGACACCTTGCACAGCCTTGGTGCATTGGGAAGGGGCTTGACTTTGCCTAGGCTCTGTGTGCTGAGCTCTGCTGACTCCTCATGGAAGACCTCGATTTTGGGGATATGGGGATGCAGGGTGGCTTGGGAAAGAGGGTTGGGGGGTGGGTGGAGGGAGGAGGGGGTATCTGCGGATAGTATGTGGAATGAGTAGACAATTTCTTAATAAAGAAAAACGAAAAAAAAAAAAGAAAGTCAGTCATTCTAGAGCAACTCCCTTCAAAGGGAAGTTTTTAAATAATACCACAAATTATTCAGGAAAATCCCCTATTTGTCCTACTATGATTTGGCTGTTAATTGTTTGGGCATTTGTTTTAAAGTTATGACTGATGATCCCCTTGAGGGTTTTATTTTAATTTTTATTTTGGCTTGGAGAGATATTTGTTTTAAATTTTTACAATTTAACAAAAATATCCTTGATCCATAAAAGAAACTGCCCTGGCCAGAAACACCTCTTATTACACTAAGGTCACATATCATATGACTATTCATAGTAGAAACAGAAACTTCTGCGTTTTTGTTTTTGGAAAGCTTTGTAAATGTTATCTCAGGATAAATAAACTCATAGAAATAAAAAAAAAAGATTAGCGAGTGAGCCTTCACAATATATGTAAAGTCAAAACTGCTATGTTCTGGTGCTAGCCATTAGGGTCATGCTCAAAGTATATTACTAAGTTCCTCCATTACTTCCTAAAAAGTTCATGTATTTGTTACTTTCTAAGCATTGCAACCAAATACTTAACAAGCAACCTAATGGACAAGCAGCTTATTTTGGCAAATAGTTCAGCGTAATTAAGTTCATCATGGTGGGTACGATATGGCAGAGATCATTGTGGATGGAACACAGTGCTGGTGCTCTCATATCTCATTGGATAAGAAGGCAGAATGCAGAAAACATTAGAACTAAGGTAGTGTTCTCCTTTTCTGTATTTATCCAGCTGAATCCCTCAGCTCACGAGACAGCACTGGCTACATTTTGGGGGAGACAGTCTCTGCTCATTCATTATTCTCTAGAAAGCCACAGACACAACAGTTAAGATGACAGTCTAAATGAACAATCGTAGCCTCCAAAGCGATAACTTTGTGCAAATGACCAAGTCCAAAGTCTCTTCTTAGCCTCAAGACAAGTTGAGTTGTGAGCTCCTATAAAAATAATAAAAGTGGGGCTGGAGAGGTACTTTAGCAGGTGGGAGCACATTATACTCTTGCAGAGAACCAAAGTTGGTTCCCAGTATGTACAGGCAGCTCACAACCACCTGTGATGCCCACGTCCGTGAGATGGACATGAGTGATTTAACCGCAATGGGACAGTGTTGAATTTAATTGCACATATAGACTCTGTGAACTGTGATGATTTATGAATTGTTTTATGGAACTGTTTATGTGAAAATGGAAATACTTACAAACACTTTTGTGTTAAAAATGGAACTGTTTAAATGGAGAAGCTCTTAATAGGAAGCTTTTTAAAATATTAAGAAGGGGGACCTAAGGGAGCCCATAGAGGTTTCCTAGTGAAATAGGAGCTTGCTTTATCAGCAGGGCTGCCTAAGAGAATGATTAGACCAGAAGCCTGGGAACTAGGTGTTTGGAATGGTCTACATTTGGCTGTATCTAGCAAGGAGGAGGTATTTTGCCTCACCCCATGGCATTGTTATAAAAAGCCCTTTTGAATAAAGTTCTGGGCTGGTGAATATTGATCCAGGTCCTCACAAAGCTATCCTGTGTTTTTGTTTTTCCTCTCATTGGCTAGGCCTATCATTCTACCTACCAGTTCCTTATTTCTCTCTCCTCATCATAGGAACCTTGGAAAAAGTGGGGGCTGATCTCCCACATACAAAGGCATCTATCTTCCTTTTTTAGGCCAAAATATGAACTATTTTTCTTTTACACGGAACTCTAGGAACTTTCCTTCCTTGACTGGACCTTTATGTGTGCTCTTTTTCGAGCCAAACTGAAACTTCCTAATTTTTTTATCATTTTTACTCCTATCTCTTAATGATTGTTATTATATTTTTATCTAAAATCAAGAAGACATGCCCATGCCACAATCTGACTATCTGGCTGCTTTAAATTATTATCCAAGTCTATATCTCAATTGCCTTTGCTCCTCGGTAATAAGGAAATTCCCCTTTCAAATTCCAATTAGCACCCTCTTGGTTATATGATGTGCAGGCCTCTATTCTTAGCACTCTGTCTTCTGAGAACTCTCTAGAATCACCATTGAGCTTTACTTCAAGCCACCTAGCCTTTCTTTCACCAATCTTCAAAATTCTCCCATAAAGCAATTAACAAGGGTGCTTCCACATCTTCATGTAGTACTTAAATCAACAGCTCATGCTCATATAGATATCAATTTCTGTAGGGGGTCAGCATTAAGCAAACATAATGAAGTACCCAAACTGACTTAGAGGAATAATGGCCTATTTTATATTCAAATTTGAGAGGTTCCTACTCCAAACAGGTCAGATCTATGACTCAGGTCAATGGTTGGCATGACATGTGCAACAGTGGAGACTGCATGGCCACACAATCTGCTTGCTTTGGAACAAAGAAGCAGAACAGAATGGTAACAAGCTTAAAGTCTCACACTCTCCAGTAGGAGCCCATACCAATTTTCTGCGGATGAATCATTAGATTCAACCTCCCAAAAGTTCAGTCACACACAATATCACAACACTGGGGACCAGGCAATGAACACACACACGGTTGAGGAGGGTATTTAGTCTCCACACTATAGCGTACTTTATCACTTTACTGTGGTTTTCTGAGAGTGCAATGGAATTTATGTGTTTAGAGGCTGACTTGTAGTTGACTTCTTAGGCTGTCAGAATTGTGAATACCAAACTAACAAAGTTATTTTATGAGAGTTCTTAAAACTACATGTCTGCTCCTCCTTCGTTTCTCTCCAGAACAGTATGGTCTTCCCACAAATATCAACCAAATATGGCATATCAATTTGTATTAAGGCTACACACCTCCCCTTGTATTAAATCTGGACAAGGAAACCCAGTAGGTGGAAAAGGGTCCCAAATCTAGCAAAAGATTTAGACATTGCCCTTGCTCCCACTGTTAGGAGTCCCACTAGAATAGCACGTTTCCCAGTGCAACATATATACAAAGGGCCTAGGTCAGTCTTATGCAGGCTCACTTGTTGTCAGTTCAGTCCCTGTGAGCTCCTATGACCCAAGGTTAGTTGACTCTGTGGATTTTCTTGTGATGTGCTTTACACCTCTGGCTCTTAGAGTCACTTCCCTCTCTTCAGCAGGATTGCTCAAGATCTACCTAATATTTGGCTGTGGATCTCTGCACCTGTTTCCATCTGTTGCTAGGTGAAGCCTCTCTGATGACCGTTCAGCTAGACACTAATCTGTGTGTATATCATTCCATTAGGAATCTTTTTATTGACTTTGCTTTGCCACCCCTGTTTGGTTCCATTCTAGTTCTCCGGGCTATCCGGCCTCTCAGTCCTGTCCCTCCAGGCTGTGTCAGAGCAAAGCAACAGGCTAAACTACCAAGTTCTTACTACTCTTACCAGTTAAAGGCAATGACTCTTTTCCATAGTTTTCATTGGTTGAATTTTAGCTTTCCAAAATTTAAATTGTAATTGCCTCAATTTTGGAAGGAAAGTTAGTATCTTTTTATGGTGTGAGGGTGATACCACTGAGAATATATGACAAACTAAGACACCGCCTTTCAAACCCAAGCATTCCGACAAGGTCCTGATTCTTTGTCATCATGGAACTGTTATGTTCAGATCCTATCCCCTGTCTTTGGGAATAACTGTGGTTTAGGCTCCGATTAAACATTAGTGGAATTAATACAAGAATATGCCCTCCTGTGTTTGAGTAATATTCTTTGTGTTGCTGTCATATCTATGGAAAATATAATCTAGAAGGGAGTCCTGTGTATACATTAATGTCATAATAAGATACATAAAAAAGAGACACTAACCACTGTTCCTGTATTCAACACCCTAGTGATGGTGTCTGTTTGAGAATTAATGAATAAAATTTCTAAATAGACATTTTACTTTTCCTTCTTTTATTTTGTGAAACAGAGTTTTACTATGGATACTTAGTAATCCAGCCTTGAATTCACAAAGATCTGCCTTCTTCTGCTTTCTAAGTACTGAGAGTAAGTTGTCTGTCACTAAAAGACAATTCTTAAAAGAAGGCATTAATATGAAAAATATATACATATATGTATATATATATATATATATATATATATATATAGTGCTTAACATTAATACTTATTAGACAAATGTCAATTATAATGGTGACTCAGACATTGTTTTACCCAACTAGAATAGATAATAGTAATTAAGTGCTAAAGGTGGTGACTAGGGCTAGGACTGAAACAGCAAGAGATTGCAACATTGATTACTACATTTTGAGGAACAATAAAATAGAGCATAAGCTTTAAGCCAAAAAAAAAATGGGGTGAGGCATTAATTCATGACCTCACTCATATTGACCCAGTACTTCTAGCCAAGAATCAAGTCTTAAGTAGACCACAACTTCTCAAAAATAGTTTCCCTAACTCAGGAAGAAAGCAGTTTCCCTAGCTCAAGAACAATTATTTTATGATCTGGGTTGCATCCTTGTATTGATTTTTATTTTTTATTTTTTATTTTGCTCTGGCACTGTGGTAGTTTGAATGAAAAAAATAACCTTTGCAGTCTTAACCTTTGAAATACTTAGTCCCTGACTGATGAGACTCTTTGGGGGATTTAAGAGGTATGGCCTTAGTGGGGGAATTATGGTTTGGAGGTTTCATAGCAACACATCATTCCTAGTTTGATGTCTCCCCTTCTGTTGGATATGAACCCTAACTTTTCTATCTTTTCCACAATATCTTTACAGCAGCAACATGGATGCTGAACAGCTGGAACCACAAAACACAATAAATTCTTTTTCTACAAATTGCTTTGGTTATTGTGTTTCATGGTAGTTTTTGTTCTGTTTAAGCTTTCTCGGGCCCTAGGTGGAATTTCAGCCTCCACATCGGAATACCAGAATATGTTGGTTTTTCATTTTATTCTTTGGGGGCCTACCACCTAGATCCCAAATAAATACACGGAAACTTAGTCTTACTTATGAATGTGCTGCCTTAGCTTGGCTCGTTTCTAGGCCACTTCTCTAACTTAAACAATCCTATTTCTCTTTAAATACATTTGCCTCTGGGCTTTTTAAACTTTCTTTGTTCTATTTATCATTCTTTCGTTCTTACTCCATGGCTGGCAGTGTGGTGAAGTGGCTGGCCCCTGACGTCCTCCTCTCCTCCTCTTCTCCCTCCTCCCTCTTCTGCTCTTGAGCCTAAATTTCTTCTCCTATTTGTTGTCTGTGACTGGTAGTCCCGCCTATTCTTTCTTCTGCCTAGGTATTGGTGATTGAGCTCTTTATTAGACCAATCAGATGTTTTAGGCAAGCAAAAATAATAAATGAATAACCACAGATTTACATATTAAACAAATGCAGCAAATCTTTGCATCATTACACAAATATTCCCCAACATAAGCAAATGTAACTCATCTTAAACTAATATTCCACAACATTGTTATAGAAAATTAACAAATACACTGACCATTCCTACCTTTGGAAATAGAAATTTTACACCACACCATTGAATGTTGTTCACATGTAACACATTTCTTAATTTAACAGAGGCATTCAGTTAAAGAGATGACCTCGTGTCTTAGAGGAAACTTTGAATTTTGTACTTTTAAACAGTGTTGGAATTTCAAGACATTGGAGCTTTGAAGTTGTAATGAATGCATCATTGCTTTATGGATAAGAAACTGCAGGTGAATAAGAGTGTCATTTGGAAACTTCAAACTGAAACAGAATGTATTACCACACTATTTTTCAAAATATATTTTATTCTCTACTATTCCAAGTTCACAAATCATTATATCAAACCACAGAAAGTAAAATATATTCTTTAGTTAGTCACATTTGACGTCACACTCAAAAAGGATGAAGTAGTGACATGCATTTTACTTGACATCTCTGTAGACCTGAAAGATAAATACATGAACACTCACATAGGGCTTCAGACTAAACAAGTATGCTTCTTATCATTAAAAGACAGCAAAGAATGATGTATAAGATTGCTTTATTTTTTTTACCCAGTTCAGCAAAAGTAGTAACCACTAGCACAATCATTGTGTGAATAGTCCTACACCTAAGGAATCTCCAAAAATCAGAATAGGATGGAATGGTTTGACTTGAACTCCCTGTTCAAAACATAAGAAATGACTCATACTCAAAAATATGAATATTAATGTAGGAGGTTGAAAAGGTTTTTTTATATATAAATGTCTATTTGGCAAACACAAAATAGAAAGTTTTAATGTCATTATTTATGAAAGTTATTTCATAAATTCATTCATAATTCATAAATAGCATTGACTATAAAAGTATTCTGTGACTTGAATACAAATTTATTATGTAATAATTTCACCTCATTTTACTGAAACCTTAAATTTTACTGATAATATTTTAGCTCTTTTCATTCTTAGATATAAGCTGCCAGAAGCTGTCAGTCAAATATAAACTTATTTTGTTTTTAAATATTTAACAACTGAATTATTTGGGAAATTGATTTTTTAATAATGGTCAATTTTGTGAAATATTCTAATGTTTTCTCAATATTGTGTCCTGGCAGCAACTTCAGGGTCACACAGAAAGAATACTTAAAAGTCAGTTACTAACTGAAACAATTTCAGAATTGATGACTTCCTCTTTTGGCCAAAGGGAAAATGTAATAAGATTTTGTAGCTAAGTCCCCAAAGCATCAACACTGGCATTTTTTTCCAGGCTCAGGAAAGCAAAGTTATTATGTACTTTGTTTTAACAACAGTTTTATTTGAATTAGAGTGTTGGTTCTAGGGCTAATGATGTGGAAAGAGAAAAGTAATTCCTAACTGGGAAAGCTAATTCTATATTTGAAAAATCATCTATAATTAAAAATATTGCCTAACTAGATAGTCTCTTCTTATTCATTGTCCTTTCTCTTATATTTGCCACATTCCTGCAGAGGACAGATGAGATTAAATCAAAATTGTGGAGACAAAGAATATGACATGAGAATTGGTACAAACAATGAATATATATATATTCATTTAACAACTTGATATGATACAAAGATATATCTAGCAATAGGTAGATGATAGAGAGACACATACATATTAGATGGCTCAATTATTTACCAAAATTCAGATAATCATCCAATTTCACATTTTTTGTGATTAGTGAAGAGGAGAGACAACCAATAAGGAAAATATATTTATCTTCGTAATTATGATTCTGCCAGTCAGGAAGAGACTAAGTCTACATGTATTTTCACCTCTTTTTTTCTTGGGTTGAGTAGAATTATTATTACAGGAGTACCTCTGTCCTCAAAAAGATGCTGATGGTCTAATACTCATCAATTTGGAATTACACTTGACTTGAAAATAAACTTTGTAGCTGTAATAATTTCATGGCAAGACTAGGAGGACAGATACAGTTGTAAAGCGGCCTTACTAATCAACAGTCATATCAGGACTTCCACTGAGTTGAGGAGAGAAAATGTTATTACTATGCAAAAGAGCATGCTGGACTGCAAATGCATACACATACACACATACATACAGAGAGAGAGAGAGACAGAGAGAAACAGAAACAGAAACAGGGACAGAGAGACACAAAGAGACACACAGAGAGAGAGGGAGAGGAGAAACATGAGATACATATTCCGCATATTTATAAGATAGAGAACAAGTTAAAAATGAGTCCTTAATCCCTTATGAGTCCAAGATCTATTTTCAAACAATCCCCCAAAGCTCAATAAAATTCCTGGAGCAGATGGAGTCTTGACTGTCCATAGCTTTCTCTGATTATACATACTCAGGGAGCCACATCAATCACAGTGTACTGTTTCCAAGGTTTCTACTACCATAAGAGAAAGTAAAGCTCAAGTTTCCCTGGGCAATGACTGCCATTTTATGATACTTCATATACAGGGCATTCTGTTGTTATTCTGAGAATCACAAGCAAGAAGAAAGACAAGACAGAGTGACTCTGCCCAGTGAATCGTGTAGCCAACAAGATCATGAAGGTTCTCATGAGAAGAAGATTCTGTTTGAAGATAAAAACAAAGGAACAATACTATTTGAGAAAAGAAAAGCATAAATTGAAATATTTCAGTTAAACACTAAGAACTTCCAAATACAGTAAAGTCATCTATATGAAGAAGTGGAAAGGAACTATTCTTGATTACAGACCTCAGATAGCATAAGGTACTGAATGATTCTGTTATTTATAATATTATTAGGTCATTGTCTGCTATATTTCTCCATATTCTGTGGCTCAAGTATATGGTATATTCAGAAACATTGCACTAGAATTCTCGATTTTCTTTATATACAGCAACAGTCACTCATTAAGTCTATTTGATAATAGCCACATTACTTGGGCATGGCAATATCTCATTTAATATTATAAATAGCAACTCCAAACTATTAGATGAGAATAGTTTTCATTCACTCATATGCCATTCAAATACCTTTTAACCATGTGTGCACAACAAAGAATGAAAACTGAAATCAAGGAAAAAGAGGCTACCAACTTGAAAATGGGGAAGCATGGGGGTAATGCAGTGGAAAGTGGCTGGGAAGGCCTCGAGAAAGGCAAAGGATGAGAAAGTGATATCATTCTGTGCTGACAGAGCGAGAATCAATCTTCTCCAGGGAGTGGCTCCCTGAAAGGCTACCCATTCCAAAGGAACACTGAATGGACTTAGCATAGTATATGTACAAACACACACACACACACACACACACACACACACACACACACACACACGCACACGCACACGCACACGCACACGCACACGCACACGCACACGCACACACACACGCACACATGAACAATTCAAAAACAGCTATGAATTTGAGAGTAAAGTGGGGGAATGTCCCTCGAGGTGTTGGAAGACAAGGAGGGAGACATTGACATGATATAAATACAGTATGAAGACCTCAAAATAATTTTATTTTATATATTTTTAAAATTTTTTTATTTTTTTCATATTTGACTTTTTTAGTCATTTTACATACCAATCACAGATTCCTCCCTCATCCCTTCTCCTGCTCCCCAATCCCCACCTTTCTCACACCTAGACACACCCATCATCTCCTCCTCCAACAGGGTAAGTTCTTCCATGGGGAGAGGGGAGCCATTAAGTCTGGTATATTCTGTTGAGGGAGGACTAAGCCTCTCTTCACTTCATCAGGGGTGAGCAAGGTGTCTGACAATAGGTAACGGGATCCAGAAAGCCAGCACATGTACCAGGGATAGATCCTGATCACACTGCCAGGAACCCCTCTAACAGATCAAGCTACATAACTGTCTCTGTAGATTTTTCCATCATGATCTTAAACCCTGCCTTGCTCATATAATCCCTTTTCCCTCTCTTCCACTGGACTCCCACAGTTCGGCCTGGTGCTTGGTTGTGGATCTCTGCATCTGCTTCCATACAGTTACAGCTCTATGATGACAGTTAGGGGATTCACCAATCTGATTACCAGGGTAGGCCAGTGCAGACACCCTCACCACAGTTGCTAGAAGTCTAATCTGGGGTCATCCTTGTGGATCCTAGAAATTTTCCTAGCACCAGGTTTCTTCCTTATCACATAATGGCTCCATCTATCAAGATATCTTTTCATTGCTCTCCCACTCCATCCCTCCTCCAGCTTGATCATCCCATTCCCTCATGTTCTCATCCCCTGTCTTCTACCCTCTATTGCCCCCACACATCCCAGTTTACTCAGGGAGATATCATCTATTTCCTCTTTGAAGGGCAATCCATGCATCCCTCTTAGGGTCCTTCTTGTTTCCTAGCTTCTCCGGAGCTGTGGGTTGCAGTCTGATTATCCTTTGCTTTACATCTAGCATCCATTTATGAGTGACTACATACCACAGGCTATAAATTTAAACTGAGAATTCTCAATAGAAGAATTCCAAATGGCTTAAAGACATTTAAGGAATTGCTCAATATTGTCAGTCAACAGGGAATTGCAAGTCAATGATTCTGAGATACCATCTTACACCTGTCAGAATGGCTAAGATAAAAAGCACTGGAGACAGCTTATGTTGGAGAGAAACAAGGGGAAAACTCTACCACTGTTAGTGGGAATGCAAACTTATACAGCCACTTTGGAAATCAATATGGCAGTTTCGCAGAAAATTGGGAATCGATCTACCTCAAGACCCAATGATACCACTCTTAGGCATATACCCAAGGAATGCTCAATCATACCACAAGGGCAAATGCTCAACTATGTTCATAGTAGCATTATTTGTAATATCCAGAATCTGGAAACAACCTAGATGCCCTTTAACTGAAGAATGGATAAAGAAAATGTGGTACATATACACAAAGGATTGTTCCTCAGCTGTGAAAAACAATGATATCATGAAACCTGCAGGCAAATGGTTGGAACTAGAAAATATTATTCTGAGTGAGGTAACCCAGATTCAAAAATAATTTTAAATAACAAAGAATTGTCCATGACCAGATAGGCTACCTGCAGACCTGAACTCTACTCTTAAGTTTCCCAGAACCAATCTTCAGTGACCTCCCTAGCTAGATCTGCAATCAAGCAGCAGCTTCAGCTCCCCCCATCCATACCTCCCGTGGATTTCACAGTCCATGTCTGCCTCCCCTTTCCCCAGCCTCCAAAACCAGCATGCATTCCCTGTGAACCAACTAGTTGAGAAGGATAGTTCAAAAGACAACATGCAACCAAAACTCTGAAAATCCAGAGAAGAAACTAAGGAACAAAACACTCACTCAGAAAAGACACACTCAGAAAGCATCAACTACACCTGCAATCACACCAAACTCAGACTCAATTGATAATAGTGTAAGAAGACAATCGACCTCTTCAGCCAGACCCTAGGGAACGAGAGCAGGAGAGCTGACATCCCCACCTTTTATGTCCCCTATAGCAATTGGGAGACAGGGCCCTTCATCTTCCCTGAGCAAAACAATATTGCTCTCCCTGGTGGTATGAATGTGCGTGAGCTTGATCTGAGGACCTGAGAGCAGAAGAGCTGTCCCTGTTCCTTGATGCAGATTGCATTGGGTGATCTAGCCTAGGCAGTGCTAGAGAACTTATGAAGATAGTGGCCATGAGGGAAAGCTGGCAGGCTAATCAATCAAGCCACCACCCAGGCCCAGAACTAGGGCTAAGAGTTGGCACACCCCAAAACCCACATCATCTGTGAACTGTTGGAGCATGTGAAGGGGAGGAAGCTACAGATCCAAAATGACAGGATCTCCATGACACAGGAAATCAACAGGATATCCAAGAGGAGCCACAGTGAGGGCCCATCATTGATAGTGTAGTAGAATCCAGAGTCCTCGAACCAGATCAATAAGACATAAAAATGAACACTTACAAAGACAAATGAACTAAAGGTTAAACTGACTCAACGGGTCATACCACAGTTTCAATGATGAAAACAAACAAACAAACACTAAACAGAGAAATACGGTAACTAACAGATGTTATAAATGAAATATGGACCTAATAGATAGACACAGAACAGTTCATTCAAACACAAAAGAATATACATTCCTCTCAGCAACTAAAGAATTTTCTCAAAAATTCACCACATACTTGGACAGAAAGAAAATCTCAAAAGAGAAAAGAAACTTGATATAACTCCCTGCATTCTTTCAGATCACCAAGGATTAAAGTTGGATTTCAACTACAAAAGGAAAAATAGAAAGCTTAGTCATGGTAACTGAACAACATTCTACTGAATAAAAATTTGGTCAAGACAGAAATGAATAAAGAACTTTAAAACTTCCTAGAATCCAAAGAAAATGAACGCACAACACACCCAAACTTATGGGACACAGGAAAAGCTGTGATAAGAGCAAACACACACACACACACACACACACACACACACACACACACACACACACACACACACACAAGAAAAAGAAAAAAAAAGATATCTCATATTAGCAGCTTAATATCACATTTAAAATCAATAGAAGAAGAAGAATTAGGCACATCCAAGGAAAGTAGACAGGAGGAACTAATCAAACTGAAGGCTGAAATCAATAAAAGAGAAACAAAGAGAGCAATACAAAGAATCAAGGAAACAAAGAGTTGGTTCATGGAGAAAATTAACATGATGAGCAAATCCTTATCCAAATTAAATGAAAGATGGAGATAGCATATACAAATCAACAGTATCAGAAACAAAATGGGGACTAACGATGGACACCAAGGAATTCCAGAGAGAATCATAAGAATACACTTTAAAAACCTGTATTCCACCACACTGGAAAAGCTAAAATAAGTGAATATTTTTTTTCTGGATAGGTACCATTCATCAAAGTTAAATGTAAATAAGATAAACAATAGGCCTTAAGCCCTAATGTAACAGATGCAGTCTTTAACAATCTCCCAAACAAAAAAATCCCAGAGCCAGTTGGTTTTAGTGCAGAATTGTAATAGGCTTTTTCTTTTGGATCACCAATCAGTTCCCGAATCAAGACACGAAGGTTTAATATTAGTTATGATTGTTCTGCTTTGTCTTATGCTTGTCACACTCGTTTTTTAAAACTGAACCTGTTTCTCTTCTTGTGCATTTTGCATTTTTTTAACCATTCCTTCATTCTGTTTGTAGGACTCAGTGTCTGGCTAGATGGCAGCTGCCTGGCTGGACCCAGGTATCTCCTTCTCCGTTCCCCTTGTTTTCTCCTCTCCTCTCTTTTTCTTTCTCTCTTCTTGCCTCCTATTTATTCTCTCTTTCCACCATCACCATTCATCTATCCCTCTACTGCCTAGCTCTTGGCCATTCAGCTTTTTATTAGACCAATCAAGTGCCTTATGCAGGCAAGGTAAAGCAGCAACACATCTTTACATAATTAAACAAATGCAGTATGAACAAAAGTAACACATAATTTTCTGGTTAAAGTAATATTTGACAACACAGAGTGTTACCAGACTTTCAAAGAAGAGTAAATGCCAATATTCATCAAATTCTTCCATAAAATAGAAAACAGAAAATTCCTTGTCCAATGCATTTGATGAGGCCACAGTTATCATGACATGCAAATCACATAAAGACTTAGCAATGAAGGAGAGTTACAGAACAATTTCCATTATGAGCATAGAAGCAAAAATACTGAATGTAATATGTAGCTGAAGTTTTCCTGGTCTTGCCTGGTTCCCGCGGCTCTGCGGTCCCACAGTCATTCAGACCCAAATGAATACACACAGTAATATATGTAAATCAAATCCAAGAACACATCAAAATTATCATCCACCACGATTAAGTAGGCTTCAGCCCATAAATGCATATATCGTTTAGTAATTGAAAGTCAGTAAATGTATGCAAACATATAAATAAATCAAAAGATAAAAACACATGATGATCTCATTAGATGACTGTTCAAATTCCTACATTTCCAGAATTACCTTAGTTTGTATTATTATTATTATTATTATTATTATTATTATTATTATTATTGATTCTATTTCTATTTTCAGGTCTTGAACAGTTTATTCATTTTATTACACTGTGTGTTTTTGTTTTCCTGGATTTGTTTAAGGAATTTATTCATTTCCTCTTTAAAAACTTCTATTATCTGCATACAGGCTGTTTAAGGTCTTTTTCTTGGGTTCTAGCTGTGTTAAACTATTCAAGGACTGCTCCAGCGGTAGAGGTACTGTGCTCTAGTGAATGACACGTTGTCCTGGCTGTTATTGATTGTGCGTATACACATCTAGAATTTATATTATTACATGACTAGGTGCTAATACCTGATTTTGTCTCAGTTGAGTGGATATTTTGTTTCTTGGTTTATATTCTTTCTCAGGATTTTAGAAAATTTTTACGTGTGTGTGTGTAGTTTGGTAGGAAACTTTCTGTGGCCCTCATTCCATGGTCTGCTCAATTGGTACGTTCCCAGGAGTGGCTGGTGGTGTTGGAGACTGGTGTAATCAGATGAGTTAGTGTAAAGAGGGTTGGAGGGGAAGATTTTTGTTATCGGTTGGAGATAGGATTCCAGAGGAAACAACTGAAGCAGAAGTTCCGCTAAAGAGCTGGACATGATGCTACGAGAATTGAATATGGAGGAACAGAAGGAAAGGTGAAGAAGCCACCTGTTTCCCTGGAAGGAGTAGGCTTTGGATTATGTAGGGGTGCCTGCTGGAATTGGGGGTGCTATGAATGGTCATAGGAGATTAGAAGTGAAGATCTCTGGCATCTATAGTGTTAGCATTTAGACATTGCCTGGCCAGCCCCTTGGGGACCTAGTAAACAGGCAGTAACTTTACCCTCTCAGTGTCCTGACATCATCCTATGTAGCCCATTTGTGTAGCGGCATTTTGCCTGGACTAAGCCTGCTTTAGGCAGAGCCCACCTCTCTCTCTGTCTCTGTCTTTGTCTCTCTCTGTCTCTGTCTCTCTCTGTCTCTTCCTCCCTCCCTTTCTCTCTCTTCCCATGAGTCTGCATCTACACCTCCTCTTCCCTCTTTCCTGTCTCTTCCTCTCTTCTCTTCTCTTTTTCCTCTCTTCTGCTCAGCTCCCCCTCCCTTCCTTCCCCCCAATACAATTCTCCACTTGAGTGATGTCTGCATGGCCTGTCTCTCTCTCTCACTCTCCATGGAACACCTTGGCTCCAACTCACCTAGGTCTCTCTCCAGCAGGTTTACAAAATGCAGGAGATGGGGTCCTTAGGGAGCAGGGAAGGCTCCAGCAGTTTTTCTGTTGCAGATACAGGGATGAGACTGGGGGATTCCATGTGGGGGAATAGAGAGAGAGGTGAAAAGCTGCAATCAACACAGCACAACAGGAGGGACTTGTGGGTTAGCAGGGGTTGCCTGTTAGAGTTGGGCTTGGATAAAGCAACAAGTGGAAGGAGGGAGCTCATGAGGGGCAGATCTGGGGAATCTACTAGAGATGGTTGGAGAGGAGGCTGCCACAAATGTTCTGCTGGGAGCTGGGGGTGGGAATGCGGGATTGGGAGAAAAGAGAGAAAGGAAAAGATCTGTGAGCCCAATGGCTTCCACGGCAGGAGTCTGCAGCACAGATTTTTCTTTCTTTATTTGTTAATTTTTAGCTCTTTTATGGTTTTCAGCCACCATCACATGTCATGAAATTATCAATAAAAAGAAAGTATAAATTCCATCTTAAAAATAAGCTTTCCAATTTTCCCCCTGCACTTCTCAAGTTCATTACTATTCCATGCTGTCTGCATTGCCTATCTCAACACTCTTTACTCTAGTTCTCTAGTGAATAGTTCAGTTTCACTATCATTGGTGACATTAGTTTGTCAAATAGAGACGGTAATTCCTAGTTTTTCTCATCTCAAATTCAAACATAGCATTGATCATAGAAAAAAAGTGTCTCAATTAAAAACACATCTTTCTTACTATTATAATCTCTTATACTAGCATTTAGCCTTTATTGTATCCCATACTATTGCTTCTTTTTGTTATTCCTTTTCCAAGGCTTCCTCTTTCATTTGTGTTATCATTTCAAGTTCTAATAGTTGCCCTTCTATACTCATTGTAGGTAACCTTATCAGTGTTAGGAACTTCATAGACTTTTCCATGCAATGACTATTTTCAGGCTCTTATCTGTCTCTGGCCTTCAAAATAATATTTCCAATTAATTACTTGAATTTATCACTTTTCTTTCACAGAAAGTAAAATTTTAGTATGTAAACAAAATATAATTCACAGAAACAATGTATCCAAAACAAATTGTCAATCTCTAGCTTCAACTATAGTTGAATTTTTCCTGTAAAGTTCTTTGCATTAATACATTATCCTTTTAGTCATTCAGGAGATGTGGAAAGATGTCTTATCATCATCCACTAGTCATAAGCTCCAATCCATCAGTAAGGCTTATATGTCTAACTTGTATGTATATTTCAAAACTGTCTCTTCCTTTGCAGGTCTGTGGCTACCTCATGGGTCTCATCCAACATCAGTCAAGTGGATTAATTCAGGAGTTTTCAAATTGATGTTACCACTCCAGTTTACTCTGAGATAAATGCCCCTTTTCCAAAGGAGCAGCCAGAATATTTAAAAATAAAACAAGTGAAATGATATACTGTTTCCTCTTATAATTATAATAAAATTTAAATTATCTTGGCATAGAATCCCATTATTTAATTTTATTGATTGAATATTTACATGTGTATATAATTTTTTAAATCAAGAGTCATTTTTTCTATTTTCTCCACAACTGTTGTTTCCTCCCAATATTATGTGTTCTTATTTTTATCCCAATTTTTATTTCACAACATAGAAAACCCTTTCTTCCTGAAATAATAAACAAGATTTTAGCCACATTTGCCTTTTGAAAAATAAAATATATTTAAGGAAGAAGAGGATATGCCTTATTTACTAAAGTGTTTGTCACAAAAGCATATGTGGATACTCAGGGTCCAATTTAAAAGTTAAAAAAAAATAATGAGTTCAAGTTGAGATGTGATATGGATCTGAAGAGAACATTGTGATCTCAGGCTCTCACACAGGATTTCATTTAAGCTTTGTACAGATTAGAAGGATTCTAATTACCATAGAAAGGCAATATATTATATTCTACATGTGTATGTATTGCTCTTATACATAAATACTTTCATAAAACTATTCAAAATAATATTGAACAAGTGTCTGTATTCATTGTGGCACATTCTAACACATACAATTATTTTGACAGCTAGAAAGTTTTAACAGGTGATATCTTTCCCTGATAAATCTATCTAATCTTCATAAACATTGTGAAAAAAGAAAATTGATGGTATGATATTTTTCACTGTTTATTTGGTTAGATAGGAAACTGAAAAAAATAGAGAATCATTAAGAAATTCATAACATGTTTCTAAGTTGTGTCATATGACTTGAGTGTACTTCTATTTCTGTCCATGAGTAATCTCTCAAATTATATGTAGGTCAGTATATGTGGCATCAAATGTAATCAATTCCTCAAGATATCAATTCGAAGGATGACAATATATGATATCTAAAGAAGAAGACAGCTACTGAATGTGAAGACACTCAACTAATACAGTGGGAGAAGGACCATGAGATTAGAGAATTTCTAAGGAAATCTGGCCTACAGTAGTGACATAGAACATGTTTCCTTGGATATTACTCCCTCTACAGCAGCCACTGTAGCTCTCTCTCCCAGGTACCACAAGTGAAAGTATATCAGTTTCTGAGTAAAAAAAAAACATTTTCTTCCAAGAATCCTGAATTCTTAACTCACAGAAATGTGAAGGAATCAATATGTCTCCTCTTAGTTGCTAAATCCTGCTGGATTTTATTATATAGAAGGACTAAACTAAGGAAGATTTAGAAATAGGTATGTCCTATGCCTTAACAAGCATCATTCTTCATATTACGGTTTGGAACAGGAGTGTGAAATTAAGCTAGAAGTAATTCAGAAAAGTGTAATTGAAAACTAAGGAATTTTCAGTCAATAAGTCTGACTGTAGGTTGACAACTTCTGAAGATGTTTAAGAAAAAAATAATAACTTCATACTAATAAAATTTGAGGAAATATCCACTTTAAAATTGTCAAATCTGAAAAAAGTTAAAGGAATATATTCAGATACCAGTGATAATTGGCTATGTGCCATTTCTGCTCAGTTAATAGAGTTGCTATCTCAACAATGCTTTACTGCTTCCTGTATAGTGTCCTAGTTCTTACTAGGCATAAGCATGTAAACATTGACCTACAGAGGAATACTTCTTTCTCCTGTGGTCAATACATTTTCAGTATTGCTTGAATACGATGCACCAACAATTCTACTCACATGTCTGTATTATTCTATAAACACATGTCACCTGTCTTTATATCTGTACTCAAACCACTCTGGTTCAGTAAAGTATGTGATGACATATGTAAACTCCAATGTGAGAAAGAATAGTATGTGGTTAGTCTTCTTGTACTTACCTTGGCATTTTGAAAAAAAAAAAAAGGATGTAAAAAATATTAAAACATGATTTCTTTATATAGATTAAGCATATTTATAGAAATACAGTGAGCAATGAATAGATATTTCAATAAACTAGTTTCTGAAAGAAATGGTAAGATGCTCATGATGATTTAGAGTTGGAATGAATAAAAATGAGACAATTTATGAGGATCTAAGTTCTGACCAAGTTCTGACCTTCATTTTCTAGGCACTGGCATTTTTGTTGATGAAGACAATGAAACTTTCTCCCTCTATAAAAAATATGCACCTACCATGAAATTATTTCTTAATAATTACATATTGTGGTGTATAATTCTCTACCTTGCGTAGATGACAGAATCATTTTCTTGGGGACATAAGATTTAAATGTTATACTTCTTTAAAGCATGGGCTCAAATGTTTGAACACTTAGTCCCATATTGGTGGCACTCTTTTTGGAGATCAGTGAGGTAAAGAATTTCATGAAAAAGCATGACTCAGTAGCAGTCTTTGGGTGTTTACACTATCTCCCGTGGCCAGTTTGTATTATCTTCCTTATGCTTGTGTTTGAAGATGTGAGCTCTCTGCCTCATTTTCCTGCTGCTAAGCATGCCAGTTGCTGTTATGTTTTTTAGCCTTGGTGAATTTCTATCCCTCTGAAATCATAATCCCAGATAAATTCTTCCTTCTATAATGTGACTTTGTCTTGGCATTTTATTACAACAACAGAAATGCAAATAATATGTGAGTTGGAACCAGAGAATGAGCTATTTCTCTGAAAATCTTGACCACTTGTTGGGAGGATAAAAAGATGACTCAAGAACTCTGACCTGGAAAAGTGGTTGAATGAGGCAAGCAGAATTTAAATGGCTGTTCTGGGAGGAGCCTGGATGTCAATGCTGAGAGCCATGCCATTTGTGGAGTCCAGATTCAAAGGAGTTAGAGTAGAACAATTGGGCTACTTTGATATTTTGGCAAAGAGCCTGCCTCCTTCTGCCCTATCCCAAGAAATTGCCTATAGCTAAATTAAAGGAAGAGACATGGCAAGGGGATGAATATGATGAAAATATATTGCATATGAAAAATAATAAACAAACAAATAAATAAATAGAAGTGGCCTAATTTTCTTGTCAGAGATAAGTTCAAGCCACCATAACATTGAATCTGTGACATGGCAATTATCAATAACTCTTAAGCAGGTTATAAATATAAGCTATACAGTGAGAAAAAGCAAATGAGAAGGAAGAAATAAAAAAAAAATGTGCATTGAGGAGAAAAAGAGTACCAGAAGAAAACTTAATGTTGCAGCTAATGCTGATGCTGAAAGAGATGAGGAGATTAATCTCTCTAAGGAGAGGACTCATGGTTTGCACTGAAATAAAGGGAAGTTGTCCTCTGAGCAATACCTCATCCAGCTTAGCTTCCAAATTGTGAAAGAGAACATAAGGCATATTCTACTCTTAGAAAGTAACTGCAAAAAACTCTGCTTGTAATGTGCATCATAGGGCCAGAGAGCATTCCCCAAGCTGGTAGCCAAAACTGGCAGGTTCATTCATATTGTATTTTTGTTAGAGATATGAAGGATGCAAGAGTACAGGGGTCATAGACTCTTCCATCATGGATTCAGGGAGCCATTGGAAAGCCATTGAGACTAGACACTATGAGGTAGAGGAGCCCCTGAATGAAGTTTCAGAAAAGGACCTGAAAAACTGTTGCATGAAGGTATGAAAGGGAAGCCTCAGTTGCTTGGAGACTACATTATGTTGGAGATGCTAGAGGCATGAGACATTTGCAAGTGGTGCTGAATATATGAAGAAGAAAAAAAAGATAAATGTATATGATGAAGGCAGCTAAGCTGAATAGATGAGACCATCTAAGGCCTTTGACATTTTACACTGAGCAAGAGTATTTGGTACAGTATTACTACGGTCCTTTATTTATTTACTTTTACACTTTTAGAATGATAATATATTCTATGCGTTTATTTGTTGAGAGTATATAGTTTGTTTTTTTATTATAAAGGAGCTTACTATTAATAGGTTGCTTTGAATTTCATAAAAAAGACTTGGAATCTGCACTTTGAAGCAAGGGTTGTGGCTGTGAAGCATTCTGGGTGCTTTTGAATTTGGACTAAAAGCATTTTGTATTGTAATACAGCCATGGACTGCATACAGTCCAGGGACTATAATAGAGCAGTATCAGTTAGAATGTCCTCCTAGACTCTGAAATTTCAACTCTTGGTCCTCAGTTGTTGACACTGTTTGTGGAGGTTCATGAGATTTGACCTTGCTGGAGGAAGTATACGATAGGGTCACTCTATGCGTATTTAGAGTCTCTCTCCATTTCTAGTTAGTTTTCTCTCTCTCTCTCTCTCTCTCTCTCTCTCTCTCTCTCTCTCTCTCTCTCTCTCTCTCTCTCTCTCTCTCTCTCTCTCTTTTCCATTCTTGTTTTGGAAGCTATGTGCTCTCAGATTCCTGTTCCTTCTGTCAAGCCTACTCATTGATGCTATGTATCCCAGTCATGGTGGATTCTTATCTCTATAGAATCATAAGCCCAAATCAAGCATTCTGTTTATAGGTTGCCTTGGTCATGGTATTTTAATACTGCAACAAAAGTGTGTCTAATATTAAAATTAAGAATAAAACCCTCCAGTTTGTGGTTGTAGTATTTAGTTTCTAATACTATTAGTCTACATATTTATATTCATATCTGAGGGAAACAAATATAAAAAAATTACTATATTTTTAAATACAGTAAGTTTCCTACTTATTTTATAAATAGGATACAAAAGAGCAAGAATTATGAGTAACAAAGAAAATGATGGTTGTTTCAATATTAGTTTGCAAGCCTCCTTTTCCTCATCGTGTCAGAATATATTACCCAAGCCTTTACTTTCATAAAGTCCAAGCTCTTCAGTGTGTGAGTGTATGTATAACAAATGCTTCCTTTTCAAAATCTTGACCACTCAAAAAGAATTACTTTTCCTTTCAGTGTTACAATCCTGTGCCCAGAAATGTTCTTTGGGAATATGATTTATTACTATCAGCGAGTTTAGAATTCTAAGAATTCAACAAGATTGATATCTAACCTTGAATCTACCAATAAGTATTTCATGATGAATTTGTAGATATCTCTTTTCTTTTTAACTGGATTTGAACTATTTGGGTTAGATATATTTATTTTTTTCTGAATATCCAAATATTGACATTTTCAATGAAACACATTTTATTAGATGCTATTAGGAAATAGATTGCTCTAACTTGCTCTTCTTACATAAGGAGTAAATAATACTTTAAAGGATACTATTTTCTATGTTGAAATATGATTGCTCCCAATAAGACTTGGTGTTGAGATTTATACTATAATGCCCAAGTGCTAAGAGGTAGATACTTTGTGGTAAAGGAGTAATATGTAAAAGGATACCTTATTTTTTTTAAATGGTAATGCAGTTGTAGGAACAGGAATGAAGAGACTTGAGTTTCAGTCCCTTCACTTTAGCAATTTGCATGAAAAGGTAGTAGAACTTTAACAAACCATTAAGCAATCTGGTCTAATTGCTCTACAGGTGGAACTCTGGCACACCAAGGGTGTACTTGTACATAAAACAACTGGTGCTAACATGACAAAGAAATAAAACTTTAAAGCTAGATTTTATGTTCCAGAGAAAAGGAATTAAGAAAAAATCACATAATACAGGTAACATTGTTTCTGTCTTACCTTATTTGGAAGCTACCAGCTGTTGCACGTGCAGAAAATAGACTAGCAGAAAAATAAATTAAGATGTACAAATTATGTCTTTACAGTGAAATTAATGATCATTTCATGCACCATAAAAGATAATTTTACAAAGGATATATTGCATCATTAAAAGTTTTTTTTTACACAACCCAACTGTGCAAAATCCAAAGACAGTGGCTTTCTCAAAGTAATGCTGCACTCTACAAACTAACTGCCTGTCATTTAAAATGAAATGCAATAGTAGCATTCTTTTCTTTTAAGGGTGACATGAGGATACTGATAGAAGTCATCCATCCTGTTGTAAAAAACGAAGACTTTAGTGGTCTTAAAATCTTTAAACAGAACACATTTAAATTTTATTATTGTATTACATGATACCAAAATTATTCGTTAAAGGATTATAATTATGTGGTAGATATACTAAAGTAGTTTAATTGTGAGAAAAATTGTCGTAATTATTACAGACAATTTAATTTATGACATATTAAAGCCCATGGATACTTTCACAAAATTCTAAGGACTAACTGAATTCAGATGAAATAGACCTGAACTATTATTCTATATTAAAACTAATTGAATCAGTTCTAGTGAACCGTATCCCTGTCAGAGTTTTCAGTTGGAATATATATCTAGTACAAAATACAGAAGCTTTACAGCCAATTTATCATGAATTTTAAGATAATAAATGAGGTTAATAATTTACTTTATATAAGGCTGAAAATTCAAAGATGATTAGACGATTCGACATTCAAGCCTAATTACAGCCTTCATAGGCTTCTGCATAGAGACACATGCTGCTTCCATTGCTCTCCAAAAGTTAACATCATTCTTATTTACCCTAATGCCAGCTCATAGATCAGAAGTCAGAGCAGCCTGTTATCTTCCTATTAGATGTGAATATTCCAGATATTTAATATCCAGTATATTTCACTCTTGAGAAAAATAAGGTTTACCAGATGTGCGTATAGCGTCATGTGAAATGAGGCAAAAGATGACAAGATACAATTTTATTATAGTTTGATGCGGTTCTTTTCCATATACATGTTTTAGTTTTAGGAAATTTCTGAGCTTAGTACTCACCCCCTACTTCTGTTGTCCACAATAAAACTTCGTATTTTTTTTTCATTGTTTTAGCAACATACTTGGCAGGAAGACATTTTTTAAAGGAAGGGTTTTTTTTCTCTGCACAACTTGAAGGTGCACTTCCATCTTGTAGCAGAGACAAGGCAGCAGGATTAAGTCATATTGCATCCAGAGTCAGGAAGAAGAGAGAGAACAGGAAGTGGGGTCTGGCTATAAAATTTCTAAACTTGACCCAATTTATTCATTACCTCCAGGGAGCCTCTGGCTCCTCCAGGTTCCACAACTTTAACAAACAGTTCGGTCAACTTGGACCAAGTATTCAAACAACTGAGCTTAATTGAAACATTTCATATTCAAAAACAGCATCTTTCTATGATTAATTAATATAATTTAGAAAGTGTGTTTATGCTGACTGTATACTTGTAAGAAATACATAACTTTGGTTATATTTATAGAGTAAAGAAAGATTATTGTTTCAATGATGAGACTACGATTTAGTCTTATGAAGGTTTGTATTAGACCTCAAAAATATCATTGATTATGGGGTATTGCAAAATATTTTAATATATTTGGTAATAAAGACAAGATTATTATAAAGGATATTTTAGTCAGGATGATGTTTTTTAGTAAGTTAGACAATTAGAGAAAGAAGACACTGAATATAAATGGGGTAGAACTTCTTGATTATACTGTAATAAGCAAGGTTAAAGTCTTATTTATGCTACACGTTGACATTTCTGAAATAGGTTCAACAGAAATTTAAAAAATTATATCCAGTGAACATGACATAAATTATCCAGGAGCCTAAAAAATTATAAATATCAGTATTGTGAAAGTAAAGATTGATAAATATCAGTCTTTATATCCAAGGGCTACATACTTCTGTTGTATTTATTAGTTAACCTGTACTGTAATTATATATCTAAAGTCATGGGAAATTCAAAGCATTAATAAAGTGTCATGAATGTTTCTGAGTTCATCATATTTTGAAATATAGTTGTTTTTAAAGTAACAGGTCTCTAAACTGTATAAATTTTCATATCATATGCATATGAAACAATATGCATTGAAGGTATATACATATACAGATTCTTAATAAAATTTAGAAATTCCACTTAGTAACTAGATATAATGACTTTCACCACTCAAATAAAAAAATCAAGCACTAAACTCTCTATATAATCTTAAAACACTACTTTCCCATGAGAAGCATTGAAGCATAACACTTAAAGCCATTCGTTCTTCATGAGCAAACCACCTTTGTAGTAGCAATATCTATATAAATTGAATGGACAGTCCTGGTAAGCTTCTTGCCAAGAATGTGTTTAATATCATATTTCAATATATAGTGCCTTGCATATTCCAGTCACCACTATTTGGAATGCACATAAACAGAATATAATTAATATTTTTCATTTGCTACCTCTTTATCGCCTTCTTAGAAAATGTTTATAGCAACTATCAATAGATGGCTTCTGGTTAAAATCCTTACAAAAATACATTTAAGGATTATTTCTGTACAAATTAAAAGGAAGATACTATAGAAATCCAAAATATGGGCATCATTTTCACACTGAAGATGAAGGTGTTTACCTTCATCTATTCTAACTTACCGTGGGATCATTATTATCTTACTCTCATGGCTGGTTGGAAAGGAGATATGGTCCTATTAAAATAACTTAAGTAGTTATTTCTGCTAGTGCAGAAGGCTATGTTTCTGCTTTATTTGTTAATTAACCTGTAGTGTAGTTGTACATCTCAAGCCATGGAATATTTAAAACACTAATAAAATGTTATGAGTTTTGTGATTTCATCACATTCTGAAATATACTCAGTATTTAATGTAACAGATGTCACAACTACATAAATTTTTATATTCTAGTATTAACCACAAAATCATAACATTTTAGCAACTAAGTTAAATGTTTAAAAATATGACTGTGGAACTTTCTACCAAACCCTATTAAAATTTGTGAAGTATCTATTTTATTCTATCTATATTTATGCATATTATCTCCTTGTTTTATAATAATTAGGATAGTTCCCATCTTATAAGGTCTAGTTACTCTTTATCCAAGTTAATTAATTGAATTATTTGCATTATTATTTTATCTTTGTTTCTTGCTATTTATTATATTTATGCAAATGTGAACTATGACTTTTGACTTTTTGACCACATGAGTATAAGAAATATCATCCATTATGTCTTGTACCACAGAGTTCATTTATTTTTTCATTTTACATACCAATCACAGTTCCCATTCCCTCCCCTCCTCCAGCTCTCCCCTCACCTCACTTCAATGCCCCCCATCAACTCCTCAGACAGGGTAAGGCCTCCTGTGGTGAGTCAACAAAGCCTGGGCCTATCAATTTGAGGCAGGACCAGTTCCCCCCCAACACCTGCATCAAGGCTGAGCATGACATGTCTCTGTAGGGAATGGCCTTCAAAAGGTCAGTTCATGCACTAGGCATAAATCCTGGTTCCATTGCCAGGGTGCAACAAACTGCCAAAGCCACACAACTGTCACCCATGTTCAGAGTGCCTCATTTGGTCCCATGCTGGTTCCCCAGCTGACAGTGCAGAGTCCTTGAACTCCCACCAGCTTGGTTCATCTGTCTCTAAGAGTTTCCCCATTATGATTTTGACCCCCTTCGCTCATATAATCTCTCCTTCCTTTCTTCGACTGGACTGCAGGAGCCTGGCCCAGTGCTTAGCTGTGTGGATCCAGAGAGATCATCTTATACTGCACTATTATATTAGAGTTGTGAAAGTTAGAAAATAAACTATAAAGCTATTAACTTTAAAAACAATTTAATTTTATTTATTATGAGCAGAAATTTATTATCCTTTGAAAAATAACTAATTTATCTTTTTTATTTATTTATTTATTGTTGGGTATATGTTCATAAATGTGTGTACCCCTGAGTACGACTGTACCCATAGCACAGGGCATATGTGGACATGAGGGTTTCAACATTTGGATTCTTTCTTTCAAGGTTAGTTTTAGGGATGAGACTAAGTCATCAGGCTTGTGTAGCCACATACTTTTCTGCCAGCTGTACCATTCTGTCAGCCCCATAAAAACTATTATGTAATGTGTAAGAGCACAGAATCGGTAGAATTTTATAGCTTATGTAGATTATATGTTCATAGGCTCCACAGCTGAAACGTTCTGAACAATATAAACACTTCATAAAATATTTGTACTAGATTCACCTAGGTCAGTGGTAGAACCCAGAACCCTGAAGAGGGAAGTCTGAGGTAAGACTATTATTGTTGGTTATCTGTAAGATGATGTTCTCTGCTGTTAGACATCTTACTCCATTTCACATCACTTTTTATTTAAACTCAGAAACATTTAAAATCTTTATCACATTGCCTTTTGAAGCTGAGAAATATACTCTGATTTTTTTAAAATAGTTCCTGTAATTGCATTTGATCATTATATGTGTCCTGTCCTTTTCCTATTGAAACTAGATATTTTTTCATATATTCTGCTTATGGTTTCTTTTCCCCAATTCCTTGATGTACTCCCTACATTCCCTTCCATCAGTTTCCACACCTTTTCTGTCTCTTCTTAGAAAGCAAATAGGTATCTAAATAATTAACCAGAATAAGATAAATAGAAACTAACAGACAGGCCATAATAGAAGAAAACACTCACATACTTTAAAGAACATGATTTATTATTTATAAGTTATGTCTTTGTACATAATTCTATATACTAAGTCATCTGTATATTGCTTATAACTTAATTCTATATAAAGACTATATAAACAGTTGCTATAGTACATTGCTTGGGAAATAACACAAAGAAGAAAAATTCTGTGTATATTCAGTACAAACTCAATGGTGAAAACCTTGGAGACATGCTGTGTAAACAATAGAAGAAGAACAATATTCAAATTGCAAGTGCTGGAGAGAGATCAGAGATCTGTCAGAAAGGCAGGAGGCTCCCAAAGGCTGAGTACATTACTTTCTTTGTAAGAATCTGTCACATTGTCTAGTTCATGGCAAAATTCAAGTTTTATTTTTGGATTTTGAATTTTTTCTCCCAGTACTTTTGACTAATGGTTGTTTAAAGTTCTACTGTGAAACCAGTGAAAAGGAGAATTTATCTTTATAAATTGAAATAATTGAGCAACTGAAATATCCTAATGCAACAGAAATGGTCATTTTCATAGAACATTTAAAAAATATATGAACAAGCAATTTGTCAAATTCTATTATATTAAATTTCCATATACATATTATATGAATTAGCTAAAACAATTTATAGTTGTAAAACATCTATGGTATTGAGGTCCTGTCTCAGTCTTTTTATAATGAATGTTAAAAATAAAAATAATATTTAATTTTTCAACTTCTATTTTACACTGTGTTAAACCTGGATCAAAAGGGTTCTGGCATCTTAATGTTGAGGAATATTATTTTAAGGTGTGTTACTTTTGTTTATTTTGCATTTGTTTAACTCTGTGAAGCTGTGTTATTGTGCCTGTTTAAAATACCTGATGGTCTAATAAAGAAATGAATGTCCAGTAGGAAGGTAAGAGAGACAATAGATAGGGCTGGGAGGCAAAGAAAATATATAGAAGAAGAAATCTGGAAGGATGGAGAAAGAAGGAATGAGAGAGAATTAGAGCAGGATTTTGGGGACAACTACCCAGCTACACAGCAAGCCACGGAGTAAGAAATAATGAAAGATATACAGAAATAGAGAAAGGTAAAAGCCCAAAGGAAAAAGCTAGACAGGATAATTTAGGTAAACCTGGATAGCAACAAGCCAAGCTAAGGATGGACATTTATAATTAAGAATAAGCCTGTGTGTGATTTTTTTGGGAGCTGGGTGGTGGGTCCCCCAAAAGAGTGAAAATACCCAACAACATTTTGGCACCCTAAGTGGGGGTGAATTTCTATGTAAGGCTTAGGAAAGCTGATAGAGGGGGGAAATGAGGACACAGCTCCATTAAAAGTTCCTGCCTGTTGGTGAGTCCTTGGCAACCAGTACATTAAGTAGGAACAAGAAACCTAAGTAAAAATGTCTACTACAGGGCAAGCATTGGCATTGTAGAGCTCTAGGAAGGTTGAATGCACTTCTCACTCACAAACCTGTGACCAGGCCATGGGTTTTAAGTTTGGCTTCCATGACCTGAGAAGTGGGCAGAGCCAACTGAGAGGTGACATCCAGGGGTTGGTAACAGTTTAAAGGTTTGCTCACAAGATCAAAAGAGGCTTAAAGATACACAGTAAAAGATGTCCAGACTGAAAAGCCTCTAAACAGGTTCCACTGTGTTTACAATGCATATAGGCTTAAGAAAGAAAGAATATAGATAGTCATAAAAAATAGTTAAAAATACAATAATTCTTTAAAGAGAGAAGTAAAATAATAATAATAATTAATAATAATAATAATAATAATAATAATAATAATAATAATAATAAACTAGGTAGAGATAGGAAATACACAGGGAGTCTGGATCCTATATGTTATTGTGTTGATTTTGAATTTTTTGAATGCTGATAAGCAAATAACAGCTGCTATGAGACATGGGGTTGTGAACAGAACTGCTAAATTGAACCAATCTAGATACTTTAGGAATGCCTTACCTTTAAAAAAGAAGTAAAAAAAAATGTATTTATCAAATGGAAAAAAAAAAGTGTTTGGATTTTGTTCTCATGGGGGACAAAAGATTATGGATTCCTTCAGAAATAATAAGGATCAGATGTGACCAACGGTTATCTCCTGAATCTTGACAAGTGATATCTATCAGCAAAGGGTACTGCTGGTCTTTCCAGGACTTGGCAATTTTCTCAAATTTTCTCTCTGGGATGCAAAAGATGCTTCACCCACACACAGCAGGAAACAGTATGAAGAAAACTATGCCCACATTCCCAAGAGTTTGGGAGTGTGGGTGGTTTTTGGTAATTTGGTGGGTCATGGATGTTTGTTGTTATTTAGGGGAATATAAAATAAAAAGATAACTATTAATCTCAAATATTTTGAATTGGCATGGATTTGGGTATATTGATACAAATTTAAAGTTAATTTTGATACACTATATATATGTGTGTGTGTGTGTGTGTGTGTGTGTGTGTGTGTGTTTGTGTGTGTGTGTGTGTTTCTACTCTTGTTTAAAGGATTTCTGTATATTGATAAAATTTAAGGTTACTTTTGTTACAACATATTTTATGTATGTTTCTATTTTTATTTGAGGTATTGTGTCTATTCAGTTCATTTTGAAATGTAGGAAGATCTAGTTTTTGAAAGCTACTATTATAACCTAAATAAAATAATCAGAAACATAGGTTAGTGGTTAGTATTTATAACAATCAAAACTGCATATAGGTATGCTTTCCAGATCATATAGAGATATATTTTAGATAGATAGATGGTATTCCAACCTTTCAAAGACCTACAGAATATGGCATTTAAAATGTTTCATTAGGGCTTTTCATAACAATGAGACACATTTGTTCCTGGCAGCACCAATTTACTTCAGAGATAATGGGCATCTAAGAAACTTCTTATGGAGTTTGCTTTCAATGTGGTAAGGCTAGCTATTGGGCAAGAAGCTGTTCTTGCCCCGACTGCTTGATGGTATGTAGAACCCATAGGAAAGATACAGGTGAACTTTACCAAAACAAGGCAGAATGGTCTTTCAGGGATCCTGATTCACAGAAGAAACTGCCAAAAATTCTGCAGGACACAGAAGAAAGTGACTGACAAACTTTGCCTATATAGGTAGGACAGTCTTTTAAATTTCCTGGTTCATTGAAATCTTCCAGATACTATGAGCCTGTAGGCTGAAGATGGATGTACAACATTGCAGAGGAACTTTGGGTGACTGTCCAGGCAGTCAGATGTCTCTGTCATTTCTAGAGTTTTTGGAAGTTGTTTGCAATATACTTTTTTTTTTAAATTTAAATAACAGTATATCCTTCTGGGGCCTTTGATAGTGTTGAAGACTAGATAGTTATAGTTGCAGTTTTTCTTAGTTATGATAGAAAGTAAATTAGGTGTAAAATTTTGGCTTTACTAAAATAGGATAGATTATGGAGTATTTTCTTTAAATTTAACAGACACAAATGAATTGGAATTCAGTACATTGTAAATGTAATCTTTATACTTGTTTGTACTGTATACAGTCTTTCTATGTTAAAGTTAAAATTTTTCATTTTCTTGCTTAAAAAGAGGGAGGGATGTTAGGAAATTTTATTTTAAGGTGTGTTACTTTTGTTTATGATGCATTTGTTTATCTCTGTGAAGCTGTGTTACTTTGCCTGTCTAAAACACCAGAGGGTCTAATAAAGAGCTTAACAACCAATGGTTAGGCAGGAGAAAGGACAGGCAGGGCTGTCAGGCAGAGAGAAGAAATAGGAGAAATCTTGGAGGAGAAGTTGAAAGAATCAGAGAAGAAAAGGAGGAAGACATCAGGACCCAATTACTCACCTATGCAGCAAGTCATGAGTAAGAAATAAGGAAAGATATACAGAAATAGAGAAAGTTACAAGTCCCGGGGCCAAAGAAAGAAGGGATAAGTTAAGAAAAGCTGGCAAGAAACAAGCCAAGCTAAAGCTGGAATTTATAATTAATAATAAGCTTCTGTGTGGCTTATTTGGGAGCTAGGTGTCAGGATTCCCAAAAGACTAAAAACCTCCAAAAATATCTTATGTATTCTATTGCTGGGAAGAGACATGGTGACCATGGCAACTCTCATAAGGAAAACATTTAATTGAGGGGACTTGCTTACAGTTTCAGAGGTTCAGTCCATGATCCTCAGAGGAGGGAGCATGCCAACACGTAAGCAGACATGGTGCTGGAGCTAAATGTCATTACATTTTGATAGGCAGGCACCAGGAAGTCAGTTGTTTCAAAGGTGCCCCCACAGTGACATACTTCCTCCAACAAGGCCACACCTCCTAATAGTACCAGTCCGTCCTTTGGGGGCCATTTTCTTTCAAACCAACACATCTGGATTTTGTCATTGGCAGGTCTATGCCTGAAAAACCCCTTCTATTTCCAAATACTGAGTTTCCTCCAACCTACCTGTCTATATCCAACGTCAAAAGTTAGAGCTCCAGCACTACTCCTCAAACTAGAGGGATTCTGAAAGTTCACCCAAATTCCAGGTAAGGGTGCCTTTGGTTACCTTTTCTATTACCTTGAGACATAACTGCTTTGCAGCCCAGTAACACACTCCAGCCATCCTTGCTCTTTCCAAAAGAGTTTGTATTGAGAATACTTTGTATCATCAGTAGAAATATTGTATCAAATATTGTGCTAAGTATCTAATGAGAAATAAAATATTTTCTCTAATCACCTCAAGACTGTCTACAAAATGTACTCCTATGCACTTTGGTAATATATTTATTTCTAACTAGCTGCAACAATTGTCAGAAATAACATTTTTAATGTGATGTGTTTGAGACTGCATAACATATTTTGTCATTTTGTTTCTGTAATGCTTGACACAATCCACCTGTAAATCTTACAGCCATTCAATTTATAGCAATGTAGATTATGCCCTATGACTTTCTCAGAAAACAGGAATTTCAATACCCAAACTATCTGGTGGTATTGCCATCTGCCTGTCCTTCGGTTTGATATTAAGAGGAAAAAAAGACCCACTGGGAAATGTCCACATGTATTTCAGTTAAATTGAAAAGTATTTGTAACTTTCTAATGTCCTTTTGCTCAGAGAAATAAGAATATCATCAATATTCATGACCAAAGATACAACTGGCTGACTGTAGACTGGTGGATTTTGGTGGTACAATGGCAGGCCAGTGTACTCTGCAGATCTGCAGATCAGAACCTTGCAGAGAACGCATCTCCTTTTTCACTGCCAGGTCTGTCAGAATGATCCCAGCCCTCACTTGTAAGAATACTTCTCCAGAAGCATGGCTTTAGTAATTATAGCATTAGGTTTGCATGACTGATGCTTTGGAATTCAATACTCATGAATCAAGAAAATATATCATTAATATTATGTGTGATTTCTTAAAGCAAAATCTGAAACTGTCCAACAAATGAAAGCAACAATTTTAAGCCACAAATAAATGAGTTTTGGAACCTTTATAGTTGGTTAATAAGAGAGAATGTCCAGTTTTGTCAAGTCAGGAAAGGTTATTTTTACAGTAAAAAAAAAAAATAACGATAGACTCAAATATTTTGATATATCATACATGTATGATTTTTCAGTATATACGTGTGTGTGTGTGTGTGTGTGTGTGTGTGTGTGTGTGTGTGTGTGTGTTGAGTGAGGATCTAGCTCTGACCCAGACAAGCCTGGAAGTAAATTCTACAGCATCCTAAATAATGAGATTAAACATGTTCTCCAAAATCTCCATCTACAAAGAATTATTTTAAACAAGAAAACTTGAGCTAAACATGAGTACAATTTATTTTTTCTTTTGCTTGTTTTGCTTATTTTAACCTTTTCTCTAATTTTCAATATATCTTTTTTGTTTTTTTGAGATAATTTTCTCTGTGTAACCATGCTAACTGTCCAGGAATTTTCTCTGTAGACCAGGCTGGCCTTGACCTCACAAAGATCCACTTGCCACTGCCCCCCAAGTGCTGGGATTAAAGGTTTGTGCCATCATCACCAAGTAGGTTTTTAATATTATAATTACTTAATTTTCCCCTTCACCATTGTCCATTCAAACCCTCCTTCACACTTCTCTTAAATTTGTACCTCTTTTTCATTAATTTTTGTTATATATGTGTGTATATTTCCCAAATACATGAATACAACCTTCTCAATCTACATATTTTTTTTTTGTATTACGTTTCCAGGTCTGACCACTTGGCATTGGATGATCAATTAATGTTCTAATCTTTGGTGAAGATTATTTATCCAATCTAGTATCATTTAGTTATGTTAGATATCTTAGTTTCTTATTTTTTTTCCAGGAGTTGTAATACTTTAGATTTTATATTTCTGTCTTTGATATATTTGAAGTTAGTTTGTTGAAATGAGATAATTATGGACTTAATTTCATTTCTTATTTTTTTCCAGGAGTTTCAATACTTTAGATTTTATCTTTATGTCTTCAATATATTTTGAGTTAGTTTGGTGAATGAGATAAATATGGGTCTAATTTCATTCTTCATGTAGATTTTGAAAATTAAATTTTCATACCAACATTTGTTGTAGATACTTTATTTTTACAGGTTTTTTTTTTAATTTTTGTCAAGTATTAAATGATTGAAGTTATATTTAATCAGACTTTGTTCTTTAATTTTTAGTTCATTACTGTATGTTTCTGTTAAATGTCAGTACCATATTGTTTTTTTTACTATCTCTCAGTAATATATTCTAAGGACTGAATTGGTAATCCCTCCAGAATCATTCTTTTAGCTCAGGATTGTTTTGACTGTCTAGGATGTTTGTGATTATATATGTAATTTTAGAGTAGTTTTATTTATCCATTTCTGTAAAGAGTTAGATGGGGATTTTATTGGGATTGCACTGAAGTTATTAATAGCTTTTGTAAAATGGTCACATGCATAAAATTAATTCTTATAATGCAGGAACATGGAACATATTTCAGTTTTCTCATCTCTGAGTGCTATTGAGTGTGCCCATGATCTCTTTTCTCTGTATGATTGTTAAGCATATATTCAAAAGCTATTAGTTTGTAGGAATTGTTTTCATAACTTGCCATCTAGCTGAAATTTTTATAATTTCCAAATGTCTTCTGGTAGAATTTTTGGGGCTCTTCAATGTATAATATCTTGTATTCTGCAGAACAGATAGTTTGAGTTCTTTCCATATTTGTCGATTTTGTCAGTAGACTGGGACAGGTGTGGGTGGGAACAGGAGGGATCAAGTGGGGTTAGGAGAGACTACAGGGAGCGATAACAGAAACAGGTGGGCGTTTAGGAAGCGATATGGAAACCTAGTAAAATAGAAACCTCCTGGAACCTACAGGGTTGACCCTAAGGAGGATTCTTTTAATGGAGGACAAGAAGCCTAAAGCCACCATCTTCCATAAAGAGGCAAGGGTGGCTGGGACACCAACCCAGCCACAAAATCTATTACCCACCACCTGCTCTGCCTGCAAAATGAATGGAGGCAACTGTGGCTCAGAGCCTGTGAGAGTAGCCAACCTGTTACTAGTCTAACCTGGTGCCCACACAAGAGGGAACTCATTCCTGGCACATCCTAGATGGCCAGAATCTGAAAGATGGATGGCTTAGAGACCTAGGGTAGAGCCAAACATGACTGACAAAAAAAAGTCAATGAAATGATTCCTAATGACATTTTGTTATATAGGATCATTGCCTAGCCTGATAGTCATCAGAGATGCTTCTTCCAGCAGCTGATAGGAGCAGATACAGAGACCTACATTCAAATATTAGACAGAGTTTAGGGAACCCCCAAGAAGACAGGAAAGAAAGATGGTAGGAGCCAGAGGAGTAAAGGACATCAGGAGACCACTGCCCACAGAATGAAGTAAGCTTGGCTCAGTGGGGCTCACTGAGACTGAATGAGCAACCAAGGTGTCTGCATGGGTTGGGACCAGTCCTGTAGCTCGAGTTTTCCTGCCTGGCCCACAGTCAGGACAAATCTCTCTCACCTGCCTGTCCCACAGATGCTCAGACCTGACCAAGTAAACACAGAGACTTATATTGGTTACAAACTGTATGGCCATGGCAGGCTTCTTGCTAACTGTTCTTACAGCTTAAATTAATCCATTTCTATAAATCTATACCTTGCCACGTGGCTCGTGGCTTACCAGCATCTTCACATCGTGGCGGCTGGCAGTGTCTCTCTCACTCAGCCTTCCACTTCCCAGCTTTATTCTCCTACTTATCCCACCTATACTTCCTGCCTGGCCACTGGCCAATCAGTGATTTATTTATTGATCAATCAACAACACATTTGCCATACAGACCATCCCACAGCACAGTCCCTCTGCATACACAGTGTGGTTCTTTTGCTTGGTGTTCTGTTGGACTCTAACAATGGGAGTAGCAGTGACACTTTTGCCTGATGGTGGGACCTGTTTCGTCTGACTGGGTTTCCTCACCCAGCCTTGATATGAGGATATATGCCTAGTGTTATTGCCTCTGGCTATGCCATGTTAGGTTGGTAGCCCTGGGAGGCCTGCTCTTTCCTGAAAGGAAAAGAGGAAGCGGTGCATCTGGGGGAGAGGGGATTTGGGGGTGGGTACTGGGAGAAATGGATGCTGTGGAGGCTGTAGTATGAAAAGGGAATAAATTTAATTTAATTTAACTTAAAATAAGTACCAAGAGATTGCAAGAAGAGGAATGAAAGGGGAGAGATGCAAAAGTACCCCAGGGACACAAAAGCAAGAAAACCAATAATAATAAAACCAGCGTGTGAGTGGGAGGCAAGGGGATGGAGAGGGAGAGGGATGATTATTAGAAAATTATTATTTGAAAATGTCAGGATTTGTAATACTCTGTAGGCTAGTTTAAAAATAAAAAAAAATTACTTGCAATTTTTTTCCTTCTCTTGCCTTATTGCTCCAGGTAGTGCTCTGAGTACAATATTGAAAAGGATTGTGTACAATGGATATCTCTGTGTTGTTAATGAAAAAAAAAAAAAAACTTCGCTGTCTTTAAGATGATCTCATCTCTGGGGTTCTCATGCATAGCTTTTACCATGTTGAGGTATTTCCATCTAGTCACGCATTCTCTAAGACACTTATTATGAAGGTATATTGGATTTATGCCGAAGGCTTTTTCTGTATCTACTAAGATGATCATGTGCCATTTGTCTTGAAGTGTATTTATGTGCTTTACTACATTTATTGACTGAACTATCCATCCATTTCAGGGATAACGCCATCTTGATCATAATGGACAATCTTTTTGATATATGTCTGTATTCTTGTGAGCATTTTTGAATATGTGTTCATCAGGGGTATTGACCTGTAATTTTCTTTTATTGCAGTATTTTTACCTGATTTGGTACTAAAGTGAAAATGGTTTCACAGAAGGTCTTTTGAGTGTTATTTTTCTTTCTATCTTTTTATTTAATTAAGAAATATTGACTTGCTGGGCATGGTGACAAACACCTTTAATCCCAGCACTGTGAGTTCGAGGCCATCTTGGTCTGCAGAGATGTTATAGGACAGCAGAAACACTGTCTAGAAAAAATCAAGAACCAAAAACCAAATGCCAACAAAAAGGGAGGGGATTGATGAGCTGTAGATCATCTATTTTCTCTGCAACTCTGGTAGAATTCTTTGGTGAATCCATCTGCCCCTGAAATTTCCTTAGCTGGAAGGCTTTTGAATGACTACATCAATATCCATAGTATTTGATCTACCAATCTCCTCATTTTTGTGGGTCTGTTTAGGCTTGGTTTCTTCTTGGCAAAGTTTTGGTGTTTTTGGCTGAATCTAGAAATTCATTAGTTTCTTTTAGATTTCCCAAATTAAAGAAATATGGTTTGTTTTTGTTTTGTTAAGTACATAATATAATTAGATCATTTCTTGCTTTCCTTCCCTCACTCCAAAACATCCCATATATTCCTCCTTGCTTTTCAAATTCATGCCTCATTTTTTTTGCGGTAATTATTGATAGAAGCATATATAGATATCTATGCGTATATCCTAACTTTAACCTGTTTATCCTCTATGTTACTAGTTTGTATGATTTAGGACTGACTATTGGATAACCATTTGGTGTACACCTCCCTGGAGAAGACTGTGTCTCATGTCTCCCGTCCTCAGCCTCCCTTAGTTGCCTTTTCTTCTTTGAAAGGCTTATCAGCTTTCCCCATAGATTTGGCATATTTATGGTTATCCTTGTTCAGCTCATATTTAGGCAGTTGTGTTGTTGGGACGTTAGAAGAAATTGCTATAAAACAATGACTTTCCACAGAGATGCACAACAACTTAACAATATTGTAACTTTATTCAGTAAATATAAGAAAGATTACAAATTATAACAGGGATAGTTAATAAGGAATCCTAATAATTGATTTGATATCAGCAAATTAACGTGTCATGAAATTCAACAGCTAAAAATGACATTGTCATCCAAAAACACACATAGAAATAGATTAAAGAAAATGTAAAAGGAGTTCAAGATTAAAAACTTTTCGAACAAATGCAAGCAATATTTTAACCAAATATAAGGCATTTACAATATACAATCAAAAAACATAGCTAATGTCATTGCCAGGAATGATGGGAATTTTTTTGTAGTAAACAAGTTAAAAGCTAAATTTCACCCTATTAATCATTAAATTTCAGGTTCGAGTGCAATAACGAAACAGTAAAAATCACCAATTTATAGCAAACTTGTAAAAGTGAAAGGGAAATTAAAATTGTATTTACTGGTGTATGCACACGTGCACACACACACAACACACAAACACATATTACATCCTAAGTAATACACAAAATACATACAAACACACAGAGTATAAGGCTGTGTCATTTGCAAAATTATAAGATACATGAAATGTATGTGCATGTGTATATACACGTGTACATATGTATTTATATAGTTAGTATATATACAAAAACAATTTACTACAAAGTAAAAATATGAGTCAGAAATAAGATTTAAGAAACTTTAAGTTAATACACAAATCAGAAAATGCAATAACAGATTTATATATGTCCAAATTTGTATAACAAAAACCAAATTTTCTGAATGTTAAAACTTAAATAAATGATAAAATATTCAAAGTTTAAGCAATGAAAATCTCAAGATTATTAAGATAACAATTCCCATGTTGGTCTTTAAACTGAATGATAAACATTAACAACTCAGATCTCAGATTTTTTTTTAAAAATAAAAACTGAAAATATGACATTAAAATTGGTCTGAAAACTCAAAACATCTGGAATCTCTGAGATTATTTTGAATAAGAACATTTGGGAAACTTATTTGCTTAAAATGTCAGTTTTTTCCACAGCTGCAGCCATCAAGATGTATGTTATTATCAAAATGATCATCAAGTACATGAAAGAACATCATCAAAACCATAAATAGACACAGTTTTGGACAACTGATTTTCTGCAGAAATACCAGGAAATTCACAGATGAGAAAACAGAATTTTCAAAACAATATTCTAGGAAAATTATATATCTATGGGCAAATAAGCAAACAAAACATGGAGAGCAAAAACTTAGATTAAAAAAATGATTCTAAACTAAACATAGAATTAGACTTAAAGTTGAAATTATTAAAGGAAATGGAAAACCTGATTGAAAAATGTGTCTTGACTTGATTTGGTGTTGTCAAAAGTCTAATATGTAAACAAATATAATTTACTCATAAGAATGAAAATTTTAGCCAGGCGGTGTAGATGAAATTCTAAATGGTCTTACTAAATAAGAAACACAGAGCCAAATGCAGAGTTAAAAGCCCAAAAGATTAGAGCACTAGCGAAGCCTTTTGCTAACCGGTCACTGCTGTCCTTCCCCTGAGAGAGGGACCTTCTCCTGTATGACCCATCTTTTTATTGCCTTTCTGTTCTACCTTCTCATTGGCTTTAAACCCAACCACATGATTTCCTTGTCATTACCTGTCCATACAGACCTCCAGGTCTCTATGGTTCGTAGTGGGATTAAAGGTTTGGGTCGCTGCTTGGCTGTTTCCTTGAACACACAGAGACTCTGCATGACATGTGATCAGATTAAAGGCATGTGCCACCACCTCCAGACTTCTACTAAATGGCTGGCTCTTATCTCTCACCCCCAGGCAAATTTATTTATTAACATACAAATAAAATCACATTTCAGCACAAATACAATATTACCATAAGGTGGTGATGGTGCATGCCTTTGATTCCAGGACTCTGGATGCAGAAGGAGGTGGGTCTCTGTAAGTTTAAGGATAACCTGGCCTACAGAGTGAGTTCCAGGAAAGGCTCCAAAGTTTCACAGAAAAATCCTACCTCTGAAAAAAACCAAAGAATGAAAATTTAAAAAAAATTAAAAATTTTAAATTTAAAAAAATTTAAGAAAAATAACTTGACAAATAACATTGCAAGAGAAATATGTGACAATATATCCCTGACAATGTTCTTTGTATTATTTTTTAAACTAATACAGAATTGTGTCATTTCCTTCCATTTTGTCTATCAGATTTGTACATTGGCACCTCTTCCATTCTTGATTGTTGCTGAAATCTGTGCCTTTTATTGTTTACACACACACACACACACACACACACACACACACACACACACACATTATATACATGTATGTGTTTAAATATGTCAACACAATCTGATCAGTCCATTTAGCCTTACTTGTATGAGTATGAATCAAGGGGCACCACTTGGTATTAGATGAGCAATTATAAGTGGGCCCACACTTTAGGAAGACTATTTCTTCCACTCTTGGCATTTTGTTGTTGCCTTTAGTTATTCGCCTTCAGACAGGGGCCCAGGAAATTTCTTTCCTCTCTAGGTAGCATGTTAATTGACTTTGTACTTCTTCAGGTCTTGTTTTGGCAGCTTTATTGTTTGATACTTCTACAAGTCTGGCACTTCAGGCTCAGGGGACATTGCAGAAGAGTGGGTGGATAATAACAGCCAGAAAGACCAGGAAATTGGCTATGAGATTGTTTCTCCTAGAAATGAAAGAAAAGTTTTACCTATAATAATGCTCTTTTATCTAGAATGCATGAAGGCAGAAAAAAAATTTAAAAAGAAAACACATCGCTCATTATGATGGTGACTAAGTATCTATTACCAAGGAAGATTTATAGATTGAAAACCCAATTCATTGGACTCAAATATTTTTAGTCAGTTATAAAATGGAATGTGAATCCGAACTGTCACTCCATGTGCCCACAGAGACATACTTAGGGAGGGTAGACCAAATGAATTATGTGGAAAAGTGTCTATCTTGTTTCAGATATCTCCAATGAGAGAGATTATTTTAATTAATGTACATTATCTATCTATCCATCTATCTGCACGTAAATCACACACATGGGAATATTATTGTGACTGCTCATTACAAGAAAAAATTAAATATTATTTTATTATTTTGAACAAAAATTCTGTGATAAGTATCATTCTATTTTTAAACCATTCTATTTATTATTTGTAGATTTCAAAACTAGGACATGGGAAATCTTGATTTATAGCATCTGCAGCAATTCCAGCCATCCTTAAGGAATATGTGCTGTAAACGGTCCAGCATTTAAAGAAAGAATGCAAAGCCACTTTCTTCCGTCTCGAATAAGAAAATGGCAGATTTCAATCTGCCAAGTGTTAAAAATGGAAACTAAGTGATAGTTGTGAATTTTTATATTTTATATACTTTAACTTTTGTCAAAAACATAATCAAAATAAAATCAAACTATGGTTCCTATTGCTGTGATAAGACACATTACCCAAAATGACTTGGGGAAGAAGAATTTATTTCAGCTTACAATTCTCAGGTCACAGTCCATCACCAAGAGAAGTCAAGGCAGGAACACAAGACAGGACTAGCAGACAGGAACTGAAGCAGAATTCAAAGAGAAATACTGCTTATTGGCTTTCAAATCATCATTTGCTCAGTCTGTTTTCTTATACATCTCATGACCACATGTGTGGAGAGCACTGCCCACTGTGGGATGGGCAAACCCACATCAAATATTGACTCCTGGAACTTATTCTTTCGTCTTCTTCATTGCAGTGGCTCATAGCCTTCAGCATAATTTGCCCCAAACTTCTCCAATGGGATCTATTTAAACACCGGGAGTCGGAGACATGTGATACTTCCCCATATCTCATGTGCCACAATTCCTTCTCATCTTCTTACACCCATTCAGTAAGTTCCATGTTAATGTGAACTTCTGCCCTGGACTCTAGCTAATAATTCCTTTGCATGATACAGAAATATCCTCCTTTAAAAACTCAAACTATGTAATTTTGCCTTTGTTCATTCAGTCTCGTCCTGTGTCTTTTCTCATTTACTGTGCGACACTTGTGCAGAACCTCTGACATAATTCTACTGGGAAGAGAAGAATCAAAACATTTACCACACTTTACCCCTCCATTTGGAAATAAGTAGTTATTGAAGAACATATATCCATCCTCATTCTGTATAAGGATACAAAATCTGTATTGCTTGAAAGGTGAGTGGGAAAGAGCCATTGGTGGAAGTCAGGATTCTAGGGAAATGGATAAGTATTATTTTAAACTAATCACTTTTCATTTTTCTTTTAATGAGATAAAATGCTAGATTCTCTTTTCTAATAAAATAGAGAGAAGCATTATGCTCTCTTGAATTTTGCAAATAACTAAAACCTAAAAATTCCCTAAGCCTGAATAGTGTTGAGCTCCAAACTAAACGACTACCGTAAGACTCAACTTGGTATTCTCGGGCCAGAAAGACAAATGTAGGAGAAACTTACTCCAATTTGCATAACCTGAATACTGTACTCTAGAAACACCATCAGTCAACAGTGCCTGACATAAAGGGAAGAAGCCAACCTTCCTAGCTTGAAATTCACTTAGGCCATGTGTACAATGCTTGAGTAGCTTATGTGGATTTATATTAACTTGTTTTCCTGAAATTCTATGGCAGTATTTAAATAATTTTATTGTTAAGATCTAGATCATGAAAAGTAGGGTGTTGGATATCTCTGCACAACCTACTTTAAAACAGAGTTAGCAAACAGATCAGTAGCTTCCAGATACTACTATGAATAGTAAAGTATAGTTCAACTCTTCAATTGGGTAAGGTTTGTTTCTAGGTGAAAAGCAATACTTGGAACTTCATAAGGGTATTGGTTGCCATTTTGTATTAATACAAAAAAATAAATAAATTTTTACTTTTGAATGGTTAGTTATTTTTTAAGATGTATTTATTTATTTATTTACTTACTTACTTATTTATTTATTTATTTATTTATTTATTTATTTATTTATTTATTTATTATGTATGTATACAATGTTCTGCCTGCACACCAGAAGAGGGCACTAGATCTCATCATAGATGGTTGTGAGCCACCATGTGGTTGCTGGCCATGTGGTTGCTGGAAATTGAACTCATGACCTCTGGAAGAACAGCCAGTGCTCTTAACCTCTGAGACATCTCTCCAGCTCCCTTAAATGGTTAGTTTTATGTTATGTAAAATGAAGATCTCAAAAATACCTATGTTAATAATTGTTAAAGGCTGATGGACTGGATGATCATAATTGTAGAGGATTAGAAATTTAAGATCTAACACCAAAATTATATGGTATTATTTTTCATCCCCATAATAGCTATTCATTGCCCATCTCTGTACCTAACTTAAAATGCATATGATTATCAGGGGAATATTTGAAATATATTGCCTCAGCAACCCTTTGGATCCTATCTAAGATCTTGACCCTGGTAGAAATGTTTTGCTAATTTGCTGTAACTCACTATATAAGTTACATTCATTATTGATGTATGAAAGATTTGATAAGAATTAACTTAATGAACAAAGACTTGTTTCAACTGTCCACCGAAAGAACACCCTATCATGGTCAGGGAAAGACGAAACGAGGATTGTGAGACAAAGGGTCACTTCCATCTGCACTCAGTGGAATGTGATGTTTTTCACTTTCTTTTTTATATAAATTCTGGGACACCAGCCAAGGGAATGGTGTCATGCACATTCAGTATGACTTAGCACTCTTCAGTTAAACTTTTCTGGAATCTTTGTGGAAAAATGGAGGGGTGTGTCCGTTGTGACTGCGAGTAACAGATGTTATCCCTAACACCTACCTACATGATGTCCTGAACAGTATATTGGTTAATACTCTGATTTCTAGGTGTCTTTGTTTTGTTATTGCCAGACTTTGTTGTTGCTAGAGTTTTCCTGCCTGGCCCACAGTCAGGACAAATCTCTGACACCCGCCAGTCCCACAGCCATTCAGACCCAACCAAATAAACACAGAGACTTATATTGGTTACAAACTGTATGGCCATGGCAGGCTTCTTGCTAACTGTTCTTACAGCTTAAATTAATCCATTTCTATTAATTTATACCTTGCCACGTGGCTTGTGGTTTACCGGTACTTTACATCTTCCTTATCCTGATGGTGGCTGGCAGTGTCTCCCTCCCCCAGCTTCCTGTTCTCTCTCTTCTCCTCTGTTAGTCCCACCTATACTTCCTGCCTGGCCGCTGCCAATCAGTGATTTATTCATTGACCAATCAGCAACACATTTGACATACAGACCATCCCACAGCACTTCCCGTTTTCTTTTCTTAAAAAGGAAGGTTTTAACCTTTACACATCTCCAAAGTCAGCTTGGTATATTTGGGAATTTGGGCGTAGCTTCTCTTACTACTTCCTGCTGGAGGGGGGCGCTGTATCTTATGGGGACACAAAGAACATTTTAGGATTATGGAGTAGTCCATGAGGGTGTATTCGTCTGAGCCAGTTGCCTTGAAACGGTTCTGGATGTTGGATCATCTGGGCCATGGTGTCATCGGAGACCTTTCAGGGGGTCTTGGTTGGTCAAACCTGATGTATCTTAATCTGGAATAAATCCATAGCCTCTTGCTTTCTGTGGAAACAAAAGAGACTCTTTTCCAAAGCAACATATCCTTACATCCAAATTTTGAAGTTAAAGTATCTTTAAAATATACATACTGGTTTAACTCAGCTTCCTTTACAATCAAATATCTCTCTGTAGTTAAGAATCCCAAAGACAACACAATCCAGACTCTCTGTGTAATATTCATCTTCACGTGGCTTATTTTTTATATTAATTTTACTGTCTCTTTAAAGACTTTATTTTTTAAAACCATGTATTTGTTTCTATACTGTATATATCACCTTTTTTGTCTCTTTCAAGCCTACGTATATTTTACACACATTTTAAACTATTACATCTGAATCTGTCTTATTGTGAATCTGTTGCTTTAAGCTGCAGCAGCTGTGGCTGCTGGCTCCGCCCACCTCAGCTTCCCATCATGGCGGCGGTATGCTTACTGGCAGCTCTGGGAGCTATCGTGGGTCTATGCTTTTATCCAAGCAGCATGTAGTCCAGAAACCTCTTTTTTTGTTTTGTACTAGCAAAGGCTAAATCCACAATGCAGCTTAATGTGCCACTTGCAGAGGCCTCATTCCTGCCATACTGCAGGTCGAGCGCGCACGCCAGCAACCCGCCAGTAGCTCAAACCGGCAGCTGCCGCTCATTTGAGAGAGACAATTAGGAAGCTGTTTTTAGCTCCGTTTTAGAATCCTTTTTCTCAGGTTTTAGGTGGAAACTCTTGCCACCACGTTGGGCACCATTTGTTGCTAGAGTTTTCCTGCCTGGCCCACAGTCAGGACAAATCTCTCTCACCCGCCAGTCCCAAGTCGCTTAAACCCGATCAAATAAACACAGAGACTTATATTGGTTTCAAACTGTATGGCCGTGGCAGGCTTCTTGCTAACTGTTCTTACAGCTTAAATTAATCCATTTCTATTAATTTATACCTTGCCACGTGGCTTGTGGTTTACTGGTACTTTACATCTTCCTTATCCTGATGGTGGCTGGCAGTGTCTCCCTCCCCCAGCTTCCTGTTCTCTCTCTTCTCCTCTGTTAGTCCCACCTATACTTCCTGCCTGGCCACTGCCAATCAGTGATTTATTCATTGACCAATCAGCAACACATTTGACATACAGACCATCCCACAGCACTTTGTAGATCAGAGCATGATCCTCAGGATTGTGATTCACATCTGACTTAGAACAAACTATTTTGGTTCCCTTTCAGGTAAGAGCTGTATTTTGTGTGAAAGATTATGTTAATTGAATCCATAAAAATACTTAAGAAAAAAACTGCTTTCAGTGTTCAAAGCTACCTGGGGCTAAAGATTACAAAGTTAAAATTTAGGGCTTTATTGCATATTCATAACATGACTTAAAATGGCAATGATTATAACTTTGAAGATGTCTAATGATTGTAGAAGCAATGAGTAATTCTTGGATTAATATCACATAATAAAACTCAATCTAGGTATTGGTTACTGGCTTAATTTTGGAGTGAATTTGATAGATGTATGTGGATAAGAAATGAAGGACAGATTTTGTGGAGGCAGAAGTCCACAGTAAGGAGAAGGGAACTTATGCAAATGTATGAATTGTAGTATTAGTTGGATAAATGCTGGAAGTCAAACAAAAACATGACTTTTCAACTAGACACCTAGGCATTCCAAAGGCATTTACCAGATTTCTGCTTCATGGGAGAGGGCAAGGTCTTGCTAAAACTTTATAAAAGCAAAATTAAATCTCTAGAAGTCATTAGGTGACTAGAAAATAGGTATGGATGGCTATGGTACTTATTACATGGTCACTGTCTTATCTTTAACCTATGTGCTTAACTGTTTGAAGCAGTGCATAGTAAAAAGTGGGAAAAATTAAAAAAAACTCCAATAGTATTTGTAAGGTATGGTGGTTGTGGTAGTTGAATGTAATTGGACCCCATAAGCTCATAGGAAGTTTCACTATTTGGAGGTTTGGCTTTGTTGAAACAGATATGACATTGTTTGAGGAAGTGTGTCGCTGTGGGGGTAGGCTTTGAGGTCTCATATATGTTCAAGCTAAGCTCAGTGTCACATATGACTTCCTGTTGCCTGTAGGTCAACATGTAGGACTCTCGGCTTCTTCCCCCCACATCGTGTCTGCCTGTACACTATCATGTTGCACCATGATGATAATGTAAGGCACCCTGATTAAATGTTTTTTCTTTATAAGAGCTGTCATGGTCATGGTGTCTCTTCATGGCAGTGTAAATCCCAACTAAGACACTGGTTCATCTCAATTATCACCCTATAAGATTTAGAATCAGGATAGAAAGAACTCTCTGAGATTATCTGTAAAAGGTTAGTTGAGGTGGAAAGACCCACTCTGTATATGTGGGATGTACCAACTCATGGACTGGGTCCAGTACTAAATAAAAAGGATAATGAAAACTGACTTCCAGTACATGTGTCCTTTTGCTTCCTGACTATGGATATAATCTTTCCAGCTGCCTTACCTCCTGCTGACATGACTGCTCCAAGGTAATAGCCTATTCCCTAGAACCATGAGCCAAAATAAATCTTTTCTTCCTTAATCTGTTTCTGTCAGGTATTATCTCACAATGAGAAACATTACTAATACACAGGGTAGATGGAGGTGTTTTTGTTTGTTTGTTTGTTTTGGTATTTTTTTGTTGATGTTCTTTTGTTCTTTGATTTGCTTCTGTTTTTGTATTTTTGTCATTTGGAGACAAGGACTCACATCTGGTCCAGGGTAAACTGGCACCTGTTTGTCTATTATACTCATTATTCAGAATAATTCTCTTTATTATCTTTCTGAGAATACAAGGTATATTATAGTTGTGGGCTTCCTTATTGACCTTTTAGTCTCCTTTGATGGCTGAGGTAATAGACTCATAGCTGAAGCTCTTCAAAGAGACTAGCAAAAGAAAACTAGAAATAATTGCAAAGCTGAGTCCCCCCGCCACAATATTTCAATCCATACAGGAAGGGATTCAGATAATCCATCCTCAATGTTTCCTGATTAAATGACATAGTCAATGAAATAAGGGTATTATGTGGTAGGGGACTGCATAAAAATTAAGAAAGTTTGTTTAAAACTGACATTATTTAAAGATTATATGATCAGGCTATAGATACAACGCAGCCTACTAAGGGGAGAGTTTACATCCAAAACTGAACATTTCAGAATTAGTAGCAAAATGCTTGTACTACAAACTTAATATTATAAATAAACAGCATGCTAAAATGTATAATTATCATTAGGTTGAGTTTTAGACCTCAAAGTTAAAGGGAAGAAGGAACTTACCCAGCAAAGATGTCTCAGTGATGGGGTTCAAGGAACTAGGCTTGCTCATGGGTTTGCAGACTGTCGTGAGTTGCAGAAAGGGAAGTAAAAGGGAAGAGTCTTCAGGAGGAAAGGAATGGTGAATGATGTACAAAGAGGCTTTGCTGGCAATGGTTTGGAACTAGGCTTAAGGATTTGGAGATGGTAGTGGTTTGGTGAGAGATAAAAAAGCAGCTTGCCTAGGAAGGGTGAGTTGTGAACTTTAGCAATAATTTTTAATAAAGTCTTCTTCCTATTGGGGGAATTATTAAGGCAACTCCACGTTGTTAAAAGAAGTCTTATTTTGGGGTAACTTTCAGCCAGTAAAGGGGTTGCTTACAGGATCCAGGAGAGGTGAGGTGCAGTGCAGCTGGGTTCTCTGGAGAACTCTGCTCGGCCTACAGTCCAGCATCCAGGATCACCAGGAACCAAGAGAGCCAGCACATCCGGATCTTGGGTCTTAAGGGCTCCTGTTTTGGCCTCGCCCCAGGGGTGAGTCATAGGTAGGAGCAGCAGTTACCAGAAGCCTCATCAGGGGTAGTACTTTTAGGTAGTTGGAAGAGCTACCCACCACATCTTCCACTTTGCATCTCCCCACTAAAGGCTGTTAATCTCCTCTGGCATAAGACAATGAAGGTAGAGCAATGGTCAAAGTAGAAAGTTGATAACCACTAATGTCTGAGGTCTTAGGTTTGTGGGTCATGCATAACTAGGCAATGAAAAGTCTCTTTGCACTAAACAATCCCACAAAGAGAACATATAAATAAATGGGATATTTTTATACGAATAGAGCAAAAAACTGGAAAATTTCACAATTTTTTTTATTGGAAATGAACAGTAAATAGTAGCTCAGTTTCTGCATGTATAAATTAATAAGGTGATTCTTAAATATTTTTGTGAGATTCAAAAGGCAAAAACCATCATTGAAACCTCAAAGAAATATACAGAAAACTCATAATAAAATTTAAGGAAAAAAATGGAAACAATTTGCAGTCCATACATTGTTACCTGATTTCTAAAAATTAAAGCATTCTATTTCACTTGAGAAAAGGGCATTATTTTCTATAATCATCTTGATTATAATAGATATTAAAATTAAATACATGTAGTACGTGTATACATACAGCAAGTACACAATTTTTAATAGTGAAAAAAATTAACTACTCAGATGTCTGTATATACTAATAAATTATGATTTTAGAATTTTATACCACATACTAATAAAAATAACCTACAACTACAGAGAGTAATGTTGGTGGAACTTTTAAGAATCACATTGCTTCAGAGTTTTAAGACAGAATAAATCTATCTAGGAATCTCACCTTGGTCACATTGAGTATGGAGGCATGCAAGATGAGCTCCTTCTTATGTTTGATATTCTATTATTCCTTCCCAGTGTCAGTCTCTCAGAATTGTTCAGTGTTTCATATGTTCTCTCCCATCCAAGCACTAACCAGGCCTGACCCTCCTTAGCCTTCGAGGTCAGACGAGATTGAGAGTGTTCAGGGTGGTCTGACGGTAGATTAATGTCATCTGAAGACATTTTCATAAAACATTGTGAAAATAGAAATCATTAACAAACTGTGTTTCCATACATTCAAAAAGAAAAAGAAATGGTCTCATTATTGTCATACTAATTTTGAGGAAATTTGGAGATTTTTTTTCCCCACAAAAGACCTACATCATTTTATGAAATTTTTTGAGAACCATTAATTTAGAGGTATGAGATAGGTGAATTTTGTTCATGTTCAATAGAAGGCGGGTATATGGTGAGACACTATTCAGAACACTCCCTGACCAAAACAACAAAAGGTTTCCCCCTAATGTCAGTGGCATCAAGGTTCAGAAACCTTCACCTGGACCATATGCCTTTGCTAAACATTGTTTAGTACAGCTCTGAAACTTTATACTCTACTGTTTATCAGAATTCCCAGGATGTAATCCTTAGAAAAACAGGAGATACCACAGACGTTTTGCCATATGTTTGATGACAAAAATCTCGCCTCTCCTCTACTTTTAATTCCCTGAATGTTAATTAACCTTTACAAATGCAAGTTAATGAAAATATGTGTTAATTGCATATTTTTCCTTTGTGCCATTCTCTATACTCAGAGGCTTATCAATTCTAAAAGATCAAAAATAAGTGGGATAGAGGGCCAAAATAAACATTAGTTTTTTTTTTTTTAAAGAATTGTTTCCATGTACCAACTACTTAAAGTCCCTATATCTTGAGATTCCTCTCCAATTTATCACCCTGTTCTAATCCATCTGGAAGATGGAGAAGGGAAAGGAAAGGTTTTCTAAAACTAACAATATTGTTCTCTGTAGTTTATGAACAGTGTTTTTATGCTGTGAACTCCAGACATTTTAAAAGATTACCACATAAAGATAAAGTAGTCTTCCGGGCAGGTGGTGATGTAAGCCTTTAATCCCAGCACTCAGGAGGCAGAGCCAGGTGGAACTCTGAGTTGGAGGCCAGCCTGGGCTACAGAGTGAGTTCCAGGAAAGGCGTAAAGCTACACAGAGAAACCCTGTCTCAAAACAAACAAACAAACAGTCACAATAGTGGCTTGAAAACGGGACGGTTTATTCCAGCTCACAATCCAGCCTATCAGGGTGTGGACTGAAAAAGCAGACGCCTGTAGGAACTGGTCACATTGTGTCCAGAGTCTAGAATCAGAGAATATTGACTGGGTGCTGCCTCTCAGTTCCTTTTCTGGACTTATCCAGTCCAGGCTTCCAGCTAGCACACAGTTCGAGCCATAGTGGGTGGGTTTTTTCATTGTATTTAATTTAATCATGATAATTCCCACAGGTCTACCCAGAAGTATTTCTCCAAGATGATCCCATATTCTTTCACATTCATACAATATTCACATAATTTCAATCAAAATTAAACAAATCCTCTAAAAATTCTAAGTATGAAAATGACTTCTCTGGCACAAAACTGATTTTTTTTCTAATTACTTTGATATTCCTTTCAGTTCTCTTGTTGGAGCCCCCTAACAATTACAAGTTGTAGGGGATTTTAGTGATGTTTGTGGTGGTTTGATGATAATGGATGAACCACTGAATTACCGGGAAGTCACCCAACTGTTTTTGTTAATAAGAGTTGTCATGGTCATGGTGTCTATTCATAGCAATAGAAATCATAATAAAGACAGAAGTTGGTATCTGATACTGAGGTATTGATGTGATAGTCTTGACCTTGTTTTTGTTGGGAGGAATTTGGACTTTAGAACTTTGGGTTAGGAAAGCAGTGGCATGCTTTAAGTTCTGCTCAATGGGCCATACTAGTAGGAGCATAAAAGACAATGGTGTTGAGAATAATTTAAACTGTGGGAGACTGCCACAAGATGTTTCAGAGAAGAATTTTAGTATGTTGCCTAGAGATGGTTCTTGTGATATTTTGGTGAAGAAAGTGGCTGTTTTTTGCCCTTGTGATAAGTATCTGCCTGAGGCTAAAGTGAAGAGTTTTAGATTAATTTCACTGGCAGAAGAAATCTCAAAACAAACTAGAATAGACTCTGTCATGTGGTTACTAGTACCCATGCTTATAAGGATTTATAATGGAAAGGAGCAAGCTGAGGAGGAAAGGAGTACCAGGAAGTGAAATGGAGCTAAGTCCTGTGTTAAAGAAGATAAATAGATTAAGGAATGGAATAAAGGGTCTAGTAACCTCAGGGCATGTTCCCACCCAACTAACTTTCCAACTTGTGAAAAGGAATTAAAGAAAATCTTAAATTAGGCTATGGTGGTGCAATCCTTTAATCCTAGCCCATAGATGCAGAGGCAAGTAGATCTCTGAGCTTGAGGCCAATCTGGTCTGCAGATCCAGTTCCAGGACAGCCAAGCTTAAGCAGTGAAGAAATCTATTGAAAACAGAAAGCTGGTGAAACATAACTGAACAAGGGGGCCCTGGCAAGCTGCAGAACTTGAAGGTTAGACCACATGGTCTGGCTTTAGAGTTAAGGATAGAAGAAAGGGGTTATAGAATTTTCCCTGTGAACAAGGAAAACTACTGAGGCTAGGCTAGTGTTAAGGGTGCCCTGAATGAGGGCCTAGAGAGGCCATTGCATGAAGCTGTGAAGTTGAATCCTATATTGCCTTCAAGATTCACTTTTATTTTACCACTTCATGATTTCCTGGAAATGATTCTATGAGGGAAAAAGTACAATCCAATATGATTCAACATCAAAATAAAGAAAAATTCAAACTTAACTCTTAACTTTTTTTTTAAATAGTTTGGTTTAGAAAATAAACAGAAAGAAACCTTACAATACAGACTAACTACATCATTACAAGTTTAGCACGAGAAGGAGTCAATGTCCTTTTACCAAAAAGATATATCAATTATCTTGCCCCTCCAGTTACTGGGAAACTGAAGCCAGTAACAATAATGGTATGCACTATTGTGAGTACTCTCTTTCATGAGAGATCTCTATAATTTCTTAACTTGCTGTAAGTCATTTTCCCGTTGTGATCATTTGGATCACAGATAGATTAAGACAAAACTTTCCTCATTGCCCCTGTGTTTGAAAACTCATTACAGAATAAAGATAGGGTTTTGAGATTACTTTAAGGGCTGCAATGAAAATCATATAGAGCACTAATATTTGGCTAGATAAGATGGGACTTGCAGCAGATATTCAAGTCTTTAAAAGTCACATTAGGTGTGACTTGTAACAAGATATTTTAGCAAGAAAGTTGGATGATAGTAAATACTTCACAGTAATGTAGTATTATTTCCCTTCACCTAAATTCTTCCTAATGCGTACTTGTAAATTACGGAGCAAAGTAGAAAAATTTAGGACATTCAGTACAAAAAAAAAAAAAAAAAAAAAAAAAAACCAGAAAGAAATCACACATTTTTACAGAGCTTCTTATATCTAAGACTGTATTTGGGCACACCAACCCCCCTCCTTAGAAAGAATGAAGAAAAATTTTGTAAAATATGTTATCTACAGTGGTAGTTACGTGATTGTTTAAAATCTTTAAGTGAAAACATGACAAAAATCTATAACCAGAAAAAGATCATGCTTTTTTTTTCTCATGTAAAGATTGTAACAGACATCCCAAGAGTAGGGCAGATGTCAAATCTGGCTCTTTTTGAGAAGCACTCATTTTTCTGACCAAGAAGCCTGAAGATGACCAGACCTTTGTCACAAAGGTGGAGAAAAACAGTAATGACAGTGGCAATGGTGAAATTGTAGACATTTATGCTGTATTATTGGATTAACTCACAGAAAAGAACCCTGAAAACTTACATAGAAGCACAGATTTTGCTAGGCAGGCATGATGTTTGAGAAAGGTTCCACATTTCACTATAAACTACTTTGGGCACTGACAAAGTCTACTAGACATGACATTTTCCTTCCCTTTCTTCTACTGATTATTTAAACTAGTGAGACCATCCTCTCCTCCATATCAGCAGGCTTACTCTCTCAAAGCAGCTGTTGATGAGTACCTGGCCAATTAACATGATTTTATATGGACTGCAGAATCCATCCAAGATGAGGATGAGAATTTATCTATGCTTTCATGGGTGCTTTGCAGTCACACTTAAGGCTGCATTTATTTACTGTTATTATATGGTAAGTCCCTCTGTGTGATATTTATCATTTTTAATTATTCCAGGTATAAAAATGCAAATGGTTTAGTGTAGAAATAATACAGAAAGTGTAGACCATTTAATCAGTCATGTTAAATCAATGCTAAGAGTTACTAGATTTGCCCTTGTCTTTCACTTATTATTTGTATCTTTGGATTACTACCTCATTTTCACATATCAAATGCATATTTTATCCTCCATAAGTAAAAGATGAGTTCATCTATTTGGCTCAATTTTGAGAGTTATAAGTACTCATTTTTGTTGGCCCAGTTTTTTGTGAACCACCCTATAGTTTACTCTGCCCCATTGTCCTTTTTTTTTCTAGCCAATATTCATCTTTGTAATATTTCTCATTACTTTGGCATTCAGAAAATATTCCCTTTGTCAGAGAACTAGATAGGAATAGGAGAATTCACCTGCGTTGTTTTCAGCCCATCGGGAAAGCAGATAGATATTCCATGGAGCAATGGAGCAGAAGATGGCAGTTTGTATGTGACACAAACATTCTCTCTAGTTTTACGTAAGGTTCATCAACACAAAAGTGATGTAAAATCATCAATATTTACTTGTATTCATCCATTTTACTACAAGAATTTGCAATACAAAACTGATTATCTCCTTTATGAGCTTAGTTATTGCATTGTTGTTCCACTGAAAAGTCTGATACTTGCTTTGAATCTAACAAGATGCAGGTAGCTTCATCTACCTCCTTTGTAGTCATGAATTAGTTATCTTTGGGTTTTAAGTGGGAACTGTATGGGGTTTTACAGCATAAGGAAATTTCTGGGTTGTTTTTTCTCCCTGCAAACTTTTCAGTTCAGGAACATTATTTCAAAACTAGTTGTTTCTCAAAATAGCCATGAGAGGAAATAAGCACATTTTAAAAAAGTATGTCAACTGAGACCAAGGGTAATTAAGCAACTCAATAACTTGGAATTAACTTTTCACATGACAAGCTGACAGTAGATGTAAATGAAAGTTTTAAATACTATCAAATCACACCAAGCTCTTCATGTAGAAAAAAAAATAAGGTAAGACCTTTAAAACTGTCAGTGTCATGTTAACACTTTGTAAAGGAGGTCATAAAAATCATTGAAGGATAGCTCTCATTCTACGAATTAACCATATATGAACAACTGTCATCCCCATTTCTATTGTAATAAAAGTACAGTGGTGATATTGACATGTAAACTTATTTCTAACTGAATGTATCTTTTTTTTTTTTAATTGTGAAAAGGAAAGAAATTATACACATCAAATGCATCCCCTTTGCTGCTGAAAATTCTCTGTTACTGTTCATTTCACATTAAATATAAGTTATACATGTGCGAATAAATTCTAAAAACATTGATTCCCTTTGTTTTGTTCATCATATATAGTTGCTGAAAAAACATTTGGGATTACACCCAGTGTTCTGGATCTGTGCTGAAGACAATGGTGTAATAATTAATACTTGGGATTGCTATTCTAATTGTATGACTCTGTTATTGGTATTCATTATTCTATAGATAATTTTCATTTCAGCAACTTACACTTCAAGTATTTTGTGATTATCATGCTTTTGTAATATTTCCCTAGGGAAAATTTGTAAGAACATTATAAGAACAATTTATAAGAACACTGCATTTTGGATTCTACTTGGGAGAGGTTGTATTTGTGTGCTCTCAGAAGAGCAAAAAAAATGTAACTTTGCAATGAATTGAATTATCTAGTCCATTCATATGCTGGATTTCAAACAAATATGAATTATAAGAAATGTATCTTTTTTTTTCAGTGTCCTACTTAAAGAAATTGGAAGTGTCGTTACAACGTAATCAACAGAAATAAAAGATCCATATACGCCTATCTGGATGTAAGAATGCAATATTTGATGCAAACTGGAAAAGCTCATCTTGGATAGAGGCAGAGTCTGTGGAGCACTTACCTAATCAGACCCTACGTATTATCTCTTGGGCATTGTGAGCCTACATTTATCACACTGGTATGAAAAATGTTATTAGCAACAAGAAATGTTCAAAGCTCATGATTGACTTTCTGTTTTTTCATATCTATCTTATATGTGAACATGGTGGCCTGCAGGAAATACAATATTTTATTACCAGCTTCATTGGCTCTGGTTCACAGTGAGGATCAAATGGAAAACAACCACTGAGAATAGTTGTCACATAAATTAAAGTACATTTACAATAAATAAGGAGAGCATGAAGTCACTTCCAAAGCCTGTGTTTCCTGAAGTCAGATTAGGTTGATTCATTTATCTGAGCAGATAATTTATTTTCAAAAAGGAGAAAAAATTGTCATTGCATGCATGGATGAGAACAAATGCCAGCAGCCAGCTCGACAATATGATCCCACATATATCCCATCTTATGGAAGTGAAGCTTCTGCTCACCTTGGGAGGAGATTATAAGTTTAAAATGGGGCAGAGGTGAGATCACTTTATAATGACTCAACAGGTTCCTTGATATATTCTGAGTTTTTTAATGTTTGTGGATACATGGAATTATATAAGCTTTACGTCTCATTGTTTCAAGAACCTTTGAAAACCAAATTGAATTGTTAATTTATAAATTTACATTTTATACAGTGTATTTTATTTGCTTTTTTTAGTTGTTAGTCTATTTTCCCCTTTGGTATATATTTATTGTATGTAATATTGTGTTATATCAGAATAACATGTGTTTGAACCTTGAACTACTATTCTCTCCAATTCAGAATAGATGAATGAAAGGATTCATTGAATTATAAATGCTGAACCACTTAATTTGTTGGCATAATTACATGGGTGTGGGTGAGAGGTTATTTACAGTAGTATATTTAAGGACATCAGCAAAGCCCACCCAGCATAGATAATGACGCCTGAAAGCTGAAAACTGTAGGTCAGTGTACAACTTGCAAACATGTATATAACTTTGAGATCTCATCCACATTCCTTGGTTGAAATCTGCTTCTTTCAAGCAGATCTGATAGTCTAGGAATGTCCTTCAGAACTGGTCGTATAATCTTGGGAATGGGAGGGGCCTAGTATATCTGGTCAGTTTAATAGACAGACATGTGAATATTCATGGTGATTAAAAGCTTCTAAACAACAAAGAAAACAATCAAATGAAGAGATTCTAGAAATGGACGGAAACCATTTTTGATTATACATCTGGAAGTTAAGCTCTAGAACAACTGAAGAAACACATAAAAATATAATAGTAATTTGAACCAAATCAGTTAGTCAGCTATGAAGACCTCTCAAATGATGAAACACAAAGACAATAAACAAGAAAAAAAATGCTTAATATCAGTAGTCATCAGATAAATCCAACCAAGACTATAAATCTATCATTTTTTTTTTTTTTGGTATTGAGTATGGAGCTGCAAAACAACTTTGTTTTAAAAATAATCTTTTAATTTATTTTTAAATATAGAGATTTTTTGTACATTACTACTATATTTCAAATCATTTTTTTAAACTAAAAGATTTTACAATCAATTTTTCAATGCTAATACCCAAAGCTTACCTAATCATATGGTTGAAGTCACTGCTTTATTCACATAGAACTGACATGAATGTGATTTGTTTGGGTAGGTTGGCCTTACAATAGACTGTTTTAAAGATGTTAGAATTCAAGGGCTGAGTTCACACAGGCATAACACAATGGAATTATAACCGAGGAGTTTGTTTCTAATAAACACCTTCAGGGAGTTGCTTGCTTGCTTGCTTGATTCAGATTTGTTTGTGCTTTAGTTTATGGATTGCTGATGCTTTCTTTTCTTGTGTACCTTGGAGGAGTTTCAGTTTAAACAGATGAATGTCTATACATATTGAATTCAATATTTTAAGAATTTTATGAAAATAAATCTGTAATTTTCTGAGATTGTTTTCCCATAACTGAAGCCACACAGCCTCAAGCTCAGGTTTACAGACATCTGTTTATTCATGCACTGATTTGTATTATTTTGATAAAGAATTTGCAAGGAGAGATATTAACACAATTCAAAATTGAAGCAAAATTTCTTTCTTAAAAGTATTGGGTATATTAGTCTAGGCTGGCATCATCCATGGTCTCTTAGTGTCTGCATTACATCTGTCCAGGTCCTTCGGGCTTTCAAAGTCTCCATTGAGAAATCGGGTGGTATTCTAATGGGTTTGCCTTTATAAGTCATTTGGCCTTTTTCCTTTGTTGCTCTTAATATTCTTTCTTTATTCTGTACGTTTAGTTGTTTAATTATTATGTGGCAAGGGGACTTTTATGGGGGGTCTAGTCTGTTTGGTGTTCTATAGGCTTCTTGTATCTTCATAGGCATTTCCTTCTTTAAGTTGGGAAAGTTTTCTTCTATGACCTTGTTGAATGTATTTTCTGTGCCTTTGAGTTGGTATTCTTCTCTTTCTTCTATCCCTATTATTCGTAGGTTTGGTCTTTTCATGGTGTCCCAAATTTCTTGGACATTTTGGTTCATGAATTTGTTGACTTTGGTGTTTTCTTTGACTGATGAATCTATTTCTTCTACCGTATCTTCAAAGCCAGAGATCCTCTCTTCCATCTCTTGCATTCTGTTGCTTATACTTGCATCTGAAGTTCCTGATTGTTTACTCAGATTTTCTATTTCCAGCATTCCCTCTGTTTGTGTCTTCTTCATTTTTTCCATTTCCCTTTTCAGGTCTTGGACTGTTTCCTTCAACTGTTTCATTGCTTTTTCATGATTTTCTTTCAGGAATTTATTGTTTTCTTCTGCTTTATTTGTCCTTTCCTCTAGTTTTTCATAGCGTTCTTCCCATTTTTTAGTTTGTCTTTTCCTCAATTTCATTTTTGATTTCTTTTATATAAGGCTCTAGTCTCTTTATGATGTTATTCATAAGGTTGCTTTCTTCTGCTTCTTCCATTTTGTGATGTTCAGGTCTAGCTGTTGGAGGAGGGCTAGGTTCTGGTGATGCTGTATTGCTCTTCATTTTGTTGTATGTACTTCTGCCTTGACCTCTGCCCATCTCCTTGTGGTTCGTTCTTGGTTTTATCAGCACTCCTGTTCCAACAGAGCTAACAGATTCAGGAAGCCTCTCTCTGGTCCAAATGGAAGCTGTCTTGTCCAGATGGGAGCTCCGGGGTGGGATGGGAGCTGGGGGCTGGTCTCTAAGTCTCAGGAAGTGGCTGGGGTCTCGGGCAGATGGGCATAGGGGCAGGGTGTGGAGATTGCAGATTCTGCCAGGGGTCTTGGAGAAGGGGAACCTTCCAGTGAGGGTGGAGGGGATCCTGCCCAATGGCCAGAACCTGGGGCCAAGTTGGGCAGGTCTTCCCTGGAACTGTTGGTGCCCAGGGATGATTAGCTTGATCTGTTTTGGAAACATCCAGACAGCGGGACCAGGACCTGTCCTCAGTGCATGAGCTGGCTGTTTGGAACCTGGGGCTTATACAGGGACACTTGGCTCAGCCTGGGAGAAGGGGACTGGACCTGCCTAGACTGATTCTACCAGGTTGAACTAAATCCCCAGGGGAGTCTTTGACCTGGAGGAGACGGGAATGGGGCCTGGGCTGGGGGGAAGGCAGGGGGGTGGAGGTGGGTATGGTGATATTTTATTTGTATTAAAATGTTATTTGTATGTTAATAAATAAAGTTGCCCGGGGTTCAGAGCTATTAGCAAGCCATAGGAAACCAGGGCAGTGGTAGCGTACGCTTGTAATTCCAGCACTTGGTAGGCAGAGCTGGGTAAGTCTCTGTGTGTTCAGGGATACAGCCATTATTGGATACACATGCTTTTAATCTGAATACCAATCATGGAAAACCTGGAGGCCTATACAGACAGGCTGTGAGGAGGCGGTCATGTGGTTGGGTTTACAACCAATGAGAAGGCAGGACAGGAACTCTATATAAAGACTTTAACACAGGGGTAGCTCTGGTTCGGAGAGGTAGGACCACCACAGGGGGAAGGGTAAGGTTTTAGCTCTTAGCTCTGACCTCTTGGCTTTCTTCTTTGCATTGGTTCTGTGTTTCTTATTTAATAAGAAGGTTGGATACATCTACAGGTGGGAGGGGGGAGAACAAGGGAATCCATGGCTGATATGTAAAATTAAGTTAAATTATAAAATAAAATAAAAATTAAAAAAAGAAAAAAAGAAAACAACAACAAAAACCAAGATGCTTTTAAAATTCAATAAACATAATGAAAAAGAAAAAAAAGTATTAGAACAACTATCTGAATAATATTTTTATATGAAGAAAGCTCTTCTCCAATACACAGGCTCTGGTAGGCACTCACAGCTAGCACAGATGAAGTTCAACTAACTTTCAGTAAATGTAAAAAAACCTTGAGTATTCTTTCTTTATTAGGTTAATTAGTTTAGCTATATGTATCTGTTCATAATATAAATCATATATATATATAAAGTTCTTAGTAGTTTTATGGAAGCCTAACACTTTTCACCTTGGAGAAAATCAAGACCATCACTCTGATTCCAACCAGATATTCTGAATTAGTGTTTACTTATTACTCAGCTAAATATTACCAAGGAATAACATAGTTGTTTATCAAAGTAGAAGTGTTATCTACGTTTACAGCTTTCTGACAGAAGGACAATGTGCCTACTTGGCTTATTTGTGACTCATTGCTTAGAGAGTGATATTCATAAAAATGTTTTTTATAAAATAGTTTATTTATAGAAAAAGAGTGTAGAAGTTAATCCTAGTCATATATAAGCAAGTTTATCTCAAAATGACATTTATTTCAAATTTGATTCTTTGACACAATATGACACATGTACTTAACCACTATTTTACTTTCAAAGACACTCATTTATTTACTTGAATATTTAGTTATTAATTTGTAGACATAACCTCACTAACTTTCTCAAGCTGGCTTTGAACTCCTTCTGTATTCCAGGCAAGTCTTGAATTTATGATACTTAATATCTTAAAGGATACTCTACTTAATTGATTAATTCTAGGACAAAGCATCATTTTGGGTGTTTGTGAGAGGGTACTTTTTTAAAGGGAGTTTGTAGCTAGAGGTTTCCTGCCTGGCCCACAGTCAGGACAAATCTCTGTCTACCACCAGTCCCACAGTCGCTCAGACCCAACCAAGTAAACACAGAGACTTATATTACTTACAAACTGTATGGCCGTGGCAGGCTTCTTGCTAACTGTTCTTACAGCTTAAATTAATCCATTTCTATAAATCTATACCTTGCCACGTGTCTTGTGGCTTACCGGCATCTTCACATGCTGTTTGTCATCATGGCGGCTGGCAGTGTCTCTCTCTCAGCCTTCCACTTCCCAGCTTTATTCTCCTCCTTGTCCCGCCTATACTTCCTGCCTGGCCACTGGCCAATCAGTGATTTATTTATTGACCAATCAGCAACACACTTGACATACAGACCATCCCACAGCAGGAGTTAGCTTGTGAGTCTCAGAAATATAAATTAATATTTGTGGGATCAACAGAACCAGCCTGGAATGAATGTAGAAACAGGTAGCATGTGTTTTTTTCCCCTTGCGAGGTGGGTCTCACCCAGTTCCTGACCTGCACATCAAAAGCTCAGGCTTTAGTATAGATTCCAGGACTTCTACTGGCATATCTGTTTGAAGATGGCAGACTCTAGACTTTGAACTGAGTTTGATCTTTGGCCAGATTTTTGAGTCCTTTGGTATCAGACTGCCCCATGTGCCTGGTATTCCAAGACTGTAGCATCCAGACGACCTGTTCCAAATGTAACATGGCTATATTTGTGTGAGACATTTTTTAATTAACTACTTTTCGAATACTCAAATACATTTAAAGTTACTTCACATTATCTGGAGATGTTTATATATAGATTGTTTTGTTTTGCTTATTTGCATATAAAATAATTAATGATTAAAATGAATGTCTCCTGTAAGAAGAACCACAAAGATGTTACGGTTGTGAATGACCTATTTTATTTAGTACAGCATAATATTTTGAAGTTTGTCTATATTGTAGCATGTTACAGGATTTTTCTATAGAAAGAATAATGACCCTTTTATATGTCTATAGAGTTATATGCATATGCACACATGTTATACATTCTGTTCCTGCATTAATCTATTGACAGACTTTTGGGCTAAATATAAAACTGGGTATTATGAATAAAGCAGCAATGTATAGAGAGAAATCAAACTCATAGAAACAAAGAACAGATTGTGGAGGTTAGAGTCAGTTTTTAAGGGCATTGGTTGCTCTTCCAGAAGACATGGGTTCTATTCCCACAACTAACAGGGCAGCTAGCAACCTTTTGCAACATTAGTTCCAAAGAATCTAATAGGCTTTTCTGGATCCCAAGGGCATTGTTTATATGAGGTGCAGATATACACACAGGTAAAAGATTTATACAAATAAATTTAAACTTAATAAATAAATGAAAACCTTTCCAGAGCCGGGAGTTTTGGAGCGAAGCTAAATGGCTACTATGAGAAGAGAATTACAATTTTGCATGCTTCAAGATGCATGAATTCTACTGCTATGTAAGGTGGAGGGTGAATATAGTTACCATCACTGAAATGTACTATTATCGCCATTTAAGAAGGTAAATCTTAGTTATGTGACTTTGCCATATAAATATAAAATTAAAAGTAATTTAATGCTATATAGAATTTTTATATAAAATTGTAAAGGCATTTTCCTACGCATAGCTGAGATTGAGAATGATGCTACCACCTACGACAACCTAATTCAAACACGTTGAATTCTACTTTAGCTGATGCTCATTAAGATTAAAACCTGACAGTGAAGTAGCAGTCAGGGAGGAGAGCTTAAAGACACTCACAGCAGCTTAGATAGGTTTCTTTTGTTCTGAGCGAAATGCTCTAAATTTTCCTTTATCTCTGCAGTAATATACTGACAACCTAAAAAGCTGTGATTTCCACGTTGTATAAATATGCTCTAACCACTAAGGTGGAGACATATTGATGAGAGTGATATATAAGTAACTGGGGCACCCACAGTGTCCTCGTGCCCTATTTTTTATATCTTTTCACATTTTTTTTCTTACTGGAACAGAAAACTGATTTAATTTTGAGCTGTTGTTGAAATGAAAGGGTGATGTCACTAAGTTTGAGACAGTGGTCACTGTCACTCATACATTGGAGGAAATCTACACAAGATTCTGAATTAACAACTTAATCATGCTGATACAATTTTTTAGTGTTGTGGATATATATGTCAGCACACATCAAATAGTGTGGAAAGGCATCTTGGTTTCCACAGACTAGAAAGGATTTAAAATCTATTGAGATCTAGAAACAATCAAATCAGACAATAAATACACTGAGACCAATTCCAAAAAATACCATGACCAGCTAAATTCTGGGAAATAATAAGTTATTAATGCATGTTTTCCACATTAAGCAAAATTAGACACAAAATAAAAGTTTTACTTATATTAGCATGCCAATCAAATGCTCTCATTAGCTTGCAATTACATTAGACAAGTTGTCAAGTATTACATTGATTTTGATTCTCTTCATAGTTCAAAAAGTTTTGATTAAGAGTAAATCACTTGAAATATCATGAAGAAATCAGCATGTAACACCAAGTGATAAGACATGGCAGAGATGAATTCATATTTGATGGCAGGATATGGGAAAAGTAGAGGGTCTCTGTTGAGTCTTATTGACTCAGATTCCTGGCACCCATTAAAATGTCTAGTTTTCTAGACAGGGAAAAATGAATGAAAGATGAAAGATCTAATAATTCTTATCTTAGCAGTGTCAGGTGTTCCTCTGACTAGAGGCTCATTACACCATCCTACTCTTAAGGGACCAATACTTCCCATTAAAGGTACCAGACCAAGTGAGAGTAAACAGTGATATGAAAAGTTCGGTATTCTTAAAGAGATTGTGGATTAGGAGGAAAGAATTCTATAACTCTTGTGTATATGCTCTTTATAATGAAATGCCTTCTACTGACTGCAAGAAGAAGTCAGTTAAAGAACATATGTTTTCTATGTCAAGACATGGACTAGAGAGAGATGAATATAACTCCAGCCAAGAAGTAGATGCTAGTACCTAATATGAGAGTATATTATGTATCCAGTCTATGAAAACATAATGTTAAGTAATAAAATTTTAAAATAAATACATCTTGAAACATAGAATATCTACCAAGACCATGAAAACCTGCTTGGACGATTGTATTCTCATATTTTTACATCACCTGTATCATAATTTATAAAATTATAGTGTATATCATATGTAAATGAAGGCATGAGAAGTTCAATGAAAAAGAATGTAAACAGACAATATCTGAAGTATTAATCATTGTATCTGTTATACTATAGTATTTCAGTTGTGGCTTTGCGGTTTTCAATGATACGAGTTGAATAGCATTTGATTCACACATTTTTTACAAGAGGGAACAACTATAGGTTCTTGTTAACAAAATACATATACAAGAAGAAGTTACAGAATTTTAAATATTATCTATTTAAACATTTTACAATTTTCACTCTAAGAAATATAGCATATTTTAAAATTATTTACATTTTTATATTTAATTCAATTACCTTTACAAATTAGACATTTATAGGAAGATTGATAGAAGAAGTAGTTTCAAAACAAAGGAGAATATTAGATATATTCTTCCTGGTTTACTGTTCCTTGTCATTTACCAGACTAATTTTTTTTTTTTTACCAAATACATGACTTTAACTATAAAAGCATATTGAATTATACTTACATTCAGTTAATAAAAATTTTATGATGTCTCTATAGTATATAACTTTCTAATAAAACAGCTGACATAATTTAAAATGCAATAACTCTAGTAAGTTATCTAAAATATATTTAAAAGTATTATGAATAAAAAAGAAAAATAAAACTTCAAATTTATGCAAGAAGCTACTGAAACTATTAAAAGTAGCATTACAAGCTGAAATGGCAATTTATGCTGGACTTCAGTAACTTTATGACTCTGAAAATGATTGTTAATGTCTCCACAAGTCATTGAAAATATATCAATATTTTACATTGTTATTAAAGGTATTGAAGTGATAAGAAACTAAATCAATGCCTCACTGCTGTCACTTGTAAAATCTAGAATCACTGCAAGTATGAAATATGAGAACTAGGGATATAAGTAAAGGTATCTTTTGATCTTTGTATCCATTTTTTGGCATTTTCATAGATCATAAGTTTAATATTTTTCTTATATGCAGATCTTATCAAAATACTTGAGAAAAAAAGGTCAAATATAAGTGTTTGTACTATCTCACTCTCTACCAGACACGATGTAAACTAACTTAGAAAATGATGACTCTTACATGAGAGTAGCATTTTATAAAAAAATTAAATGTTAAATTTTACATAATTAACAAATATAAAATATTGTTGAAAAGTAAATGTGGACAAATTATACTGAAATCTAAATAAGGAGGGCAGTGAGTATGAATTTAATTTATTTTGCTCGTTGAAGCAGTAACAATTTTCAAGGGTTCGTAGGATATTATTTCTTACTCTCACCACCCAGAATCGACATTCAGATACTAACTGGCTATAACTGCTGGAATCTGCTGCAGCCTATCATGCTCTCTGGGAAGGCTGTGCCTCTGTTAGTAGTCTGTTGTGTTGTTGAAGCAATAAAGCTGCCTCTTGCCTTGCTTCTTCACTTCAACTGTGTGGATATGTCTGAAGACTTGCTATAGATAGACAGACAGATAGATAGATAGATAGATAGATAGATAGATAGATAGATAGATAGATAGATAGATAGATATAATTTTGTAATACAATTCAGTTCTACATATCAGCCACCGAGTCCCTTGTTCTCCCCCCTCCCGCACCCCTCACCTTCCCCCCAGCCCACCCCCCATTCCCACCTCCTCCAGGGCAAAGCCTCCCCCAAGGACTGAGATCAACCTGGTAGACTCAGTCCAGGCAGGTCCAGTCCCCTCCTCCCAGGCCGAGCCAAGTGACCCTGCATAGGCCCCAGGTTTCAAACAGGCAACTCATGCAATGAGCACAAGATCTGGTCCCACTGCCTGGGTGCCTCCAAAACAGATCAAGCCAACCAACTGTCTCACACATTCAGAGGGCCTGATCCAGTTGGGGACCCCTCAGCCATTGGTTCATAGTTCATGTGTTTCCATTCGTTTGGCTATTTGTCCCTGTGCTTTATCCAACCTTGGTCTCAACAATTCTCGCTCATATAAACCCTCCTCTTTCTCACTAATTGGACTCCCAGCGCTCCACCCGGGACATAGCCATGGATCTCTGCATCCAGATCCCTCAGTCATTGGATGGGGTTTCTAGCACAACAATTAGGGTGTTTGGCCATCCCATCACCAGAGTAGGTCAGTTCGGGCTGTCTCTCGACCATTGCCAGCAGTCTGTTGTGGGGGTATCTTGGTATCTTTGTGGATTTCTGTGGACCTCTCTAGCACTTTGCTTCTTCCTATTCTCATGTGGTCTTCATTTACCTTGGTCTCCTATTCCTTGTTCTCCCTCTCTGTTTTTGATCCAGCTGGGATCTCCCACTCCCCCAAGCTCTCTTTCCCTCGACCCTCGCCCTTCATTACCCCCACTCATGTCCAGACTGTTCATGTAGATCTCTTCCATTTCTCCATCATTGGGCGATCCTCGTGTCTGAATACCACCTTATGCCTGTCAGAATGGCTAAGATCAAAAACACTGAAGACACCTTATCCTGGAGAGGATGTGGAGCTAGGGGAACTCTCCTCCACTGCTGGTGGGAATGCAAGCTTCTACAACCACTTTGGAAATCAATATGGCACTTTCTTAGAAAACTGGGAATCAATCTCCCCCAAGATCCAGCTATACCACTCTTGGGCATATACCCAAAGAATGCTCAATCATACCACAAGAGCACTTGTTCAGCTATGTACATATCAGCATTGTTTGTAATAGCCAGAACATGGAAACAACCTCGATGCCCTTCAACTGAAGAATGGATTAATAAAATGTGGTACATATACACAATGGAATACTACTCAGTACAGAAAAACAATGACATCATGAGGTTTGCAGGCAAATGGATGGATCTAGAGAAAATCATCCTGAGTGAGGTAACTCAGACTCAGAAAGACAACCATGATATGTACTCACTCATAGGAGGATACTAGATGTGGAACAAGGATGACTGGACTGCTACTCATATCACCAGGGAGGCTACCTGGAAAACAGGACCCCAAGAAAGACTTGCTATATTGTTGCTAATCTTACATAGCCCATACATGAGAAATAACAGTGCCAAGAGTATTTAAAGTTTACAAAATAATTTTGTAAAATGAAAACTTATTAATATGAAAATATGCATATTTATTTTTGTACTTATTAAACAATTAATAAGAAAAGAGAAAGTGTAATTATATATTCAGTTAGGTCCAATTTATAACATTTAAGGGGAAAAAAAAGAATAGAGGTGTACGAATTGGCAGATGTGCTGGAAATCTCATTAATTTTTTGTGCCCAAATTTGATAATAAGCAGTTAAGATTGCACTGAGTTATGCAGAAAACTCGATTTACAAAATAAAAAAAAATTGGCAATTCATGTTGTATAAATGTAGACCAGGAAATTAGTGGATAGGAACCAAGAATATGAGAAGATAATTTTCAAAAAATATGTTCTATTCTTTACAAATAGTTGTTGATGACACAGTAAGTTCCCAGGAAATTATTGTGTAAAATGAAATAAATCAGCCTCAGAAACAAACACATTGCAATAAATCTCTCTGACTCTGTCTCTGTCTCTGTCTCTGTCTGTCTGTCTGTCTCTGTTTGTGTGTGTGTGGGGGGGGATGTCTGTGTGTCTGTATGTCTATGTGTCTGTGTGTGAAAAAAAAGTCATAAACTGTGCCATGAGATAGCAGGCAGTTGTCATAAATATGCTGTGGTGGTAAAAAAATAATGTGCAACATGAAAGCAAAAGGTAGTAGGCACAAGCAAGAGTGAAGCATAGGGATAACAATGAATTAGGACATTAGAAGTAATGATGCACATGTATGGAATTTCCTTAATGAATCCCATCACTTTGCTTGAACAGGCAAAGAAAAAAGAAAGAAGCAAAGAAAGAAAGGAAGTAAGGAAAGAAGGATGGACAGAAGGAGAGTGGAAGGAAGGGAGGGTGGATGGTTAAGGAAGAAGAGATGAGGGGAAGAAACTGAGGCTATGTCTCCATTACTAAAGCGTTCACTGCATGAGCACTAGAACCAGTTTGGCTTCCCAAGAGCCACCTAAATGTCTGGTGCTGCATCACTGTTGTATGGCACTACTCCTGGGGAGGGGAACAAATGTCCTCTTACCCCAGATAGAGCACCAAGTACAGAGCAAAGCAATGATACCATCAAAGACAGATTTGGTAAACCAATGAGTCTACTGGATTTACTTATTCACGTAGACATAAGAGGTTGGTTACAGAATCACAGACCAGTCAAAAACAGATGCCTTAGTGATCAACTTCCTTTTGTGTTTATCAAATAATTAATTAATAAGAGGAGGAAGTGTAAGTACACATTCACATAGCTCCAAAGGTACAATATTTAACAGGAAAAACTGAGCATGGCTAATGACTCATGAATGACGAAACTTTGGTTCTACATGCATGACTTAGAGTCAGCAAAACAAGTTGGAGAACTCCTCCTCAGCATTCCTTACTGTTTATATAACCTTAGAGAGAAGAGAACCTTGCGTGTTTGTTATGTTTTAGGGATTTTCTAAGAATATAGGCATTTTAATGGAGCCTCACTTTAAAAGTTCCTGAGTGTTAACCTGCTTTCAGTAGAATTTTCTGAGCCTTAAAAAACTTCCATTGTTTCAATTCACCCAGAAACTCCTGCACAACAAGCATCTTTAGTCCCAGCAGTAGGGAGCTGGAGGATCCCTGGAAAGGAGGTTTGATCGCCAGAGTAGCAGGATAGAGGAACACAGAATTCAGTAAGAGACCAAGTTATGAAAGAATAGATTGGAAAAGGCTGGTAAGATGGGTCATCTTCGCATGCAAATAAAGAAGCAAAGAAGAAGGGGAAAAGGAAGAGATGAAAGGAAGAAATAAAGAAAAACAATTAAATTGGAGTTTTAAATAAAAACAGATTGCCTGCATGAGCTCTGCCCTAGCAAGCATGCTGGTTTTGAAGACATAATCTGAAAAGTCAAAGATTAGAATTCTGTGAGTTTAAAATAAGAATTTAAGCCCCTGAGGGGACCTAAGCCCCTGCTGATGCCCGAAAGCCACCCTGCTCATCTCTAGCCCAAGACACTGGCAAGTGTGAGAGAAAAAGTACAGAGCCCTTCAGTTTTTACATCTGACGTGCTGCTTGATGACATTAATGCCCACACCTAGACATCAGCGGCTTCAACACTGAAATCTCCCGTTGAAAGCTCTGATACAATTTGCTTTTAACTGATTTTAGGGCCTTAGGCAAGTGATTTCAATTCTCTATGCCTGAAGGGGTATTTTTAGGCTAAACTCACCCAAATCCCCTAATGTTTTGAAGGCTGATTTATATTCTAAGCACTAGCAAAGTAAAATAACAAAAGAAAGCTATTGCCAAATTTAAAGGGGTCAAGCCCTTCCTAAATGTCAATTGGTAGATTAATTAATTAATTTAGGAGACATTTAATCCTCCCTTTCATTAAGAGAGCAGTAAGTTAATCATTGTATGTTTTATTGTTTGAATTTTAACCACATAGGCCAGATAGCAAAATAAATTGAAATATACTCATTCTTTTATTGTAATTAATTAAGACTAAATAATATATTAGAAAATCTCAACCAAATGCAGGGGACTCCCCCCCCGCCAACACACGCTGTCTAAATGAAGAATGTGACTGTATAGTTAGTTCATGACATCAAAGAAAGGAGCACACTCCAGAACAAGGCTGTCTCAGAGAAGATGACCTGCTGTGGGATGTTCTGTATGGCAAATGTGTTGCTGATTAGTCAATAAATAAAACACTGATTGGCCATTGGCTAGGCAGGAAGTGTAGGCGGGACAAGGAAGAGAATAAAGCTGGGAAGTGGAAGGCTGAGTCAGAGAGACACTGCCAGCCGCCATGATGAGGAACAGCATGTGAAGATGCCGGTAAGCCATGAGCCATGTGGCAAGGTATAGATTTATAGAAATGGATTAATTTAAGCTGTAAGAACAGTTAGCAAGAAGCCTGCCACGGCCATGCAGTTTGTAAGCAATATAAGTCTCTGTGTTTACTTGGTTGGGTCTGAGTGGCTGTGGGACTGGCAGGTGATAGAGATTTGTCCTGACTGTGGGCCAGGCAGGAAAACTCTAGCTACAATGACCTGGCAAGAATTTAGGCTGGCAACAGTCTTGCTAATGTTAATAAATCATAACTCTTTCCTATGGTTTAATAAACATGTAAAATAATGCAGGTTCTTACATGTAAGATGGGGATAAGAAATTACAAATATACTGTAAATTTATAGTATGATACTTTAAATAATTCAGATGTTTAAAAAGCTATAAAATATTGTTTTATTGAAAATTGATTTTTTTCACACAGTAAATTCTGATTACAATTTCCCCTCCCCATCTCTTCCAACCCCTCCCATCCAGTTCCACTCTCTCTCTCTGTCTCTACTTAGTAAACCAACAAGACTCTAAAGAGTAATTATACTATAAAGTATGAGAAAACAAAAATGAACAAACTGAAATTTGACAAAGCAAGCTTAAAGAAGAAAAGGAGCCAAAGAAAATGAATGAGAAATATATCTATCTATCTATCGATCGATCGATCGATCGATCGATAGATAGATAGATTTGCGCACATAGGAATCCCATAAGAACACAGACAGAAGCTATGATATACATGCAAAAGGACCAGTAAAGTAAAAATCAAAACAAAACAAACACAAATAAACAAAGAAACCTTGAGATAAAGAACTTCCAAGAATGCCACAGGGTTTATTTTGTGTTGGCCATCTACGGCTGGGCATATCTTTAGGAGTTGTTTGTATATCCTGACAGCTGGGGAGCCTGCATGGACTGCACTAGGCCCTCTGAATGTGGGTTACAGCTGAGTGGATTGAAGTGTTTGTGAGGTCCCCCTGGCAATCGGACCAGGACTCTTATCCCGGTTACATGAACTGGCATTTTTAGAGCCCATTCCCTATGGTGGGATGCCTTACTCAGCTGTGATGCAGGGGAGAGGGGCTTGGGCCTGCCCCAACTTGACATGCCATCCTGTGTTGACTACCCAATGGAGGCTTTACTCCCATGAGGGGTGTTTAGGGGTGGGGTGGGGTGTGAGGAGGTGGGTGGGAAAAGGGAAGGAAGGGGGCACAGGGGTTTGTATTTAAAATGAAAAAAATAAAAAATAAAAGAGTTGTATATCCAGTGAGAATCCAATGAAGAGAACTAAGTTTTGATTCACAAGATGTTATCAGTTGGATACAGCTTCTGTTTTAGAGATAGGGGATTGTGTCCATTTTTTTTCTGTCAGTTATGATACCCCATCTATTGCATGCTTCCAAGTCTCTGTGACTTCATAGGTGCTTTGATCATAATTTGTATAGAAGGTCTTGTTTCCATAGTGGCTTCCTTCCCTTTTGGTTCTTAAAGTAGTTTTGCTTCCTTTTCTACAGGTTTGCCTGGGTCTTGAGGGGAGAATTTGGATGCAAATATTAGATTTAGCATTGAGTGTTCCAAGTTCTCTCACTTTCTTCACATTGTCTGATAGCGGGTTTACGTATTTGTTCACAACTACTGCAAGAGGGAGCTTCTTTTATGATGTCTGAGCAAGGCTTTAGTCTGCAAGAACAGTATAATGTTGTAAGTAGTCATTTTAGGCCTCTGTTCCTTTAGCTGAGCATTTGTTTTTCTCCTTGGTCCTTGGTCTACATGGTTTCAGGTTCTTGGTTACCCAAGCAGTGTTGGGGATGTGTTCTATCTCATGGAGTAGGTCTTAAATTCAATCAGATACTGGTTGGTTACTCCTATAAACTTTGTTCCACTATTGTACTAGCACATCTTGCAGGCTTCATTGTAGCTCAAAGAGTTTGTAGCTGGGTTGGTGTGTTCCTTTCTCCTTTGGCAGTGTGTAAAGTAACTTCCCTTACCATGAATACTAGTCAGTAGTGGGGAAAGGTTCTAGATAGGTACCAGCTTAGCTTTTCTGTATTTAATGTGTTGTGCAAGTGTTGTTTTCAACAATAGGGCCTTACAGGTACAAGACTTAAATCTTAAAAACTTTAAGACATTGAAGAAAGAAATCAGAAGATAAAAGATCTCCCATACCCTAGATCAGTAGAAAGAATACAGAAAAAAAAAAGTGGCCATCTTATTAACAGCAATCTACAGATTCAATGCAATCCCCATTAAAATTCTTTCACAACTCTTCTGTAAACTTGAAAAGACTTTTTTTTTTGGCTTCATGTAGAAATATTCTTGAAAATGTTCTTAATTCAAGTTGATGTAAGAATAGACCATGTAATGAGGTCTACAAATGATAGCAATTTATTTGGGAAGTTCTAGGTATTAGATTTTGAGATCACTGTGGTTCTCGTGGTTAAGGCCTACTTTTGAAGCTGTGATTAGAGCCTAACCTACATGATCACTGGTCCCTCACATGGTGCAGGTGGACAGGAGAGAACAATATAACATATTGTTATATGACTTCTGACTTGCTCATGAGAACTTCATATTATGGTTTAGTAAACAGCCAAAATATATACTTTTTAATACCCCCAAATCCAAATTGAAAAATAATTCAAATTATATTTGATTTGATAAAATGTTCAAATCTATAGCATATTTAATTCAGGATTGAGATATTGACAATTCATCTAATATTTTTTCTCAGTATTAGAAAAAATTAGCCATGATTTCATGCCTATATATAACTATTTAAAATATTATAGCATGTGTGGAATATTTTCCATGTTTATAAAGAACAGCTGTGAAAAACAACTGGGTTATCTAGACTTACATAGACAGGACTCAAAAAGAAATTTATGGCAGTAGGTATAAAGACTATATTAGGTGTTAAAGAAATATATTAAAGATATAAACTGAGATTGACAATAACTTTGGTTATAGAAAAAAATCAGACATGGAAATAATTGAAGGACTCCTCACTGTGGTGATTTTTTATTTGTGCACCCCAATAAAACTTATCTGGGAATCAGAGAACTGAGCCAGCCACCCAATTAGACCTAGAGGTCAGGCAGTGGTAGCACATGCCTTTAATACCAGCATTCAGGAGGCAGAGATTCATCCTGATCTCTGTTGAGTTCAAGGCCACACTGGGAACAGAGCCAGGCACGGTGGCATATGCCTTTAATCCCAGTACCAGTTAAACTTAGAGGTCTGGAGGTCTATACAGACAGACAGGAAGTGATGTAGCTGGGCAGAGAAAAGAAGTAAGATGGAAGGGTACAGAAAGGTATATAGGCATGAATATACAGGAAGTAGCTCTCTCTTGGGCTGAGGAGTTCCTAGCAGTAACAACTTGTGGCTGGTTTGTTCTATTACTCTGATCTCTCAGTTTCCACCCAAATATCTGGCTCCAGTTTTTTTATTAATAAGACCATTTAGCAATTTGTGTTATACATCACTGCCTTGGTTAGCTAATGGATAATGCAAATTTACAGATAGAAGTTTATACATTTAAAAAAAAATTAACTGTGCTGATTGAGCACATATTCAGAACATTTAATAAGTAATGTTTTAAAAGTTTTTGTGTGGAATGCAATTTTCAACAATTTACTTATTACTTCCCTATGAAGAGATTTAAGACTGAATTGTTACGGGATGGAATGCAATGCAGAAATCCTGGGATAGTCAAAGCAGAAGCCTCAGGATTAAAAGAAGGTGATTATTAAGGGAAAGCTTAGAGGTTTTTTTTGTCAACAGCCATAGAGTGTCCTCCTCTGATCCAAAACCAGTAGCAATAAGGGCCCTCATAGGTGAGTTGTTGACAGGGAAGACCAGGGATGAGAAACAAAGAAGATAAAAGCAATATCTGAAAGTAGAAGGTCTTGCATAAGCTGATGACTTATGCCTAGCAAATTTATTAAGAAGTACAGCATCATATATACTTTTTGGAGAAAAATGGCCCAGGTCATCACAAAGCTAAGTTAGACAATGTTTGCAAAGAAATACCTTTTGCCAACAGGATACTTCAGACACAACTGCCTAAGGATGAGTAAGCATAGCCCAAGGGAAATGGGCCAGTCTCCAGTAACAACTTTGGCTCCAACCAGACTTTGGCTCCAGCCTCACACTGGCCTTGCCACGTCTATTTCTGGAAAAGAACACAGTACTAAAGTTCTTTGTGTCCTTTTATGAAGGCCTCTGAGAAAATTTTGGGCCAGTCTGGCCCCCTACACTCTACCTTTAAATTACAGAAAATAAGTGTTTAATGGTATCTAATTATATAGTATCAGAAGGGTAGAATGGATTATTTCCAATATTACCATAAAGAAACCACTTTTCCGAATTTATTTTAAATGGTTGTAGATTGTAGCCACTGCTAGCTTGGAACTTAATGGGTAGCCAGGACTTCACCTCATTGGAATGTTCCTGTTTTAGTCCCCAGAATTCGGATAATAGTCAATATAACCAACTGGCATTTCAGGTTCTTTATAGAGACTCAGAACTTTTGTTTAGATAGCATAGGATGAAGATAGACTCAGTTTCTTTGTAAAGCATAAAATAAGTAAATGCAGTTTACTAGTTACTTTTGTGTTATTACAGTAAAGCACCATGAGACAGGCAACTAATAAGACAAAGTTTATTTGGGTGTAAGGTTTCAGAAGGATGAAAGTCCATCTTCGTGATGATGCATGGCAGGAAGCAACATGTATAGCAACTGAAGCCCAATGCTGAGAACTCACATCTTTTACCATAAACATGAGGCAGAGATATCAAATTTGAAATAAATAAGACATTTTCCTCTGAAGTCTACACCAGTGGCATGCTTCCTCAAGAAAAGCCATGTTGTCTAGTCTCTGTGAACAATGTTACCAACTTAGGAAAAAATGCTTGAAACTAGAGGAGATACGTATCCAGCCACCACTATAATGAAAGCTGTAAGGGAAATTGATGTATGAAAATTGTGTCAAACTAGCAATCTGTACTTAGGTTACAGAAAAATAAAATATCTAGACTCACAATATCTTGATGTAAATACTTAATATTGCTCATAATACATTAAAATTTATATCTCTAATCTTCCTGATATTAACTGAGGTAGTTTTGCTACATGGCTAAGATTGATTCTTCATCAATATATCATGTGGATGTGTAGGATGGATCATTCTGTTCTCATGGAATCATATTTTCTCTGTTTCCTTATTGATTCCTTTCTCCACATGGTGTTATTTCACTTTGTATTTAGTGCATATGCTTCCCTATATTACACAATGTTTTGATACACATGCATATCAGATGATAGACATGTCGGTTCATTATATCATGTCTTAGATACTGTGGGTAGTATTCTGTGACCATGAGAATCCAGATACAGTCACAAGTTAATTAGTTAATTTATTTTAGGGATATATTTGAAGAGAGAGAAAACATGGGTAACAGGATAACTCAACTGTATGTGTAATAATTCAGAAACCTTCATATGGTTGTCCATAATAGATGCAATAAATTAAAGTTCTATTAGCAATGTACAAACCATCTTTGGTCTCCACTACCTTGAAACATTGCTCTCTAATCACTTTATTATTACACATGGTAATAGCAGGTGTTAGGGTATCTGTCATTATGGATTTGGTTGTCTTTCACTGATAAATAAGTGTGTTGGACAACTTTTCATATATCTGTTGCCCATTTTTCTGTCGTATTCAGAAAAATATGTCTTCTGGTGCTTTGCACTAGAGTACATGGATAAAAATTATTGTATGAAAGTAAATAGAACATTGTAAGGAAGCATCGTGCTTCCTGATTTCAACGTGTATTTGATAGCTGTAATGATCAAAATATGGACCAATGAAACAGAAGAAAAGTTTCAAAGTAAGCCCAAATGTGGTGACCTAAATTTTTAGGACACTTTGAACATTAAAGAGAAAGAGATCATTATAAATAAATGGTTTTGAGAGAACTGGGTATTCACTCCCAAAATAATCAAAAGTATTTTATATGTAAGCAAAAGTCAAGTAAAATTGAATTTAAGATGTTAGCCAAAGTCTATGAATTGTAGGCTTCTAACAGAAGAGATAAACACCACTTCACTTGAGTAGTGATATTTGTATGCAACACCCATAATCAAACAACAGAAAAAGAAATGTGACCTCATCTCCAAGACAATTTACAAGAAAGAACCATAATCTAATTGTAAAATTACTCTGAAACTATCATTTTACTTCTTCTCTGCATTAAATCAATGCAAACAGACTCATAAATAAAATAGCACAAGGAATAAAAGTAATGGCAACCTAGAAGTTAGGAGAAAATATTGGCAAATCATAGAGATAAAGAATTAAATTCATAAGATTGACATTTCTTACACAGTTGCTAACTTCTCAAAAGCTGTCTCTGAGAGATTTGTGATCATTAATATTATCACCTTGACAAAATTTATAATCACCTAGGAAAAAGATTCAGGACATGACTGTGAGGGAATTATATAAATTATGTGAGCTGAGCTGAAAATATCTTGTAATTGCTGTCCTGAATAAAAGGGGGAAAGGAAACAGAGGAGATATCCATTGACCTTTGCTGCTTGACTGAAAACAATGGAACCAGCTGCCACCATGACCTTCCACAATGACATGGTGCTGATAAACTGTTAGCCAAATGAAATCCTTCTCCCCTTAAGTTACATTCTTGATAGATGTTTTGTTGCAAAAGTAAGACAATCATCTAATAAAAGAGCCAAAGAAGGAAAGCTTAATTTATGGAAACATACATGTGCAGTTTATTGTATCAAGTTTCAGAAACAGATTGAGTTTAACATTTTTGAATGGTAAGTGTGCAGGTCAAAAATATCTCAAAATCACCACAGAGGAAAACTTAGTTGGCTATGTAGACCATTAGTTTCCACAGTGGTGTTAGAGCTAAGTATAAAGAATGATTTGTAAATAACTGACACTAGGCATCTGTGGAGGTTGGTGAAATGAATCCAGATAAGTCAGTTATGAAGGAGAGTCATTGACTAGCCTGTGATCATAGCTGTGCTTCACTCTTCTCATTTTCCTATCTACATTTCACACTGCAGGAATTGGACAACTGCAACTGAATAGACATCTTTAGCCAAAAAAAAAAAAAAAAAATGACTCTGTTAGTTGATGGCATGATTACAACAGATAAGCAAGTTTATGTTGACATAATATATCTACTACTTTCCTTGTCATTTCTACATAGGATGTGAATGTACTGTTATTCTACTTGACTTCAATTTGTATCAAAGCAAAACAAAAATTCATGTTTTTTTTTTTCAATCAAACACTAAAGATAAACTACTATTTATTCCAGGCAAACAGTTTTGCCTTGAAATGAATAGCAGAAAAGTATCTCTATTTCCTTTAAGAAGTGGCAGTTCTCAGCCATGCTAATATAGTCAATGTTACAACAGAGATTAACATATGTAGAAGAAACCACTATTTCACTAAAGTTATTTAAATAATAGCAGCATTGTTGTTCTTCAACAGCACATCTTCCCAAAGTGGGAAAACATTTCAGGATTAAATAAACAGTTAACCATTTTTCTAGTGTTGATTTCTAGATGCTCTTGTCTGGAGTGACAGGATATATGACATCATCTAGATGAAATTCTGCTGTTAGATCACTAAGAATAATTCAAGGATTGTTCCCTTTCTCATTACAGTATCATGTTATCTGTGGCCATAAACATATCCACATAATGTTGAAATCTAATTCTAACTGTAAAACAAAATATTTCAAAAACACCTAAGTGCTTAGTAATGCTAAAAGCCTTATCAATGATTCAAGTGTGTAACCAAGATCAAACTGCAACCTTTCAATTCTCAAAGTGCCTCTATTTTATACTGAAGTAAAACTGGAAGAAAAGGAAGGTGAGCACTAAAATATGCAACCAACTCATTCTATTTACATATTTTCCAGCTTTGCTAACAGATGATCAAGGGTAAATATCATAGTGGATTTTCTACTTCTCCTTCAGCAAATATACATATAAATTTCTGAGCTAAAAGTGAAAATGTCACTGTGCATTTGCAGAAGCTACATATAACTCCTTCAAAATGTTGCCTTGTTATACCCTCACTCTTTAGACAGAACATACTGATTGAGCTGTCCATTAGAAAATGTTCTAGACATAGGGACTGAGTAAGCGTTAAGTCAAATATAGCATCAAATGGGTCACACTGATTAGTGGACTAGAATTTCGAAGCCTCATAACCATCAACAATGTAGCCAGCAGTTTTTTTCATATTTAACATATGCTGCACAGTTACTGCAGTATTTATTACCATCTCCTTCAAGAATGACAGATTATATATAAGATGTGTTTAGGTTTTGACTGCATATCATTGAATTTTTCTGAGCATATAAAATTTGTTTTGACACTCTCTTTTTTATGAAGTTAATTTTAGAGATTTTTAGCTAGCAACATTTTTGAATATCAGTGACAAATTAGAATTAAAGAATGATAGTTAGATAATAAGCAGTGAGTTTCAGCTGTTACTTTTGGTAGATTAGAGCAAAATCAATTTTGTTTTGGCTTGATTTTACTTCTAATTATTTGTTAGCACTACACAAATTTAGTCTCATAATGTCAATGTGATCATCAACACATATAATATTTATTTATTTATTTTTCATAGAAAGTTTGTGGAAAGAAACCACAGACACACACACTTTTTCATTCATAGCTTGCTACTAGGTAGGATTAAATTTCTTATCAAAACCTCTTATTTATAGCCATAGCCTGAATATTAAAACAGTGAAGTGCCTCTTCTGTTTTTTGAAATTTCTGGGATAATCTTTCAAATATGAGGCCAAGAGCCTATATCAGATACTTTTCTGCTGTTGTGATAAAACACCAAGAAAAAAATATGACTTTGAGATTCACGTTTATTTTGACTAACAGTGCTAAAGGAAGGGTCCATAGTGGTTGGAGAGGGTTGGAAACAGAAAACTACAGCAGGAAAGTTGAAATTCATTGTATATAGCCTTTACTATTTTGAGTTGTGTTCTATCCATCCTATCTCTAGTTCTTCAAGGAAGCAATGTAGGATTTTGTCAATGGATTTCCCTACATCCATGGAGATATTAAATTATGTGATTTCTGTCTTTGATGTATTATATGTGAGTGTATGTATGGATTGGTTTGCATTTGCTGGTTGGTTCATCCATACATTTCTGGAATAAAGCCAACTTTATCAAGATATGCAATTGTAATAATATGACCCTGAATTTCTTTTGCCATTATTTAATCTGAATTTTTACATCTATGTTTACAGAAAAAAAAATTATCTCTGCAGATTGCTTTTTGTTGGTGTTTCTTATCATGCGAGGGTATCAAAATAAGCTTGGCTTCATAAAAAGGGAAGCATTCATTCTTTTTTTAATGGAATTATCTCGGGATTACTACTCTTCTGTTAGGTTTTCTTTGAAAACTAGACTGCTAATGTTCTGTGTGTCCATGTGTTCCTATGAAATTTTAGTTGGAATTTTCTTTAATTACTTCTTCAATCTCATTGTTGGTTATATATTTACCTAAATTATTTATCTAATTATATTTCAAGTTTTAAGTTAATAAGCATTTCACTACTTATCCACTTCTTTTACATTTTCCAAATTAGTGCACTATAGGTATTTAAATTGTGTGCTTATGATTTTGTGAATTTCATTAGTATATGTTACAATGTACTCCTTTTTAACTCCAACTTCATTAATTTGAGGTTTCTCTTTCTTTTGATTAATGTGGCTATGTGTTTGCTAGTCTTATTTATCTTTCCAAAGAATCAGTTACTCATTTCATTGATTTTGTTATTTTATTTTCTATATTATGGATTTCATCTCTTACCTTAATTATTCCTCTCCTGTACTTGGTTTGGGTTTGGTTTGTTCTTGCCTTTCTCATGCTTTATATTGCATCACCAACTTTTCATTTGAAAACTTTCAAACTTTTAATAATATTTTATTAGTACTTTGGAAATTTCGCATGTATTTTTATCTATTCGCCATCAGTTCCCTGTAGGTTAGTTTCCACCTACACACTCATGCCACACACTCATTTCCTCTTCATATTTTTTTTCAACCTACCAATTCCAGTTTATTCAAACCAGTTACTTTTGAGGACTAGTTAGTGTCTTAGTTAGGGTTTCTACTACTGCAATCAAACACCATGACCAAATAGCAAGTTGGGAGGAAAGGGTTTATTTATTTGGCTTACACTTCAGCATTGCTGGTCATCACTGAAGGAAGTCAGGACAGGAACTCAAACAGGGCAGGATCCCAGAAGCAGGAACTGAGCAGAGGTCATGGAGTCGAACTCTTTACTGGCTTTCTTCCCCTGGCTTTCTCAGCCCACTTTCTTAAAGAACCCAGTACCATCAACACAGGAATGATGGCACTACCAACCATGGGCTGAGCCTTCTCCCGTTGATCTCTAACTGAAAAAAAAAAAATGCCTTACAGCTGAATCTCAAGGAGGCATTTCCTTAGCCGAGGCTCCTTTCTCTGATGACCCTAGCTTGTGTCAGTTTGACATAGAAAATCATCCAGTACAAGAAGACCAACCTCTGGAGTGTGGGTGACTAACCAGGAGACATACCTTTAAAGTAAATATGATTATCCTCTCTTAGCATCTGTCTGTTGTCCTTGTCAATAGGTCCTCAGACAGAGGTGGAATTACAAGTCTATACTTTTACCTGGTTTGAACATGATTTAAGATTCTAGAAGTATAAACTTTCTTCTCAGAACTGCCCACATTGTATCCCAAAGATATTTGTATGCTATTCTTTTGTTCATTCTTGTGTCCACTCTTAATCAGGTTAAGAAATTTTTAATTTGGTTTTTTTTCTATTAACAATCAGTTATTCATTAGTGTGTTGTTTAATCTCTGTTAGCTTGTATTCGTTCTATGGTTTTGCATACTGTTAATAATTAGCTTTACTCTGTTATGTTCAGACGAAATTAAAATGGCCAAGAACTGGAAACAAATAACATCAGGACAGGTAGTCAAGAAAGATCAGGAAAAGCACCACAAAATCAACGAAAGACAGGAATTAGTACACTTCCTAATATTAGATATCTTAATTGCAAATTAGAAAAAAATCACACAGTAGTTGTGGTGTGTGGTGATGTTGTGTCCCCAAAAATATTGTGCACCCTAATAAACTTATCTGGGGTCAGAGAACAGAACAGTTGCTAGATAGACATAGAGGCCAGAAAATGGTGGCACACACACCTTTAATCCTAGCCTTCTGGGGGCAGAGATCCATCTGGATCTCTGTGAGTTCAAAGCCACACTGGAAACAGCCAGGCATGGTGACACACACCTTTAATCACAGGAAGTGATGGCAGGAAGCAGAAAGGTATATAAGGCATAAAAAACAGGAACTAGAGTCTGGTTAAGCTTTTAGGCTTTTAGCAGAAGTTCAGGAGAGATTCATTCAGATGAGGACACAGAGGCTTCCATTTTGAGGAAATGAGATCAGCTGAGGAATTGGCGAGGTGATGTTAGCTGTGGCTGGTTCTGTTTCTCTGATCTTTCAGCGTTCACCCCAATACCTGGCTCAGGGTTTGTTTTTATTAATAAGACCTTTTAAGATTCATTCTACAGTGGGGGTTTGAATAAGAATGACCCTCATAGCCTCATATATTTGAATGCTTAGTCATTAAAGAGTGGTATCACTTGGGGGAAAAAAAGTGTCCTTTTTGAAGTAATTGTGGCCTTATATGTACACATGAATATGTTTAGAGATAATCTTTTTTATATGTGAAAAATGAATGGCTCATTAGATAAAGTGTGGATTTATAGACTGAGATAAATCACATGAAATATTAATATATAAGAACAAAAACACATGATCTGAAGCTCTACCATATATATATAATAAACATATAGATAATAAATAATAACTAATGTGTGAAAAATACAATAAAATATAATTGGGGAATTTTAGATGGAGCAGAGAGTGGTGATCATACTCTAGATGATTCTTAGCTAGTAGGTTTTTATAAATATTCAGCAAAGTCACAAATGTTTTATTTACTTTGTATATTTTATATCACATGTTTTCATTTCTGATTATGTTGAGATATATAAGCAAACAAATAGAATAATACTCCATAGCATAGGTGTTGTGGACACTAGATTACAAATAAAAATTATATATGAACTTAAGAAGTATAGCTGTAACTACAATTACAATTGAATTAAGATTTAAAAAGCAATCCAAACAAAATATTCCTTTTTAAATGTAATATGAATATTACATTTTTTAAAAGTCATTCATCAACAGTAGAAAATCCTGTGTATCATAAATCAATAGATTTTAGCACTTTAATTGATGCATTATTGGAAGAATTTTTTTTAACTTATTCTATTTGATCCTTCTGGTAATGACAAATGAATATATTTATATACATTAAAATTCAGAATTTTTTACTTTGTTTACTATGTTAGGTAAGCGAAACCTAAAATACCGTTTACGAAAACTGTATAAAGAATATCCATTACTTTTAAATCAAAATATGGAAATATTTTAATTAAAGATCTGTTCCAAAGTAAATGTCTGCAGGTTCTTATTAAATTACTTTTTTATGGTAATATGGCATATCTACATTTATCTTTGGAATCACAATGCAATGTTGCCAGCATTGGAACTTTTCTTACTTAAACACGTAAGTTGGAAACAAAATTTTCCCTACATATTTAAGTTTACCATTTTTAAGTCACTAATACCATACAAGTCTCTAAAAACAATCTAGCACTAAGGCAAAAACTTATTTTTACCTAAACATTCAAAGCGTCTGTGAGGAAACAGGAAGAACCTCTTATTTGATAGGAAGCAATTTGTTTAGGCTCTTTTATTCTGTGTCTAGGAAGAGAGGAATTGTCTACAATTCTGTACTTTTCTTTAAGACATGATCATGGGAAAGTAGATATAATATTTACAGTAGAGTCACTAAAAGAATATTTAATGTCAAATCAAAACATTCACTCATTTTGAGCAATATTTAGGCAGCTGCTAACGTTGTGAGTTAATTTTTGGTGTCAGGTCCTGTGTCTTATGGTATCCAAGTGTCTGATTATGACATTTCTTCATATATCTGGATACTGTTAACTGAGCCTGACATTTATGTTGCTGAATTTGGATTGATTGTCTTTCACAATCAATCGCAATACATCATCTGAAGCACTGAATAGAAACCAAAGACTGGTTATAAGTAATTCCTCTAAACTAATATTATACAGAATGTCCATATTGTTTTTCTCTGCATTTGTGTTTTAACTAAATCATTATTATTTCTGCCCCATTACATATTCATAATGTGAACACAATGGATTTATATGATATCAGATAAAATGATTAAGTAGCCGGGCGGTGGTGGCGCACGCCTTTAATCCCAGCACTCGGGAGGCAGAGCCAGGCGGATCTCTGTGAGTTCGAGGCCAGCCTGGTCTCCAAAGCGAGTTCCAGGAAAGGCGCAAAGCTACACAGAGAAACCCTGTCTCGAAAAAAACCAAAAAAAAAAAAAAAAAATTAAAAAAAAATGACTAAGTAAACTTTCAGATTTATTTATATAATTTGATAAGATATTTACAATAAATGTAATAAACCATATGATCTATTAAATATCTTAAATATAAAGATCTTTGAAAAGTACAATTTCTCTTGTTGTATTGAATCCATGGATTACATTATCTAATGCCTTTAAAATTTAGAACAATTTACAAAATCCCCAAAATAAACATTTCAAAAGATAGGTAAAAATAACGAGCTAAGGAAGTATTTGCAATTCAAAACATGGAAAATCACTTATAAATGAAGATGGAAATAGATCAATAATGCGTATTAATTGTTGGTTTTCACTTTGATTAACAGCAAGACGTACATAAGTCTTCACTACCAGTTCTCACCTGTCATGTCAACTGTAGCAGCACGAAACAAATCTTTTGGAAAAAGAAACCTTAGCCATACCTCCTACCAGTGGGGAGGCTCTCACACTTCCTTCTGTGATCACATGACTGCAATTATATCCAATAACTACAGCAACATAAAAGACACTGGCTACAAGCATGCAAACCAATTTCAGCATGGTTACCAAGGAAAGGGCAGAGCCAAACACACATTCTCAACAAAGCAAGATGAGCAAGTATGTTGAAAACAAGAGAAATAATACAAACAATTTTTTAATGAAAAGAAAATCTTGTTACATATGTGAAAATCCACGATTTGTTGTAGATTATTTTATACAGTGTACTGATTAATTTTACAAAGGCAGATTAACTTATCATGATACTTGAAGAAGTAAAAAATGAATGAAAACTGTACATGGAAGGGAGTAATTTGGCAGAAAGGAGGAAATAGAAAACATCTGAATTATCATTATTCTCTTTTTCAGTTGAGGTATTTCATGCATATATTCAAGAAAAAGCGTGCTATCATATTTCAAATAAGTTCCCCAAAGAAAGAGAAAAGTAAAAATAATGGACATACATAATAAGATCTACATGTTCCAGGGGTGTCCTTAGAGGATGTAAGTAACTGTGGATGAAAACATGAGGAGAAGGAAGTTTAGGTCTGTAGGGGCAAAGCTTTAACTAATTCATAGATTCATCGGTTTCAAAAACAAATTTTTATCGATATTCTTTAAATCTATTTTTTTTGCAAAATTCTTTAAAAAGGAATAAAAACATCCCTTAGGAACTTCCTATGACACAATTTTGGGATGCTAACTTTGGTGATCGCATGTCCTGTTTAATGATATTCTCCCCTAATCTAAATAAGACAGGAATGAAACCGTTGGATGGTTATTCATGAGCGGTGTCTTCTCCCCTGCTTACTCTTCTGCACTCTCAATTTGCATTGACAAGAATCAGAAAGTTTTCTCAGTGACACATTATGCACCTGACAAAACCCAACTGAGAGCCTTGCTCTCTCATCTTAATGAGTGGCTTTTCACTTCCCACGGACTACCTGTGAATCATGAATTAAGGAAGAGGAACAAACACAGGAAGCACTATAAACCCTGCATTTGGCTGTGGACTTTTGTGGGGGATAAAATATTTTCTAGGAAATGAGATAATAAAGAAAATAAAAGTATGTATTGTATGTAGATCACTTGACATAAAGACAGTTATTCCAGCTTACAGACATCAGTATGCAGATGATTTTTGTATTAATATAATTAAATGTAATGTAATGTAAAAATGTTAAATGTTACATTTATTAAAAGTATGAATATGGCCACATCTTTGAGAGAGTATGAATATATTAACCCTAACTAATACTGGATTAATTTCTTATAACTATATTGTGAATTTTGAATGAGTTAAATAATCTTAGCTTCAAGATATGTTCATCTTCTCTGTGAAATTTTTTCTAAGAAAGATATATGGATATAAAGATATAAATGTATTAATTTTTTTGAAACTAAAGAAGCTATCATGAGAAAAAAGCTGTCTGTGGAGAATAAAAGCCACAAGTCTGTGCTTTAAATCTCCATGACCCAGCTGTCATGTATGACACAATGCTCAATAGGAGGTGAAATATTGACAGAAAATGTTTTTTTCCTGCTAAGATATTCATCATGCTTAATTTACTGAATAAATTAACCTGGTAAATAAAATAAAAACAAGCTCTCTAGCATTACTGAATGTCTCAAGTATCCATACAAATGTACATAGCCTTTAAAAGTAATTTAATCACTTTGTTTTGAGATCAGAATCTATATACATGCAGTTATAGATTATATTTTTGTATGGGATAATCTGTTCACTATAAAATCATATCATTGTCTATAACATTTGCTATGTTGTTAATTTTGTTTTAGTATTTTTGAGCAGGTATCCTGTAGACCAGGCTGGTGTTGGAATAATAACATAGTTGAGGCTATGTTGAACTGTTTTATTTAAGTTTGAGATATTATCTTTATGTAACCCAAGCTAACCTAAAACTCAAGACCCTGGTGGCCTAAAACTCCATATAAATGTGATTACACTTATGAATCACCATGCCCAGCCAATTTTCTAAACTTCAACAAAGATTAACTACATACAACCTGAAGATCGACCTCTTGAAATCCAATCATATATCAATTTATGATTTTTTTTAGAACATGGCATTTTTCTTAGGAAAGAACATGGAAAATAGAAATTAGCTACTTTTGCTACATAAGCAATTGCAAATATACATTTGAAAGTATTTAAATCATTTCCTGATTTTTACATTTATTCAAATGAGGAGGAAATAAAGATTTCAAGTGTGCTTATAACCACTGCTATCTCACAGACGAAGATCAAGTTCTACACATTTTAATGCATTTTTTTATTAATTATTAGGGAACTTTTACAGTGTGTTTGATCATACTCACCTTCCCTACCACAACGCTTTCCAGATCTCCCAATTTTCTTTACCACACAACCTGTATGAAGGCCAATTGTTGCTGCCCAAATATTATTGAATCTGTGACCTTCAACTGTTGCATGAAACATGATATCAGCAGCCATATATTTTTAAAGAAAACACATAACTGATCCTTCCCTTTCTAGCAACTAAGAATTGCCAATAGCGTCTTAGCTAAAAAGAGAACTCTATGCCTAACTACCTTCTTCATTATTGGACTTGATCTGGTTTGAGCCTGCAGTGGTCTTTCTTATACATTGTCTCAAAACTGTTGAAAGTTCATGTGTGCTGTCCTGCTGTATCCAGAAGGTCTTCTTCGTTATTTGTGGATTATCCATTTAGAATACTTGACATATTTTGTTGATGTAAATTTGGTTTTCTTAACATCTTATTTCTAAACTAATATATATTAATTGTAAGCACTAATGGAATTTACCGTATGATAGCCACAGTACAACCAGAGAATATTCATCATATCAAAACACTCTTCATCAGATCTTTAGATACAGTGTCATCCTAGGAATGTGGCCCTGTCTGCCTTAAGAAAGCCTACTAAACAAGCAAAGGGAAGCAAACTATTAAGTAGTGTTCTTCCATGATCTCTGCTTTAGTTTCTGCCTCCATATTCCTGCTATGACTTTCTCTTCTGGCTTCCCCCAGTGATGCATTACATAAGTAAACTGAGCCCAGGTAGTTTTCCTTATGGTCTTTTATGACGGCAATATAAAGTAAAGGAGAATAAAAAAGATCCATGTATTAGACAAACAATGCAAATATTTGTCTTTCTGAGTTTGCGACAACTTCCTTAATTTTGCATTTTTCAGATTCCTCTATTTGTCTTTGTTATTGCTCCTTCCTTCCTTCCATCTTTCCTTCCTTCCTTCCCTTCTTCCTCCCTTCTCTCCCTCCTTCCTTCCTTCCCTCCTTCATTCCTTCCTTCCCTCCTTCCTTCCTTCCTTCCTTCCTTCCTTCCTTCCTTCCTTCCCTCCTTCCCTCCCTCCCTCCCTCCCTACTTCCTTCCTTTCTTCCTTTCTTTCTTCCTTCTTTCCCTCCTTCCCTCCCTCCTTCCCTCCCTCCCTCCCTCCCTCCCTCCCTCCCTCCCTCCTTCCTTCCTTCCTTCCTTCCTTCCTTTCTTCCTCCCTTCCTTCCTTCCCTCCTTCCCTCCTTCTTCCTTCCTGCCTGCATGCCTGTGTGTCTGTGTGTCTGACTGGCTGCCTTCTTCACCCTCCCCTTTTTTCTTTTTGCTCTAGTGTTGCTAGGGATCAGAGGGAGGATCACCTGTATGTTCACCTTTTACTTAAAATATTTTTTCAGCCTTATTTCTAAAATTTTAAAAAGTTCCATATTGTCACCAACAGTCCCAATCCTAATTGCTGTTTCTACTAACAGTGTATAAGTTTTTTTTTTCATTCATCAACAATTTTTTATGTTCTTACCTAGCAGACATTTTAATAAGAATCAGTTAACATTCTATTGCAGTTTTAACTCGCTTTCCTGTGTGTGTGTATGTGTGTGTGTGTGTATTTTTTAGTCATTTGTATGCATAACTTTTAATAATTTGTTTATTTTTATTTTTTGAGAATTTCACACTTGAGTACTGTATTTACATTGCTACACCTCTATTTACCCTTCTCTACCTCTTCCAGTGATTCACCACTCCCACATCCCCCAAAAGTTCATGACTTTTTTCTTTAAGCACATCTCTATAATTACTTAATATGTACAATAATATTGAATAGATAATAAATTATTCAAAAGCTACTAAGCCCATTTAGTGTTGTTCATATATACATGTGTGTAGCGATGACCACTTGAGATCAAATAACCTATCGTAACTTCATTTCTGGTGAAAACAGATTCTTCCTCTCTCAGAGAAAGGAAAGACTGATTTTTGTAGCTATTATTCTTGTTGTGGGGACCTGTTGAAATTTTCCCCTTATTCTTGCGTACCAGAAAGTTGTGGTCATTATGTAGCTCTTGTTTATATAAATAGGTTATTGAAATTTCATAGTATTAGCAAACCTTTAATATATTGAAGCTTTCTTCTTGGTCCTCTGGCTTTTACAGTATTGCTTCCCATTATCTCTGATGTTCTCTGAGTTTTACATATAGGGGTTTCATTGTATATGTCCCAAATGTGGCTGGACACTCAATGGATATTTATTATCAGCATTTTTTATCACTTGTGGATTGCTGTAGTAGCCTCCATTTGCAAGCCAAAAAAAAAAAAAAAAAAAACAGGAAGCTCCTATAAAGAGGGTGGAGAGCTTCACTTCTTAGCTACAAGGGTTAAATAATTTTTTAAAATATAGTTAGAAACAGTAATGATTTATGAAATTGGCAAAGGTAGGTTTTTCATTAGGGTCCATACCCCTCCAGCCATAGGCAGTTGGATATTTTTATAATCCTAGAAATGGATTTTTACTTAGTGAGTGGCCAAGTAGACAGCTGTTAGTTATCTGCAAGGTAAAAGTGCCACTATTGCACCACGTGGGATGTCTTGTCAGGCTGACCACTGTGGGTCATAGGCTTTACAGATGGGTAGAACTACTGATTGCTTTTATCTCTTGGCAGTTGGAACAGGGCCTTTGGATAATATGAGAACTGGTTTTCTGGTAGGGGTTCAGTGTGGTGATGCATTGTGTACCTTAATAAAACTTGTCTGAACATCAGAGAGACAAAGGAACAAGCCACAGCCACCGCCTCTATCCTCATTAACTCCTCAGTCAGAAAAGACTTTCTAGACGAAAGGCCTCTAGCCAAAAGGGGCTCCTCAAACGAAAAGCCTTAGTACCTGTCTCCTCACACCTTATATACCTTTCTCTGCTTACTGTATTACTTACTTCCTAGTGATGGGATCGAAGGCATGTGACTTCCCCCATACTGGGATTAAAGGTGTGAGATTAAAAGTGAGTGTCACCACTGCCTGGTTCTGTTTCTATCCTAGACTAAGTCAATCTCATGTAGCCCAGGGTGGCTTTGAACTCACAGAGATGCAGAGGGATCTCTGCCTCCCAAGTGCTAGGATTAAAGGCGTGTGCCACCATTGCCTGGCCTCTATGTTTAATCTAGTGGCTTGTTCTGTCCTCTGATCTTCAGGTAAATTTTATTGGGCTACACAATATATATCACCACATTTCAGTGGCAGTTCCGTTTATCTCCTGAAGAAGTTGTAGATGTCCTTCTCTAAAATTCTTAGTGTTACCTTAATGCTCTCGGAGGCATCCTCAGTAATAACAATAGACTTTATTGTTTAGAGAATAATTTGAATATCTGCTCTTATTCCTTGTTCTCCTTCTCTGTTCTTGATCCAGCTGGGATCTCCCACTCCCCTAAGCTCTCTTTCCCTCGACCCTTGCCCTTCATTACCCCACTCACATCCAGATTGTTCATATAAATCTCATCCATTTCTCTGTCATTGGGTGATCCCTGTGAATATCCCCTGCTCAAAAACTCAAGGCAAAGTTTCCCTTGCCTGGCATTGGGCTTACTTTAGAGAGTTTCTTTGAGATACTTGTAGTATTTAGAATGTTGCAATTTTCTTGACTTTGTGATCTACCCTTAGCATTAACCTTCTGTCAGATGAACAACTAGAAACTACTGTCTACCTACCACTCTGTATGTTGTCTGTTCCCTCAACTGATTGCTTTGCTGTGCAGAAGCTTTTTAGTTGGAGGTAATCTCAGTTGTCTGTTTTCGATGCCTTTACTTGTATGCCACATCCAATATGTTCATGAGTTACCTTTCTAAACTTGTATACATGAAGAAGTTTCTGGTTCAGCCGTACTGCATTTCACCAAGGAGAGCATCATTGATTCAGCAAAATATCGACTTTACTACACATCATTTGTTTGTCTCAGAAGAATCACTCCTTAAGGAAAAACAATGAAAGATTCAAAACAAATATTTACTAATGCACATCACTTTGTGACAGAAGAGGAGAGATGGGCATTTCAGGAAAGTCAGACTCAGATCATCCTATTCGTCTCTCTATTGCAGTGTCCCCAGATGACCAAAGAATGTGTGAGGATATGATGAAATATCCTTTTAGACATTACCTTTTAAATTTGTCCTACCAGCTGAAGCTGGAACTCTCTTTAAAAATCATTGCCCTCAAATTTAAATAGCACATGGCATAAACTGCTAATGACATATTGAGAAGCATGTTGAAAAATTTTAGAAGAGTATTTATTTTGGAACTGCCATTTGAGCAAATCTACTCAACTATGAGTTGGAGATTCAACTCAAAAGACTTTTGCAAAGAGGAAACAAAAAATGGTTTTAAAACCTTTTGGATATGCAAAGTTTTGTAAAGACAGCTATGTATAAGCATTATTTCCGTATAGCATGACATAGTATGTGTTTTCAGTAAATAGTTACATATACAAGAAGAGGTAAAGCATGCCTTTATTAAATTGGCCAAAGTATACCAATTATGTATTCAATTTTTTTTTTCTGAAAGGCCGATATCCTGTTGATTAGAATTATATACAACAAACTAAGCTGTTGGTCTTCTTGAAGTGTTGTACCTACCCAATTGGGTACTATAGATCACGTTATCATTCTAATCATTTTAATGTTTGTTAAATGCCACAAGAAAGAGTCTACATGCCAAGAATTCAAAGCTAACAGAACTTCTGCAGAGGAGGAGGGTTGAATGGAACAAGAGTGAAATTTGAAAATTAACTGAATAACAATAATATTCAACGGAAGAGAATTTTTAAAGGAATAGTTTAATATGAACAAAGCTTTCTTAATAGTACCTTATATTATGAACAGATAGACAGAGGTAAAAATAAAATTGAAAGTGGAGAATAGAACAGGTTTAGGTACCTAGGTCTTAGAACAATTTAATGTATCTCAATGCAGTCCTTTGATGAACAATACTTTTGATGAATACTTTATGAGAAAATGTTATGCTTACCAAATACTGACACTTGGAACACAAATATTAAGTATTCCTCACCATAATCAAGTTTATTCATATAAATTTGAAAATTTGAATTTTTCCTAACAATGTATTATTTTTTCCATGGTCAAAATAAGCATAAAGATTTGATAGGATTACAGGTGAACAGGGCAGGGATACTTAATGTAAAGAAAGTTCAGTGAAAAAAAAACTATGCAATAGCTCATATATTTAAATATAAATTTAACAGCTTAAAACTTAATGGTTTATTTAGTATTCATCATTAACAATAATTATCTGTGACATTTACTAATACTTTTTTATTTAAGTGATTTTTTTTCTATTCTTGGTATATGGGATCGTCATTTTCTTCTCTACATAATAATATTTTATACTCTTATATTAGGTAACCAACTTCTACAGATATAATGACACACACTTAAACTCTCCTTTCAACAACAGCATAATTATCAACTTGAAGTGGCCTATACAGGATTAAATATTTAGAGGAAAAGCCTACTTGACTTATTGACTGACAATTTGGTTAAAGGGATTTTCAAATTTACTTAACTCAACATACTTCTCTTTCAAATGAGCAAAGGAAATCACACAATATAGGATCATTTCCATCATATTTTTACAGTGCTAATATGTTCATAGCTATAGTAAACTGTAATTCTATTTTTCTTTATTCACTTCCAGTCATTTTAATAAAATTTTCTTGAGTAGCTTTTGTATGTCAAGAATTTTTACAGTTTGGATGGCATAACATTAAATTGACATTTTCTGATATTTTTTAGTTCTGAAACACATAGATCAATAATAAATGTATAAACTCTTAAATATAGATACAATTCAAATGAGGAAAGCAAATCACTCTAATATCAAAAATTATGATGAGAGCATGAATTTGAGAGGCTTCCTTTAAAAAGTAGAATATACCTTCCTATTACCAACTTTAGTTGAAGACAATTACCAAGAAACGATTATCTTGTGAAGACATGGGTGAGAAATATCCCAATGTAGAAAGAATAAGTTTCAGGGAACTGAGATAAGAAATAGCCTATCCTGTTTAAGGAACATAATGTAGGTGAATTTATCCCAATTATATGAAGCAAGGTTTGTGAAAGTGCAGAGTCATACTCATGGAGAAACTTTCAGAGTTCAGACTTCACTCTGAAAGTTCCCATGGCTGTTGTCTGAAGATTAGTTTGCAGGTAACATAGGCCAAAGCCAAAACAGTTAGAAGGATGCTGTTTATTGTTTCACATTTAACAGGATAAACTATTTTAAAGTCGTATTTATTCATTATATGTGTGAGTGTTTTGCCTGCATGTGTGAATGCACACTATCTCCAGGCTTCAAGTTTACACAGGTCAGAGGAGTCATTGGTTCCATTGGAACTAGAGTTACAGATGGCTTTGAACTGCTATGTGGGTGCTGGGGACTGAATTCAGGTACTGTACAAGAGCATGTAATTGCAGCTGAGATATCTTTCCAGCCCCAATGGACTATATTAAAAACAGAAATAATTGCAAAATTAAATAATAAAGGTATGAAAAACCATGGCAATATTAGTATAGGATTTCTCTCATTTTCCACACCCAGTTTTAGATATCATTTAATCCATTTTCCTTTTGTCTTTCTGCCATGTTTCTTCCTAACCATATTCTAATGATCACTTCAAAAACCATGAATTGCTGTGAAAGAGGAAAATGCTACTGAACTTATCATTCAGAAGGCAAGGCTGTTCAACAACTTTATAAGTATGGGTGACTATGACCATATTCTAGAATGAAAAAAAATAATATATAGCCCCCGCCCCCCAAGCCAATTAAAAAAATTTTTTTTTTTTTTGCAGGGAAATCAGAGACCTTAGGATCCAGACTCAGGATCTCTGGGCTGCGCGGGACTATTCAGAACCCATAAGTTGTTGTCAGATGCATCACAGCCCCTGGAAAGCCAGAACTTTTCTCCAGTGGTTTGCGATGCAGTGATTACATCTAATGGTTCATTGACTGACAAATACAAATATATCCAGAAACTCCGAGAAAGCAGAGAACGTGTTCAGTCCCTTTCAATGAGTCCCAAGAAGAAAGTGTTGGTGCTTGGGTCTGGCTATGTATCTGGGCCTGTTTTAGAATATCTGTCAAGAGACAACAACATAGAAATAACAGTAGGCTCTGACATGGTGAACCAAATGCAACAGTTAAGCAAGAAATACAATATTAACCCTGTTAGTGTGAATGTTGCTAAACAAGAAGAGAAGCTGCAATCCTTGGTAGCGTCTCAGGATCTTGTTATCAGCTTGTTGCCTTATGTGTTGCATCCTGTTGTGGCCAAGGCATGCATCTCAAACAGAGTCAACATGATCACTGCGAGCTACATCACACCAGCCATGAAAGAACTGGAGAAGAGTGTGGATGACGCTGGCATCACAGTCATTGGTGAATTGGGATTAGATCCTGGTCTTGATCACATGTTGGCAATGGAAACAATTGATAAGGCCAAAGAGCTGGGAGCCACGATTGAGTCTTATGTTTCCTACTGTGGTGGCCTTCCAGCCCCTGAATATTCAGACAATCCCTTGCGATATAAATTCAGCTGGAGTCCAGTGGGAGTCTTGATGAACATAATGCAGCCTGCTAGCTATCTGCTCAACGGAAAGGTTGTGAATGTGACAGGGGGAGTCTCTTTTCTCGACTCTGTCACATCCATGGATTACTTCCCAGGCCTGAATTTGGAAGGGTATCCTAACAGAGATAGTACACGATATGCTGAAATTTATGGGATTCCATCTGCCCACACGTTGTTGAGGGGTACACTGAGATATAAGGGATATTCTAAAGCTTTGAATGGATTTGTAAAGTTGGGTCTCATCAACAGAGAAGCATATCCTGCCCTCCTACCTGAGTCCAACCCTCTCACCTGGAAACAGCTCCTGTGTGACCTAGTTGGAATTTCCCACTCCTCTTCGTGTGAGAAGCTTAAGGAAGTTGTCTTTACAAAGCTGGGAGGGGACAGTACCCAGCTTGAGGCTGCTGAATGGTTGGGCTTATTGGGGGATGAGCAGGTCCCTCAGGCAGAGTCTATTGTGGATGCATTCTCCAAGCACTTGGTCTCAAAACTCTCCTATGGCCCTGAAGAAAAAGATATGATTGTGATGAGAGACAGCTTTGGCATCAGGCATCCCTCTGGACATTTAGAAAATAAGATCATTGATCTTGTGGTTTATGGAGACTTCAATGGCTTTTCAGCAATGGCTAAAACTGTGGGGTTACCGACAGCCATGGCAGCTAAAATGTTGCTGGATGGTGAAATTGAAGCCAAAGGCCTAATGGGGCCATTTACAAAGGAGATCTATGGGCCAATATTGGAGCGGATTAAAGCAGAAGGCATTGTATTTAATACACAGAGCACAATCAAGCCATAAATGGGAATTCATTTTTTTAGGCATCAAAGCTGTCAATTTGTGTATGACAAACATGGTTATCAATTTGCTAAAGCATGAAGTTTTGTGTTTTGAGCATAACTCATTTAAAACATGAAGCATATGTTTTGAGTAAGTTAATGCAATGGTGTTTTTAAAACTCAAATCTCTATTTTAGTAAAACTTTTGGAGTAGAAGATGCCAGTCATTACAGAGACCTTTAATAAATCTATTGTGTATTTTTGTGTATATAAAAGTGATGATGATCATAGTTTAATTTATTGTGCTTCTTTTTTCTTATAAGAACATATCAGCAAATGCAGTTCTACTATTTTTTTGCCAGAAAAAATTGCATGTAGTTATATTTTTGTATTTTTCAAATTGATTCTGCTAGACACCTTTTTATTTTATTTTTATTTTGCAGTACAATTCAGTTCTGCATATCAGCCACGGATTCCCTTGTTCTCCCCCCTCCGGCCCCCCTCACCTTCCCCCCAGCCCACCCCCCATTCCCACCTCCTCCAGGGCAAAGCCTCCCCCGAGGACTGAGATCAACCTGGTAGACTCAGTCCAGGTAGGTCCGGTCCCCTCCTCCCAGACCGAGCCAAGCGACCCTGCATAGGTCCCAGGTTTCGGGCAGCTAACTCATGCAAAGAGCACAGGACCCGGTCCCACTGCTTGGGTGCCTCCCAAACAGATCAAGCCAATCAACTGTCTCACCCATTCAGAGGGCCTGATCCAGTTGGTGACCGCTCAGCCATTGGTTCATAGCTCATGTGTTTCCATTTGTTTGGCTATGTGTCCCTGTGCTTTATCCAACCTTGGTCTCAACAATTCTCGCTCATATAAACCCTCCTCATTCTCACTAATTGGACTCCCAGAGCTCCACCCAGGGCCTCTGCTAGACACTAGACACCTATAGACTGACATATCTACAATTGCAAAAGTAATGTTTCATGCCTTTTGTAAAGTTATGATCTATTTAGTAAAATTTTTTTGAAAATTATTTTCTCTTGAATTTTTAGAAAAGAGAATTGATACAATAAATTCACAGTCCTCATTATCCTTTTATTACAAGCAGAGAAAGTGTTTGAAAAACTCTAGCACCCTTTCACGATAAAAACAAAACAGAAAAACCCACCACAAAACACATAACAAACTAAGAATAGAAAGGGATGTCCTTATAAAAGATAGCTTTGAAAAACCCACAACTTGTATCATATTTAATGGCAAAATACTGATTGATTTTCACCTAACACCACAAGTAAGACAGGAATGTTGTCACTTGGCCACAGTGATTCAATCTGTTTTGAGGGATTAGGCCATGGCAATTAGGCAACAAAATAAGATAAAAAAAAATCTATTTGAAAGGAAGAAAATGAACTCTATTTGCATAGAATCTCCAAGAACTGCATAGGAAATCCAAAGACATAGTGAAAAGAATACAAAAGAAAATATCTGAATTTATCAATTCGGAAAAATTGCAGAATCAGGAATAACTTACAGCATTTGCCTTTCTGTAAAGTAGGAATCAGTGAACCAAAAGTGGCTTTAGAAAAACAATGTCAACAGCATCAAAAAGGAAAAAAGTAATAAGATTGAGAGGTTAGAAGGGACACTCATATTTGTTCCATTGCCTTTTAAAAAGTGTGCTAAGACAATTCAGTGAAGAGTGCTGTGGGATGTTCTGTATGGCAAATGTGTTGCTGATTGGTCAATAAATAAATCACTGATTGGCCAGTGGCCAGGCAGGAAGTATAGGCGGGACAAGAAGGAGAATAAAGCTGGGAAGTGGAAGGCTGAGTCAGAGAGACACTGCCAGTCGCCATGATGAGAAACAGCATGTGAAGATGCCGGTAAGTCACGAGCCATGTGGCAAGAAAGCCAAAGGCTATGGATTTGTTCCAGGTTAAGATACATCATATTTGACCAGCCAAGACCCCCTGAAAGGTCTCCGATGACACCAAGGCCCAGATGATCCAACATCCAGAATGGTTTGAAGGCAACTGGCTCAGACGATACACCCTCATAGACTATTCCATAATCCTAAAATTTTTCTTAGTGTCCCCATAAGATACAGCGCCCCACTCCAGCAGGAAGTAGTAAGAGAAGCTACGCCCAAATTCCCAAATTATATGTAATTTTATTTTGTCAAGGTTAAAACCTTCCTTTTTGAAAAAAAAAATGGGGGAAGTGCTGTGGGATGTTCTGTATGGCAAATGTGTTGCTAATTGGTCAATAAATAAATCACTGATTGGCCAGTGGCCAGGCAGGAAGTATAGGTGGGACAAGAAGGAGAATAAAGCTGGGAAGTGGAAGGCTGAGTCAGAGAGACATTGCCAGCCGCCATGATGACAAACAGCATGTGAAAATGCCGGTAAGCCATGAGCCATGTGGCAAGATATAGATTTATGGAAATGGATTAATTTAAGCTGTAAGAACAGTTAGCAAGAAGCCTGCCACAGCCATACAGTTTGTAACCAAAAATAAAAATAATAATAATAATAATAATAATAATAATAATAATATATACATATATGTATGTATGAAGAATGAAGAATATATATATATATATATATGCACATACATGTATATATATTTAATGAGGAGTGTCTTATGTACCTTAAACTGGCCTAATACTCCTACACAGCAGAGTATTACCAACTGGGTTCTATCCCCAGCTCTAAGATTCTGTGTTTAGTGTATAAAGCATATTTTGTTGGCATCTGTTGTGACTTCTTTGAAGACTTAGCTTAACACACAAATTTGTAATGTAATTTCTCCCAATATTTTTATAACTTTAATGGCTCATGACTGTTTTAGTAGTCTTTATTTTCAATTTATAGCATTTGTTGTGTCTTTAGGGGTATTTTCTTGTGATGTTGCTAAATATAATATACTATGTAAATTCTATCACATTAGTTTTATTTTTATCTTGAAATATCCATTCAGATGAAGGACATAATTTATATTGCTGTGTATTCCTTCTTTTTTATTCAGTACAATACCTCAACCCACTTTATTGTGATATCCATTTTTGACATATATCTTCTTGCCTTACTCAAGAAATACCTTAATAGACATGCTCAGAACTATGTCTTTCAGCTGATATTATATTCAGAATCATTATATAATAGAAAGTGATGTATTGTATAACCCTCACATGAATTCTGAAATTCATCTGTGACTCTTCATCAAAAGAAAGAAAAAACAAGGAAAAAAAAGAGGAATGAGAGTATATTGGGGAAATACTGATCCAAAGCAAGACCTAAACCCAGAAAGAAAAATACCAAATCATGAAACTTCATGTTCTCTGCCTGGGACTTAGTTTTAAAATTTCTTAGATGTTCCTGCACTTCCAGATTTACTTGCTGAGAATGTACAGCTCTTTCTTAGGATGGGTCCATTCTTTGTATAGGACTCTTTTGGATAAATGTTTCATGGCTCTGGCCACAAACACCTTGATGTCTCCCCTGACTCCCTGCTTCATGTTCACAGCTTCACACAACAATCTCTCACAGCTTGCAGGCTCCTTCTGGCCTTCTTAGAGCGACTACAGCTCTACTATATGCTGCCCAGCTTCAAGCAGACTCTCTGAAACAATAAGGCCACGATCCATGACCCCTTCACTCACGAATCTTGCATTTTATCTAAAAGCCAGTACCACGTGGCCTATTCTGCCAGTTTCAACCTGTAGCCTGCAATGGACCCTTACCCTTTGCATCACACTAGAAGATTTTTTTTTTTTACTAAGTTACTTTCTATGTGCAGCAATATATATATATATATATATATATATATATATATATATATATATATATATATATATATATATATATATATATTAGGTACTCATGCGCAAGATGGAAGCTTAGCTGTGTGGGATCTTGAGCTCAGGGAGTCTTTCTTATTGTTCGAGTATACAGCAAGGAAACTTTCTCCTTCACAACTCCATGCCTTGGGTGTAACATTAGGTTGCATTGTGCTTTCTTCTTTTCTTTGAACGATACATTTGATATTTCTTTCTTCCTCGCTTGCTCATTTTCACTGTAGACATGTAAAAGAGCAATTAATAAGAACCAAGCCAGAGACAAAATTGTAGGCTGTCTTTAAATTTCTGGTGAAAGAGAAATTGAGTCCTTATATTTTAATTTACTCTCATGTGAATTTTCAGTAAATTGACAGAAAAGAGCTCGATTCTTTGTCAAACTATAACATGAGCTGCTTCCAGCCTTTTTGGTAAAAGATTTTGCCTGCTTCTGAAACCTCATGTACCCATACTCCACCATCTGCATACTCTCAACCTGACTATCTTTCACATTGCTGCTAGAAAATTCCTTCAATTTTGTTGACATCATCCAGCCCCTTCTCTAGTCCAAAGAATCCCACACTCCTCTAGAAACAATGACTATGATCAATTCTTAACACCAACCCCATCTCTTGATACTAGCTTCTACATTATTTACTTTTCTATTGCTCTGATAGAATGCGAAGGCTGACTCAATTTAAGGATAGGTTTCTACTGGCTTACAGTTCAAGAGGCATTTTCCAGAATGGCAGGGGAGGTGTGATAGCAAGGAGCTACATGAAGCAGAAAGCTGAAAAATCCAATTTCCTTCTTCAGACAGGAAGCATAAAGAACAAATGGGAAGTGAACCAAAGGAACAAAATTTCAAAGTTTGTCCCCAATAACATTTCTTCCAGCAATGTTACACATTTTTTTTTTTTTTGGTTTTTCGAGACAGGGTTTCTCTGTGTAGTTTAGTGCCTTTCCTGGATCTCGCTCTGTAGACCAGGCTGGCCTCGAACTCACAAAGATCAGCCTGCCTCTGCCTCCTGAGTGCTGTGATTAAAGGCGTGCACCACCACCACCTCCTGGCTTACACTTCTTAAAGGTTCAACAACCTTTGAACCAGCATCACCACTTGGGGCCAAGTGTTCAACTACATGAGCCTACAAGGAGCCTTTCCCATTTAACTCACCAAATAAGATAACTAAAAACATGTATATTTTAAAAGAGGTTTGAATATATTTAACCTAGAGTAATGAATAATCCTGTTCCCAAAAGATATTGATTATTCAATGATAATCTCTGTGCTGCCTTCCTATAAATTATTGATTACTAACTCCCCTGAGGTCTCCAAAACAACACACATTATGATATTCGCTCTTTGTTACTCAACACTTCCAAGATAACTGTGACAAAATTTGTAGCCAGATGGTTTCTAAGGTCCAGCCTGGCTCCATGGTCCTGCAGCTGCTTAGAAAATAATCACTCAGAGGTTTAATATTATTTACAAACTGTATGTTCTATGGCAGGCCTCTTGCTAGCTAGCTCTTATATCTTAAATTAACTCATTTGTATTAATCTGTGTTTTGCCACATATTCTGTGGCTTACCAGTCTGTTGGCATGTTGTTTCTTGGGTGGCAAGCTGGCATCTCTCCCCAGACTCTGCCTTTCTCTTTCCTATCTCTCCTTGGATTTCCCACCTGGCTCTAAGCTGCCTTACCATAGGCCAAAGCAGCTTTTTTATTATCCAATGGGAAGAACATATATTCAGAGTATACAGAAAGACATTCCCCAGCAAAGATTCTTGTTGAAGATACTATATATATATAGTATCTTCAACACAGAAAACTTCTTTTCATTTATTTTGCTTTATGGGTGTGAAAGTTTTGTTTCCATGCATGTGTGTACACATGTGTGCCAGTTGTGTCCAATTGGAGTTATGGATGAATTGGTGCTGGGAACTGAAACCAGGTTCACTGAAAAACTAATAAGTGCCCTTAACTGAGCCATCTATCCACCCTGAGAAACTGATTTTCAAGTGACCAGGAAATTCTTGCTGCAAACTAGCTTTTATAGTACTAGAACATGTTATGCATAACTGTGGGTGAGAAAGAACATAATGTTCTTACCTAACACCATTCTTTTCATTCCACAGTAATGATTTTTCAGGCAATACATGCCCAGTGGTGGCACAATAGTCACAAGACTAGTTATGTGTATAACAAAACACTCTCATGATTGGGTTTGGCATGTACTCCACAGGAGGATATTTATACCAGGTCTTGTAAACATGGTCAAAACTCAGAGTTAGGGAAGTCACATGATGCAAGGAAAACATATTGGTTTTGTTTTCCAAATGTACACATTGCCAAACTGACTTCTAAATAATTCATAGTCATAGATTTTTGCAACTCCCAACCATGGTAGAGAAGTTTCTTATCCTTGTGTGTAGTAGTTGATGTAGATCATATCTGTTCAAAGTGCAGAAAATCAGTGACAATGAATGGTTAGTCATAAATAAAGTATAGTTATTACTCTCCCTGTCCCAAAGATCAAGAAGCAACAGGACAAATATAACACTGAAGGACTGGAAGAAGTGCTATTAACAGTTCATCTTCTGAAAATAAGATGGGTGTTGCACATATAAAATCATAAAAACTGTGGTTATCTCTACAAGATTTGAAAAGGATCAAGCAACTTAAAAGTTTCAGCATGGACCAGCATGATATCTCAGCAGGTAAATGTGTTTACTGGCAAGACTGATGAACTAAACTCAATCCCCAAGTCCAACATGGTAGAAGGAAAGATTCTTGAAAGGTGTCCTTTGAACACAAACATGCTTCCCCACCAATGATAAATGAATAAATGTAAAATAAATGTTGATGCTGGAAATGGAGTTTGTAGAGATAGATCAGCAGTTTAGATCTCTTCCTGTTCTTGCTGAAGACCCAAGTTCAGTACCCATCACTGTCATCAGATGGCTCACAATTATGTGCAATTCACCACTTTCAGGGCTGCGTTCTGTTCTCTGCAGGTACCTATGTATGTATAGTACACATAGAAGTGCATATACACATAATTGAAAATAAATAAATCTTTAAAATTTCTTCAGTATCGATTAGGGAGCCTCTCTCCATCCCCTATTGGCTATTGATAGCTGATGCAGAATCAGTAATCACGTTGCTTAAGGAGTTTAACCACTGACTCTCCATACCGTAGTGGATCTCAGGACCATAAACATGAAAATAGAACTAACTGAACTTGGTGGGTTAAAAATAATAAATAAATAAATAATAATAAAGATATTTGAAAGGAGATGAAGTTGTGGGAGTGTTTTATGAAACAGTACATAACTAGAATATCCTGGGGGAAATTACTTAGACTATTAGAATTTGAGGAGGTATTAGTATTTAGTCAAAAATTTAAACCCAATAGCTAATCTGCACATATTGACTCACAACCAGGAAACCATTCTGTTTATTATGGTTTCATATCATCATGAAAGGCACATGTAGAAGGAATATCAACAAAACAAATGGAGTATGTCAAATGAGTTCTAGAATGAGGTGAATTATTTAATTATGATAAAACCCTCTGGAAGTGTGTGCACGTCATGATACGGTTGAATAATAACATTTGGGAATTACTCTCAATGAGGCAACAATGTTATAAGCAAACAGACTAGATAGCACAGAAGCATAAAAGGCAATTTTCAATCTTTCATAGGATAAAAACATCACATTAGACTACTAAATATTCAAGGATGTGAAGGAAAAACATAATGATGTAAGAAAAAGGAAGAAAGCCATTCCTGTCCTTTTTTTGTTCTTAGACTGAGCTATTCATGAAAAAGAACACTTTCTCTGGCTCTCGGTCCTGTAGAACAGGAAGCATTAGCATCCGTCAAGGGACTTGGTTATATGTCACTCCATGGCAGAAACTTGAAATTCAGGCTGGCAAGAAAATATTGGTTAATAAATACACTCTCATAATCAGTATCCCACTGCAGTGACAGTTACATTAATCCATTCACTTGGCACAACAGTCATGATCTAATGTTTTCTTGTGTGGCCCCATATCCTAACACGATTGGATTGGGATTGAGTTACATCAACTTTCGAATATACGTTCAGGCCGGAAGAGGTTATGTCAAATTAGGAGAAAAGGGGGAACGTGTAGACTGAAAGTATTCAATATTATAATACAATGTTTGGCTGAAATACTGAAGTCAGTTGCCAACAGATGCCGTGGAGTAGAAACGGCGTTGATTTGAGGTAAGCATTTGAAGGTACATTCGTGTTGTGGTTTTGGTTAAGACAAGGCCTGTTAGAAAACTTGCTTTGGATAGTGTTAACAAGTAGTGTCATAGGTCTGTTGCTCTGATGTCCTCCTGAATTCTGCTTCAGAATTTTTGAATTCTCTATTTGTGTTTCATGTTTTCTTCCCTCCATTTCTCTTTTTTAAGCTTAAATGTCCTAGATCACCATTTTAAAGTCAGTGCTACTTTCATATATAGCATAATCCTGAACAAACCTTGCTTAAGCATTTTCTTGCTACTATAAGTTGTTAAGAACTACTACTATAAGTTGTTAAGAACTACTGAAGAAACTCAGGTCATTGTAACCATAAAAGCGGAAAATGCCATGATTGATTTATGGACACTAATGACTCTTGGATATGCGTTACTAAATGTACAGAATCTTCTCTTTAATTTTCAGGTACTTTAAATTCTATCTGCTTTTTATTTCAAATCAACGTTCCTTTTTGCTCAGAGTATAGATGACTGCACTCCCACTTTAATAACAACTGCCAGCAAATTGAAAACCCATGCCTATTTGTCACCTGAGCTGGATCTTTATAAACATCCCCCATCCTTCTTTCTGCCCTTTCTGATTCAGTAGGTCAATGATTTTTCTTTCTCTTAGGCTAGTTGTTTTAGTCTCTAAACACCATTCTAATTTGGGTCCCAGAGTCATCTGCACACACACACACACACACACACACACACACACACACACACACACACATTTTCATTGTTATATATAATGTAGTATTTTCACATTTTAATAAATACTACCAGCATGTACTTGCTTTTCCCTAAATTAATCTACATTCAAGGAACCTCATAAATATAATTTTGAGTTCTCACTTAAATTTCTGGCCAACACATTCGGACCACTTGTTCAAGTGTCTCTCTCATTTACAGTGGCATAACAGTGTGCATATACAATCTTGTGGTTTCTTTCCACAAATCTAGTTTAGGTATTTTGTCTTTACTATTACAGCTCCTGTGAGTAGAACTGGTGCTAGAAGTGGAGAACTTGCTGGATTTTCCGAATGACTTTACTTCTTCATTTCCCGTATTTCTGAGCCCATTTTACTTTCTGGTATAGCCACTGTAATTTAATTTTCAGAGTAAGTTTGAACCATATTTCTTTATAAGAATCCATGTATTTATTTCCTATACTTTATTTATCATGTTCTCTGTAATCTGAAGATTCAGAGTCCACAGTTGGCCCAACCTCATTACACAGCCATGTGGAACTATGTAGGGTCCCTATGTCAATTTGTATTAGTCAGGGTTCTCTAAACAATAGACCTGACAAAATTGATGTGTACACACACACACACACACACAGACACACACACACATGCATACACACACACACACAGACACAGTCACACACACACACACACATGCATACACACACACACACACAGTCACACACATACACGCACACACACACACCAATACACACACTAAATATAAACATATTTATTAATAATAAATATATATACATCTAATACATATATAGTATTTATTACAGTGATTACAGCATCTTATAGGCTACAGTCTGGGTAGAGCAGCAATAGCTATCTCATAAAAGAAAGGATACTAATACAGAAGTTGTTCACTACACAAGACTGGGTATTTCAGCAGTCCTAATCTGATGCTGAACTCTAGGGGGAGTCCTTGAAAGCTGCTGGACTTAGGAAAAGTTGAACTCTTGAAGGAGTAGGAGCAGGATGTTCTACTATCATAACGGAAAACCTCGACAACAGGAGAGATGAACTTGTCAGCAAAAGGCTGAGTGCAAGCAGGCAAAAATCCTTCTTCTTCTTTGCTCTTCCTTTCATGTGAGTTCCCCCAAGCAGTGTCACCCAGGTTTGTGGTATGTTTCTACCAAATAACAGAATTAATAAAACCCCTCATGGGTATGCCAGATATTTAGCTTTTAGTTGATTACAGATGATGTCACATTGATAAGCAAGATTAGCCACCATGGGTTTGTATAAGTCAAACTCTATGTCCTTAGAGTTTTCAAATACCTTTTCTTCAATTTACCTTTCAAGGTTGGTCATAACATCATCAGCATTTAGTAGTATATTCAGCTCACACATGTTCCCCTCAGCATGCTCTCAGTACTTCAAGGTTGACTTATGCTCATTAATCGCTGAATGGTACCTTTTTATTTTATAATATAGACTACCTTAAATAATGTACTTCTTTTAAGTTCTCATACTGTTTTGAAATACTGTCCATTTTCTTACGGCAGTTGAAACTGTTAGTCACAGTTCCCTGAGTCAGGTGTGGAAATTAGGTATCTTTACTCCTATCTGATTTTTCTTCCTGCTGTTTTTAAAACATACTTTCCATCATTCTGACTTCTATATCCCCTGATCAGATAGCATGTGATGTTACACATCAAGGCAATTATAATGTGATTGAGGACTTCCTGTCCAATGAATATAAGTAATGCCATTTTAGAGAAATAACAGTGATAAATGTAAACAGAATTCCTCCTGCTCAGGGAATCATTTAAGTGGCTTGCTGCCGTGTTTCTGCCTCATTCAACAGGAAGGTAATAGGAGATTTGTTGCCAGCTGGTACCTTGTAATAGAAAAGTGGATTCCTATCTTCATTTTTAAAAAGAGTTCATGACAAATAAACAGTTAATGGTTTTCTATGAAAACACATCTGAGGAAGACACTATGGTTGTTATCAAATTATATAAATATTCCATTTTAAATCTTTAAAATTATTAACTTCCTATCATTTTTTATTCGTCCAATTCTCTAAATAGACCAACAAATAGAAAAATCATATTAAATTAATCTGTGCTATTTCCTGATTAACATTTAAGTTTAAATGGGTAGATATATCCCTCAAATAGTGTTTCCTTTTATATAGTGATAATTTCCAACTTTTAAATCTTAGTCAATAAAGAGATACATAAATCCTCATTTTTCACATATTTGCCACTTCTATTTTTGAATAATTGTTAAAAACTCAAGTATTATATAGAATGAAGTTTATCCATTCACATTTTTCAAAATTAAGCAATGCATAACTTCTCAACTTTATGGAAGTTAACAATTAATTACAAATCAGGTTACACTAACATTTCATCACCAGAGACAAAATTTAAATCAGCAAATACTAATTCAAGAAACTCAGATGATGTCTTCTTCATGTGAAAAGCAAGATAATGAATTCAGTTGACATTCCAAACCCATAATTCATAGACAACCAAGTTAATTGAAGTGTGATCCTAATTAGTCTTAGCAATAAAAACCTGGAGTCAGATATTGAGGGCAAATCTGAGAGATCAGAGAAGCAGAGCAACCAGCCACCAGAGACTTTCACCTCTATGAAATCTGAGAACAAATGGGGGCAGTTCCTATCTCTACAAATCCTCAGACTCAGACTGAATAGAGGGGCCCTGGTATCTTTTCTCCACCTGCCTTATATTGCTGTCTCCACCTCCCTAGAGCTGGGATTAAAGGCATGAGCCTCCCTTGTGCTGGCATGAAAGGCATGATCCTCTCAAGTGCTGAGATGAAAAGACTGAGTCATCACCACCAGGATCTGTTTCTCTTTTAGACTGGTTCAACCTTGTGTAGTCGAGGGTGGCCTTAAACTCCTGATCTTCCTGCTTCCTCCTTTCAAGTGCTTGGATTAAACGTGTGTGCCACCACTGCCTGGCCTCTATGCTTAACTAGTGGCCAGCTCCACCCTCTAAACATCAGGCAAACTTTTTTTTGTCAGAACACAAAGAAAATATCATACAACAGTTAATTACTGTTATTATAAAGTTTTTATTTAAATATGATATTTTAAAACTCTTAAAGATGTGAAAGAAGCTTATCCAATAAAAATGCATGCCAAAAGCACAGATTGCTTATGTTTAATCCTCAGAAACCACATGGAAAAATGAGACCAATTCCCTTTAGTTGTTGTCTTGATATGTGTGTTCTGGCACACATGTAATAATTTGGAAATAAGGAGCAAAAGCAGATTTAACTTTATTTATTTATTTATTTACTTGTTTGTTGTTTGTTTTGAGACATGGCCTTACTATATAGTTCTGGCTGCCCTGGAATGAACTATGTAGACCAGGTGGCCATGAACACACAGAGATTACCTGCCTTTTCTCCAAAGCAGTTTTCGGTACAGTTTTTAATCTGACATGTTTTATTATAATTCACAAAATATTAAGACATGGATGCTTTAAACGCAGAAGAAATGATGTCCCTTGTAGGTGAATAAATGGAAAATATTGGCATTTTACAGAGTTGAATAATTTAATCACATATTTACTTTATTTGATTAACATGTATATATGTAAAAATAGATTTAAATCACAAACAATTAAATTAGTAATACAGTAACAGACACATTTAAATCAATACAACACATGTATTCATAATATCTCAGATATAATATAAATTAAAAGGAGTTTGCTCACTCTTTCTCTAATCATCTTATAATAAAGTAGCCAAACAAAGTTACTGAACGAAAATGTGTGCAAATGTCAATGATGTGTGAGACACAAATCATTATGTAATAAATAGGTTGTGTACCAGGACAATGAAGATGTTTCTCCACATGAAGATAAATCCATGTGTGATAACACCTAAGTTGAAACACAGCAATAAAAATGTAAATCTCATGGCTTGATATTAGCCTTGCATCTTTTTCACCAGCAACTTAAGTTGCATTTTGTTACAATCCCATCTTTTAAAACTGATACACTAACAATCAATGTAAACATGGGAATCAGAAATTATCATTAAAGTCTCTATAATTGTCCCTTATGCAAATGCAAATCCAAATCTACAAAAGAAATGTAGAAGGTGTGCTAATTAAGGCTAAATATTTTCCAGTTAGGCTGCAGGGGCAGTTTTAACAGTTACAAGTGACTGAACATCCACTTTCTTCATTACCTGAGAAACACTTTTTGTGCATGAGTAGCAATGACCACATGTGTCTGTAATTAGTTACAGATTGCCTCCTCAACTGGTACCTGACACAGCTGTTCTTCACAACCCCCAAAGAAACTATCTAAGCATTGTTATCTTTATTAATTTCTGCAACCATGAGTACATTTACATTTGTGAAGTGCCTGGGTTTAATTATGTATTAGAAAATGTATTATTTTTCTAATCACCATGAGCATTAATGTTTAATCAATGAAATTGAATTCTTACACATGGATGCAGCAATTGCTTCTTTATTCTGCAATAGTGGGACTATTCCATAGCCATTGCTCTTACAGTTGTTCCAGTACTTAGAATTGTTAGCCACATTAATCCGGGAATTTAATGACCATAGAACCAATCTTCAGAATCCATATAGATCTGTTGACTTTCATGTTTTATTTTTCCTGAAACCTGAAACAATATACAACTATATTTCTGTGTGTAGATGATATAGCTCTGTGAAGAGAAAAAGAGAGAGAGAGGGAGAGAGAAAGAGAGTCATTAAGGTTTGATAAGATTCAAGATGAACCCTGAAATGGTACATTATCTTTTGTTAGAACTGAAATAGAAAGTAATGGTGAAAAAAAATCTCTTTCAACAGGCAGGCTTTCAGGTCAGAAGTTGAACACATGTACTAAGCAAACGAAAAAAGTAACTTCATGATAGCGTAGACACAATTAATTCCTTGTGAAACTATCTAGAAATAAGACTATGATGAATTCTTTCATTAACTTGAACCTCTGAACTTCATCTTCCATGTTGTATGTAATTTTTTAATGTAAGTTAATTTCTACTATGATGTTTATTGAAAATTAGAACTTTCCATCAGCATGATTAGTTATGTGGGAAATAAAGTAGTTCTTTTATTGAGATATGACATATATGGTTATGTACAATCTTACACATATCCACATAAAATATTATGTAAAATCACATACATCTATGTAACACACATATAAATTTGTGTATGTATATAAATATATAATTAGTGCAGTGGTAAACCTAAACATAATACATACAAAGAAATCAAAAAAGAAGAATAATAATTGAGAGAATCTTGAACAAAGGAACTAATACAATTATATATGATTCTTTTCAGAATTAAAACAATAAGAACATCACTAGGAGAATGAACAAACCAAATTAATGATTCTTATCTATGTGATTTGCATATAAAAATAATGTTTCCCCATGAATATATGTATATATTTTATATTTTATTGAATTCTCCCTATGGTATGTTTCAAGGTATGGGTCTGTTCATTTTGCATTTCCTATTTGTTCTAAAATCCATTACAAACTATTATTCAATTCTGCCTCTCACTATGAAACCTCTAAGTAGTTATTAATTAGTTGTAGATTAGAGATATTAATTTTTACCCCTTTATTTAAAACATAGATATGAATATACTGCTCTGGCCCTGACATGAACCCATTTCACATATCTTTGGTGTTGTCTCTTAAGAGTCTGTTTCAGAAAGGCTCCAATCTGTTACTATCCCATCATCCCTGCAGTACAGTGGAAGAAATACAGAGACCCACAACCAGATAATATGTGGAGAGGGAAAGATCTTGGGCCAGTCACTTCTAAATGGATTGTCTCCACCATATCCTTCCCTGCATAGCTCAGGGAACACTGTGGCAGAGGAGAATGAAAGCATGTAGGAGACAGGGGATGGAGGACATCAAGGAAATAAGACCTTCTCTACATAGTGTGACACAAGTCCATATGAACTCAGAGTGATGCAGCATGTACAGGGCCTGCACCAAATGGGGTCCCAACACAGAGAGGAGAAATGTACATCAGCTCCCATCCTAACCCAGAATAGATCTCCAATTTATAAGTACTCTCACATGAGTAATGAGTTTTCTCAAATAGAGTCTCACCGGGGATGAAGAGCACACACAACTAAGGGTAGTCCCTGTGCCTGGCAGTAGATAGCCAACAGACCAAGAGCTCAATAGAATCTTTGGAGGTTCTTTGTTTCATAATATTTAGCTGCTGCATTTCTTTTAACCTTTCAGTTCCTTTGTGTGTGTGTACTATGGCATCCAGTTTACGGTATTCCTGTGTGTCTCTGTATCTATATGTGTTTCCTATGTTCTTCTTCGACATTTTCTTCTGTTTGTTTTGTCCTATTTCTCTTAGTTTGCTTTATCTTATCAAATTTTTATTATTCTCTAGATTCCTGTATGTTTTTTTTTTTTTTTTTTTTTTTTTTTTTTTTTTTTTTTTTTTTTTTTTTTTTTTTTTTTTTTCCCTAAGGAGAGACAGAATGGGTTTGGATTGTGATTGTTAGTAAACTGCAAAAGCTCTGGGTTTGGTGTCCCGGGTTTCGGCACCAAATGTAAGTAAATTGATGGCTGAAACTGCAGAAGACAGTTCACTCCTAGAGGGCGAGGTATCCCGGACACCTCAGAGCTGCTTAGGACAGGAGCTCTGCCCTGAAGGTGTCACGGACACCTGGAGCTGTTTAGCACAGCTCTGATGGCTGAAACTGTAAAGAAACAGCCCAACCTTGGAAAGGAAGGTTTTCTGACTTCTCAGGAGAGTCAGGCCTGGAACTGCTTCAGCAAGGAAGGGTATCCTGACTCTTCGGGAAAGCCAGGGTATTCCTGACTCTTCGGGAAGGTCAGGATATACCTGGTATGATGGTATGATGGGCGATAGTTTCCCCACAGGACACAGCAATCCTGCTCCTCTCCTGGAGAGCCTCAATCTCTGGCTCAGTGTTACCAGCACTTTATCACTCAGTGTTACCAGCTCTTTCTCACTCAGTCCACAATGGGACATCGCAGCAAGGTTCTTCTGTTCAGCTCCCCCTTGCTCAGTCCACTATGGGACTTCCCAGCAAGGCTCTTCTGTTCAGCAGTCAGTGAAGGTCTTCACCCAATACTCTTTTGAGAAAGAGCTTTATTTGGGAAGGAGTCCAGGAGAGTAACTGCCTCTACCAGGGTGGAGAGAACAGCTCACAACTGACTGGGCAGGGCGGTTTATATAGGATGTCTAGGGGGCAGAGTCAACTGTGATTGGTTAGTTTATTTTCTGCCCAGGGATTGGCCAGTTTTGTGAGCAAGGGGCAGAGATGGTCCTGATTTCAGGGCCAAACTGTGTTTCTTTCACTGGCCTTTCTTGGCTTTTTGACATTCCCTGTAAGGCCAGGCCACATTTCTTTCACTGACTCTGATTCTAGGGGCCAAGAGTATTATTTTGTTACTAGTCTCAGAGTCAGGGCATATTTCCTGGGTTCTGGGTTTGGGAATAAAGTGTTCACTTCTCTGGCTCAGGTCCCAAACACAGGCTGTGATTTTTTTCCCTGGTCCAGGGCCCTAGGGCCAGGATTCTACTGTCCTGCTCTGTGATTGGTTGTTTTCACAAGTCAGTTGGACGGGGCAGAGATGGCTCTGATCTGAGTTAAACTGTGTTTCTCTCATTGGCTTTATCTGAGCCATCCTTCCCTAATTCTGGGCTCCAGGGTCAGGTGGGTTTCTCTAGCCAGCCCCTTTTCCCTACAGTGATGGGAAGGTAGAAGAGGAGGAACTCAGATGAGCTGGAAGAGGGGAATCCATAAATAGAATATATTTTATGAAGAAAGTCTATTTTCAATAATTTTTTTCAGATACTATCTTCTCATTGTGGTTTCCTCTTGCCTGTTCTTCCCATATCCTCCCCATCTCGGAAACAATAAAATTCTCTGTTTTTTATTGTCTCTTGCTTTAGATTAAAAAATCAGAATAAATTAAAAAATGCAAAGAAAAGCATGAGAAACACATACACACAAAAACCCATAAAAACACAAGAAATGAGAAAGAATAGTATACAAGTAAAAGTTCAGTAAGACAAAAATATGTCCAACAAAGTAATAAGACAAAAATTCTCCAAAAATACCATGGACTTCATTTTGCTTTGACTTTCTAACTGAGCATGGGGCACTGTAAATAACCTTGGCTGTTTGTAGGTTTCCCTGAGGCCCTTTGGGCCAACAACTCGATTATATTTAATCCATTCCTGGCATTGGAATTTTCACCTGCTGGTGAAAACATACAGTTGGGCCTTTTTCTCTTCTGATATTTGGTGATTCCATTTATATTTCTTTCATATATCCTCTAATGTACTACGTTTCCACATGACCCCTCATAAGAGCCTTAGTGTTCCTTACCATTGACTATATCCCTCACAATTTATTTACCCTTCTTCCTTCCTCCTCTTCATTTAATCATTTCTTTCCAGTCCCTTCCCCCATCTCTGACCATTTCCCCTTCCTTGAGATATCCTCAACTCTCATATAGCTCATTCCACTGTGCTGAAATTGGTGGTCATTAGAATTGTCACATACCCCTCAGAAGCTTAAAACTTAACATTGACATAATAGTACATTCATACCATATTTGTCTGTGGGGGTCAAGGTTACCTCATTTGGGATGATGGTTTCTAACTCAATTTATTTACCTGTTAATTTCATTTTTTAACAGCTGAATAATACTCTGTTGTTTAAATGTACCACATTTTTGTCAATTAATCTGTTGATGGACATCTCAAGTATTTCCAATTTCTAGCTATGATGAAAATGGCTGTAAAGAAAATCAATGCATCTCATGCATATTCTATCTGTTAGTCACATTGCAACATTTTGTCTGATTATGGTCCTAGGATTATATATATTGTACTATCTATACATACAGGAGAATATACCACTTAGTTTTGTGTACATGTATAAGAGAATAGGTATACAATGAAAAATATCCTAAGCATAATTATCCTAGAGTACTTCTTCATTTTGATTATTGCAATTTTTTTCTGGCATAAACATTTTTGAGCAAGTGTCTCTGTAGACAGGATATAGAGTCCTTTGGGAAAATTCCCACGAATGTTATAGCTGCAATTTGAGGTAGATGTATTCTCAACTACCTTAAGAAAATTATTATTTTTGTTTAACAAATATAAGAAAGCATCCTAAAATTTGAGAAAATGTAAATCAACACAAATGAAATACAGACATAATTGAAAGAAAGAATTTCTTTAAGATAAAAATAAAATAATTGTCAAGATTCTGAATTAAGGCCATTCATGTTGTTGCAAAGTTTGGAGTTCAAATCATCAGAAGGCACAAACAGGAAAATTGTTGTAAATGTGAGACCACCCTGATATACATAGTCAATTAGAGACCAAGCAAGAATAGAGGGTGAAACTATCTTAAAAATGTAAATAATGAATCGTGTATAATTATTTACCAATTATTGAAGTCTATTTAAAATGAATTATATTTATTTTAATTTAGACATCATTGGAAGATATTTTATATTTCTTTTATAAATAATGCAAAATGCAAAAAACCAATGTTATTGAACAATTTGTATTTGACAAACTATAGCCAAATCAGTGGAAAGGACATGTTATCCTCTGTTTCACTAGTACAATGTCATGGCTGTCTCTAAAGGTACCTGTTAATCCACTGCTGTCCTATAGTCACATAAGGACAAGACAGGCTGTTATGATTAACTGTGTGTTCTCTGAAGTTTGAAATGTCCCTGATAGATTGGTCCTAGGACATCTGTGGTGTTTTAAGAGAGTGGATGTAAATACCCAAATGAAGGCCAGCATTATCAATTTCCATGAATGAAAAGTTTAGCTGCCACAAATACACATTTCCTTTGCTGTTTCCTCCCATTATTCTTTCTATTGCCAAAGTTAGAATGCCATAATGGTCATAAACCTCATGGGAATCTTTGTGTTAATGCCTTCTGCACACCCAAACAGTCCAAGCAATCTATGGGGTAACTGAGTAATTTTATATCCCAGTGATGGCATAGTTGTGGTGGAGTTGCAACACGTGGCATTGTATGTTTGTATTGAAATTTGTCAACAAACATGGGTTGACAGTCAAATGAAAGCCATTTAGTTTTATGTACATGTATAATAGGATACATATACAGTGAAAAATATCATAAGCATAAGTATCTTAGAATACTTCTTCATTTTGATTATTGCATGACTATAAAATATTCTGCTAATATCTGTCTAGTGGATTCCAAAAGCTCTGTGCAATTTGTTACAGTTACCTTACTTACACGAATATTCCTGCCCCATTTCTGCAGGCTTTTAGCATATGTACTGGCTTCTCCTACAATGTATGTATTGTGTCACTGTTATTAACCATACTTTTCTAACAACTTGTAATATTCTTCCCCCAAAAAAGCAAATAACATTATCTTAATTCATCTCTGCTTTTGGTATAAAAACTTCCAGCATTACAACAACACACTTCCTTTATTATTCTCAATTGTGTCCTTGTCTAGCATAATAAAAACTTACTTATGTTGTGTCTCCAACACAAGGAAATAGGGTATTCCTTTGTCAACAGTTATGCACATTGGTATTGAATAATATCTTGCATGCTATATGAATGTAGGAAAGATTTGATGACAGCTCTGGTTTCCATATTGACTTCTTTGACTCTTGCCCAAGATAAAGATGATGAGCTTAATAATGCCCAAACTAGACTAGTGGACAGATGAAATTACATGACAGTGTCTTCTGTAAAGTCTGAGACTCCATGGATGTAGCTAGATTTCTGGAGGATTTATGTTGTGCAAATTGATCATAGAACCAAAGGGAAGCAAAAACTTGTACTGAGACCTTCTCACTTGATATCTCTCAAGTCAATCATTTACATGGATTTTGATGGTTTCTATGAAGTGGATATTGTCCTTTATGAACTCATGTGATAGAGTATTGAAGTGATGATGTGTGTGCTAGCGTGACTTTTAGAAGTTGAACCTTATGGTATTTTGTTAGGCCACTGAGGACATTGTCCTCAAATTGTAAGAATGGTCTGCCAAAGAACACCCTTGTCAAGACTAGTTGCTACAGAACCCCTAGCCTAACATTCCAATTTTATTTCCAATGTCAACTGCAGTGAACTCAAATATTGCTTTAGAGCCCTCACTAAAACACATACACAATTTTTGAAATTTCAGTATGTGACAGTGTGAGCTAACAGACATCTATATATAGGTAGTCTTATCTATATAAAAATGGAGTTGAATCAAGTCATAATACAGAATCTTGGGATATGAACTGGCTCATTTCTGAGTACCTGCCTCCATTGTTTTTTTCATATTTTGCATTTAAAGTAATATCTTTCTAGAAGATTCCTTGTTTAGTCTCCTTATCCTCTGTTACTAAAAGTCCTCCCTAGGGTCTCCCTCATAGGGTACAGGATTAGGGAGTGATGTTGAAACCAAGTACCTTAATTAATGAATAATTATACACAATTTATATAAAAAATCCTCTCAGACTAAAACAAGCAGAAGAATTCCAGAAAAATGTGTGTTTTTTTTTTCAAATTGTGTCATTTCTCCATGAAACTTCATTATGTGAATATTTGTGGGTTTGTTTGCTTGTCCAGTGTATAAGGAAAAAGTAACAACAGAAGGAGTCACAGTTTACTATGAGAACAAAAAAAATAATCTTCCACTAGATATGTCCTAAGGCGAACTGCCCAGAATAGATTGGTTTTAGGTTCTTGAGCATGGCCAAAGGTAACAATAATGTCTATGAAAAGCATACAATATAAACTTTCCTTTCTCTCTGGCAATTCTATTTTTAAGACAGCTATGAAGGGATCATGGTCTTTTTTCACAGATACACAAACTGTTTTTCCCTATAGTATGAAAATGCCATTGTCTTTTTAACATTTGTTCTTTATATAATGAGTGTTTGCCTGCATGTAAGTGCACTGTGTATTGGTGATCAGGAGAAAAGAAGAGTGCACCAGATATGCAAGAGTTGGAGTTAAAAGGTGGTTGTGAGTTTCCATGTGGATACAGAAAGCTGACCCCAATTTCTCTAGAAGAGCAGCAGATGATCTTAAGGGCTGAGCCATCTCTCCAGTGTTTTTTTTTTTTTTTTTTTGGTGTGTGTGTGTGTGTGTGTGTGTGTGTGTGTGATGTTATGATAATTTTTCTGAGATGTTTCTTGTGTACGCTCAGTTATTCATCTAGATTATTGTTGATTATATACTACTCTATTACATGTAGATTTGATTATTTTTTTACTGATGATTATTATAGAAAACTGTCCTAAATGAGGGGTGAAAATGTTTAACCATATATACAAGGATATTAGGAATGCAGAGGAATCAAATTCATGGTAGTTTAACAAGCACTAATATCTTTTCTTTCTTCAAATCATACACAATATAGTTACCACAGTTAAAATCAAATGAGAATTAAGGTTACTATAAAAGAGTAAGTAAGCATTAAAAACTGCCTTATACAGAGCCAGAGTTCCTATCACTTTTATGCAGCAATCTAATTATATAACACATTTAAAATGTTTACTTTAATTTTGGAAAATTGTAGAAATGCAGTTACAAATCACTGAAGATTATGAAATCCCCAACACTTGAAAAATGATTTATGTTTGAGAAATATTTATCAACATGGATTGGTTACTATATATTGCATATATAAAATTAATAAAATGTACCTCATAAATATGGACTAATATTATATAAATAAAAAATAACTGTTGTTTATGGAAGTTATGTAATATACTTTCTTGGAGTGGGATATATGCTTATTCAAGAATGTTTGGAGAAGCCAGGCCTTCACTAATAAGAAGAGAATAAATCAATATGTTAAACTATTAAGAAATGGTTTTAGATAATGAACAAATATGACAAAGAGTTACATAAATGTTGAAAATGATTTCCATTTCTTTATAACTATCTTCCAATATCAACCTCACATCTTTCAAATTTTATGGCCTTAATATCACACTTTCTTTTTTTTTTTTTTTTTTTTTTTTTTTTCGAGACAGGGTTTCTCTGTGTAGCTTTGCGCCTTTCCTGAAACTCACTTGGTAGCCCAGGCTGGCCTCGAACTCACAGAGATCCGCCGGCCTCTGCCTCCCGAGTGCTGGGATTAAAGGCGTGCGCCACCACCGCCCGGCAATATCACACTTTCTTATATTCTCTTTTCTTCTTTAATTCGATGTCTCTTTTAAGCCAATACAGCCATGGGTGCTTTCAAAATCAGTATACTGTTTACAAAGAATATTTACCAAAACATTAGGGTTGCAGATATCCTCCCTATAAGCTGTTTGTCAGACAGATGTTCATTTCTCAGGAATGAAACTAGAATTGATGTGAGCAGATTACATCCTAAGCAGTTCTAAAATAAGGAGTGGACTGGAATAGAACATACCAACAGTGAGAGGGGAACATGCACCGCAGATAATGAGTGCAGAACGGCCTAGGGTGTGGTCCTTATTGATGGGAAGGATGGACATGTTCGAAGTTCTACAGGAAGTTGGCAAATGTGAGTAATTGAAATAGTTCATTGGGTGACAGGACAAATTAGAGGGGGTTTAGATTTCCATTTCGGATCTGATATTTCATATTTTGTACTGGGCCTGGGATGACCAGTGCCATCCGAAGAAGGAATGAGCACAACTGCTCACGTCAGCAAATGCAGGTCCAGAAGTTAAGCCTCCCGTTCAGGACACAGATTTTTTTTTTCTTATATGCATTTTTTAAATTAATTAATTAAAAAAAATATCCCTCCTTCACCTTTTCCTGCTCTCCCACCTCCCTCCATCCCACCTCCCTACCCCCTCCTCAGAGAGGGTAAGGCCTCCACTGGGGAGTCAACAAAGTCTGGCATACTAAGTTGAGTCAGGACCAAGTTCCTCTCCCCTGTGTCAAGGCTGAGCAAGGGATCCTAACCTAGGGACTGTGTTCCAAAAAGCCATTTCGTGCACCCAGGATAAGCCCTGGTCCCACGGCTAGGGGATCCCCAAACAGATCTAGCCACATAACTGTCACCCACATTCAGAGTTCGGTCCCATGCATGTTCCCCGGCTGACAGGCCAGAGTCCATGAGCTCCCACCAGCTTGGGTCAGCTGTCTCTGTGGTTTTCCCCATCATGATCTTGACCTCACTTACTCCTTTGATCCCTCCTCCCTCTCTTCAGCTGAAGATGAGGAGCTCAGCCCAGTGCTTGGTTGTGGATCACTACACCTGATTCCATTCCATCCAGTCACTGGATGTAGGTTCTATGATGACAATTAGGGTAGTCACTAATCTGATTATAGGGGGAGGTAAGTTCAGGCACCCTCTCCATTATTGCTAAGTGTAGCTTGAGTTTTCCTGCCTGGCCCACAGTCAGGACAAATCTCTTTCACCTGCCAGTCCCACAACCGCTCAGACCCAACCAAGTAAACACAGAGACTTATATTGGTTACAAACTGTATGGCTGTGGCAGGCTTCTTGTTAACTGTTCTTACATCTTAAATTAATCCATTTCCATTAATCTATACCTTGCCACATGGCTCGTGGCTTACCGGCATCTTCACATGCGGCTTGTCATCATGGCGGCTGGCAGTGTCTCCCTCACCCAGCTTCCTGTTCTCTCAATTCTTCTCTCTGTTAGTCCTGCCTATACTTCCTGCCTGGCCACTGGCCAATCAGTGATTTATTCATTGACCAATCAGCAACACATTTGACATACAGACCATCCCACAGCACTTCCCCTTTTCTTTTCTTAAAAAGGAAGGTTTTAATCTTTACACATCTCCAAAGTCAGCTTGGTATATTTGGGAATTTGGGCGTAGCTTTTCTTACTACTTCCTGCTGGAGGGGGGCGCTGTATCTTATGGGGACACAAAGAATATTTTAGGATTATGGAGTAGTCCATGAGGGTGTATCGTCTGAGCCAGTTGCCTTGAAACGGTTATGGATGTTGGATCATCTGGGCCATGGTGTCATCAGAGACCTTTCAGGGGGTCTTAGCTGGTCAAACCTGATGTATCTTAATCTGGAACAAATCCATAGCCTCTGGCTTTCTGTGGAAACAAAAGCAGAGCCTCCTTTCCAAAGCAACATATCCTTACATCCAAATTTTGAAGTCAAGGTACCTTTAAAATATACATTTTGGCATAACTCAACAGCTTTTGAAATCAAATGTTTTTCTTTAGTTACGAATATCAAAGAGAACATAATCCAGATTCTCTGTGTGGTAGCCATCTTTACGTGGCTTATTTTTTTATATTAGCTTGACCCTATTGCTTTAAGCTGCAGCCTTCTAAGCCTGAAAGGGCGCTGGCGCTGCTGGCTCCGCCCACTTCAGCTTCCCAACATGGCGGTGATACATTTTCCGCCAGCTCTGGGAGCCATCAACTCTCAGAAATAGTGGGTCTATGCTTCTATCAAAGCAGCGTGTAGCCCAGAAACCTCTTTTTTTTTTTATACTATCAAAGGCTAAATCCACCACACAGCTTAATGTGCCACTTGCAGTGGCCTCATTCCCGCCATACTGCAGGTCGAGCATGCACGCATGATAGGAACCCGCCAATAGCTCAAACCAGCAGCTGCCGCTCATTTGAGAGAGACAATTAGGAAGCTGTTTTTAGCTCCATTTTAGAATCTTTTTTTTTTTCAGTTTTTAGGTGGAAACTCTTGCCACCACATTGGACTCCATTTGTAGCTTGAGTTTTCCTGTCTGGCCCACAGTCAGGACAAATCTCTTTCAGCTAAGAGTCTTAGGTGGTGTCATCTTGTGGATTCCTAGGGATTTCCCTAGCACCAGGAGGAACTAAGATGGCAAAGTGGAGGAAGGGAGGGAGGGATTTAGAGTGAGAGCAATGAAAGAGATATCTTGGTAGAGGGAATCATTAGGGAGTTATGGAGAAACCCGGTGCAAGGACACAGATTTTAAAAATGAAACAAATAATCAAAATACAGAAAACATTCCATTCATTATGTAAACCCTGTTTATGAAAAAATGCTCATGTTTGCATATTTATAAGTCATCGATCATTCTCTAAATTATTTTATTTTCACTCAGTCTAAATTGGAACATCCTGACTTCTAAAGTAGCCATTTCTAAAGTAGCAATAAACATTCAAAGTACTACTGAAAACATTTTTATGATAATCTAGTTTTAGAACGAGTTTAAATATTATAATTAATTTATACTTATTTGTAAAACTATACTTCGGAATTGTTTTTTCTTAGGATGCATATTTACATAAAAAATGCAAAATCCAATATGTAAAAAGATGTCATATTAAAACTTTGCCTTTTAAAGATTTCAGTATTTTATGTTGGCAATAATAATGACCAACTTCATAGAGGAAAGAAAAAATAACAGTCACCCTCACCCTGAAGTTGTGCGATTCTAATTGGTGTCATTAATATAATTCTCTTGAAAATGTTATAGTAAAGTTAAGAATAATGTGGAAGAGAGTCATTCAGTTTATATCTTGCTTTACATGGTAATAATTTTTTGACATTTGAATTCTTTGCTGTATTAAATGTGTTGGAAAGTCTCATTTTTGTCTGTGGAGATTCAAATTTAGCCCAGTTAAGTATTCAGAAAATACCAGATGGGAACATGACAGAACTCTAGCTCCAGCTGGAAGAAACTTGTATTGGCCAAATCTAGGACAAATTGAACATCAGAAAGAGTAGTGGTATTTATATATTATAACATATTGAAGTAAAAGATAAAAGGAACAGTATTTCATTATTGTATCAAGTAATAATAATAAATCATCCTTCCTGGTTAACATTTTCATTCAGAATAATAGTGTTCCGTACTTAGAAGATAGGCACAGTGTGATATTAATAAGTTCCTGTCAGCAACATAAGAGCCAATCTTACCAGATACTCTGCCCTGCCTACTCACTTTTACTAGCTTATGAAGCTGAATCAGTGTGTATCTTCTGGAAAAATCTAAAAATAACACAGAAAATTATAAACAAAATATTTGTGGTTTTTTGCAATTAAAAATTATAAATATATGAAATTATTTATCTTATTAAACAAATAAATAATCATTTAATTGCTGTGAAAAGAAAATTTCCAGTAGATAACATTTTATTCTATGTAGTGACCAATCATTTGGAATATTTAAAGTTGGACAAAACTTTTTAGTTCTAATATTAATAAGTTTATGAGTTTCACTGTTGACTTATATACATTGTTAATCTGAAAAACTGGAATTTTTTTGTAAATAATACTTTTGTGTCTATGAAGAGTAAAGAGTTTAACGGTCTCTAAAACAGAGAAGTGGTCAATATTTGGCAGGTCATCAATAGTCTGTCAATAATCCACAACGTTTTAATACTCATATAAACTAATTCTGTATGCAAGCTATCTTATCAAGAATTAAAATTTCTGCACATTTTATTTAATTTAAATTTCAAACAGCTGCATTCTCTATCAGCTATAATTTAAAAACAAAGAAACAGGGTAACTTTCCTAGTTACATGTATTGATGAATGTGTAGCTTCTGGATCTAGGTTTAGACATGCAATGATAATCTGAACCTTCATACTTTGTTCCTTTATGTTCCTATTAGATGATTTACCTGAAAGCAGCAGCCTGTTAATTTGTGCCATAACCAAGCACAGTTGCTCCCATTACAAATGTGACCTACAAAATAAATTTTTTTAAGTTTCTTTTAAGATTTTTTTAAATGACCATCATCCTTTATTATAAAAAAATATTCTCCACTGTTTGCTCTAAGAATGATTAGAGTTTGGGTGCATCAAGTAGAGACATTCAAGATGTACTATTTCTCTCACTTTGTGTGTGTGTGGAAAATGAAAATTTTACTTTTTATTTCATAAAATAAATACAGTAATGTGCAAATCCTTTGGAAGTTCCCAACTACAGGCTTGAAAACTCAGTGATAATTATAATTGCACAACACAGCTTTTAATTTGCTTTTCTGGTCTGTTTAGCAAGACATTTGTCTATGACAGCAACCACCTGTCCATCTATGATGTTTCTGTAGCTGTTAAGTTTCTGCACAAGATTCATCCAGACACAAGACAGTTTTCAATTTGAGTTGATTAAAATGACTTAAACAGTATCTTCATTCAAGCTTAAAGCTTAATTGTTATGGAAAGTGTCCTCACAATGATTGTCAGAAAAGATGATATGAGCAACTGTTTTTTCTAAAGAACCTTTATATTACAAGGTTAATTAGCAAGCTAATAGAGTTAAGACATTCTGAATTCTCTTGCTCATGCCCATTGTCTTTTCTGGGAATGTCTTGCAAGAGGTCAATTCACTTTATAAGAAAACAGAAAATCTTATCAAGTAAAGTGTGGCTTTTTAAAAATATTTTTATTTTATAATTAATTCAATTTTACTTATCAGCCACAGATTCCCCTGTCCTCCCTCCTCCCATCCCCCAGCCCTCCCTCCCAACCCACCTCCCATTCCCACCTCCTCCAAGGCAAGGTCTACCCTGGGGAATCAGGCCAGCCTGGTAGATTCAGCTGAGGCAGGTCCAGTGCCCTCCTCCCTACACCAAGGCTGAGCAAAATGTCTCAGCATAGGCCCTAGGTTCCAAAAAGCCAGCTCATACACCAAGGACAGGTCCCAGTCCCACTGCCTGGGGGCCTCCTAAATAGTTCAAGCTAATCAACTGTCTCACTTATCCAGAGGGCTGGTCCAGTTCCATGGGGGCTCCTCAGCTATTGGTTCATAGTTCATGTGTTTCCACTAGTTTGTCTACTTGTCCCTATGCTTTTCCCAGTCATGGTCTCAATATCTCTTGCTCATATAATCCCTCCTCTCTCTTGCTGATTGGACTCCTGGAGCTCCACCTGTGGCTTGGCCATGGATGTCTGCATCTGCTTCCATCAGTCACTGGATGAGAGTTCTATCATGACAGTTAGGGTGTTTGGCCATCCAATCACCAGAGTAGGCCAAAGGACACGGTCAACAAGACAAAACGATAGCCTACAGAATGGGAAAAGATCTTTACCAACCCCACATCTGACAGAGGACTGATAACCAGAATATATAATGAATTCAAGAAATTAGACATGAAAATAACTAACAGTCCAATTAAAAAATGGGCTATACAGCTAAACAGAGAATTCTCAACAGAAGAAGCTCAAATGTCTGAAAGACATTTAAGGAATTGCTCAACATCTTTCATCATCAGGAAAATGCAAATCAAAATGACTCTGAGATACCATCTTATACCCATCAGAATGGCAAAGTTCAAAAACACTGAAGACAGCTTATGTTGGTGAGGATATGGAGCAAGGGGAACACTCCTACACTGGTGGTGGGAATGCAAACTTGTAAAGCCACTTTGGAAATCAATATGGCACTTTCTTAGAAAATTGGGAATCAAGTATGACTTTTTAAACTCTTTTAAGAACCTATATCCACCAGGCGGTGGTAGTGCATGCCTTTAATCCCAGTACTTGGGAAGCAGAGCCAGGCAGATCTCTGTGAGTTCGAGGCCAGTCTGGTCTACAGAGTGAGATCCAGGACAGGAACCCAAACTACACACAGAAACCTTGTCTCAAGAAAAAAAAACCCTCCTATATCCATGTTCATATGTAATACATCGAATTATAAAGACATTGAACCAATCAATGTATCCTTTTAGAAACTAGGTAAATTTTTAAGTATTACATAGCTTTTTTGTTTGTTTTAAACTTTTATTCTTCTTTTATACGTTACATCCTCACCACAGTTTTCCATCCTTCTACTCCTCCCGACAACCCCATTTCTTCTCCCCATCCCTAAAATACACTCTTCCTCCATTTTTAGTAATTGCATGAAATTTACCTTGGTATGATTTAAACATTTTATTGACTACCTGTGCTTCTAAAAGTCATCTTTCAATATTGTTTGGAAGAAGTTTAGAAATCATTTCCACTAGGGTTCTCAGACAGTCAATATGGAAACAGAAGTGAATGGTAAATGTAGTTGTAGACATTTCTTTTATTTCATCATGTATTAAGCTTATTTACAATGATTCTGATGTCAGCCTACTTTATATGTGAAACATGTTCCTGTCCCACCTTCATTGTGGTTTAGAGATACATCTGTACTCAGTGTTAACTAAATTAAACAAATAAATAAAGCACCTTAATACCATGATCAACTGGATTCTGGGATGAGGAATTGAAGTCAACAGAAATGAATGATTAAAGGATATTTGATTAATTCCCAAGTTTCTCAATAGCTAAAATTAATTTTCTTGATAAGATTCAGAGTATATAATTTTAAAACTAAAGAAAGAATCACATAAGACATATGATATTGGTTGGTTCTAAGCTGTTTTCTAAAAATATTTACAGGTCTGAACCAATGTTCAGGGAGCCTGCATGGGAATGACCTAAGCCCTCTACATACATGTGACAGTGTAGTTTGGTCTATGTGTGGGACTCCTAAAGGTGGGATCAAGGGCTTTCCCTCATGTTTTGACTGGCTTTTAGGTACCTATTCCTTATATTGGATTGTCTTCTCAGCTATATACAAGGGAAGGTGCTTAGACTTACTGCAACTTGATATACAAGGGATGACTACTCCTTTCTGAACAGGGACAGAGAAGGAATGGGTTGAGAGGGTGGGCAGAGAGGAGGTAGGGGAAGGGAATAAGAGGAGAGGAGGCAGGGCAAGTTGCAGTCAGAATGTAATATTAATAAATAAATTAAATAAATAAAATGATAAAACAATATTTACAGGTTTAATGTGGTAGGTTAGATTGTTAGTAGACTATTTTGATTTTGTTTCGGTAAACTACACTGATTCCATTAAGATGCAGTTTGTCAGTGGATTCAGCACCAGACTGAGATCCAACTTCTGTTCCAACTTTATCAGTTGTTTGTCAACATTCATTTTGGCCAAAAAAGAAGCAGAGAGTGTGGTGAAATTAACACAAATAATGTTGCTCTCACTCAGGTGATGACTGTGAAATCAATCTACTCCTTGATAGCTATAGACATTGTTCTTTCAGCCTAATTCCCCAAGTGAGGAATAGATAATGAATCAACACTTTAAAGTTATTCTCATCAAGACATTGTCCAAAATGAGGGAAGCAAAAGATGAGCATTTGGTCTATATGTGAGGATTACATAAAAGAAAGTTTGGTAGCTGTTATAGTTTTAGTCTTAATGACACAGTAGTATGTTCCCAACACAACCTACTTACACAAAGAGTTTAAAGTGTGTTGATTCTTATGTCTCAAATCAATTTTGAAGCATTTATGTGGCAATTTTCCCAAACTATATTTATTACTTTGCTGTATATTCATACCTCTGTTCATATGTACATATATATTTGTAATTTCCCTCACTAATAAAACAACATTTCCTCAAACTGGAAAATATACTTGAATGGCATGAAATCATTAGCGAATTTTAAGTGAAGTAACCTGCTTACATTGAAAAATACATTGAATGGTCTCTATCATAGGATAAAGTTATAAAATACAAACTTGACTCAAATGTCTAATTGTTTGTGGTGATATTTTGTTTGTGATCTAACAAATAAAACTTGCCTGAAAATCAGAGTGCTGAGCTAAACCCCTAGTTAGCCATAGATAGCCATAGAGGCCAGGCAGTGATAGCACACACCTTTAATCCCAGCACTCAGGAGACAGAGGAAGAAGGATCTCGGTGAGTTCAAGGCCACCATGGGATCCAGTCTAAAAGAGAAACACAGCCAGGCAGTGGTGACACACACCTTAGATCCCAGAACATGGGATCTCACACCTTTAATCCCAGCACTGGGGAGTTTGAGAGCCTGTGAGAGACCAGCTCCAACCTGCTCCCACCATTTGAAGGGTTCTTAGGTAGACAAGAGAGGAAGCAAGAAATGATAGAGAGACCTAGCTGATGAGAGGAAAGACAGAAACACAGGATAGCTTCAGGAGTGCCTGAGTCAATACCCAACAGCCTCTTTGTTTATTCAAAAAGATTTTTATAACAATTCCAAGGGGAGGAGCAAAAGACCTCCCCCGTGCAAGATCAAAGCACATCATACAGCCAAGTATAGACCCTTCCAAACACCTGGTAACCGTGTCCATAGTCAAATCATCCTATTATGCAGCCCTGCTGGGTAAAACAAGCTCAGATTTCTCTGATCCTGACTAAGTTCTCACTAGGAAGTCTCTGTGGGCTCCCATAAAGGAGTTGGAGACAGGGAGTGATATGGTTGGGTAGAGAGGAACATAAGGTGGGAGGGAGACAGGAGCTCAACTTCCCTTCAGTCTGAGAATTCGGGAGAGGTAAGAAGTCTCTCTTGTGGCTGGCTGCTCTGCTTATCTGATCTTTCAGCTTTCACCCTGATATCTGACTCTGAGTTTTATTATTAAGACGAATTAGGATTCCTGCTACAATTGTTGAGAAATGAAGAGGAAAATATAAAAGGAAGGCAGGTTTGCTATATGCATCATGTGTAAATGTATAAAAATCACACTATAATTGCATGTTATCAAATCCAAAATGTGAGTAAAATAAATATATGTGTATATATACTTGTATATTCATATTCCACAGCCAAGAATGTTGATTACAGAGGAAAAAATAAAAGATTTCAATGTTGAGTTATTTCTTATATTAATAATCTTCATTTTAAATAACATCTCTATTCATCTAAAATATATTTCTGGTGTACCTCGTTAGGAATGGGGTGAGTTTCAATTGATTGAATAATATATCATCAATCTGTTCATCTTGTTTGAGATTCACACATTTGAAGGGAGATATTCATCAGCACATGAAGTGCTATGTTAAGTTTTAATGACTAACGTTTTGTAAAATTTAACTACCTCAGAAGACTGATAAATATTTAATCAAATTGAGATAGTAAAGAGTAAAAAATGTCAATGTATTCCTTAGAGGAAAAGCAAATGTACATTGAAGTGAAGATAAACATAACTTTAGGTTGAATTATTTATGAAAATATATTTTATGTATGTATATTAATGTGCACAGACAGACTTCCGCTTAGGTTGGTCACATGACAACTTTGGGAACCACTTGAATAAACTATAGTTCTGAAGGAAACAGTAATCATTTTCTTGGCACAAATTAAACCCTGCTTGATCATCAATATTTCCTACTTCCTCCAGGACTACAATTATGAAAGTAATACAACCTTCAGGAAAAAAAATGAGTGTCCCTTCACTTAATGTCATGGATTAAAATGGTCAGTAGACACACACAGACTCACTTTCATGGATGTAGATGTCCATATACTCGTTCAGAATTTTAATTTTTAACACTATTTTTTAGGGTTGGATATCTGAAAGCTTTGAATTTCTGGTCCCCTTGCATCCATATCCCTCCAAAATGATATTACAGTGTTTGTCACATATTTAGTCTATATAATAATATAAAATTTCCTGATAACATAAAGCTTCCTGCATGTCTTGGGCAAGTCCTCTACAAGTGTGTTACATTGCTCAGCAAAATTGGAAGCTGTGTGGAGATGATGTACACTATTTAATGATATAGTGTTTTACATATAAATTTATATATTTACACCTTTACATAAATATGTAAGATATTTTACATATGTAGTTGTCCATGAAATGCATCCTGATGGATTAATAGAAAGTAATACTACCCAGTTTTCCAGAGTGTAGATATTTTCAGTACTTCTTCCTTACTGTCTCTATACTGGTGTGACCTTATCCATATATGCTCTTCGCACTCTGAACCCATCCACCATGAGGCTTTCACTGGATATCAAAGAAATCGGCCTGCCTGATCTTGAAATTAAAACCTAAACTAAAACCTGCAGTCCGCAACAGTAATTTATCTTATATAGAGAGTCATTTTCTTTCTTTTATCCTTTTCTTTTATTTTAGATTACAATACAATTCAGTTCTACATATCAGCTACGGATTCCCTTGTTCTACCCCCTCCCACCCCCCTCCCCTTCTCCTCAGCCTACCCCCCATTCCCATTTCCTCCAGGGCAAAGCCTCCCCTGAGGATTGAGATCAACCTGGTAGACTCAGTCCAGGCAGGTCCAGTTCCCTCCTCCCAGGCCTAGCCAAGGGACCATGCATAAGCCCCAGGTTTCAAACAGCCAACTCATGCACTGAGCACAGGACCCGGTCCCACTGCCTGGATGACTCCCAAACAGATCAAGCCAATCCACTGTCTCACCCATTGAGAGGGCCTGATCCAGTTGGGGGCCCCTCAGCCATTGGTTCATAGTTCATGTGTTTCCATTCCTTTGGCTATTTGTCCCTGTGCTTTATCCAACCTTGGTCTCAACAATTCTTGCTCATATAAACCCTCCTCTTTCTCACAAATTGGACTCCCAGAGCTCTACCCGGGGCCTAGCCGTGGATCTCTGCATCCAGATCCCTCAGTCATTGGATGGGGTTTCAAGCATGACAATTAGGGTGTTTGGCCATCCCATCACCAGAGTAGGTCAGTTTGGGCTATCTCTCAATCATTGACAGCAGTCTATTGTGGGGTATATTTGTGGATTTCTTTGGGGGTCTCTAGCACTTTGATTCTTCCTATTCTCATGTGGTCTTCATTTACTATGGTCTCCTATTCCTTGTTCTCCCTCTCTGTTGTTGATCCAGCTAGGATCTCCCGCTCCCCCTAAGCTCTCTTTCCCTCGAACCTCGCCCTTCACTTCCCCCACTCATGTCCAGGCTGTTCATGTAGATCTCATTCCATTTCTCTATCATTGGGAGATCCCCGTGTCTTTCTTGGGGTCCTGTTTTCCAGGTAGCCTCCCTGGTGATGTGAGTAGCAGTCCAGTCATCCTTGTTCCACATCTAGTATCCTCCTATGAGTGAGTACATACCATGTTTGTCTTTCTGAGTCTGGGTTACCTCACTCAGGATGATTTTTTCTAGATCCATCCATTTGCCTGCAAACCTCATGATGTCATTGTTTTTCTCTGCTGATTAGTATTCCATTGTGTATATGTACCACATTTATTTATCCATTCTTCAGTTAAAGGGCATCTAGGTTGTTTCCAGGTTCTGGCTATTGCAAACAATGCTGATATGAACATAGCTGAGCAAGTGCTCTTGTGGTATGATTGAGCATTCCTTGGGTATATGCCCAAGAGTGGTATAGCTGGATCTTGGGGGAGATTGGTTCCCAATTTTCTAAGAAAGTGCCAAGACCCTGCAATCTCCAAGCCCTGCCCCCATGCCCATCTGCCCGAGACCCCAGCCACTTCTTGAGACTTAGAGACTGGCCCCCAGCTCCCATCCTGCTCTGGCAAGGTTGAAAGTAATTTTCTTATTGAATATTACTTAATATTCTAATTATGAATATTAATAGTGTGAGTATCCTTTCATTGAAAATATATTTTTTTCTCACATAATATATCTAGAATTATGGTTTCCCATTCTGTTACTACTACCATCTCCTCCTCACTTCCCCTGGTGTCCAGATCATCCCCTTATCTGACTTTCATCAGGAAACAAACAGGCTTCTATGTGATAATAATAAAACAAAAAATGAAACTAGACAAAACAAACAATGATAATTGATTGGCAAGTTTGAAGAACTTAAATTTCCAAACATTATGGTTTATGTAGTATATTTTTAGAGTTATTTCTAATGAAAAACAGAACTAATCAAGTGATGTGTACTTTTTATTAATGTTAAATAAACTGAACCCTTGATATATATATATATATATATATATATATATCTTATATATATATGTATTAATAATCTATATCTTATATATATTAATAATATATATATTCTTTACTACCACATTTTCAGGATGATATAAAATTTTATTCACAACATTATATAAACCTCACATTCTAAATAATCATTGAGTTTGTACCCTGTGCAAAATACTGCTCATATTTCAGAGATAATTTAATTAACTTTGAAATTAAATGGCATTTAAAATCAAATCAAATTGGAACTGATTAAAACTTGTGAGAAGAATGTTTAACTAAAGATGAAAATAAATTTTTTTCAATAATACTCTTTATTATTTAAAACTTTCATAAATGTATAAAATGTATATTTTTCATATCTATCCACCATTATTTTCTCCAATTTTCCTTGTGCCCCTCATCTCTTCTTCCTTAATGAGAAAATATTTTAGCAAAAATCAGAGTTAACATGTAAGAATAACATATATATATATTATTTAATTCGTATAAAATGAATTTTACATTGTATGTTGAAATTATGATACTCTTTTGCAGGTAGAAATGTAAAACTATTCATTTCTCATCTGTATTCTGAATTATTTAAGCAAATTTGTGTGTCTTCATTTGTAAATGTATGTGGTATAATTTAGCTTAATCAGATAGAAACATGAATGTGCACAGATAAAAGTATAACTATTGCTGAAGTGAGATACTAATAGCATTGTATTATTGCATAACATGTGTTTGGAGCTAGACAAATGGTACTCTTTCAGTGTTATATAATAGCAATTTATGCTATAAATATTTCATAATTTTCCAATTTTTTCCTGAAAGGACATTGAGACTTTAAATGTCTAATCTTTTCTATACTGGTCGTCTTTGTGTATAATGACTATCCATTTTGTACATTCTTAATTCTTTGATTCAATAAAAAAAACATCTTCAGTGTTATATCTAGGGGATGAGTGTTTGAGGTACAGCAACTGCACAAACTCCAGTTTCAAAAATAATTAGCAATTACTTATTGGATAAATTAACTTCTGTGACTCAGTTAATTCAAAGATGAAAGTTATTCATAAAGATGAAAATATTATTGTCTGAGAGAATAGTTCTACTATTAATAGATGTTAATTTATATGAACATTTTGAAAAATGCTTGGTCTATATAAATAGATGTACTCATGAGTTCTATCCTAATTTATGAAAGAAATAATGCATATTGGAATAATTGGTGAGATCAAATAATTTTTAAGGAATCATTTCAATACCTTATCAATCTTCCAAAAATGAAGATTAAAATATTGAATATAATTAACTCTAATGTTGGGAAATAATCTACAAGAGATGGCATTAGCTCTCATATTAGGATTAGATTTGGGTACTTTTTATTATTTAAAGTGAACAATATACTACCTTAACATTTTAATGGACAATTATGTATAACATGTATATCTAAACTCTTTAGTTTTCTTTCTTTTTCTTCTTTTTTTAATCAAGACAGAACTTCTCTGGGTAGTTTTGGCGCCTGTCCTAGATATCACTCTGTAGACCAGGCTGGCCTCGAACTCGCAGAGATCCACCCGGCTCTGCCTCCAGAGTGCTAGGATTAAAGGTGAGAGCCACTGCCGCCCGACTTAGTTTTCCTATTTCTCATGTAACAAATCTTCCACAGTAAATTTTACTCATCCTGTATTCAGAGTCAAACTGTAGCTTTCACCTATTACATGACCTTCTGTGAGCGCTTCTTCTTTGAGCTTTGCAGGGCTACTTTCAGTCTGTGGTGCTCTGAGTCACAGCAGTGGCTGAGTGTCTTTAGAAAGCACATGCAGGTTGGTGTAGAAGTGTGATTCCTTAGACCCTAGAGTTCTGCTTCTGACAGCAAGTAACATACAGTTCTTCCAAAGTCACTAATGTTTAAGTGCTGATCCTAACCACTGTGTATATAAATATGCCACAGGAATGACACTTTGTAAAAATCTCTACACAAGAATGTTCAAATCTCTTTTGGTAGTTTACTTTTATACATGTTCTTATTTAGCCCATCATCATTGGGACAGTAATGTCAACATAGCAACAAAAACTACATCCACATGAGGACACAGTTAAACAAAAAGACATTTGGAAATTGTGTTCTGTTGACTTACAACAGAGGATTTATGTCTACTCATCTCTCTCCGCTCTTCTAGTTAATGTGGAAGACAATCCAATGTTCCAATGTATGTTTCAATTTTATTTATAAAGTTTTATTTCCACAGACATAGTAAACACTATTGGAATTTTAAGGCAAACTACAAATTATAGTCAATATTTTTACTAGTTTTTAAGATCACGATAAAGAATATCAGTTATTTTAGATACACTATGTTTACAATGTTGAATCAAACCATAATAGAGTTCATTTGTGAGTAACAGAGGGCTGAATTGCTAACATGATTGAAACACCCAAAGTCATTCTTGCTTGATGAGTTTAGTTCTGAAATGTGTTGAGTCTGAAATGAGTCTGATTTTACTCAGCTACGTATTGATAATAGAAACAATTATTATACAAAGGCAAGCACAACTTCATTGTAGTAATCATTTACAGTGTTTGTGGTCAATATTGGTACTGATTTAAAGGTCTTTAGGAGCAATTAATAAGACATAATTTATAAAATAATTTCATAATGTACTGCTAAAATTAAAAACTATTTTATCATCAAGATCACAGCTGGCTGCAGGGGGCTACTGACAACACTTTCTAGGGAGAAAACAACTGTCTGTGAGTAGAACCAGATATCAGAAAGTACCCTACACATGTACTTCCAGCACTGTCTACTTCTTAACATAGGAAATTAAGCATTCAATGTGATCAAATATAAAACACAAGAAGCAACAAACTTAAATATGTTATTCTGCTGTGGAATGTCTTTCTGTATGCTGTGAATATGTATTGCTCTGATTGATTGATAAATAAAGCCATGTAGCCTATGCAAGTCAAGTTATAGTTAGGCAAGGAATTGAAGAGAGGGACAGGAAGAAGAAAAGCAAAGAGAGGAGAGGCCACCCAGCTGCCCTAGGAGCAAGATGCCAGCAGACCAGTAAAGCCATGGAACATGTGGCAAAACATAGATTAGTAGGAATGGGTTAATTTAAGATATAAGATCTAGCTAGCAAGAGGCCTGCCATAGACTATACAGTTTGTAAATAATACAACCCTCTGGGTTTACTTGGGTCTGAGAGGTTGCAGGACCTGGCAGGACACAGGAAAACTTCTGATTACATTATTCATTAATCTAAAGCAATTTTAATACCTATATTTTGACAATACTGACTTCTGAATTCATTTTCTTTTTCTTTCATAGCTGAGGAAAACATAGGTATTTAAATCTTTAAGGAGACATCTTTTTTCATTTCATATATTTTATCACTTTATTACTGAAATTCTCTTACTCCTAAATGGTGATATTCACATTCATAACGTTATAAATTGACCTCTTTCAAGAGTATAATTTCTGCCGGGCGGTGGTGGCGCATGCCTTTAATCCCAGCACTCAGGAGGCAGAGCCAGGCGGATCTCTGTGAGTTCGAGGCCAGCCTGGTCTCCAAAGGGAGTTCCAGGAAAGGCGCAAAGCTACACAGAGAAACCCTGTCTCGAAAAACCAAAAAAAAAAAAAAAAAAAAAAAAAAAAGAGTATAATTTCTTTTCAAGTAGCTCAGAGCTGTTGTCAAAATGTACTCATGTCAATTTGAGCTGCTGAGCAATCATTTAAAACACTACCTATGTTAATTTCCTTTAATATTGACTCTATCTGCTCTCAAAAAGCTTACCACAGGTATATTTGTGTGTAGCTGAAGTTTTCCTGTGTCCCAGCCTGCCAGAGATCAGCGCCAGTCCTGTAGCCACTCAGATCCATGTAAACACACAGAGGCTTATATTATTTACGAAATGTATGGTCATTTGTTCAAGCTTATTACTGAATAGCTCTTATACTTAAGTTGACCCATAATTCTTATTTATGTTTAGCCACATGGTTTGATACCTTTTCCCAGTTCTGCCTTCACATCTTGCTTCTCATGGCAGCATCTGGCAGCATCTCCTGACTCAGCCTTCCACTTCCCAGCATTTTCCTCTCTCATTGTCCTGCCTGTACTTCCTGCCTGGCTACTGGCCAATTAGCACTTTATTTATTAACCAATCAGAACAACACATTCACAGCATACAGATATCCACAGCACTTCCCCTTTTCTTTGTTTTCAAAAAGGAAGGTTTTAACTTTAATATAGTAAAATTATGTATAAAAAACAATTATCAAGCAAGAATTACAGTTACAATATCTAGTCTGTTTATATATCTAGTCTATTTGTATTTGGTAAAATTAAAGAAGATATCCTATCTATCCTATATTTGTGAATCTAAGGTTTCATATCTAACTTAACTTTTATCATAACTAAGGGAATTATAACTATCTAGTCTTCAACTACATAAAAGACCTCAGAAGGATTTAATATTACCTGAGAAATGGGTGAAGGATGCAAACAACTTTCAGAAGTCTTGCGACAGTAGACAGAGACAACTGGTAACCAGCCTGCTTTGAATCTCCTCTAAAGACTAAAGTTCTCTGTCTGTGTAAAAGGATGTCTTTGTAACTGAGAATCCTATGTCAGTCTGACTAATGTAAAATATCCCAGTATTATTTCTATACATCAAAATTATATTGCTTAAACAGAAATCATCTTCCTGAACACCCACAGCTATATGTGTGCCCAATAAGTGTCCAACAGATCACTAAAGGGCTGTGGAAATCACCCCACAGCTGTTCTTATTAGGGAGGCATAGCAGTGACATCTTAGAAAGTTATGGACAGAAAACCCCACAGTTTTGGGGTTACTGACTGTAAATGTGTCCGGTGGGTCAACTTGTCAAATACTAATTTTCACCTTCTTAATACTTCCATGGCCCTCAGCAATGGATCATGTTAACAAACATTTTTAACCTTGTTACTTAAAATTTTTCTTTTGTTACAGTTATATTGATGATGACCTTTTTTTCTGAATATGAGCCTGTTACACCAAAGGTAAGTATTACTGAACTCTAAATATCTAAAGGGCATGGAGTGTGTACAATATTTGGATGATGGATGGTCAATCATGGAGTGATAAATACATGGTTGGAATTTCTAATTCTGCTCCACTCCACATAAATCATATAGAACCCTTTCACACTGGCTACATTAGAAAGGGGAATTATTTCACACAGAGTTTGAGTAAAATACTCAAATACTTTGTACCTGAAGAAAAAAATATACAGCCAAAGCATTGTTAAAATCTCTACTCATTACAGAATGAGACCTACATAAGAATAGTTGAAGTTTACCTTTATTTTGTTTCTGAGACAGTGTTCTAAACCGTGGTAGCACAGACTTCTCAGGAATGCACTCTATTACCTACATTGTTTTCAAACTCATGGCACCCTCCTGGTTCAATCACCAGGACTAGGATTAGAGCATGATTCACCATACTTGCCCTGCAGCATAATTTTCAACTTGTTAGTATTCCATTCACAAGAAAATATTGCTGTGGATTTAATGAAATTATGTTTTTACAGTTTTCCCTAAAGGTGAGATTTTGTGTTTTCTATTCCTGCATGAAACTAAAGTATTATTCCCTGTACAAGTTTGTTCAAGCTTTTAATATAAGATGCCAAAATTATGAAGCACTCTGTATCAAATATATTCAGTATTGATTGTTTGGGTAAAAACATGGCTAACTATTAGTTACTGTATACTATTCAAGACTTCTTTCAGAAATTTTATATATAATTTCTGTAACTTGCACTTGTCCATTCATTGTTTATTTTCATTATAAAGTTGATTGGACATTATTTATAAATGCTTTTTCAAGATTGTGGTGCTTAAAACTGCTGACTGATAATTCTTCCTTTTTTAAACCACTTGTTTAAAAATGTTTTAAAGCTTTTGTCATAAGAAATAAAATTTTGTACCATTTTTTTCATATATTGCTGGTTATTTATTATAGACTATGTCATTCAGAATTGAAAATTCTGTTTAGAGTCAGGATTCAAAAGAGAGTAAAACAGAAATAAATGCAATATTCTCATTTTAGTATTATTATACAGAGACAATACTGGCATCTATGTTTTGGGAGCTGAAAATCCCAAATGTTCTTGGCTACCAAAATCATAGCCAGGCATGCTAATATTTTCTTTTCTTATTTCTGCATTTATTAGCATAAAGTGTGATGCTAGCAAAATCGGCAGATTCAAACACCAAATTGCTAAACAGGGCTGAAAATCTGTTAATGCTAAATTACCAAAAATATTTGAGTTGGGAAATGAATAACTTTTTGTAATTCCATTGAGCTTTTCAATTTTTAAAAATATGATGAAATCCAAATATGTTACAATTTCTTTAATTTACAACTTCTCATTCAAATCAACTCCATTTACCTTTCAGTATATTTTAAAAGGTGTGCACACATGCATATAGATTCAATATAATATTTTTAAACCTGTTCAAAATACAATTATAAATGAATACTTAGGTTGAGAAGGCACATATATCATGAATGGTGATTCATTGATACATAAAATGAAATACTTTTCAAGCATTATTTCCAACTATATCTCAGATTTCTTATAAAATTTCTGGTAGTTTTCTGATTAAACTGGCCAAATAAATAAAAAACCATTTTCCCAATATTTTTCTTAAGTGAATTGAGTCTATTTCAAAGATTTCACCACTGAGTCATCTCTCTAGCCCCAGTTTGACATCTTCTTACATTTTTGTGACTTAATATAAATATAGTAGATGTACAGAATGGATGTACATTCAGTAATCCAGAAAAAAAAGAAACAATGATTTTGGCAGGAAAATAAAAGGACTCTAATTATTTCAAAAACTCTTATTTTTTAACTGAATTATTTTTAATTCTTTAATATTCCTCTGTCACAGCTACAGTTTCTCTTGCTGTGATAAAATACATAACTACAAGCAACTTGGGCAGGGGTGGTTGAATTTTCCATATACCTTACCATCTATCATCTAGGTAAGCCAGGTCCTGTGAAGGCAGGAACCTAGATACAAGGTTTTAATCAGAGGCCATGGAGCAGTGATGCTTACTAGGTTAATCCTCATGGCTTGCTCATCCTGCACTATTATATAACTCGGGACTGTGGTGACATTTTATTTGTGCTGAAACGTGATATTTTATTTGTATGTTAATAAGTAAAGTTTGTCTGGAAATCAGAGGTAATAGTGAGCCATAAATAGAAGTCAGGTGGTCATGGCACACCCCCTTAATCTGATCACATGGCAAGCAGAGTCTCTGTGTGTTCAAGCACACAGCCAAGCGTGGTGACACATGCCTTTAATCCCAGTACCAACCACAGAGACCTGGAGGTCTATATAGACAGGCAGTGATGAGAAAGTGACGTGGTTGGGCTTAGAGCCAATGAGAAGGCAGAACAGGAAAGGCAATAAAGGCGCAGGTTAAAGAGGAAGAGGCTCTCTTGGGAAGCTACAACGTGGTGGTAAGCTAAGGTTAGTTGGCGGCTTTTGCTCTGATCTTTAAGGATTACACCCCTGTATTTGACTCTGTTTCTTATTTAATAAGACTGCTTAGACATTCGTCTACAGGGGACCATCTAGCCAAAGGTGGCACCACCCACAATGTGATGTCCCTTTAATCAAACATTAATAAAAAAAAAATGTCTCACAGGTTTGTGCACAGGTCAGTCTGGTGGGGGCATTTTCTCACCAGAGGTTCTATCTTCCAAATGACTCTTGATTATGTCAAATTGAGAAAACACTAGCCAACACATTCTCTATTTGGTCAATTTCATATATGTTTCTTTTGATTTTTTAGGGTAACTTTCCAAATTTCAAATTCCATTATTTTTTTAAGTATAACTGATTATATGCCAAGTGTCTTGTTCAAGCTTTGCAGTGATTATCATTCCTTCTATGGCTATGGTTTCAAAGCAGTCAGTGTGCACTAGACTTTGTTTTCTGACTTCCTGAATAATATTTTAATTTAGTTCTTATTTTATAGCATTAGAAGGTATTTATATCCTCTTAATCTGGCAATTTTCATTTATGAGCTTACTAAGTCCATGTCTCCAGCCTCTTTATTACTGTTTTATAGGGTCCAGTGACTATGTGCTGTAGGAAAAATTAGTTTCTTTGTCACTTGAACCATGGTATTGCTACTTTACTTTCTAACTTTCTGAATTGCCAAAGACTATGTTCCTTTACTGTAAAAGATTTTTTTATTACCAGTAAGGTTCAACGACTATTATTTCAAATTTTTGATCCTATTCCAGGGAATGTATGTTGACCATCTACTTGAATAACAGATGCAAGTAATACTTCAGGAGTAAATAAAAGTGGACCTAGATCTTTTATTGACAGCCTGAGATATCCTTTGGCACCCAACGTTTCATTTCTCACCCATTTGGTGTCTGTCAGCCATTCTTCTCACTTCTGGAACTGCCATGAGAAATTTAGATGCGTACTAGTAAGTTACTCTATGATTTATGTTATATTTTAGTACTAATTTTCATGTTTCTTTCTATGATTCCATGTATTTTCTGCTTTCACATTCTGATGATAACGGCATTCGGATATTTCTGTCATTGACTTCATATTACCTTTGGAGGAAATATAAGAGACTGAGTCTTGGTGCCACCTTTTCCTTCCAGCTGTCACCAACAAGTTCTATTTTTTGCTAATATTTTAAACCCAGAAGAACTCAAGAGTTGTTAACAGTACTCAACTAATCTACTAAACTATCACATTTGATTTTCTTTTAATTTTATTTTCAATTTAATATGTACCTTTGATTAATTTTTAACTTTCTCAGACATTTCCCTTGCAAATAGAAGAAATATATTTGAGATGTATCACACACCAAGCTATGCATCATTATCTCCTCCAAATAACAACATGGAGCAATATATAATAATTAAATACCAGAGAAAGTAATACTGGAGAAAGTTATTCAACAACTGAAAAGTTCAACATTTGAACCAAGTTGTAAATATTTTAAATGACCAGGACTATTTTATTCTAGTGAGTATTTTGTTCTACAAATTTGAAATGCCAGTTAAAATTATGCCATGGGCAAAATTGCTACTCAAACAGGAGTACTAAATTACCACAACTGCTTAGAGTTCATAAGAGTGCAAGCTTGCAGGTAGGAAATTTTATTAGGTGCAGGAAATATCATTTTCAATTGTAAACAAACTAATGGGGGATAAAGACAACCACTTGTAGAACAATAACCAATGAGATTCTATTTCCAATTTTAATGAAGGGGTGTGGTTTATTTAAATGTGTATATAAACACACCTAGATCTAGAGACTCACAAAGCCATTTGGAGCCATTGGAAATGGGTTTAGATAAAAGTATATATATTACTGTTATGGTATTTATAAGTTGCTTTAATTGACTTAAATATATTTCAATTGTTAATTGACCTGTTGTGACCAACTCAACTTACACTTGATATAAGTTTTTTTGTAACATTCTAAAGCAGTTTCTCAAGTGAGAAATATAATTCAGTAATTCATGTAACAATTTGTTTTATATCCATAAACATATTTTAAAACCATAAAATTGTCTGGACAAAGCAAAAATCATTTTAGAGTGGCTTCATATTTTTAATAAACTCCTCTATATTATTCTTAATCCTGATTTGTTAACTTACACTCAAATTACACCTTCCTTTATATCAAATTAGATTGCACTACTTAAAAAGAACTGTAGATAGAAGGTCAGGATAGTGACAGCAATTTCCAAATCCTGTAGTGCTTGAGTAAATAGTTGTGCCTATGGTAGAGGAGAAGAGTAAATATTTTTTCTTCTGTATTGTTATTTCAGAGTACTGTTATGGTGTATTAAAGATTAGGATATTACTATTTATTAATTAATATGGACTTCAGACATTAAAAATCCCAACTCTTTGTATGCCATAGAGCAGAATAACATCAAAATAAGATCTTTGTAAACTGAACATATTTGAAGCCATTGGAAATGGGTTTAGATAAAAGTATGTATGATTGGAAGTCACCAACTGTGCAAATTCCAGAATAAATTTCCATCATTAAACAATGCATGAATGTTTTCATGTAGTAGTTAAATCTATGCATATGAACCTTATGCTATTCAATCTTAAATAGCTTAAACAAGCAAGGATATTTGAATCATAACTTGATAAATGACTGCTATGATAAATTTTCAGGCGGGATGTAATTCATTTCAAAATTAAAGGTTGGCCAAGGAACACGGGAAACCATGATCAACTCCACATTTGTTATTACATGTATATTTTATTTGGGAACACTCGACACTCTGTTCTTCACCTATCCATGTAACTTAAAAGATTGGTCAATTCAACAAGATTAAACAAAATGATTAGGATTTACATTTGAATCCGTATTATCATAATTTTTAAAACATAATTTGTTTTATTTTTTCCATCATATGAGTGTATGTGTGTCTGCTTAAGGACAGGAGCACAGGTTCTCCAGGAGGCCAGAGGAAGGCTTTGGACTTTCCAGAGTTTGAGTTACAGGAATTTGTGAGTCTCTAGATCTAGGTGCTAGGACTCAACTGGGTCCTCTGCAAGAGTATTATGTACTGTTAGATGCTGTGTGATCTTCCCCGGGCCCATAAAGTATCTTTAGCAAGACACAGATATAAATTATGTAATGATTAATGAGCATAAACGTAGAAGGAAGCACACTTTCTGTAATTTCAAGAGATCAATGAAGCCAGAACTCAATAGTACACTGTAGCAATGTTGATGAGAAAGTCACTTGCAGTTAGAGTCACAACACCATTCATACCTAGATTTAATTAACATATATTGTTCTTTAGCAGTTCCACTCCTTTTAAATCAGCACTTAATGTTTACATTTATTGGCATTTTCTGTTACAACATATAGACTAAGATATTCTTAAGACATATTCCCCACTTTTCAAATGCACAGAGTCATGGCATGTAATCTATTCAACAAATAATTTTACTTTCAATTTATATTACATCATGTCTGCCCTAACAACATTCTTTAAACCTTTATGTTCTAGAAAATATGAAAAACAAATTACATCTCCTGATAAAGCCTTCAGTGAAGTAAAATTTTATTTTTCAGTTAATAAGCATGGAAATGCTTTTTTAAAATAATTCAACACTGACTAAATTACCATAATTTTTAAATATGTAAGCTTTAATTATGGCTACTTTGAAATAATCTCACATCACAATTTCTTATAAATCTCTTGAGAAAACAACTAATCAGTTACATTTTGGAAGAAATATTTATATAAATCTTAGTGACAAATATCAATTTTCCTACCATGGTATCCTAGGACAGAGGCTATGCATGATCATGTACACTCCCACAATAGTATGAAGAGTAACAATATTGCTTTAAAAGTGCAAAGTCAAACTAATGGTCTGCTTTAGGGCAAGCAAGAAAGCAGACACATTAAAAATGACAAACATTCCTTTATTAATCTGACACGCTAGAAATTGTCCTTAAATAAAGTTTACAGGAAATAAATCTCATGTGACAAATTCTATTATGCTGGCAAATTTGTTTCTACATTCTCAACATTCCTTTGTGTTTAACTTTAGAGTAAATTAACATTTGATAAAATATAATAGTTCCATCCCTATGAAACCACTGATTGTATATTTGTATGTACTTCCAGAACTTAAATCAGCATGAGCTATCTATCCATATTCTTACTTTCAGTATTTTGAATTTTGTAAAATCACAGTATTCATTCCAATTTGTGGTTAATTAACCAAATTCTTTCCTATTTGTTAGCAGTTTCCACTTGTATTTCATTCCTTAGTTTAACCTAACATACCTTCTCCTACTTTATCTAGTATTGATAATAATTTTTCAAGAAGGCATATTTTAAATATATCTTAATTTACATATTAAAACCTGGCACAAGGAAAGAAACATTATAATTTGTCAAAACAAAACAAAAGAAAAAATAATTAATCCAAAAAAGATGAATTACTAATTCTGTAGAATAAGCTTTTATGACAAAATTATAGGTTTCTAAAACATATACTTACAATTTAGTTGTTTCCAGGCATTGAAGACTATTTGACTATAACAAACCCACAGTAATATGTGTTAGTTTCATGGTCTTCATTATAATTCCTTCTCTAGCAACTATAATTTATATATGTAATCCATTACAAAGAATCATTGGCTCATTTTAAGCCAATGGAAATCTCTGCTTTTGGATAACTCTTATCCTTATGTAAGTAACCTAAGAGGAACCAATATGTACAATCTCATGTACATATTCAATGATCTCAAAGGCAGCATAAATTGTATTACAAATATATTTGGTAAGAGTATGTGTTACATTTTATTATGTTAGATTCATTTAAGTAATGAGTAAAATATAATTATTGAATGAATTAATTGAGCAAAATGATTTTACAAAATATGTGTTCATATTGCATAACATTTAAATCAAGGCTAGCAAATCTATCTTTTCAAATATTACTATTTCTGGTTAAAACTTCCAAATTGTTCCTTTTAGCTATAACTACATGTTGTATATCATCTGTACTCCCACTACTACATATTAGAATGCTTCATTTATGTGTAACAAGAACTTAGTCCTTATTGATTAACTTTTACAAATCTTTTAAAACGTAACATTTTACTAATCATTACAGAATTTCATATGTACACATACATTATATGTTTATTATATTCATACCTATTCCTCCTTTTAACACCCCCCAGACCAATATACTTTGTCATACTCAGTTCTATTCTTTTAGAACCAAACACAATTGGAGAAGGAAAGAATGTCAATGTACTGCTGTCTAATCATAGTCTGCTACACTCATAGATGGGTCTCAAGCCTAATGGTCATCAGAGAGCCTTCATCCACCAACTGGCAGAAAGAGATGCATAGAAAAACAGCCAAACATTAGGCTGATTTCAAAGAATCCTGCTGAAGAGAGAGAGGAGAGATTCTAGGAGCCAGAGGGTTCAGGACATCACAAGAAAAAACACAGAATCAACTAACATGGGATCATAGGAGCTCACAGAACCTGAACCAACAATCAGGAAGCCTGTGTGGAACTGATTTAGGCCCACTGCATACATGTGGGGGTTGTGTAGCTTGATCTTCTTGTAGAAATCCCAACAGTGGAAACAGGGACTGTTCCTAAAGTTTGGGTGGCTTTGGGGACCTTATTCCTCATACTGGACTGCCTTGCCCAGCCATAAAACAAGGAGAGGTGCCTATTCCTACTGCAACTTGATATGCCATGTTTTGTTGATATCCGTTGGAGGCCTGACCTTTTTGAACAGAAATTGAGGAATACAAGAGGGGGAGGGGCAGAGAGGGGGTGGGAGGGAGAAACTACAGTTGGAAAGTAAAATAACTAAATAAAATAAAAACTAAAAAATGTTAAATATAATGGGATTTGTTGAGTCCACTTAGATGTGGGACCATCTAATAGAACATACCAGGTCTTACCAGTTACGCTGACTTTAAAAATACTGAATTTCCCTCACTAAAGAGCCATCAATTGTCAATAGCTCAGTATCTGGAGTCAGGGACTCATGAGTCCCTCCCACTCCATGCTCACCTGTATTTTCCACTGGTGTCATGAGATCTACTTTTCTAGATTCCATGTGTGAGTAGTAACAGGCAGAATTTGCATTTCTAAGTTTAACTAACATGTTTTAAAATAAGTCTCACAGTTCTACTTGGTTTTTCTTATTTTTTTTTTTTAACGAATGGGAAAGCCTCCTTCTTTTTCCATTTTTGGACTGGATAATATTCCATCATGTAAACTCACCATATTCTGTCATCTATCATCTAATAGACACTCAGGTGCTTCCATTTCTTGTCTAGTAGAAACAATGTTTCAGTGAACATTGGAGAACAGAACACCCTTTGGCATAGTGAGTTCGTTTTTCTTACGTGTATACTTGGAGTTGGAATGGCAAGATAGTATTGTAGCACTTTTTATTGTTTAAGGAAACTACATAGTGTTTGCAATGTCGGTTTTCACTCCCACCGGCAGTTTCCCATGTGTCCCTTTGCTCTATTTACCTCACCAGCATTTGTTCATGTAATTATGATAAGTACCATTATTAATAGGATGAAGTGATAACTCATTGTAGATTTGATTTTTTGTATCCAGAACAAGTGAACTTTAACACATTTGCATGTATCTATTAGTTATTTGTATTCTTCCTTTTCAGAAATACCCATGTCTGTTACCTCCACTTTTTTTGTAAGTATATTATCTCAATTGGATGTTTCTGATAATAGGAAACTGATGAAATGTTTCAGAAATTACTTATTTTTAACATATAGAAGTAATTGTTACCATTTTAATGGTTTTAGGCATCAGACTTCAGTTATAATGAGTTTATACAGGATGCTTACAAGAATGGAGCTTTCTCCATTTCTCAGAATAATTAAAACTCTCAGTGAGTTTCAATTCCTTGAGTGTCTTTTTCTTAGCCATTTGTGTCTCTTAATTTCAATATGACAAAACTCATTTTTACATTTCAAATAAGCCAAGTCTCCCGGAGATACATTCTTTCATTTTTTGATTGTTTGAGAGTATCTCTCTTTCTTTCTCATTTGTGACTGTTACCTCTGCTGGTATACTATAATTATTAGATATTTTCATGTGTTTGTTCTATGAAAATACTGTATGCAAGGCTTCTCTCTCCTATGTTCCTTCTCAGAAGTCTATGAAGAATGAATTGGAGTTCCTCTAATTTTTATATGTTGCTCTTTCCCTGTGAACTTTAGTATTTTAGATTTTTCCTGTGATGGCTAGATTTTAAGGAGGCATAAGTTATATAAGCTAGACTTATTTAAATTTGATTACTGACCTTTGAAGTTCCTACCATGTATATCTGTAGCTCTTTCTTTCTTTCTTTCCTTCTTTCTTCCTTTCTCTCTTTGTTTCTTTTTTTATTTCTTCTTTTCTTAATTTTTAAACATTTTGTAAATCTTTTTTCATTGAATAAACTTTATACTATTTTGATATAAAGTTAATTCTTGAATTTCTAAATTCTATTGAACACCATTATATTGAACACATGGTCAATTTTAAATGTCCAAAAATGTATATAAACTTTCTTCATTCCTCTCTGATTGAATATTTTTGGTCAGTCTTTCTTTGATGAAACTCATTCATTTGTCTCACTGATTTATTCTATTATTGACATAGTCTATCACTTTTTTATTTTATTGACTGTAGTTTGATATCAATGATTTTGGCTCAGTTTTATTAATTACGTCCAACTCATTTTTAAATATTACTAGTAAAACATTTGCATTATTCTTTCAAGTTCATTGACCCTTAAATACCAGCACACGTACACACACACACACACACACACACACACACACACACACACACACTCACACTTAAATTCTCTGTGATATCTTCTATATTGTTTTCTCCTTGACAGTTTCTTATACCTTATTTCAAGCACTATGTGAGGTCACGTTTTGAGATTATTAATGGACTATAATGTGATCAAAACAAAGGAGAATTATGCATGTATATCCACTTTAGTTGGTAAGCTTTGTTTATGCTTATCTTAATGAATTTCTGCTCTTCAATGAGCCTATAATCACTTCCACACTTTCATCCTTTTGATTATATCTACTTATAGGTTTTCTATGAAACTGCTGTGCTTGTGCTATTATTATTTTGCCAGTTTTATATATTCAGTTTTGTCCTAATTTCACTATTGATACTTATTATGAATAAGCAATCAATGTGTCTAGTGTATAGTCCTTTTCCATAAGCTTCTGTTTGGATCCACAGAGGTACAGAAATCTTTCCTGTTGTCACAAATCTATGGCTAATAAAACATATGTATACACCAACATTATACCTATGGCCCTGCATATGTCCACCCTGCCATGAATAAGAACAACCTGAGTTCAGGTTCTGGGGAGGCCAGAACAGTCATGAATGATTTAAATAAGGCCCCACTAATGAGAGAATGCCACTTTTTAAATGGACCCATGGCACAAGACAACTGGAAAAAGCTGTAGGTGATTGTAAATAAAATAAATGCCCAACACATTATAAATACATATCTTTTAATCACAGCACTCTAGAGGCAGAAGCAGGTGGGACTCTATATAAATTTGAGCACAACCAGAGTTATTCTGGTAGTTTGACTGAAGATTGGCCTTAAGCTCACAGGGTATGTCCTTATTTGAAAGGATTATGATGTGTGGCCTTGTGGGAGTAGGTGTGCTCTTACTAAAGGAAGTATGTCACTGAGGGTGGGCTTTGAGGTTTCAGAAGCTCACGCTACTCCCAGTGGCTCACATGTTCTTCCTGCTGTCTGTGGATCCAAATGTAGAACTCTCCTCTCCCTCCCCAGCACCATGTCTACCTGTGTGGCACCATTCTCCCTACTACGATAACAATGGACTAGACTTCTGAACTGTAAGCAAGCCCCAATTAAATATTTTCCTTTATAAAAGTTGCTATGGTCATGGTATTTCTTCACAGCAATAGAAGCCCTAACTTAGGTATGTAGTAACACCTGTCTGGAACATAAATAGGTGTGGATTTTTGTGTAATTTATATTTTCCCTTTCTTTGGGAAGGGGAAAAATTGGTTTAGTAGAGTGACGCTGGGTGTATCTACCACTCTATGGAAGGCTTCACATTCAAGAGTAGTTGACCAACATATCATGAACTCGAAAATTCATGCTGCATCAGAGATGCATCAAGAACCATGCTGTAACTGGTGATGATACACATGGAAATTCAGTCTAGTCACAAAAGTTCCCATCTGATGGAAGCACAGTTTGCCACTCTGTCTCTGAGTAGTTGCTTCTGCTTGTAGCTTTTGGATCTACCTACAAGGGAGGGGTACTACTAATTTATAAGAAAAAAATCTTTTTGTACTTTTTATGATGTTTTACTAAATAAGAGCTTTGTTTCTTCTCAAGTGGCTGAAGTTGGGGGTAGAGTGATAGAGCCAGTGTGTTCTTCATGGGCAATGCTATTTATTGTAACATTTGAATCTATAGTTATCCACTCACCAATAATGACTGTGCAGTTTGCTTTGCACAAATTTTTACCATGGCTGCCCATTTTCCAATTAAAAGCATATAGCCTTAATTTTAATCTTTCTCTCGTACCCAGATAGGAAGAGCCTCTTATTTGAAAATTAAATAATTAACTAACAGGAAATTTGTGAATTAGCTTAACTGAAATCTCATAGATAATATAATATGATCATTTGGAATAATATTAAAACATCACATTTTCAATACAAAAAATGCATGCTCCGTTCTCTCAACTGGTTTCCTTAGATACATTTGCGTATTATTAACTGTTGATCTTGCAGTATCTGTGAAACAGCTGCTATAAAATCATACTCTGTAATTATGCTTTTCTGTCTCTGTTTTAAAAATTAATATAACCACTATTAATTCTGATCTGTAAATTAAACAACTTGCTAACAGGGAATTTGTGAACAACTTTCATTGAAAACACATTGTTAACATTCATATCATTATTGAAATTAAAATCAAAACTTTGAAAATACAGCTCAAAAAGAGGTTTTATTATGACTCTTATTAACTGCTGTGAAAAACTAATGTTTGGACAGTAATTTATAACGTGCCCATCAAACCCTGCTCAATGATTATTTCATGCTAGAAATTTTAATGTGATTTTATAGACATGACTCTGAGAAACTTGAGTTATATAAAAACTGATTTGATAAATTTATTAAATAAACAGCAGAACAATGAAGTACTTGGACCTGGATTTTGACATTTATCAATTGTACAATCATAGAGATTTGGCTTTCATTTAAAGACAGTAAAAGGAATCCATAAAAGAATGGAGTCTACCTCTCGGCTGAGCTGGGCTCCGGGGTCTGGCGTGGGAGCTCCCCGGAGAAGTCGGCCTCCCTCTGCGGTTCCCGGGGTGGTCTCTGGTGGCGGGCGTCCTCCCTGGCCCGGCGTGGGGCCTTCGCGGCCATGCTCCTTCCCGCCAGCCCTGGACTAGTGAGTTGCAGGTGACTGAAGTTTCAAGCTGCAGAATGCATAGCACCCTACAAGGTTGGCCATGATGAACACACTGCAGTTAAAGGAGGCTAAGGTCCTGGATGTTCAGTTTGTGGGAGATGATGATGTTCGCAATCACATTTTTGATAGGGAAGGAGGAACTAAATTAAAGAAGGAGAAAGCTCAGCTTTTAGTCAATCCACAGAAAATAATAAAGAAGCCAGAACGTGAATTGGAGAAGAGTGACCAGGAAGTCTTTAAGGATCAGAACTATGTGGAAGTTTTGGGAAGAAATATTCAAGAATCCTTGAAAAATGGCTCTTCTGTAGATAGTGGGAATAAAGTTTATTCTTTTCAACATAGAAAACACTCTGAAGAGATGGCTAAATTAGCTTTAGAACTAGCAAAAAAGCCAAGAAAAATTGTTCCAGTTAACTCAAAGAATGTTCCTGAAATTATGAAAAACGCTCAGAAAAGCAAAGGGCACTCCACTTCTGAGAAAGTTCAGCTGGAGAACAATAACAAAACTGAATTTCTGTCAACACCACCTCGTAGTCTAAGAAAAAGAATAATTGTGCCAACGTCTCATTGCGACAGTGAAAGTGAATATTCTGCTTCCGACTGGCTTTGGTATGAACCTATGACATACAATCCTTACTCTGAAGAGACGTCCTATGAGAACTCAATTCTGGTTAAACAGTCTGGATCTCTGCCACTTAGTTCTCTGATTCATGTCTTACGAAGCCTTACCCCTAATGTAAGGACTTGCTTTTCAAGACTTTTACCAGCAATGTCGGGAGGCATTCCTCGTGAACAGTGATCTCACACTGCGAGCCCAGCTGACTGAATTTCGGGATCACAAACTCATAAGAACGAAGAAGGGAACTGATGGTGTGGAATATTTATTAATTCCCGTTGACAGTGGAACATTGGCTGATTTCTTGGAGAAGGAAGAGGAAGAGGCTTAGACTGTGTCCTTTTAGGTGGAAAAGTCATTGTACCCCAGCTGCTGCTCCTCTAGCAAGAATGCTGGTTTACATCCAACATTAGATCATTCTGTCCAGCATACAAGATTTACTATTGAAGGGGCTTATCATCAATTTGAACTTTGATTAGCCTGGCTGGTATACTGTCTCTAATACTATGCAGTGGTCATCGAGTTGGGAGGGAAATATGCCTTTAATTTATTACTTCTCTGGAGACTTATTGCTGGATGAACAGTATGCTCAGGGATTATTTGGAAGTGGATATTTTTGGATTATTTAATATGGAATGCTATCCCTAATTTTTGAGGGCAGTTTAACTCCCGAGCTGAATTACTAGAAGTGCACTTGTTTCAGATCAGTACAAAGGTGGGGTCACACAGAACTTAGGAGGAAGGAGGTGGTTCGTCCCCTTTTTCTGAAATGATGAAAACATTTCAGAAGTCTCTCCCTGCAGATGTAGGCTGTCTCAGCTGAGACAGTGGGAGAAATGCAAGGAATAGACAGGGCATGTGCCCAGTCTCGGAAGCACATTTAAAATAGTTAGTATTTATACCGTGACCTTGATTTTTATGATACGAACGAGAAGTCAGACTAAGAAATAAAATCCTGATTTACATGTCAGTAATTGTTTTCAGGACAATAGAAAATATAAAGATTTCCTTATTCTTGTACATTGACGTTTATTTTCTTAACTAGCACGCAGGAATAGCTGGCCCATCCCTTTCCTGCCACTGTTCAGGAGTCAGAGGCAGGCAGACTGCTTCTCTCCTTCAGAACAACAGCAGCAAGACATGAGCTCACCTTTGTAATCCGACACAGGAAGATGGAGGCAGGGAAAGATGAGTTCTAGCCCAGTCTGAGCTACAGTGACGCCCTGCTTCAACAAACATTCAATAAACACACAGTGATACACAGGAAAAAAGAATGGAGTCTAAAGCTTGATGAACAAACAAACCTTGAAGTGTCTAAGGAGAATCTCAACATTATTTTCTTTATGGTTACTTTTACATAATTATAAAACACTCAGGCCTAAATATATGAAAGAGGTGAAATATGAATTTGAAAATATGTACTGCTCATCATTGTGAAGGAAAAATGAATGGTTGTTGGCATGCAGTGAGTGCTTGGGTCAGGTAGAAATGCTTTCATTTGCTTCCGGTGTTATTAAGAAAGAACAGACCCTAGTGAAATTATTTTTAAGTAGTTTGTAGAATAACATAAAACAATTGTACTATCAAGAAAATAAATGTCAAAGGAACTATATGAATGGCTTCAAGGGTGAGCTGAAAACTCACCAGAGAATTTCTAAGAATTCTCTTGGGTGCTGGGGATTACACCTGGCAAGTTAAGCATGCTAAGCAACTCCTCTACTGCCAAGCTAGACATCCTCAGCCAAGAATTTACAAGTAATCAACACTGCTTCTAATAGGTGAATGGATAAACAAATTGTACCATCATAAAACAAATGCTATGCCAAAATAAAAATAATTGATCAATCCATAAAATACATAGAAGACTCATATGTATGCATTATTAAGGAAAAGAACACAATGTGTAAAAGTGATAGGCCATGTTATTTCAATTGTATGACATTCTAGATACAGTAGAATAATCAATGTTTTCTAGAATTTCAAGCAATTAAATGAGGAAGGGTTAAATTAGTAAGATTACTTTCTATTGTACTATAAAGATTTGTATGTGTGTGTGTGTGTGTGTGTGTGTGTGTGTGTGTAATTTTATGAATACTAGTGACAGGAACTATGTGTTGAAAGGACAAATCTTCCTGATTTGCCAAATATTTTTTTGTGCTACGAGATGTCCTGTGTATACAAGTTTATTTGAAAATAAGGTATCACATGTTTGGTTTACTTATTAAGACATACTTCTCCACTGAAAATGCTTCAAAATCAGTTTCATCAATTATTATAAGGTAAAGAGACACAGTGATGGTTATAAGGAATAAAAACAGGAATTTTAAACATGACAATATATACATATGAAAAAGTCTGTTGCAAACAGAAAATTCATTTCTGATGATGTAATCAAATTTGATTCATAAACAAAGAACATGCATATGCCCATTTATTTTCTCATTCACGTTTAGTTAATGTAGGCCATTTTACATTTGGAGAGAGAATAGGCCACATAGCAAGGAGATCAATAACCACTATGTCAGTAATATCCACAATACCAACTGATTTGCTTCCTGGTGACTGTACAACTATGAAAAAATAAATCAGTGAATGATTCCTACTTCATCAATAAGTTAAAAGAACAGTAGAGTTTCAGCAAGCTATCAAAAATTTTTATGTGATTAAAGGGCAGTATAGGAGGAAATAAATAACTAAATATAAAAATACTCTCAAAATACTCAGAATGTTTTGGAAATGTTCTTGAGGAAACAGAAAATAAGATTTTGGGGACAAGGATAAATTTTCTGAGCAATAAATAGGAGGATCTAAAGTAGAGAAGAGTAATCTGGGAGGATATTTTACCCGCAGACGCATGTACTCAACACCATAATGCTCCTCAGATACCTACCAGGGCCTGCCATATCCAGAATTTATACCATGTTTGTGGACTTCTTGGTGATAAAGGCTATGTTCATGTGAATTCAACACACTCAACTGAAAATAGAAAAGGAAATTGTTAGAGAGAGAATAATAATATTCATTTGGAAATTCAAACCTTTTTGTTTCTGTAATGAATGTGTAGTGTAAGAAATACATAATGGAGTGAAAGCTCATTTGTTTTAAAGTACTTTACTTCTTTTCTCTGGGGAGGTGTGGGAAGATCTTTCCTGAAGAGGAAGATCATTAGTGCAAAGAAGCAAGAGGCTGAGATGGCCTACAGTCAGACTTAATAAAGAAAAAAAGAAAAATAATCAGCACTTATTTGAACACTAGTTTTAAATTAGTTTATAAAGTAAAGGTCAGATTCACTAGTAATAATAGAAATTAATATCTAGTCCCTCTTGTCTTCATATATCTGACTAAAACAAGCCTTTCTTTTCCATCACTGAGCTACCTTGACCTATAAGCAGAGAATGATTTTTACATTCTGCACAATATAGCTCAAGGCCTATTTCTCAAATTAAAGATCTTCTTAGAAATAATTAGACATTTATTTTTCATGTGAAGTTTGGGATTCAGAAAAGTATACTGGTTTTCTGTCTGTATGAAATACATGGGTCCACAGTGCAGATTATATTTCTGTTTCGCAAAGTAAAAAGCCGGAAGTCATGAAAAAATATCTGACAGGAATCTTTGATTTAAAATGCTACTATTTCACATTCCTCATTATCAAGAAGTTGGCAGTTGTCAAACTAACTTGAGCAGTCAATGGGCTTTGCAACTGACAGATGTATCTTTGTGGGAGAGGGAAGGAGTGATAGAATTCACTAGAAGAAATTCACATGGATATAAAATAAAGAAAAATGATTAATCTCAGTGCTTAAATGTACAAAACAACATTTTCACCCAAAAAACAGTAGTGAATTAAAAAATAACTTGTAAAGGGCACAATTTCTCATTTTATTTTGCAATTACAAGATGTACATACTTTTAAACACTGTGCACACACTTGAGTGCTTAGTATACTAAGGAAGGGTGTCTTAGGATGTACTTAAATTAGTTACTCACGTGTAATGTGATGTAGAGGAGTAAACTTCAGAAAACAGTATTTACCAAAATATTTATGTTGACATGCTTTAAGGAAGCACAATTTTCTAAATGTAAAACATGACCCAGTGTGTAAGTTATAACTGCTGAAAGGAAAAAAGTAATATTTCAGAACAAATGTTCAAAGAATGAATGGGTAAAATCCTAAGGGGTTCACTAAATAAACAAAGATAATTCAGAAGAAACAGAAACTGGAAAGAATATTATAAGGCACTCTTTATATGGAAATATACAAAGCCTCACTAATGAGGAAACTACCATAGTGATATTTTATCTCTATGTATGTGTATTGTTTGTGCATGAGAAAAGACTTCAGAAAATATTAGTGTTCTCCAAAGGAATGAGACCAACACTATATCTGTATAGTGGCTTGATAAATACATTCAGGCATAGATGTATCTTTATACACTCTATATAGACTGAATAGGAAAAGTACCTAGAAAAAAGTACAGAACAATGTTGATTAGTCACTTTGCTCACCACTGTGGAAAATATTCGACAAAACAACAGGTTTGGCAGGGATATGTGTTTGGCTTGCAGTTTCCAAAGTGTCAGTGCATTGCAGTGTGGGGGCATTCTGGGAGACAAAGCAGTTCCCATCAAGTCGGAGAAGGAAAAGAGAAGGTGGAATGAAGCACTCTGTTACCTTCCTCCTTTTTGTTCTGTTTTTGACCACTTCCTATAAGAACAGGCCACCTGCATGTATTGTTGGTCTTTAGCAAAGATAACCCTCCCTGCAAATGCTCTCTCAAACACACCTACAGCTCTTCCCCAATCTCTTAGTTAATTAGAAAATGAAAATTTAAGATCATAGTTTATTTTGTGGCTCATAAGCAAATTATGAAGCATATATGATAAATTGTCACGAATCAATTAACCTGGAAAATTAATATATAAGATACAAAACCTAATTACAAGTATAAAACGTAAGTAATGACAACAAAAGGATATGTAAAAAAAAGTATCAGGACGTAAGTGGCTGAAAAGATGGTCATCACAGAAGCTGTTGGGGTTCATGTACAACAGACGACAGAAAAGGTTCCCTAATGAAGTGCTTTGTGAGAACAGTCTTGAATTTAAAGTTGTCCAGTGGTAGGTAGAATGATTCAAGTGTATCCAAAAAGTGCGAAATTCTGAAGGTGAGAAATAAATTTGATCAGAGGAATTCAATGTGCTTGATGGGGCTGGTGAGGAGTGGAGAGTGACTGAGCAGGATTAATGGTCAGGAGGAGGGTCATACAGATCCATGGGATCAATTGTGAGGAACTAGACTTTGCTTGAATACTAACAAGTATCTGAAGATTATAATGTGAACATGACTTGGACCAATTTTAGTTCAACGGTTGGAAATAAATATAATTGGCTTGAGATCAAGAAGATAACAGGAGTTCGATTCAGCCATTGAAGAGAGATGTATCATTGGTTGCTCCTAACATAGGAGCAAATGGTACAGAAAATGGGATGCTATCCAGCAGACCAGAAGGGAGATGGGAAAAAGATGTAACAATGTTGTTAGGGTACAGTTACTCTGCTAACTGTAATGATTTAAAACTAAATGAACTGTGTGATTTCAGATTATGGTCCAGAATTTTTTGAACCCATCATGCAATCATCGTTGTGAAGAAATATTACTAAGAGTGAAAAACCCAGAGCAAAACGCTAATTAAATGACACATGTCCAACCACCAAACTTCACAGCTAAATATTGTATCATTTAAGGCTCAAAAAGTTTCCAAACCAGAAAGCCTATACAGAAACATGCCTTACACTCTGAATCCTCCTCCTTTTTGCCAGCTTGCTCACCTGCTCCACTGACTTTGTTTTTACATTACAGATATTTATGACCTTTGTTGTAACTTCTATTTCCAGACTTCAGATATTTCTGTAAGATGAGCTTTTCCCTCTCTTCTCTTGGGAGTACGGACTTCATAAGAACACTTCTTGGTTCACGAGTTAAGGATTTTCCTGTACTGTGAAGAAGATAATGAAATTCTTTGCATATTGCATCAGCATCTGCAAATAATAATTACACTTAGTAAAAAGGAGTCATTGGAAGGAATAAAAAGCAAGTAGGTACCAGATAGTCAAAAACTTCCTTTATTAGCATGTCTGGGTATTAGCACATTCTGGAAGAAGCAATCTGGGGAAATGTGGGCTTTGTTTGCCTGCTGCAGTAGACCATAAGCCCTTTGAGGAAGGTAAGCTGAATACCTACCTTTCTGTGCACACTGGATCAGAGAATGAATAAGAGTAACTTTTTATTGAATGAATACATTGCTAGTTTACAGCTAAACCCACTCTCCATAGACTAATTTTTATCTAGCCAACTTTTCCCAAGTCATTGCAGAGGATGTTGTAATGGATAATCCTTTTAAGAATGCAAGGCATCTCAGAATGTCTCCGGATTAAACTTAATGATGTCTGGAGAACTTCCACAGGAGCTTATGTGTATGTGCCAGTCCCCTTCATTATACTGTAAATCCTTGAATTGAAGAGACCATATTTTATTCACTTCTCTGTGCTTCATAGCACCTTAGCAGAATACCTTGCACTTAATAAGCTAGAAATACATATTAAGTTGAATGTAGTTTCTCCTTGCTTCAAAATCCAGCTCAGATGTCACTTCAGCAGGACTTTCCTGCATCTTGCATGCAGAACTGATTATTCTCTATGCAGGGATTGACTTTGACAGTAAGAACTAATATGCCTTTTAAATATGAGTATTTCTCACCTGCACATAGAGGTATGCATGTGATTGAAACAAACAAACTCTATTCCTCTTTCCTTGTACATATTAATATACAGAAAGTCTGTAGACAAAGCCAGGCACATGCAATCAATCAGAGGGATAGAGACAAATATATATATATTTGTATATAGATAGACAGAGAGGGACACACAGACAGACAGAGACAGACGTAGAGATGGATAAAATATAAATTTAAGTACTCTATAAGTACTATAGATTAGTGATTTACACACACACACACACACATACACACACACGCACACACACACAGGCACACTTGGATACACATAACCATAAAAACTGAAATGATACCAATTTCTGTGACTTCTTAGTTTCTGTGAAGGAAGTCTTCACTGATTCTCCCTTCTCTCTGATGACACCCTTCCTATTAGCGTGCCTATGCATTTTACAATTTCAGCAATTTTATTAATTGTCATCTTGTGAAGTGTAAAAGATGAAATGGGGACTCTTTATTGGTGGTAGAGTGAGATATCAATTGATAAGGATACTTCCTTTGGAAATGGGCATTTTTGGCCTCAGGAAAATATGATTTGGCAGGGAGTCATTGAGCAAATTTCATCCCAGTGTTCCCTTTCTTAGAAGGATATATGGATATCAGTTCGTCTACCTCAGAGTTTCAGGTACAGTCAATGATCTTACAGGACACATATTTTTTAAGCTTCTATAGTTCATCTTGAATCACAGATTGACTTTCCCTAGTTTTTCACCTGTAATCTTGGAAAGACTGAAAATTCAAAAAGTTCAATTTAGAACATAAATGTAAACTCAAGACTCCCACTATGCCCCTGGCATTCTAACCCTTCACAATTTGCTAGGTACCCAAATGTTATTTTTCCATCCTGGCCCCTCACTATCCATGGGCATTGTAACCTTCTGAAATTGTAGAATAGTGTGGCTCCTCTATGTCCCAGAATGCTCCAGCAATTTCTAGGCTGCTGGGGTAATTCAATCAAAACAAAAAAACAACCACTCAAAACCAAATAAAAACAAATAAAAAACAAGTGACCCTAGCCTACCCACTGTCCTGGGGTACGTGAGCTACTTGCCAGGATACCCTACACTGAGGCATCTCAGCTTCTCTCAATTTAACAAGCATTCCAGTTTCTTGACATCACAGAGTATGCTGGTACCGCTCCAAGTACTAGGCATTGTTGGTCCCATTCATGTCTAAGTTACTCAAATCTTCCTCCAAGTCTGGGTCATCCCTGCTCATTTATAACTGCAGGTCCTCAATATTCCAAGAGAAACTCAATGCCTCTTTAGATATGTTGTTCCTAGAACCCTCTCCTGGGCCATTGCATCCCAGACCCTTTGCAGGCACAAGGAATTCTGAACTCTTTCATTTCTACACACTGTGGGTATCTTTCAAGGCCTGATGAGTTCAACTCCTTTTGCAATTCTGTGGCTTCATTCTCCTTCTACCAGAAAAAAAAAAAAAGGTACCACAGCCCATGTCCAACTCAAGAGCATTTCACCATCTCCTTCCATGGACATCTGGGCCCCTTTCCCGATGAAAGACATCCTGGCCTCTTGAGTAGCCTAACTATCTGCCACTCCAGAACATCCCAGTTACCCTCTCACCAGAGCATTACCAGTAAACCTGGGCTATAATTTCCCATATGAATCTCCAGTGCCCTGCCTCTCAAAATTACATATCTTTCCATCCACTCTCCATTCTACTGAGATTTCAGCCTGTTACATTCATGAATGTTCCCTCCTATACATTACAGGGCATCATAGTCTTTTCTTGAGTTCTGGAGAATCATCTGGCATGATGGAATCCAAGTTTCTAATCTGTTACAGAGTATCCAGCCCTCTTCCCATTGTAAGGGCATATGATTAGTCTTTATTGTTGGGGTGTTCCAGCCCTTCTCCTGTAGCTAGAACTTTTTCTGGTCCTGCCTGGGCCCTGCAGTCCCATGGTCTGCTTTCAAACAATTACACAGAGGATTAATGTTATTTATAACTGCTTGGCCATTAGCTCAGGCCTACAACTGACTAGCTCTTACATTTAAACTCAGCCCATTTCTGTTAATCTATATGTCACCATGTTTTCCGTGGTTTTACTTGTGTGCCATTACATGCTGCTCCCTGGACAATGGGGCTGGCATCTCCTGACTCAGCCTTCCTTTTCCCAGAATTCTCCTGCCTGACTACTGATCAATCAGCGTTTTATTAAACCACTGTACAAAAGCATTATCCCACAGCACTCTCCAATTAAGAGGCAGGCCAGCTATTTTATGCCTGGATATCCTGGCCCCTATGCAGGCTTAGTGAATCTCCCTCTGCTTGCATGCAAATCTGATTGATATCACCCCTAATCATATACTTGAGGGTATTTTGAAAGGAGGTCTGTTCCTTCCCCCTCCTTCTCTATCTTCCTTCCTTCTTCCTCCCCAATTAAACCCCCAAACATTTTCCCACTTCTTATTCCATTCACTTTTCACCATTTATACCGTGTCTTTCTCAACTCCTTTGAAAATAACTCTGTGTCCTCTTGGTAATTTCCTAATCTCAATGTATATTCCAAATGAAACACATCTGCCCAAATATTAAAATCCATAAATGATAGAAAGCATGCAATGTATATTTTTCTGGATCTGGACTTCCTCATTGAGAATAACTCTTTCCAGTATCATCCAATTTACCTGTGGATTTCCTTTTCCCTAACGTGTAAATGGACCACAAAGAATAAATATTCCCCTTTTCCCACATCTAGGACCTAGGTTGCCAGAAATTTTTTTAACCGTTTCTTTGTTTTGTTTGATATTTGTTTTCTATGTTCACTCTTCTGACTGCCATGAAATGAAATATCTAATTAGTTTTAATTTCAAGTTCCCTGATTGGCTAAGGATATTTAGTATTATTCAATGTTTCACAGTCATTTTCAATTTATATCTTGAAAGCTATTTAGTTACATACCACATTTCAATTTGGTTGTTTGTGTTCTTTTGTTGTTGTTGTTTTGTTTTGTTTTTGTTTATTTGTTTTTTTGAAGCAAGGTTTCTCTGTGTAACTTTGGTGCCTGTCCTTGATCTGATTCTGTAGATCAGGCTGGCACCTGGCTCTGCCTCCCAAGTGCTATAATTAAAGGCATGTGCCACTGCCATCTGGTGGTTGTTTGTGTTCTTGAGTTTAGTTTTTGAGTTCTTTGAATATTTTGAGTTCTTTCTTTTTTTTTTTTTTTTTTTGAGGTGGGGGGAGGGGGTGTTTCTCTGTGTAGTTTTGCGCCTTTCCTGGAACTCACTCTGTAGCCCAGGCTGGCCTCAAACAAACTTGTACAGCTAAGAAAGACATTTTCCATTCTGTAGGCTGCCTTTTTGCTTGATTGTTGGAGGTGCTTCTCTGTACGGATTTTTAGTACCCTGAGTTCCCATTTATCATTGTGCATCTTAATGCTTACGCTTTTGGAAAGTCTTCATTTGTGCCAATGTGTTCAAGAAAATTCTCTAATTCTTCCTCAATCAGATTCAAAATGTCATGTATTATGTTAAGGTCTTTGAACCACTAGGAGTTCAATTTTATATAGAGTGGGATATAAAGATCTAGTTTCATTCAATTAAGGGAGAAAATGGACCAAAAGGTTACAATGAGGACAAATGAGATCATGAGGAGAGGCACATGAATAAGAGAAAACTATGCATTTAAATGTAATAATTTAACCCTTTACACTGTATGCTAGCATTCAAAAGGTCAATAAAACTAAGAATCTTATATGGCCTAGAGAGATAACTCAGTGCTTAAGAGAACTGTCTGCTCTTCCAGGGAACCTGGGTTTGATCCCTAACCTCTACATGGTGGCTAACTACTGTCTGTAGATTCAGGCCAGGCAAATCCAACTCTTTCTTCTGGTCTCAATAGATACCTCACACTAGTGGTACACAGACATGCATGCAGGGAAACCATCCATGCACAAACAAAATAATAAGTAAAGAACCAATAAACCACTATTCCTTTACTTTATACTTTGAATTGTTTTATATTTCACTATATCCACTGGGACTTTTTTATCAGCAAGTTTAGATTCACAAAACTTACTATAATGGTTTCAACTGAATTCATAATTGATAATATTAGCTGAATATCAATATATTAAAATGCATCCAATCATATTATGACCATAAACAAAGTATCACTACAATTAAAGGGAATAATAAGAAATTTTAAACTGTATTATGAAAGTTTAGTGAGCTAATACCTATGACTTTATGTGACTATTAATGTATTGGGAAAAGATAAAATTTGCTAGTAAATTTTAGTCTGTTATTTCAAAACCACTCTACTATTTTCTGTTAAAATTTTGTATATTATTTCGCCTTCAAACCCTAACTTTGTGGAGAATTGCATTTTATAATGAGCAGTTCTGTGTATAAATGTGATGTAAGTTTACTAAACTGATAAGAGCATGTACTCTACTCTACCTCAGCCAGAAAGAGACAAAAAGCAAAGAGAACAGGGCTTTACATAAATAAAACTATATAAGTAAATATTTCTATTTCAAAATCAAAGTTACTATTACTTAGTGGTCTCCTGTTGGGACAATGTAGCTCTTTCAAATTCTTGGACAGAAAGTACAATATTGTTATTGGTTTTTCTTCTTTTTAATCTTTGTCTCTTAGGGGGCTTATCACCCAGCTCCCAAATAAATCACACACAGAGGTTTTCTTAATTATAAATGCCTGGCCTTAGCTTGACTTGTTTCTACACAGCTTTTCTTAAATTATCTTGTCTATCTTTGGCCTCAGGGCTTTTATCTTTCTCTATTTCTGTACACCTTTCAATATTTCTTACTCCATTGCTTGTTGTGTAGCTGGGTGGCTGAGTGGCTGGCCCCTGAAGTCCTCTTCCTTCTCTGGCTACTTCTTTTCTCCTCCAAGGTATCTCCTTCTATATATTCTCTGCCTACCAAACTCATCCTTTCTCCTGCCTTATTACTGGTCATTCAGATCTTTATTAGACCATCAGGTGTTTTAGACAGGCACAGTAATACAGCTTCACAGAGTTAAACAAATGGAACACAAACAAAAGTAACACATTTTAAAATAATATTATACAACAGTATAAGTTATATTTGGGGTTAGAAAATCTGTAACTCTTTTTTTTGTGGCCAAAACTAAATATATGAAATAAGATACTAATAAATGAGGGGGGGGGGTTCCCTGCAGATGTGATACAGGGAAGCAAATATGACAAAGAGATAAGACTGAAAACATGTTGATTGAATTCATCAACCTGGTTCAGACTTTGGGCACTCTAATAGCAGGCAGTTTATTCCCAATGTATCTAATTCCAGTATAATTTGGAAAAGTCTCCAGGTCTAATGCAATCCTCAGTGAATAAGGAAGCATAATTACACCAAAACTCAACTCAGGGTACATGTCATTTCTTCCAAGAAGATGGGGTTCTAGAGATTGGCTACCTGTACGAGCTAAGAGCCTGCCCTGGTTCTGGTCAGACCACTAGCACAGAGGGCATTTGGGCTCTTAGTCATCTCTAGTCCTGGTTGGGGGAACTCGGAGGAGACACTGGCTATAAAGGTCATTTAAATTTCTAGCCACCTCCAGTTCTGTTTGTAGCAGCTTGATATGGCCTGGCAGAACAGATAACACAGTTCACCATGCAGTTCATCACTTCTAATTTTCAGTCTTCAGAATAGAAGAACAGGTTTTTCATCTTTTCCTTTGGAAAGACAATCCTTTGTGTTTAACATTCCTGGTTTATCTAGAGATCTGTTGGTACAAAGACCTTTGTACTATGCTCCCAACAAATAAAAATAAAAGCCTATTTAGTTTAATAATTTTGGATCCTGAATTCCCAAAATTGAGCAACCTTATCCTTTCAGACTATGGTAAGGAACTGAAGTCACCATATGAGAAGAAAGGGGAAGAGAAATGGTGCCATGTGAATTTAATCATTTGCAAAAACAGTGTTACTATCTTCCTGGGCAATGATTGACAAGGCCTAGTTACCTCCCAAAATTTCCTTCTTTTAAATCTCTGTCATCAACTATCATATGAGGGTTTGATTTTGCACAGGAACCTTCAGCAGTCAAACTACACTAAACCATAGCAAAAGGTTGTTAAACAACCTTCCAGGGATGCTCTGTTCCACTCTCCATCATAACCATTAACATTGTCCACTCAGTACTTTGACCTTTTCCAAAAAATAAAACTATTATCATTTGCCTAGTCCATGGCATTACCTTCAATTATTCAATTTTTTGTAACTATCACTCTCATTTAAAATCTGAATATCTGTTTTCAAAGATACCCTCTCTTCTTCATTTTCTATGACTGTTATGCCTCTACTTCATGAAGGATTCATTTTTTGCATGGTGTAAGTCAGCACATGCACACAGAGTTTACCTTCCTCTTCTCTGATATTTCCTTGCCTTTTCCTGTGTCTACTCCAAATCTTCCTGAGATTTGAAGAAAAATCTACAGTTTTACTCAGATACAGGAAAGGAAAAATTTTCACTGTCTTTTATGTGCTGCTTTAATGTGGTTTGCATGAGTGAAAAGTTGTCTGAAAATTCTTTGTGTTGCTGAACCCAGAAACTTGAAACATTTTTTTTTGTTTGTCATTCTTTGAAGCTGATGACTGAACATGGGTAGACTCAATGAACATAACATGGAAGAGGTTGCCCACCAGCTCTTTTAAGTTCAAATACAGCCTATTTACCCATTTGTAGATCTCGGACAAAGAAAGATATGTTATTTTAAACAACTTTAACATAATTTTCCATAAGCCCTTTATGATGCATTTCATTTATTTTGGAGCAATCGTCTCATTAGGCAACCCAGGCTCGCTTGACAGTTCTCCAGTATCAGCCTCAAAAGTGCTGACATTAGATATGTGTCACCCCCTCCGCCCTTGCATTCTCAATGGTGATCTATATGTGTTAATTTTCTATATTAGGGTTAATATTTAATTTTATGTATATATGTCTGTGCAATACATAATAAATAGAACCTTATGTAAAATATTTGTATCTGATAAGTATATGTATTTATTATTAACATTAGATTTTTTACATACTTTGAATATACTGGGAAAATGTATATCATTACAATATGGTACTTATTTCAAAATTCAGTGAAATGAAGTTAAGCATATAACAATATATGCTTGGTCTAGCAATGCTAATCTAACATTTGACCTTCCACCAGTGACACTTATGCTGTGGTAGCGTTACTCTACTTTTATTGTACTTCTGACAGGCACCAGGCCTTGGGACTTCAGCTTAACTGTAGACTCTACTATAGAGCTGTGCACTCTACTATAGAGCTGTGCATATGATTATGTATTCTTTTACAAATCTAATTCTTTTATCTAGCAGATAGAATTCAAGATTAAAATTCAGCTTGGATTTCACAAATAGGCCATTTACCCTTCCCTAAATCTTTAATCAGAGGGTTTACTGTTATAGGATTTTGGATTATAAGTATCAAGCTCGTCCTCAAATCATTTTATTGCCTTATTGTTTCCTGTCACTTAATTGGATTCTAGTAAGTTTAATTAGGTTTAAAATGTAGTGATTATGGGAAAGACTATGCTTCTTTAATGCATACATTATCCCTTGTGGTCTTTTCAAATTCTCTCACTTTATCTGGTGGATATTCAGTCATCTTACTAATTACTAGGAGAAAACTGCTCAAAGCACATTCCCTACTGATTGTTGGTTAATGCTATCATCCTATTTTAGAAAAGACAGCATGATTAAGCTGAGAAAACAGTACAAGATAATCATTGTCCAGTAGTTTTTTAAAGTATTGTTATACACTGCTCATTCTAAAAATGTATTTGTGAACAGTGGAAAGTCAGTGTAATCTTAGTGGGCTTTCAGAATATTAATCCCAAAGAATGACTCAATGGAACCTAAATGGCGAAAAAAATTTAATTATGATCTATATACTTGCAAATCAAATTTTATTTTCAAAATTAATTTTCACAAATCTCAACTACATATATTAAAATGGAAAATATCTCCCAGAATTTTAATGAAGGTAAAATAGAGGCAAATTGGAAATAATTACTTCAATTTTATTTTTTTTATTTTTTATTTATTTTTTGGTTTTTTTCAACATTATGATTTAAAATTCATTTGAAATTCCAAGATATAGCTTAGAGTGTAAAAATACTTTCTTCCGACATTGACAGACTGAATGCCATCTCCAGAATTCACAAAATGGACAGAGATACTCCTAAAAACTGCACTCTAACTACACAAACTCCATGGTATGCTCTCTCTCTCTCTCTCTCTCTCTCTCTCTCTCTCTCTCTCTCTCTGTCTCTGGGATTAATATATTTCCTCTCATAGATAAAATGGTGTCACCAGTTTATGTGATTTTTGCTTGAAGTATTTTTCAAGAACAGGATACTGTGAATATCGTGGAAATTCCAAAGTTTCTTTGGATATATTAAGATAAAGTAATGCAAAGACTCAGAGCAATTGGAATGGCAGAGTAGATTTACCATATAAAACCTAATCCTCCACAATGAGAGAGACTAGAAAATATGCATTTCTCTATTACTATAAAAAACAGCTCTGTGAAGAAAGTACAAGAATACCTAGAAATCTCTGGCACTGTGCTTCACTGTGTGGCAGGTAATACCTGGGAGCCACACCTGCTTAATTGGATAATTTAAATGCAATAGGTGTAATGGGACCCTGGAGTAACAATGCTCTAGCAGCAGTACTGAATCTTCAAAGGTAAGTTGAGTACACTTAGTTTAATGGGCAGTACAGACAAAAGAATGCTCACAGTGATCTTACTTGTATAGACCTTTGGCCCTGGTTAATTAATCAGAGGATTCCCAGAAGGGAAACAAATAAAAGTTGACTAAGCTCTTGCTTGATCTGTGTAAGTGGGAAAAATCACAATAAATAAAAAAAAAACCTAACTTTCAATCATAGCATCAGAAAATCTTGATATCCCAATCAGTTTTAGATGCCTTTCACATGAAGAGAGGCTAAGTCCCATTTAAGAAAGACTGAACTTTTTTCCTTCATCAATGGCACCTACAACCATTTCTCAGGGTTATTGCACTTAGGAAAAAAGTACATAATCAGATCCTTCAGTATCTTATAAACATAGGCTATGAACTGATATCAATACTGGGAGATTCCAGTCAACATTTTGTCTGTCCAGGCCAAGAAAACTCTTATAGTGGTTAGGTACTCATGAAGAAGTCTTATTATGGTGCATGCAATGTGTCCCAGATTCATAATGTCTTTATTTCCTTCACATAAGTATGCATGATTGGGATAGATAGATATATTTAGCAATTTGCAGAATCTACAGATTGGTACACTGACCTGTAGATTGAAGGTTATCTTAGTTTGAAGGCCAGATAAAATCTATTAGAGCTATTATCATTGGAGAAAATGGAGAACCAAAAAGAATACCATATATGTGGATGGATTTAGAAATTACAGCCACAACCAAAAGACTTGAAAGACATGAGAATGGTGGTTCCTTTAACTCTCCACGTTCACATGTGTGTGCAGAAAACAGATGCATCCTGGAGAAGGATTTTAGTTCTAATTGCTGTGGCAGATGTGGTTTCTTTACTTGAGCAGATTAAGCAATCTCTTGGTATCATATATGCAAAGATTATTTTCACAAATGTTTCTTTTTTTCTCCCCATACTTTCACATAATGACTATCAGAAGCAATATGCTATATGTTAGGGTGAACAGCAGTACAATTTAAATAGGGTATATTAATTCTCCAGCCTTGGATACAACTTGATTTGCAAAAATTTTGGTGACCATTGTTCTACAAGGTATCATATTTGTCAGTTATGTTGACCACAGGGTGCTTGGACCAAGTGAGTAAGAGAACCTAAACCACTCAAAACTTGTTGGTAAAGTATCTGTTTGTCACCTTCAGTAATGTGGTGGGATACAAGATTAACTAAAAAAATCAATACCTTTCCTATATACAAATGATAAACAGGCCAAGAAATAAATCAGAAAAACCCTTTACAATAGCCACAAATAATATAAATACCTTGGGGTGATTCTAACTACACAAGTGAAAGACCAGTATGACAAGAACTTTAAGTCTCTGAAGACAGAAATTAAAGAAGATACCAGAAAATGGAAAGATCTCCCGTACCCATGGATAGGTCGGATTAATATCATAAAAATGGCAATCATACCAAGAGCAAATCTACAGATTCAATGCAATACTCATCAAAATCCCAACACAATTCTTCATAAAACTCAAAAGAACACTACTCAACTTCATAAGGAAAAATATGATATCAAAATCAATCAACAATTAATAAATGGATCCTCCTGAAATGGAGAAGATTCTGTAAGGCAAACGACACATTAAAAAAAATGCAAAACGATATCCTACAGAATGGGAAAAGATCTTCACCAACCCCACATCTAACAAAGGGTTGATATCCAAAATGTATAAAGAATCCAAGAAACTAGACATCAAAACTCCAGACAATCCAATTTAAAAAAAAAAAGGCTAGAGAGGTAAACAGAGCATTCTCAATGGAAGAATCTCAAATGACCAAAAGACATTTAAGGAATTGCTCAACATCCTTAGTCATCAGAGAAATGCAAATCAAAACAACTCTGAGGTACCATCTTACACCTGTCAGAATGGCTAAGATCAAAAACACTGATGACAGTTTATGTTGGAGAGGATATGGGACAAGGGGAACACTCCTCCACTGTTGATGGGAGTGCAAACTTGTATAGCCCCTTTGGAATTCAGTATGGCAGTTTTTCAGAAAATTGGAAATCAATCTACCTCAAGACCCAATGATACGACTCTTGGGCATATACCCAAGGAATGCTCAATCATACCACAAGGGCACTTGCTCAACTATGTTCATAGCAGAATTATTCATAATAGCCAGAACCTGAAAACAACCCAGATACCCCTCAATTGAAGAACGGATAAAGCAAATATATTACATATACACAATGGAGTACTACTCAACAATAAAAAAAAAAAATGACATCATAAAATTTGCAGGCAAATGGATGGAACTAGAAAATATCATCCTGAGTAAGGTAACCCAGACTCAGAAAGACAAAGATGGTATGTACTTACTCATAAGGGGATACTAGATGTAAATCAAAGGATAATCAGACTACAACCTGCAGCTCCAGAGAAGCTAGCTAACAAGGAGGACTCTAAAAGAAATGCATGGATCGCCCAGTAAAGGGGAAATAGATGAGATCACCATGAGTAAACTGGGGGTAGGGAGGTAATAGAGGGTAGGTGATAGAGGATGAGAAAATAAGGGAACAGGATGGTTGAACTGGAACAGGGATGGAATGGGGGAGCAATGAAAGAGATACCATGATAAAAGGAGACATCAGGGGATAGGGAGAAACCTAGTGCTAGGAAAGTTTCAAGGAATCCACAAGGATGACCCCAGATTAGACTACTAGCAATAGTGGAGAAGGTGTCTGAACTGGTTAACCCAGGTAATCAGATTGGTGAATACCCTGTCATCATAGAGCCTTCATCCAGTAACTGATGGAAACAGATGCAGAGATTCACAGTCAAGCACCAGGCCAAGCTCCAGGAGTGCAGCTGAAGAGAGAGAAGAGATGTTGTATGAGCAAGGGACATCAATATCATGATGGTGAAACCTGCAGAGATGACTAAACCAAGCTAATGGGAACTTTAGACCAACAGCTGTGGAGCCCTCTCCATAAGCAAGACAGTTGTGTAGCTTGATCTGCTTAAGGAGACCCCTGGCAGTAGGATCAGGATCCATCCTTGGTGCATGAGCTGGCTTTTTGGAGCCCACTACATATGGTAGGACACCTTGCACAGCCTTGACGCATGGGGAGGGGCTTGGACCTGCCTCAACTGAATGTACCAGGCTCTGACAACTCTGCATGGAAGGCCTTATCTTTTCAGAGGAGGGAATGGGGGTGGATTGGGGGCACAGACTGGGGGGTGGGAAGAGGGAAGAGAGAGGGATCTGTGATTGATATATAAAATGAATAAAAAAATTCTTATTAAAAAAAGTGTGTGTCTTAGAATGTGAATTAAATCCAAGGAAACAATGCATCTTGGACTTTTATAGATTATCTAGCAATCTAATGATACATGATCTATAGTAATATTCTTTGTTATTAAAAATAGATTTTCTTCTTTTGTATAATGGATAATTATACTTTCTCTTTCCCCAAATCCTCTCACATTCTCTCCACTTCTCCAAACCACCTAAATACATATACTTTCTTGATTCCTTTCATTAGCAAAAAAAAGCATATAAAGAAAAATAAAATAATTAAATAAAATACAATAAGATTTTAAAAAACTTAATAAGATAACACAAACAGACTAAAAGGAGTCAAAGAAAAAACAAAGAATTGCACCCCCTCACACATTCACATGCACACAGAGAAATCACATAAAGACACAAAATTGAAAACCTTAATCAAAAGACCACTATGGTACAAATAAAGAAAACACACCCACACAAAGCAGTGTGAGATATAAATCTTTCCACAAACACTGTTGAGATCATTTTACATTGGCCTTCTGTTGGGCATCAGACCTTCCCTAATTGTGGTTTGAAATCTGAGTGAGACTCCACTGAAAAAAATAAATTTTTCCTTTGCAAGTGGTTATCACTTGGAAATAGCTTCTAGGTTAGGGCTGGGGACTTGTGGCCACTCCTCTCAATTCTGGATCCCATATGCTAGACTTGTGTCAGCCCATCACAGTAAACTCAGCCTTATCTAGTTTTGTGTTTCATCCTCCATTACCCAGTACACTGAAAATCCCTCCCCAGATATCAGAGAAATTTAATTGTATGCATTATAAACCATTTAAATTTGTGGATTATGGGGCTGCACAGCTCCTCATGGTTTCACTCTGTACTTCATCTCTAAGGGTGGATGCTTTTTCTGAGTTTAGGTATAGGTTTGCAGGCAAAATTTGGTATTGAAAATTGATATAAAGGGCATCAACATTGTCTATATTAACATGTTCTTCAGAGAAGGCCATTGATGTTTCCATAGAAAATACAGAATTAATTCCCATAAAACAAGAGTGGAGAGAAAAATACTGCAAGGGATGGGAGTAGGGATGAATCTGTCAGTGAGGGTGGGAAATTAATTCCTCAGGCAAAACAATCACTTCAGAATTTGAGAATTCATTGCTTGAAGTCTCATCAGGGTCCTCCCCAATATCTCCAAAGAAAATTACAAGCCAGAGTTCATTCTTTCCTGTAGTTCCCACACTGTAACAGCTGACAGTGTTCAATATGGTATTTGACTTGCATTACAATCACCTAGTACTAAGATGCGATCTTGGATTTGTTTCTTGGCAATTTCAGCCATATGGTACTGGGAAGAAGAGTCTATCAGCACATTCTTAGAAGCTTTAAATTGTTTATGCACATCTGGAGCTGGGCAGTTTCACCTCTGAAATCTTTCTTGTCCTGTTATATTTTTTACCTAGAGACTTAATTATCAAGATCCTGGTACCATTATATTTCAAACTTCTTGAGAACAGGATAAGACCTATGAGGGTGGGTGAATAGCAAGTACAAACAGGCATGGTACAGATTGGGAAAATGATAAATTTCAGTTGGACACATCAACAGTAGAGATCAAATCAAGCTGAAGCTATTGAGATAGGCAGAAATCTAATGCTCTATTCTCTCCTATAGTCTCACTCTTTACCTCTGCAGCTAGACTCATCTCTGAAGAGCCACGAAAACGTAATTATAAGCCTGTCTTTACATTGTCAACAGTCTCTGCAACATACCATCTGCTTGGGTTCATTGTCTTATCAATCTGCTTACTCTCCTGTATTCCTAGAATTTACCCAGAATTGGCCTTCAGGTCTTCTTTTATTTATTTATTTTTTATTTATTTATTTTTTTTGGTTTTTCAAGACAGGGTTTCTCTGTGTAGCTTTGCGCCTTTCCTGGAACTCACTTTGGAGACCAGGCTGGCCTCGAACTCACAGAGATCTGCCTGACTCTGCCTCCCGAGTGCTGGGATTAAAGGCGTGCGCCACCACCGCCCGGCTTCAGGTCTTCTTTTAAACACATTGAAATTTCTGAAAGCTATTTTTCATCCTTTATCTCTGTATATATATATGGAGAGAGATGATAGGGATATAGACATATACATATATAGATAAATGATAGATAGATAGATAGATAGATAGATAGATAGATAGATAGATAGATAGATAATAGATGATATATAGATGGTAGAGAGATAGATATAAGACAGATGATAGATAGAGATGATTGGGATATAGCTATGAACAGATATAGATAGATGATAAATAATAGATGATATATAGATGATAGAGAGATAGAAGACAGATAGATGACAGATAGATAGATAGATAGATAGATAGATAGATAGATAGATACATAGATGATAGGAATGCATTTACTCTATGGTCTGAGTATTAGTATAAACAATTAATATTGAAATAAAAGCACCTGTCATAATGGTGGAAATTCTTGGTAAACAGCTACCAATCAAACACTGCAGTGTTACATATTAACTATTTGATGGAGTCCTAGTGAAGGACAGCACCATTGAAGGAGAAAGGAATCAGGGTATTGCTATTAGGTCTGCTATTGACAATTGTAAGAGCATTTCAGTTCTTCCTCTATGAAAAATATATATCACACTTTTGATCAAGCCATTCCAATTCTGAAAAGGACTACTGTTTTCTGTCAAGAAAAAAAATATCTGGAGTCTCACATTTTATTCTGTGTGAAAGGGGCTTACAGTTGTAAGAATAAACCTCAGACTGAGCTGCTCAGGCAACTGTATTTGTCATGGCTCTAGGGGGAGAAGGTAGCTTTGAACCAAAATACCATTTGATACAGACATTTCTGTGGCTGGGGTTGTGACAATGAAGACATTGATATTCATTTCTATTTACCCTCCAGGCTTTTCTTCCCATGTCTTCTCATTGGTCAAATCTAATTAGGACCCAAAATGAAGTGACAGAATGGCGATGTTTGTAAAGACAGCTAATAAGACAATGACAAAAGAGCAGATCAAATATGATAAATCTGAAAGAGAAAAGAGAGGTTTCCTGTCCAATTAATGTTGACTATATCCTCCATGATAGTACGATGGTACCAATCTTACCATCTCTAAAGACAGTGCTCAATAAATAGGTCATATTGACTAAGGCCACATAAATTGACATCATTTTCAGGAGATGAAGATTTATACACATCTGTATTTTTTTCTCTGAGATTCAAATGAGAGAACACTATATGAAGTTTTACTTAAATTTCCTATTCTTTTTTTTTTTTTTTTTGATTTTTCGAGACAGGGTTTCTCTGTGTAGCTTTGCGCCTTTTCCTGGAACTCACTTGGAAATTTCCTATTCTTATATTAACCTCCTAACATCCATTCGTTGGCTATTTGAAATTAAAGGTGAATTTTTGTTGTCACTACATGAAGCCTCATTCTTTTTTTTTTTTTAAAGATTTATTTATTTATTTTGTATACAGTGTTCTGCCTACATGTATACATGCAGGCCAGAAGAGGGCACCAGATCTCATTGCAGATGGTTGTGAGCCACCATGTGGGTGCTGGAATTGAACTCAGGACCCTTGGAGGAGCAGGCAGTGCCCTTAACCTCTGAGCCATCTCTCCAGCCCTTTGAAGCCTCATTCTTGTCTCTAGTAAATTATATATCATTTGATAGGTTAGTTTTTCAGCAGAAACTTACTTTACATTTTATTTCAAATCTCATAGGCAAGAAAAGACTTTTTTATCTTTTAATTTACAGGAACTGCTAAAGTTCCTTGTGATGACTAGTTAATAACAATATTTGTGTTAGTAAATGAATAAACCAATGGATTAATATAAGTAGAACAAATATGATGTCATCTAAAAATGCAAGGAGCTCACAACCACAGATCCTCTGACATTACCAACAGTTTTTTTTTGTTGTTATTTGTTTCTGAAGAGCTCAATAACATAAGACATTTTCAAAAGAATTCAACTGAATTCTGCACTTGCAAGAAAACTTAAAAGTAATACTACTCCCATCTTGATAGTCTTCTTCCCTTTGCCCTGGAGCCCTCCTTAGTGATCATGGGGCTGTTTGGTGAAGATAGAATGACTTATTGTATTCCTTCTGCATAGCAAGTGTCCTCCCACATCCATATACCACTACCTGAGGAAAAGCCAAGTGACGAAAATAAGCAGAAGCATTTTCCTCAAAAAAAATTTCCAGATACCTAGGATTAAATAGGATCTAACATTTTACATGTAGAAAAATCATTATAAAACATAATAAATCAATAATAAACATGACAAAGGCTAACTCCCAATTTAAAAATGTAGAACTTTTACAATACCTCAACCTTATGTTAAGGTTATATTGTAGAATAGGGGAATTCTAATGTCACAAAGATCATCAACATTCTGGGATTCTAAAATAATCTCTTAAAAATATAGAATAAGAAATGCTTAAAATTCACTATATAGTAAGGACTTAGTACTTTCATTGGCTGAAGGAATAGATTTGTGGTATTTCTACTTCATTAAGGACTTTTCATATTACAAAGTAACATATTAAGACATTACCCTTGCAAATCATTTTAAGACACGAGTATTGTAAGAATTACTTGATTATCATTTGTTGGTAACTCTTATTTTCAATTTACTAAAAAGTATATTTTATCAAAATTGATAATACCATTGATTATATTCATTTTTTGTCTAAAACAGAAATTAAATAATTCTATGAAATTATTGAACTTAAAGAAAGAATTGGTTCTGGTGAAGCACTCATAATTCAACTGAATATTCTTATCTATGAAGCATTAGTCTCTTTGTATGAGGCAATAAATAAGTAATGTTACTGTACGTGATAAAGTTACTGAGATACATGTATGCTATAATTAAAATGATATTTTATAATGTCATTCTAAATTAACATTTTCTGTAAAGTTTTAAATGCTTTACTTGGGTATTTATATTATAATGTTACAGTGTTCATGTTCATTACTTTTTTTTTTCTGGAGCTGGGGACTGAACCCAGGGCCTTGCACTTGCTAGGCAAGAGCTCTACCACTGAGCTAAATCACCAAACTCCATGCTCAGTATTTTTACAAATAAAAAGTAAGCAGAAATAAATTTACTCAATTGAGTAAACAATTAAGAAAGATTATCATTTAACTATACATATAATTCTGAAGGTAACTGTTTCTGAAAATATTGAGGTTCACTAGAAGGAAAATTGGAAGGCTTTCATAATTCCATTTTTGGTAGTTCTATAATTTATGAAAAAAATCTTAATCTGTAATAAGAATTTTAATACATTATAAGTAGAAAAATAAAAAATGAATTATTCAATTAGTGTCATGACATAAATTGTTTGCTTAAATAGTTTCCATAGTAACAATAATTGTTACAACCTCATTTGTCTAGCCAGAGGACATTACTCTCCTTTGTACATCACAAAGCATTTAAATATGAATCACTACATCTTTAACAGCTGTGAGAAATGGGTATGATCATTCCTGTTACAGAACCAGGAAAATACTGAAGTCAGAGACAAAATAAATGAATAATAATCAAACCTAATTTACCATGCAGTTTCCTGTGAGCCAGTTCGAGCAATGTTTGAAGGTGATTTCATTATTTCCCAAACTTTGTATAATAGATGAACTATCTGAGAAAGAAGTGATGTGAGTCTCACAAGGTGGCATATGCATGTGAGTTAGCCCCTGATTTATTCTCTGGACCTGTGTCATTTTACACTTCCTTGTTTATCCACTCCCATTTCCTATACTTGTCTCATTTTCCTTTATCTTAGTGTTTATATTACTAACTGAATGCCTTTTTCTAATTATGTGACTCATGTACACTCAAGTTTAAAATATAAAAAAAAAGAAATCCATATTGTCAATACGAATTGAAATACCCAATGAATGTCTGTGGCAGATTAGCCAAATGTCCAGTGGAGCACAAGTATACACAGAGATTTTTGTGGACACTGTGCTTGCTCTGAAGAACACTACCAGACAGCTGTGCAGGGGATGTCTGCAAAGGATTTCAGCTACATTGATGCCAAAAGTACTAGCCAGACTATTTTTAGACTCTAGAAATGCACTTCTGAGTTACTTATAAGCTGAAGTGCCACCTGGCAAACTGTTCCCTCCAAACTGATCCAGGGATAATTGAAACACAGGATATTACTTTCTTGTCTTACAGAACAGTAAAACATACCTGGGAATGCGTCAAGGTGGGGATCTGTAAAGTTCTTGTGAGTTATTACTGAGTAAGTGGGCACAGAAGCTTCTGTTACGACGTCCACCTGCTCATAGTGTTGATCTCTACATCATATATGTTTTCAAAGCAAATTTAGTAAATTATTCAGTAGACTTTGCTAGACTTTGTCATGCTCTGAGTCACTTGGAGAAGAAGACAAATTGCTTGAAAATAAGTAAGGATACAATACATGGGGAATGGGACAAAGATTTTCTGAGATGTCAAATTATTTTTTGTTAGGCTATGGAGTCTTCATCTTTCCACTCAAGATATGCTGTGGTCCAAGCAGAAGTAACCTCAAAATGGAAAGATTTCTGGTCTGTAGCAGGAAGATGTAGCAGGAATCTTAAAAGTTCTTATTAATAAAAACAAATCCAGAGCCAGGTATTGGGGTGAACGATGGAAAATCAGAGACAGAAGAGGCCACAGCCACCTCACCTTTCCAGTTCCTCAGCTGTTCCTGTTTCCTCAGACTGGAAGCTTCTCCGTCCTCATCCAAATGAATCTTAGCTGAACTGTGCTGCTCAAAGCCTAAAAGCTTAACCAGCCAAAAGCTTCTAGTTTTTGGTCCTCACGCCTTATATACCTTTCTGTTTTCTACCACCACTCCCTGGGATTAAAGGCTTGAGTTACCATGCTTGCCTGTTTCCTTGAACACATGGATTTCTGCCTCTGGAATGCTAGGATCAAAGGTGTGAGTGCCACCATTTTCTAGCCTTTGTATCTAGTGGCTGTTCCATCTCTGACCCCAGATAAGTTTACTAGGGTGCACAATATTTTGGGGAACACAATACCACCACATTAAAAAAAAAAGTCTGCAGGGAACCATGATCATGCCTAACAGTGACTTTGAAATCTTCAAAAAGATGACAGGACTCCACAACGATGATTCCACATGGACTATGGTAAAGCCATTAAGCTGTTTAACACCATGGAAAGATCTGCTTTGGACTACAAACTAATTAGGACAATTTGAGATGGCTAACTGAGAGGATCCAGCCTAATAGACTACTTGAACAAAGACTTGAAACAAGCCCTGCACTGGTCCATTATTCTAAAGGATGTAAGGGATCCCTTTATTAAAATTGTTTTATGCCAAACATCTAAGACTTCCACAGCAGTGAAGATCAACTGTCATCCTTAATCATGGAAACACAGCCTTTCATGTCTGATGTAATTTTTTTACTATATTGGCAAAGGGGTTGAACTGGATTACTTGGGCTACGTCCTCATTTCTTAGAAATGATTAGAACAATTGCAATATGATCGCCTTTTAATGTTTGGATCTGATAAGTCCTGGAGTTACTAGACTGCCAATTAATATTTGAATTACTGAATGATAACTTCTGATGTCAAGTATACCTATTGTGCACATGAAGCAAAACATTTTATGTTGAAAACTTGTAATAGTATGAACTGTGTAAAATAATTTACAGATAACTTTTCAAGATAATTTTTACATTGTAATTTATATCTTGGAAGAACAAGTTATGACAGTGTTAGATGAAATTTTGTAACTCAATAAATAAATCTGCAAGAAAACATTGATACAAAGCAATAATACATTTTGAAAAACCAAGAAATCATGTTTTGGCTTTACATCTAAATCTCAAATGTAATCAGTGTGGGTCACCATATGATACAGGAGTCATTTGTAAGACAGATATATAGAGTCTCGCTGTTAACACCAAAATCTGGGAAGAATTCCTGCCAGTTTTTTTTTTTTTTTATAGCTTTTCAGATGACATTTGTTGTATTAATTGAATCTACATTTTAAACTGCATTCAACCGGTAGGAGCATGGTAGAGAACTGGCATCTTCTCTCATTTGTGACATTTTGTTCATTTTTTCAGATAGGACCTTGAGTAGTTAAGTCTACTTCAGACTTACTTTCTAGTCAAGGATTGCCTGGGTATCTCCATCTCCTGATTGCTGGGATTACGTTAGTGTATCAGTTGTAAAATGTCAGATAAAGACAATTCTGAGCTGCCATGTTTTGGGGTGGTCATTTATGACAATGGGTTAGATTGAAATTGTCAATTATTCCATGAGACACCCTGAAATGATAAAATATTGATTTTTTTTAACTGATTCTAGCAGTATCCCAAATTAGTTCGTGTTGAGTACCTCAGCATTGCATACCCTCCCAACAGTTCAGAGGGTCACATATATTGATATAATAAAGATAAGGGTTAAAACTGTACATGTTTTTAAGCACCTGGGTCTTTTTTCTTTCCTTTTTTTATTTAAATAACATTTTTTCATTTATTTTACATACCGACCACGGTTTCTGTCCCCCCTTGCCTCCAAGTCCTCCCCCTTCTGCTTCTGATCTACCTCCCTCCTCTTCCACTCCTCCCCCTTCTCCATTCTGAAAGGGGCAGGCCTCCAGTGGCCTTGAGCAAAACATGGAACATCAAGTTGAGGCAGAACAAAGCTACACCCCTCGCATCAAGGCTGAGCAAGGTAATCCAGCATGAAGGTCAGATTCCCAAAAGCCAGCTAAGTGCCAGGGACAGGTCCTGATCACACAAGCAGCTGGACCTTAACTAAAACTTCAAGGAATACTGGAACTCTTGTCTCTCAACTGTCTATTTGATTTGAAATTACGTCTCACAGGATGTTCACAGTGGTGCCTCTATGTGGAAATGCATTTAAACTTTCTCTCAAGCCATAATTCCTAATTTGCCATCATCTTCAGAACTTTTTTATGTGAGTCTTCATCTATTAGAAACAAAGTGTGAACATGCATAATATGGGAGATGAAAACTGTCCATTCTTTAAGCTCACCAGCCATCTCTTAGAAAAGAGGGCATGAAAAATGTACAAAATTAAATGGCAAGTATAGAAAACTGAAAGACTTCAGAAAATAAGGTAATATACCTGTTTGACTTTTACCGAAGGGTAATAAATGTAGATTGAACCTATTTCTTAAGGAAATTGCTAATGCTTCTAAGAGAGCATAGTTTTGCTTATACAGAAGAATAAAATCATCTGTTCTCAACCTCTAGCTGAGAGTCTTCTCTCACTATTTTCCCATGAGTACCTTCATTCTCAAAAAAAAAAAAGTGGATTAATCCTTGACACTATCCTGAGTTCCCTGATCTTAAAGTTCAAGAGCTTGATCATGGTCCTAACTTTTCCTTAAAAGCCAAGAGAATTTCATAGAACATTTGAAGCTTGGGGATTAACTATAATCTTGGGTCTTCAGAGAAAGGTTATATCAAAAGTTATAAACTACATTGTCAATTTTGTGTAGCTGAATGTGGATGAAATGTAATCTTGTAAATTTTGTGGAGTTGTTAACTAAATTAAAATCAAGAGAGCAGAATACCATGAACCATGGTCATTCTGATTCTGGAAGCAGTAAATGAAAAGTTGTACACTTTCTGTATTAGAAGTGTTCAAGATTGTTTTCAAATTTCAGTTATGTGTACTAGTGTGTCTGTGTCTGTGATTTTGCTCATGTAGATGCAGGTGTTCTAGAAGCCAGAGGATATCAATGGATCCCCTGAAGCTGGAATTTCAGGCGGCTACAAGTTAATAAGTGCTGGTAAACAAACCCCAGTACTCAGAAAGAACACTACATTCTCTTAATAGCTGAGACAACACTCCTACTCCATTGTCTTTTAATAAATATTTAATATATTTTTAGTTTGTATTAGTATTTTATGCAAAGATTCTGACCTTTCAATCCCTGTACTTAATAAATACAATTACATTGTAATAAGTACTATGATTTGAACAACATTTCTCATTCAGTATTAGTGCTGAGATCAAAAGTTCTTAAAGTAGTCACTGTTATGTATGTAATTTTCATACTTTAACAACTAAATTAACATTTTTAAATTAATATGAATAAATTATTAGACATAAACATCTTTATAATTTGTACTAGTACATTATGCACATATGTCTCCAGCAATTGATAATTGTTTCCACTCCTTTGTACTTTATAATGAACACTTCTTCAATTGTTGACTGAAATATAAGCACAGTTGAGATGTTGTAGCTAGAGTTTTCCTGCCTGGCCCACAGTCAGGACAAATCTCTATCACCTGCCAGTCCCACAGCCACTCAGACCCGACCAAGTAAACACAGAGACTTATATTGCTTACAAACTGTATGGCCGTGGCAGGCTTCTTGATAACTGTTCTTACAGCTTAAATTAATCCATTTCCATTAATGTATACCTTGCCACATGGCTCATTGCTTACCGGCATCTTCACATGCTGTTTGTCATTGTGGCGGCTGACATTGTCTCTCTGACTCAGCCTTCCAATTCCCAGCTTTATTCTCCTCCTTGTCCCGCCTACACTTCCTGCCCAGCCAATGGCCAATCAGTGTTTTATTTATTGACTAATCAGCAACACATTTGCCATACAGACCATCCCACAGCACTTCCCCCCCTTTTTTTTTTTTTTTTCAAAAAGGAAGGTTTTAACCTTAACAAAGTAAAATTACATATAATTTGGGAATTTGGGCGTAGCTTCTCTTACTACTTCCTGCTAGAGGGGGGTGCTGTATCTTATGGGGACACAGAGAAAATTTTAGGATTATGGAATAGTCCATGAGGCTATATTGTCTGAGCCAGTTGCCTTCAAACCATTCTGGATGTTGGATCATCTGGGCCATGGTGTCATCAGAGACCTTTCAGGGGTTCTTGGCTGGTCAAACCTGATGTATCTTAATCTGGAACAAATCCATAGCCTCTGGCTTTCTGTGGGAACAAAAGCAGAGACTCTTTTCCAAAGCAACATAACCTTATATCCAAATTTTGAAGTCAAGGTATCTTTAAAATATACATTTTGGCATAACTCAACAGCTTTTACAATCAAATGTTTTTTTGCAGTTAAAAATCCCAAAGACAACACAATCCAGATTCTCTGTGTAATATCCATTTTTACGTGGCTTATTTTTTATACTACCTTTACTGTCTCTTTAAAGACTTTATTTTTAAAAACTATTTAATTCTTTATATAACTGTATATATTCCTTTTTCTCTCTCTTTCAAGCTTACGTACATTTTTACACACATTTTACATTCAGATGTAAACTATTACATCTGAATCTGTCTTTTTTTTTTTTTTCCTGCCTTAAGTTTATTTGTAAAAACAGCATGGGGTCCTGATCATCTGCATATAGTGTGTAGGTGTGTCACACCAGTCCATCTGTCTGGCAGACAGAAACCTTTTCTATGGGGCCTTCACAGGGGCCTGGGCACCTTTGGGAGCTGAGCCGGAGCTGAGGCCTCTGCCTTGGTTTGAGCCTTGGGCTTTGGCTGGCAGAGCCTACGACCCTTGGCCATGTAGCTTCTAATCCGCTTCCCGAGCTTGGGGTGAGCTATGAAAGCTAGACGGCTGAGCTTGCGGCTGGGGCCCTTTGGCATCTTGGGCTTAACCGCCTTGGGCTTCACAAGGGCCTTGATGGCCTCTGCACGCGCACTCACTGCCTTTGCGTTGTTGGTTGCATCTTCTTCAGGCCTTTCTTGTTGTGCTTCTTGGCAAAGCGCATGTTCCTCAGGAACTTGGGGTCCACCCCCTTAAGAGATTCGTATCTTTGTGACCGGGGTTTCTTGATACCATTTCTGTGCCATTTTCGAGACTGGTTGTGTGTGGTGTGGTTCTTGGACTTGGCCATGTCGGAACGGTAACCCGCGGCTCCCGAAGCACCTGGGACCGGAAGAGAGAAACTGAATCTGTCTTATTGTGAATCTATTGCTTTAAACTGCAGCAGCTGTGGCTGCTGACTCCACCCACTCAGCTTCCCAACATGGCTATGTTTACTGCCGGCTCTGGGAGCTATCATGGGTCTATGCTTTTATCCAAGTAGCGTGTAGCCCAGAAACCTCTTTTTTTGTTTTGTATTAGCAAAGTCTAAATCCACCTTGCAGCTTAATGTGACACTTGCAGAGGCCTCATTCCTGCCATACAGCAGGTCGAGCACGCACACCAGGAACCCTCCAGTAGCTCAAATTGGCAGCTGCCGCTCATTTGAGAGAGACAATTAGGAAGCTGTTTTTAGCTCCGTTTTAGAATCTTTTTTCTCAGTTTTTAGGTGGAAACTCTTGCCACCATGTTGGACACCATTTGTAGCTAGAGTTTTCCTGCCTGGCCCACAGTCAGGACAAATCTCTCTCACCTACCAGTCCCACAGCCACTCAGACCCGACCAAGTAAACACAGACACTTATATTGCTTACAAACTGTATGGCCATGGCAGGCTTCTTGCTAACTGTACTTACAGCTTAAATTAATGCATTTCCATTAATCTATACCTTGCCACATGGCTCGTGGCTTACTGGCATCTTCACATGCTTTTTGCCATGGCAGTGGCTGGCAGTGTCTCTCTGACTCAGCCTTCCACTTCCAAGCTTTATTCTCCTCCTTGTCCCGCCTACACTTCCTGCCTAGCCAATGGCCAATCAGTGTTTTATTTATTGACTAATCAGCAACACATTTGCCATACAGACCATCCCACAGCAAGATGTAGTTATTCTTTCCTAACTTCAATACTCTTTGTACAGGCTGTCAGGTTTTCTTCCCATCTCCAGCAAGCACAGAAGAGATAAAGTATCTGATATTCCAGACACTTGATTGGTTGATCAGTCATACTTCATGCCCTTTTCCCATCTCCACCACCTAATAAAATATTTAGACTCATAGGCAAATATGTTTGTTGAGTTAACTTCTTTGGGATTTAGAGTGATTTAACTAGCACATAATACACACAATGGTGAGGAGGTACTAGAATTCAGGAATAAAATAACAAATCTGGAAAGAGAGCATTGTAACGTTATCTAAGATACTCCTTTAAAAAAACTTCAGAAATGGTGTCTAGAACATAAAATGTAGCCCATTCATATTTGCTGTGACTGTAAGTAGCAATACTCAGGGAGACACATTGTATACTCAGTAAAATTAAAAAAAGCTAGTGGATAAACTGGAATTAAATAAATTGTTCTAGAGAATTAAAAACAAATACACTGCAATTTTGGAGTGCTAAAATGATTACATGATAGCTGTGTTTAGGTAAGCATTGCTTCAGTGGATGTGTAGAACCAAACCAAATTTCTTTCATCATTGGAAAGACAATACTAGAGAGGAACCTAGGCCACACTTCATTATTTGATCAAAATACACAGAGAAAAGGTGTATAACTAATCTCAACTTTCTGAAGTTGAAATAAAAGCATCCTGTCTGTGTCTTCCTGAAAATATGCAAGTGAAGTTGACCTTGGAATTCAGTACATTGAAGGTTTATTTTTGTGTGTGTGTGAAAGTTAAGAATAGACCCTCCAAAACAAGTTTGCAAATTTACTTCTTAATATATGATACATGTAATATACAAGGAATTGAAAATTGTAGCCAAATACTGCAGGTATTTCTTCAAGTTCAAAATATGTCTCTGTAATAGTTTTACATAAATTTTCTCCCCCTCAGTAATTTTGGGCCATCATTATATTATTTCAGCTGAAAAAAAAGAACTATATCTTGAAAAATGAATGCTTGGAAATTTTTCATTATTAATTTTGAAATAAAAGATGTGTATTTTCTCTTCTAAGTTAACAATAATTAAAATGTTTATAAGAATTTGGTTGTAGGAGTCATTGTCCAATGTTTTAGTGATTACAATATAATTTTAAACCAAATTTATTGTACCAAAAATAGTTGTGTGAATATTAAAATACACAGACATTTTTGGAGCTCTAATCCCATGACCCTAGCCACTGTGGTTAATAGATTTCTCTGTATATCTTACACTTTCTTTGCCCTGGAGAAATAATTTTGATTCTGAGCAGAGATATGATTTTCTATCTTGATTTGTTATTTACTCAAACATATTCCTTAGGTATTCTTGCACCCTGTTTAAATCAAGCAAAAAACAAAACAAAACAAAATTTGCTTCATTCTTTTCCTCCTAGAGTTTAGCTCTCCAATTCGAATATACACATTCAAATTTTCATTATTTTCTGATTCATGTTAAATCTCTCATTACATATATATCTTTATCTACCCATATGTATACATATATATATATATACAAAATCACATGACTAATATATATGAGCAAGAAAAATACATCTAAGTTAAATTTTTCTGACGCCTCTGAGTTGTTCTGAATAGTTTTCCTTTGTAACAATATATTCAATACAGGAACTTCATCCTAAGGGTTTTCAGACTTTTCAAATTTTTTCTAAAGGTAACTTATTTTTGTGATAATCTATTGTGACCATTACAGAGTATAGGAAGATTTTATTATGGGCTTGCTATTTTATAAAATAAAATCCACTTGACAGGAACAGAGGTAGCGGGAGCCAGGTAGCTGTAGCAGAAGTTGAGAGTTAACATTCCAGAGAGCAAGCAGGACAAAAAAAAAAAAAAAAAAAACAAAAAAAAAAAAACCAAAACAAAAAAAAAAAAAACAAAAAAACACAATGGGAGTTGAAGAGCCCTTCTGAAACCCCAAAGTCTACCCTGAATGGTGCACCTTTTCTAAGAAAGACATTCCTCTTAGTCTTTTTCCAAATATTTCAATTACCTGGTGACCAAATATTTAAATGTGTGAGCCACTGGGGGTCATTCTCATTCAAACCTCCAGACTCCACTCCTTCTCTCTGTCTCTTTTCTTTTTTTTGAGACAGGGTTACTCTGTGTAGCTCTGCACCTTTCCTGGAACTAACCTTGTAGTCCAGCCTGTCCTCCAACTCATAGAGATCCACCTGTCTCTGCCTCCCAAGTGCTGGGATTAAAGGCATGAGCCACCACCACCTGGCCTACTTGGCTCTCTTGGATCACATTTGCAGTAGCTTAATTTGTTGTCACTGTGGAGGAACAGAAAATTGCACTGATCTTTTCCTTTCAAAATGCTTAGATGGAAGCCTAGGTGCATGAGACCATTTCCTAGTGGTAAATCCTCCCTTTACTCCAATGTGGACCTGACCTCTCCTTAATTTAGTTACATTTTTCAACACAAGTGAATGGCCCCAACATTGAATTTTCTATTTGATTTCTTGAAACTGTGCATATTGTATTTCATTTTTTGCCTCACCTGTTGCTTTTCATTGTAGCCCTGAATAACTAACTGATCATAACCACAAAAGATAACCAGTAATAACTACACAACAAAGTCAGTATTAGTCTGTCTTGAAATGTCCTCAACAAAAGGAATTACTCCATTGCCAAGGTCTTAGGAAGGAAGGAGCAGCCACATTTTTTTTTTTTTTTTGTCAAAATATTACAAGAACCATCTCTAGCCCAGTTGGTAATATTGTTATCATCTGAAATTTCTTGAACTGGGCTTTCATAGTTCACATGGATCTCAGCACTACTGTCATCCAGGCTCATACTGATGTTCCATTAATCTTTGCTTACTGTTTCCAACTGCTTTTCTCATTAAAAATCTTCCACATTCGTCAAAAAAAAAAAAAAAAAAAAAAAGGCATGGTCAGTATAGCCAGAAGTTTTCCCTAGTCCTGCAGAATCTCTCCCACACATATCCGGCAGCTCCTTGGTCCCAAATAAACACACATAGGCTTAGATTATTTTTAAACTATGGCAGGCTTATTGCTAGCTAGCTATTACATCTTAAATGAACCTCTATAAATCTATACCTTGCCATGTGGCTTGTGGCTTACCAATACATTGAAATTTTGCTTCTCATGGCAGTGTTTACCAGTGTCTCCTCTGCTCTTTTTTTTTTCTTTCTTCTTTCTAGTTGGAATGTCCTGCCTAAACTTATTCTGCTTCACCAATGGCCCAACAGCCTTATTTATCAACCCATCAGAGCAACACATATTCACAGCATACAGAATTATAGCCCCATCATTTCCCCTTTTCTTTCTATTAAAAAAGAAGTTTTTAACTTCACCATAGTAAAATTACATATAACAAAACAGTTATCAAGCAAAAATTATTGTTACAGGTCTGGAGGTCTGTACAGACAGACAGGAAGTGACAGAGCTGTGTAGGAAGAGCAAGTGATGTAGCTGAACTGAGAGAACAAATCAGATGGCAGAACAGCAAGGCACATAGATATGGGTAGACAGGAAGTAACTCGCATTTGGAAGCTGCAGAGTTGGTGAGGTAAGATTGGTGGTGGCTTTCCCTATTTCCCTGACCTCTCTAAGTCTTTCACCCCTATATTTGGTTTCATGTTTTATTTATTTAATAAGACGATTTAGAAATTCATCTACAGGTCAGCTCTCTCACAACCAAAGTCCATTTCCTGATATCAACATATCAACACCTATACTGATTATTTTTCTATTACTGTGCTAGGATATCATTGGCTTAAAATTCATGAGAAGAATGGGGTAGCCAGATCCAAGTGGGGGGAGCATCAACTGAGAGTTCATCTCAGACAAAAAGCAGGAAAAGGAGAGTTCACTAGTAACTGAAAGAGTCCTTAGAAATCTCAAGGCCACACATCCTTCCTAATCCTTCCCTGCTGTGGATATCATTCTGTATAAATAAAACACTGATTGGCCAGTGGCCAGGCAAGAAGTATAGGCAGGACAAGGAGAGAGGAGAATTCTGGGAAGTGGAAGCCTGAGTGAGGGAGACACTGCCAGCCACCGCCATGACTAGCAGCATGTGAAGATGCCAGTAAGCCACGAGCCACGTGGCAAGGTATAGATTTATAGAAATGGATTAATTTAAGATATAAGAACAGTTAGCAAGAAGCCTGCCACGGCCATACAGTTTGTAAGCAATATAAGTCTCTGTGTTTACTTGGTTGGCTCTGAATGGCTGTGGGACTGGCAGGTGAGAGAGATTTTTCCTGACTGTGGGCCAGGCAGGAAAAGTCTAGCTACACTTCCCAAAGAGTTCTACCAAGTAAAGATGAAATATTCAAGCATATGAACACATGGGAGCCATTCTCATTCCAACCACTTCAAATATGTAGCATTATATATTAAAACAAACATTTCTACTTAAATATATTTTCTTATAGAAATGTATATTGACATAACTATTTTTATTTGCTCCTTTAAATTAAGTATGTAAGAGAAAGCAAACTTTCCTGTGAATACCATTTCTTGAATAATATTTTCCCTTACTATGATATTTTTGGATTTATTAAGTATAATTTTATACTATGAACTAAAATATTATTTGGTCTTAAAGAGGCTCTTTTCAATAAAACTACAGGACTTTATAAAGAAATATATTGGGGATTTCAACATTATATAAATACACAGAAATTAAACAGAAAAAAATATATTTTATATGTTTCAATGATGCAAGGCCTACTAGGAAAAGCAGTGAATTTATATGAACTCACCTTTCCCAATGTCGTGGGAATTACAATATTTCAAAATTAGAATGATGATAGAGAACAAGAAATATGTCCTTCTAGATAACAGCCAAATATAACTAGGTTCCTTCCTTGACACTTGTTAAAAGTATTCATTTTATTATAATTTTTTTACGATAATATTCTGTCTTAGTCTCACATTCCTTGTGAAGTAATAATATTAACAACATTTATATTATGATTTTATTAAGGAATGAATTTTACACTGGAATAGATTGCACAAATGTTAAAGAGCATATTGCAAGAACTTTTAAAAATGTAGGGTCTTTAAGATATTTTAGACAAGGATCATAGTGATCATTATATAAAAAATTAAATTATTTTTAAGCTTTTATTACTGTTCTTACTATTATGTGACTATGAATATTATTGTTATGTTTGTGGTATTGTGTGTATATGGTGTGTGTGTTTGTGTATGTGTGCAAAGAAGACAATTTTGTGGACTTTGTTATTTCCTTTCACTTTTACACGAATTCTAGAAATTAATAATGCATCAAAAGAATCGAACCGAGAGCACGTTTACCTGGAGTCTCTCAACATGTGGAGTCATATATACAGATATGTAACTATTAGCACAATTATATAAATTTTAATTTATAGAGCTGTTTTCAGTTTTATAGAACATATCTTTCAAAGGATAACTTTTACTCTTTTCTGAGTAAGAGGAATAAGCTAATTATGGATATTTAATTATACAATAAAAAAGTTATTGACATAGAAATTATGAATATATATATTGAAGGCATTTTGAAAGGAAAGATTTTGGCTTGGCATTGGTGGTGCACGCCTTTAATCCCAGCACTCAGGAGGCACAGGCAGGCGGATCTTTGTGAGTTTGAGACCAGTCTGGTCTACAGAGTGAGATCCAGGAAAGGCACCAAAACTACACAGAAAAAACCCTGTCTCAAAAAATGAACAAAAAGAAAGAAAGAAAAAGAAAAGAAAAGATTTTTAATTGAAATCTGATCTGACCCCAATGCTTTCTTCAATTTCTTATTTTTGTTTCCATGTAACATATGAATGGAAATTTATTATCCTAGAAATCTCTTCTAATTGATTGTTTGATAAGGGACATATTTTTAATTCTCAAATAAAAATAAAATTCTGTCTTTGTGACCTTGACTACTTTATCTGACTATTTTCCTTGAACTGGAAAATTAAACCAAAGTAGAATCTTGGTGCCAAACAGATGCTACCTTTGGATGAAATTGTCTTGGGTAAATTATAAAATAATAATTAATATCTCAGAGTCAGTGCCCAGAAATTATGCAAGCATATCTATTACCTCTGTTTATAAACAGAATCAATTTTCATTAAATATGTTAATTCCACCCAGGCTCATTATCAAAGCTTTTCCAATGCCTGACTAGGCATTATGCCTTATTTTCCAAATCAAACAAAACAATTTTTCATTATTTGTTTTGATTATCTTCAATATGGCCAAGCCTAATTGTGTTGAGAGCAGGTGCATTTGTGTTGCCAAAGGAACAAAAATAACATTCTGAATATGAACCGTGTGTGTGCCATGTGGTGCAATTATTTCATAAGGACACACAGTGGGAAGAATACTGCTAATAGCTCTCTTAATATAATTATAGACCAAATGGAGAATAAAAAGGGATCAGGGGAATTATAGATCATAATTTCCAGTGGCATCTTCCAGCTGAATCAATAGATGAGAATAATTGTATTCAAAAATTCAAAAAGAAATCACCAATTACTTCAAATATATTTTTGCAAGACGATTCCATTTTTGTAGTATAATATATTTTATGAGAAATATTTAAAACTGGAGTTTTTAACTAACAGCATTAATATGTTCTATACAATTTGTTAAGTTTCTTTTGTTTTAAAAATATGACAGAAATATAATTAAGCAGGTAACTGACTGTAATTTTTGAAGCTATTAGATGTTGGAATTTTTTAAATATATTTTTGAATTATAATAGTAGTCACTTTATCATTTATTAGAAAGATCATAGTCATGCTAAAGGATTGACATTCCATTTAATACTTTAAATACATAAGCTGACACCATTTGCCATATTTGAAGAGTAAAACATCAAGGATTACCCAAACAAATCATACTCAAATTCAAATGCTTGCTAGAAGTCACTAGCAAGGAATTTCAAAATATGTCTCTAAGCATTCAAATCTTAGCTTTACATGTTGTATATGGCTATTTAGTAGCATTGAACAATATTTCAAATTATTAAATATCATATTTTTTTCTTTATTAAGAAATTTTCTACTCACTCCTCATGCTATCCACAGACCCCCCATCCCTCCTTCCACCCCCTAGCCCTCTTTCCCAAGCCACCCTTCATCCCCACATCCCCCAAATCGAGGTCTCCCATGGGGAGTCAGCAGAGCCCAGCACACTGGGCATATGCAGGTCCCAGCCCCTTCGCACTGCACTAAGGCTGTGCAAGGTGTCACACCACAGGCACCAGATTCCCAGAAGCCTGCGCATGCACCAGGGACAGATCCCGATGCCCCTGCCTGGGTGCCCCCCAAACATTTCAAGCCAAGCAACCCTCTTCTGTGCTCAGAGGACCTAGTCTAGTCCCATGGGGGCTCCACAGCCACCAATTCACAGTTCATGGGTTTCCACTAGTGTGACCAGTCATCTCTGCACATCCTCCCATCATGATCTTGACGTCCCTTGCCTGCAGTATCTCTCCTCTCTCTCATCAACTGGATTCCCAGAACTCAGCCTGGTGCCTGGCCATGGATCTCTGTATCTGCCTCCATCTGTCACTGGACAAAGGCTCAATGATGACAGCTAGGTTATTTGCTAGGCTGGTCACCAGAGTAGACTGGTGCAGGCACCCTCTGGACCACTGCCAGCAGACCAAGGTGGGGTCAACCGTGTGGATTCCTGAGAGCCTCCCCATCACCCTGCCTCTTCCTATTCCCATGATGTCTTCATCTATCATGGCATCTTCCTCCCTGCCTGCCCACTCTGTCCCTATTCCAGCTTGACCCTCCCATTTCCCTATGTTCTCATCCCCCACTCCTCGCCCTTTGCCACCCACCCACACCCAGTGTACTCATGTAGATATCATCCACTTCTCCTTCACAGGGTCATCCATGTGTCCCTCCTAGGGTCTTTTCCTGTTAGCTAGCCTATCTGGAGTTGTGGGTTGCAGTCTGGCCATCCCTTCCCTCCCATTAAGTATCCACTTATGAGTGAGTACATACTATATTTGTCCTTCTGAGTCTGGGTTACCTCACTCAAGATGATATTTTCTAGATCCATCCATTTGCCTGCAAATTTCATATCATTGTTTTTTACTGCTAAGTAGTACTCCATTGTGTATATGTGCCATATTTTCTTTATCCATTCTTCAGTTGAGGGGCATCTAGGTTGTTTCCAGGTTCTTGCTATTATGAATAATACTGATAAATATCACCTGTTAGTTAGGAGAAACGTCTCTTTGAGCAGTTGTGAATACTTTGTAAGTGATATTTTCAATCTCGTAAGTGTCTTCCTAGTTTACAATTATTTTTACTTGAAAGACTCATTGGCAAAATCAATACTTAAAATATAACTCATAAGTTAGGACAATAATAAGAAATCATATTTAAATATTAATTATGGATGAATAACAGACACAGAGTTGATCAAATCTATGACGAGATTATACATTTTAAATGTCCATCTAACCACCTGTTTCAGTGTTCTCTCATCCACACAAATGATAGATTTTGCCGCTAAAGTGGTTGAACTAACTATTTGCATTTTGTGTTATGTGATTCATTAGGCATTTCAAACTTGACATGAACAATATCTAATAGATATGATATAATTAAAGAATGATGTATATCTATTTGTTACAGATACACATATGTCTGCACAATACATTTAAATATATGTGAATTACAGCCCTGTTTACTTACCTTTGTTATTTACTTAATACTTTAGCCAATAATGAATATATTCTAAATTACTCAGGATTATGTATACATTATATTTAATTTATCTGAAACCTCACCTTGTAATTATACACATTAGTATTAGTTTACTTTCAATTATAGTACTTGTTTGAGTATGTTTACATAAATATGTGTGAGTACAAGTTCATATGCCAGAGAGAACACTGGGTTTCCTCTACATCGATTGTATTGAATCTGTAGATTGCTTTGGTAAGACTGCCATTTTTACTATGTTAATCCTGCCTATCCATGAGCATGGGAGATCTTTCCATTTTCTGACATCTTCAATTTCTTTTTTCAGGGACTTAAAGTTCTTGTCATATAGGTCCTTTACTTGCTTAGGTATTTTATATCATTTGTGGCTATTGTAAAGGGTGATGTATCACAGATTTTCTTCTCAGCCTGTTTGTCAATTGTATATAGGAGGGCTGCTGATTTTTTTGAGTTGATCTTGTATCCTGCTATGTTGCTGAAGGTGTTTATAAGCTGTATCAGTTCCTTGGTGGAATCTTTGGGGTCACTCAAGTATACTATCATGTCATCTGCAAACAGGGAAAGCTTGACTTCTTCCTTTCCAATTTGTATCCCCTTAATCTCCTTATGTTGTCTTATTGCTCTGGCTAGAACTTCAAGTACTATATTGAATAAGTATGGGGAGAGCGGACAGCCTTGCCTTGTTCCTGATTTTAGTGAATCGCTTTGAGTTTCTCTCCATTTACTTTGACGATGGCTGTTGGTTTGCTGTAAATTGCCTTTATTATGTTTAGGTCTGTTCCCTATATTCCTGATCTCTCCAAGAGCTTTATCATGAAGAGGTGTTGGACTTTGTCAAATGCCTTTTCAGCATCTAGTGAGATGATCATGTGTTTTTTTTTTTCTTTCAGTTTGTTTATATGGTGTATTACATTGACGGACTTTCGTATGTTGAACCACCCTTGCATTCCTGGGATGAAGCCCATTTGATCATGGTGGATAATCATTTTGATGTGTTCTTGGAGTCTGTTTGCCAGTATTTTATTGAGTATTTTTGCATCAATGTTCATGATGGAGATTGGTCTGTAGTTCTCTTTCTTTGTTGCATCTTTGTTTGGCTTAGGAATCAGGGTAATTGTAGCCTCATAGAAGGAGTTTGGTAATGTTCCTTCAGTTTCCATTGTGTGGAACAATTTAAAGAGTATTGGTATTAACTCTTCTTTGAAGATCTGGTAGAATTCTGCACTGAAACCATCTGGTCCTGGGCGCTTTTTTTTTTTTTTTTGTTGGGAGACTTTTAATGAATGATTCTATTTCCTTAGGGGTTATTGGACCATTTAAATAGTTTATCTGGTCTTGATTTAACTTAGGTATGTGGTACCTATCCAGAAAATTATCCATTTCTTTTGGATTTTCCAGTTTTGTGAAGTAGATGTTTTTGAATTATGACCTGATGATTTTCTGGATTGCCTCAGTGTCTGTTGTTATGTCCCCCTTTTCATTTCTGATTTTGTTAATTTGGATGCTCTCTCTCCACCTTTTCGTTAGTTTGGATAAGGATCTGTCTATCTTGTTGATTTTCTCAAAGAACCAACTTTTTGTTTCATTAATTCTTTGTATTGTTCTCTTTGTTTCTATTTTAAACAATAAAATATCTTTATAATGCTTATGAAATGTTAACCAGTCATTTAGATATTTTAAATGATAGTGTATTATTTAGAAAATTTTCTCTTTAGCATGACTGCAGAGTTTCCATTTCAGTCTTGGGAAGATATAAGTGATATCAGAAAGCCATAAGTGTTTATACGTAAATCATATAGGGTTGCATGATAGACCTGGCTTGAGTGTGGTATCATTAATATAAACAAGTGGGTAGTGGAAGAGATTACACAAAAATCAAAATTACCAAATTATGGGTATGAAATGACAAGAAGAAAGAGGAGTGATTCAAAGAGAATAGCAAAATGAAAAATTTGCATTTGCAATTGTATCATTAATTCATGGAAATCTTGTGAGAAAAAAGAATTTCTAATTGTATGTTTCAGTTAATCAGACATCACAATTTAGTGAAACACTATTATGAAGCACACTTACGTTCTGAATTCTTTGTGTATTGAGTCCAGATAATGGAAACATTATTTTGTAAGAAAATGTAGAGAAAAGGATAAGAGGCCTCATATTCAATCACAAAGAAATCAGAGTAGGTGGATGATAAGTTAAAGACAATCTCAGTCTATACAGTGAGACTATACTAGTAAAGGAATAAATGAATGAATGAATGAATGAATAAATAAATAAATAAATAAAGTCTCAGGAAATTTAAGAGTCTCATGCTCTACTGACTGAGCTAGCCGGGCATCCCGAGTCTCAGGAAATTTAAGATTAGCAAATACTGTATTTCAAAGTCTAGATGAAAAAGAAAACCTATTTACTTGAAGAATGTTATCACTGAACAATCGTTATACATATAAGTTTATATTTGTTTTATCAAATTTTTAAAATTTATATTTTTGTTTTTTTTAATTAATTTATTTATTCTTCTTTTATATATTACAACCTGACTGGCATTTCCCCTCCTTAAACGTCTCCTCTCCCCCGGATCCATTCCTCCTCTGTATCCCTTCAGAGAAGACCAGGCTCACGGGGTTACCACCCAAAGATGGCCTAGCAAGTTACAATAGGACTCGGTACATCCTCTCATGGCAACCCTGAACAAGACAACCCAGTAGGAGGGAAAGGGTCCCCAAAGCAGGAAAAAATGTCAGAACAGCCCCCACTCCTACTGCTGTGTGTCCCACAAGAACACCGAGCTATACAACCATAACATATATGCAAAGGACCTAGGTCAGGCCCATTCAGGTTCCCAGGTGGTAGGTTCAGTCTCATTGACTTCTTATGAGCTCTGGTGAGTTGCTTCTGTAAGTTGTTGTGGTATCATTGACCCATCTGACTCCTACAATCCTTTCTCCCTTCTTCTGGGAATCCCATGTACTTTTAAATGCATTAATGTAGATGCATATTATAATTGCTATTTCCATCAGTTCCTCATGTAATAAATATGTAACCTTAAAAAAACTTTTTAAAACTTTAAACAAAATATCAAATTTTATTGACATGGAAAATTTTATTTTCTTTCATTAAAAATTTCTATCAGGGAATCATACAGCTCATAAACACCTTCAGCAAAATGGCTGGATACAAGATCCCCTAAAATTTTCAGTACCCGTCTTGTATAGAAATGATAAATGGGCAGAGAAAAAAAATCAGGGAAATAACACTCTTCCCAAATAGCCACAAATATTATAAAATATATTGGGGTAACTCTAACTAAGCAATTGAAAAACTCATATGACAAGAACTTCAAGTCTTTGAAGAAAGAAATTGGAGAAGGTATCAGAAGATGTAAAAATTTCCCATATTAATGGATCAGTAGGATTAACACATAAAAATGACCATCTTACCAAAGCAATCTAAAGATTCAATACAATCGGCATTAAAATCCCAAAATGATTCTTTACCAATCTTGACAGGAAAATATTCACCTTCATATGGAAGAACAAAAACCCAGAATTGCTAGCACAGTCCTGTACAATAAATGAACTTTCAGCGATATCACCATCCTTGATTTCAAGTTCTATTACAGAGCTATATTAATAAAAACACATGGTATTATCATAAAAACATTCAGGTGGATCAAAGGAATCAAATGAAAGACACAGTCATATATCCACACATCTGGGGACACCCAACTTTCAAAAAAGAAGTCAAAACTATACAATGAAAAAAGGAAGCATCTTCAACAGACATTGCTGGGAAAACTGAATCTAGATGAATTTAAATAGATACATATCTATCACCCTGAACAAAACTCAAGTCTAAGTGGATTAAAGACCTCAACATAAATCCACATACACTGAAGCCAATAGAAAAGAAATTAGGAAATATCCTTGAAACACATTGGTTCAGCAGCCAACTTGCTGAACAAAACATCAACAGCACAAATACAAAGATTGACATTTAATAAATGGGACCTTATGAAACTGAAAAGCTTTTATAGGGCAAAGGACACCAATAGAACAAAATGGCATACTCAGCCTATATAATAGAAAAAGATCTTCACCTACAAGACATTGGTCAGAAAGCTACTTTTCCAGAATACATAAAAAACTCAAGAAACTAGACATTAAAAAATACAACAAATAATCCAATTCAAAAAAATGGGAACAGATCTAATTAGAGAATTCTCAACAGAGGAATCTCAAATGGCTGAAAAGAACTTAAAAAAATATTTAACGTTCTCAGCCATAAGAGAAATGCAAATCAAAACAACTCTAAAATTCCATCTTACACCTGTCAGAATGGCTAAGATCAAAACCACAAGACATGCCTCATGCCAGAGAGGATGTGGAGCAAAGGGAACTCTCCTCCATTGATGGTTGGATTGAAAACTTGCACAGCCACTTTGGAAATCAATATGATGTTTTCTCAGATAATTGGGAAATGATCTACCTCAAGACCTAGCCATACCACTCTTGGGCATATACCCAAAGGATGCTATATCATACCACAAGGACACTTGCTCAACTATGTTCATATTTTATGCTATAGCTTTATTCATAATAACCAGAACCTGGAAACAACCTAGATATCTTTCAACTGAAGAATGGATAAAGAACATGTGGTGCATTTACAGCTGTTAAAAACAGTGAAGTCTTGAAATTTGAATGAAGATGAATGGAACTTGAAAAAAATCATCCTGAATGAGGTAACCTAGACCCAGAAAGATAAACATGGTAAGTACTCACTTATAAATGGATATTAGGTGTAAAGTACAAGATAACCGTGCTACAATCCACATACACAGACAGACTAAATAACAAAAAGGGCTCAAGGGGGGATATTTTGTGGGTGGACTGGGGGATAGTTGGGAAGAGTACATCAGTGATTAGGTGGGAGTAGGATAGGAGAAAATTACTGAAAGAGACACCTCAAAAAAGGAGAGTATTTTGGAGTGAGGTGGAAATCTACTCCAAAGGGAACTCTCAGGAATTTACAAGGATTACCCCAGCTAAGACTATTAGCAATAGCACACACACATACACACACACACACACACACACACACACACACACACACATGCATATTTATATATATATATATATATATATATATGACTATCAGCAATAGCACACACACATTATATATATATATATATATATATATATATATATATATATATATATATATATATATATCTTCAACTGGCCATCTCCTGTGTCCAGACAAGTCTTCCGGTGGAGGGATTAGGACACTAACTGAGCCACATAAGTTTTAACCTAAAATCTGCCTTGACTGCAGGATGTGTTTGAACGGGTGCATAGTCCAATTGTCATCAGAAAGGCTTAATCCAGAAATTGATGGAAATGGAGGCACATCCAAATATTAGGTGCAGCTTAAAGAATCCTGTGGAAGAGAGGGAGCAAAAATTGTAGGAGTCAGAGGGTCAAGAACACAGCAAGAAAACCCATAGAATCAAATAATCTGGACTCATAGGGGCCCACAGAGACTGTTCTGACAACCAGAGAGGCTGCATGGGACTGATCAAGGCACAGCTGTTGCAGTTGTATAACCTGGTCTTCCACTGGGACTCTTAATAGTGGGATGGTCTCTGACATGCTTTCTGACTTTAGGGACCTTATTCCGCATTCTGTGTTGCCATGTTCAGCCTTCATATGAGGGGAGGTGCTTAATCTTACTGAAACTGGTTATGCTGATATCCACGTGAGGACTGCCTTTTCTGAGTAGAACTGGAGGAGGAGTAGGGGAGCACAGAGGGGTGTTGGAGGAGGAGCTGGAAGAAGAGGAGGGAAGGGGGCTGCAGTCATGATACAAAAGAAGAAAAAAAAGAGAAAGAAAGAAAAAGGAAAGAAAGAAAGAAGGAGGGAAGGAAGGAAGGAAAAGAAAGAGAAGAAAGAAAAGGAAAAAGGAAGAGAGAAATAAACAATAAAAAATAGATTTTTTTCCTCATATAATGTATTCTGATTATAGTTTTCCCTTCATTTATTCTCCCCAGTTCTTTACCACATCTTCTCCAGTCTGGATCCTGCAGCTAGTGTTTTCCTGGTCCTGCCTGACCCAGGGTCAGGACATATCTTTCTCACCTGCCAGTCCCACAGCTGCTCAGACCCAACAGAGTAAACACACAGAGACTTATATTACTTATAAACTGTATGGCGATGGCAGGCTTCTTGTTAACTGTTCTTATATCTTAAATTAACCCATTTCTATTAATCTATAAATTTCCACATAGCTCATGGCTTACCTGTATCTTAACATGTTGCTTCTCATCACGGCGGCTGGCAGCATCTCTCTGCCTCAGCCTTCCACTTCCCAGAATTCTCCTCTCTGCTTGTCCAGCCTATACTTCCTGCCTGGCTACTAGCCAATTAGCATTTATTTACACAGAGCTATATCCACAGCAGGATCCACTGCATTTCTGTCTCTAATTTGGAAAGAAAGTCTTCTAAGAAATAAAAACAAAACATAATAATATAAAACAAAAAAAAAAACTTGACACGAGGTAAAGAGCCAAAGAGAAGGCACAAGAATCAGAGACCTATTCATTCATATCCTCAGAGTCTCATAAAAAGAGTTCACTAAAAGCTCTAATGTTTATGTGGAGGATCTGCTTGATATCCATGTAGGCCCTGTGCTTGCTGTTTCAGTATCTGTGAGATCACAGGCACGTTGCTCAGTTGATTCCAAGAGTGTTATCCCACCCTCTGCCTCTTACACTTTCTGTACATTCTCCATGATATTTCCTGAGCACTAAGGGAAGAGATTTAATGGAGACATCAATCTTAGAGCTGTGTGTTCCAAGGTCTCTCTCTTTCTGCATAATGACTGGCTGTGGTTCTCTCTATTTGTTCCCATCTGCTGCAGCAGGAGGCCTTTGAAATTTAAGAAACATGTTTTAGCATTCATTTATATTTTGTTAATTAATTTTACATCTTCACAGCAGTGTCCACTCATTCCTCTCCCCCATTCCCACCCATTACATCATATCAGCATCCCCACACCTACTCCTTTTCCATTTCTATTCAGAAAAAGAAAGTCCTCCTACAGACATCTATAAAATATGACATATCAAGATATAGAAAGACTAAACACCTTACCTTGTATTAAGGCTGAACAAGACAACCTAGTATGAGGAATAATGTCCCAAAAGCTGGAAGGAGAGTCCTAGACAGCCTCTGCTCCCACTGTTTGGAGTCCACCAAAAGACCAAGCTACACAACTGGTACGTACATGAAGAGGACCTCTGTCAATCCCGTGCAAAGAGCCATACCTTTAGCAGAAAATGACAGCAATTCTTTTGGGCTGTGAGCCTGAAGCTTTAAAGACAGAATAATCTCCTTTGCCAGAATGGAGTATTGTGTTAGAAAGGAGAGGCATGATGAGAAAGTTAAAGTCTGAGACTTAACAAAAAATAGGACAATGAACGGTTGAAAATGCAAGCTTAGAGACATAATAGAATCATTTACCAAAGGCTAAGGGACCTGCCTTCATGACAAACTCAAGTAATGTTTGGGTCTCCTTCAAAAACAAAATACAATTGAGGCTGAGAACATGAGAGAATGTTTGGAACTTAATTCATTTAATGTGAAAGGGGACGTAGCTATTACATGACAATGAGAGGTTAGAGATTTGAGGATTGGTGCAGAATGAATGGGAATACATGAGTAATTAAAAATCAGTATCCCTGAAGTACTTGTATTTATGTCTAAATAATCTTTTATTCTTTTCTTCCCTTAAGAATTATTAATTAAACACATGCTCTGCTTAATCCATGTTGCTTAACACTATAATAACTTAAGAAAATCTGATCATATATTTTATGAAGTTTATTTATTTTCTGATTGGGAATATAGCCAAGAAATAAGAAAGGGATATGTTCATGAACTTAAGAAATCTATGAAATAATGTACTAAAAATAAACAATAATATAACACCATTCATTTTAATTTAGATGTTAGATAAGCAGTCATAAGAAATTGATGATTAAGCAGAAAGTTTGGTTTATTATATGAATTGTAAATCCAAACAAAATGATTTCTCAGTCTCATCTTCATGTTCTAGCATGTCAGGAGAACAGACTAGTTTAAAGATAACATTTCTCAAAATTGTAAATTTTTAAATAAAATTTCTAACAATGGAAATTTGGTGAAAATCTCATTTCTTTCCATAGTGTTATTATGTTTATTAGTAAATAAAGGAGAGGATTTTACACATATCAATAATTGTAATTTAATAAGTATGTGGCAAAAGAATGAAGGAGGAAAGTAAATGGATTTTGTATATTATTGTGGTTGTTTAGAAGAAATACCAATAGACATACAAGCAATTTTGTCAACTCTAACCATATTGTCAAAAATGCTAGAGGTTCTTAATATTCTAAAGCAAGACAGCATTCCATTGATTGTTTTTTTTTTTTTTTTTTTTTTGGTTTTTCGAGACAGGGTTTCTCTGTGTAGCTTTGTGCCTTTCCTGGAACTCGCTTTGGAGACCAGGCTGGCCTCGAACTCACAGAGATCCGCCTGGCTCTGCCTCCCGAGTGCTGGGATTAAAGGCGTGCGCCACCACCGCCCGGCCCATTGATTGTTTTTATGTCAAAGTTTCTTGAGTTTTGAGCAGGTTCTCTATCAGAAAACCTTTAGAAGGATGACATTTAAAATATGCTATAAAAATTTAGAAGAATTATTTTAGGACTTTGGAATAAAATAGGATGTTTTAATATAGCAAACCAAAAATATAATCAATTACAGATGAAAAAATTGATCTATGGAATTGAATAGGCTAAAAAAAGTAAAGAGTGAACATATCGATGCTGTAGTCTCAAGGAATGGAATAATCACTTCAAAGAAAGCAGTTTAGTAACTGAGTCATTATTTTAATTTTAAATAATTTAAATTTTAAATAATAATTAAACAACCAGTTCAGAAAAAAAGCTTATAATTAAAAAGTTTCTCTACTTTGCTGCCATTTTTGTTCATGACTTCATTTCTTTTATTATAATAAAACAAAAGTGAATTCTTTTCAGTTAGTCCTCTGTGTTGTGAAGCATACACAGGATAGCTGTTTTCATGTTGGTGGCCTCTAACTTTTTCTTCTGAAATAAGTTTAATCACACTGCTTTGTTTATATAACTAATGTCATCTTTGTGGACAGGTAAATCAAATGCATGATGTGTCAACAAAGTTACAATTCTGCCATTTAAAAAAAACTTGGATTAACAACAATTTGAATAACACTTTTATTCTGCTCATATTGAAGTATGATAGATTTTTACCATATTCCTAACAGAAAAAAAAAAACCTCTAATTCTGAATGGTGTTTTAAATTTTATATAACTTGGCAGTCTGTTCTGCATTATATAAATAATTTCTAAGATTATTCCTGTATTTTCATTTCTAACATTTAATTAAATCTGTATTTTCTGTCATAATAAGACAGGTAATCTTCATTGTCACCTTGACTGGTTTGGAATCATCCTGGAGACTCATGTCTCCTAGTTTGTAGGAAAGTTTAACTAGAAGAGAAAAACCTACCCCGAGTGTGAGCTACAAAGGTTACAGCCTATGGTCTCCACCTGAATAAAAGAGAAAAGTTGGGGAAAAAAGGCAAGCCCCAAGAAATCATTATTCTCTGCTACCTGATTGTATATGGACTGTGACCAAGGGCCTCATGCTCCTGCCTCTGTCATTTCCTTGTTGTGATGGACTTTATTCTCAAACTGTGAGGAAAAATAACCTCCTCAGTCTTTAAGCTGTTTTTGTTGTGCATTTTGTCAATGTAATGACAACCACAAGATAGCTAATATACAGAGGCACCGTGTTCTCTCAAATATAGATTCCACACATGGTTTTTACACAAATTAAAGTTAAAGACACAATCTTCAGTGAAGGGGGTTAATTTTAAATTTCTTGGGATCAAGACAACCACGACATAATACGTTAGTTTCAAATTTTAAATTTATACTTGCCAGTTTTACAGATTTTTTTTTTCTATCAAGGATAGAAGCTAGAAGTGAATCATGACTTTGCATGAAGCTACTCTTTCTTACCTGGGTCGTGTACTGTCTTAGGATTTCTATTGTTGTGAAGAGACATCATTTCCACAGAAATTCTTATAAAGGAAAATATTTAATGGGGTGCCTTGTGTACAGTTCCAGAGCTTTACTCCATTATCATCATGATGGGACATGGAGGCATGCAGGTAGACATGGTCCTGGAGCTGAGAGTTCTACATCTTGATTGGCAGGCAACAGGAAGTGAACTGAGACACCAAGCATGGCTTAAGCATATATGAGACCTCAAAGCCCACCTCCACAGTGGCATTTTTCCTCCAACAAGGCCATATCAACTCCAAGGCCACACCCACTAATAGTGCCACTCCTTATGAGCTCATGGGGGCCAAATTCATTCAAACTACCACATTCCACTCTCAGGCTCCCATAAGCTTTTAACAATATCATAATGCAAAATGAATTTAGTCCAACTTCCAAAGTCCCCACAGTCTATCACAGTCTCAAAAATATTTTAAAGTCCAAAGTTCAGTCTCTTCTGAGATTTATATAATCTCTTAACTGCAATCCTCTATAAAACCAAATAAAAAAATATCACATACATCCAAGATATAATGGTACGTGATATACATTAACATTCCAAACTGTAGGGAAGGGAGCATAGTGAGGAAATACTAGACCAAAGCAAGATCAAAAATCAGTTGAGCAAACTCTAAACTCTGCATCTCGATGTCTGATGTCAAAAATGATTTCCACATCTCCAACTCCATTCAGGACTGTTTCGGCAACAAATTTCTTTCTCTTGGGCTCATTCTATTATTAGCATCACTCATCAGGAGGTACCCCAGGACTGTGGAATTTCCAACATCCTGGCGGTTCCAAGTCTATCTAGGCTTCATCTTCAGAGCTTCATGCAATGACCTCCATTTAGGCAGACTCTTTGGATAGGGCAAAAATCAGCCACTTTCTTCACCAAAATATCACAAGAAAGATCTCTAGGCAGCATATGAAAATTCATCGCTGAAACCTCTTGAGTCTGTTCCCCTCAGTTCAAATCATTCTCAGAACCATTGCCTTCCATGCTTCTACTAGCATGGCCGATTAGGAGGTACTTAAAGCATTTCACTGTTTTTCTTATTTACATTATGTATTTCAGTGACGAGACCATGACCACAACAATTCTGATAAGGGAAAATATTTAATTTAGGCTGCCTTACAGTTTCAGAGGTTTAGTCCTTTATCATCAATCATGGTATGGCATGGAGGCATGGAGACCAATGTGGTGCTGGAAGTGAGAGCCCTCCATCTTGATTGACAGGCAACAGGAAGTGAACTGAGACACTGGGCATGGCTTGAGCACATATGAAACTTCAGAACCCACCTCCACTGTGACACATATCCTCCAACAAGGCCATACCTACTCCAGCAAAGCCACACCTACTAATAGTACCACTCCCTAGGAGCCTATGGGATCCAATTACTTTCAAACTACCACAGATGATGTCAAATATATTATTGGTGTACAATAAAATATGTATAGAAGCTGAGTAATTCCTTAGGAAATTCCTTGGCAAACATATTTAGGGATAAAAGTTAATGGAAGACAAATCAAATTTTATACAAGCAGGAGAAAGGATCATATTGGTTAGTAATAACACTGAGATACTCAATTGATAAACTGGTCTTATAGGGAAATTTTGTTCTTAAAGGTAATTTGGAATGCTTATAAAATTCATAGATTGTGGTTGGAGCCACTTAGTAAAATTAAGACTATATCATACACTCACTGTCTCCTTCTTTTTCATGTAGATACATGCATGTATATGTAACTGATGCTCCCTTCAACCCTCCCTTTTTAGATTTTAAATTATTCACTCTTATTGCAGCAGCAAAAAGAAACCAAATGGAAATAAAAACATTCAAGAGAAAGTGGGCTTCGAATTGCAACTGTTAAGCAGAAGCAAGTAAGATCTTCATTTCTTTTGGAAGGATAGTTGAGTGCCAAGCAGCAGTATACATTTGAAATTTTAAAGAAATTGGGTATATTTTAGTGTGGACAGCTACTGAGAAGATGTCATTGAGGCTTTCAAGAATCCAGTTCCCTTACCCTTCATCATGACCACTTCTTTAATTAACACATAGACAACCATACTAAAAGCTCTGTACAGTGCTCTTTTATTGGTATAATATTCATTTATATGCATTCTATTATGTTGTTTACCAAGACTGGATTACATAAAACTACATGAGTCAAATGGATACAACAACAACAAAAAAATTTAAAAAAAGACAATGTAGTGTGCTACATTTAAGATGAAATTGCCAAGATATTCTTAATTTCTGTGGATGATCGAAGTGCGAGGACTTACTGAGTATATTGTTTTAAAAACCAAGAAAACTCTCAGCCTATGTGGCACTGATCTTCCATAAGAAAAAAAATTCTGAGGACAATTAGTGTCTTAAAACTAACTGATATAACATAGTTAAATTAAGTATTGATTTTCTTTATTTTGAGTTTCTCATTTGCATACAAACTATCTACTTCAGATATTTGTTAGTGTTTGTGGAAAGGAAAATATTATCTCCTGTGGTGACTTGAATGAGATTTCCCCCATAACACAGGGCAACTGAACACTTTGTTTTCAGGTACCTGTGCTCATTGGAAAACTCTATGAGTGATGACCCACTGGTTTTAAAACCTCTGCAATTTATCTCATAACACAAAAAGCTAAACACCTGTGTGGATGTAACCAACCTTCTTATTAAATAAGAAACACAGAACCAATGCAAAGAAGAAAGCCAAGAGGTCAGAGCTAAGAGCTAAAACCTTACCCTTCCTCCTGCGGTGGTCCTACCTCTCCTCCGAACCAGAGCTACCCCTGTGTTAAAGTCTTTATACAGAGTTCCTGTTCTGCCTTCTCATTGGTTGTAAACCCAACCACATGACCGCCTCCTCACGGCCTGTCTGTGTAGGCCTCCAGGTTGTCCATGATTGGTATTGATTAAAGGCATGTGTATCCAATAATGGCTGTGTCCCTGAACACACAGAGACTGACCCAGCTCTGCCTACCAAGTGCTGAGATTGTAAGAGTCGCCACCACTGCCCTGCTTTTCTATGGCTTGCTAATAGCTCTGACCCCCAGGCAACTTTATTTATTAACCTACAAATAACATTTTAATACAAATAAAATATCACCATACACCTGTCATAGAGCATGAGAGACCTATTGACACTGAGTCCTAAATACAATGTCTGCAATAAATCTCTCCCAGAAGGGCTGAGGGAACCTGGCAAAGGAGGAGCACAAAGATTGTTCAAGCCGAGGGTGTTGGAAGACACTAAGAATATAAACCTTCAAAACACAGCAGGACTGACACATTCATGAAATCACAGAGACGGTGGAAACATGCATGGGGCTTGCATGAATCTAAACCATATGGGGTAAAAAGGAAAAGAAAAAAAATACCTTGAGCAGCCTTGGTGTAGCCTTGGACCTGCCTCAACTGAATGTAGCAGGCTCTGCTGACTCCCCTGGAGGAAGTGGGAATGGGGGAGGGTTCTGGAGAAATGCTGGGGGGTGGAGGAGGGAGGAGTGGGGATATTTGGTTGGTATGTAAAATGAATAGAAAATTTCTTAATAATAAAAAAGAGAAAAAAAGAATAAAAACAACATAAAATTAAAATTTAAAAGTATAATATGGAAAAGGAAAAAGGAAGGAAAGAAGGAAGAAAGAAAAAAGAAAGAAAGAGAGAGAAAGAAAAAGAAAGAAAGAAAGATAGAAAGAAAGAAAGAAAGAAAGAAAGAAAGAAAGAAAGAAAAGAAAAGAAGGAAGGAAGGAAGGAAGGAAGGAAGGAAGGAAGGAAGGAAGGAAGGAAGGAAGGAAGGAAGGATTCCCAACATGGCATATTGAAAAAAAGGGACCTCCAAAGACACCATTATGCTTGTTTTCTGTTGGCCGTCTCCTGCAGGCCACGCATTCCGTCCTTAAGAGTAGTCTTTTTCCCAGTGACACTCCCTTGGAGAAAACTAAATTTTCATTTGCAAGTGATTATCAGTTAGAGATAGCTTCTTGGTTAGGAAAAGGGGCATGTGTCCACTTCCCCTCTCACTTCTAGGTGCTCATCTGGTGCAGACCTGTGAAGGTCCTGTGCATGCTGCCTCAGTCTTCATGAGTTCCTATGTGCATTAGCAGGCTTTAATCTGGTTTCTCTTCAGACCCCGTAAGTCTTTCATCTTTTATAATTCTCTAGTTTAAAAAAATTTATCATGCATGTAATGATACCTATCTTCTTGAAAGTGCTCTTTAACTTAGCCTAGAAGCATAATGTTTTCAATATTAAACCTTACTCTTTTAGCCAAGCATTAAACTCCTAGGTTAACATTTTGAGTATCAAAATGTCTTTTTTTTCAATTCAAAATAAGAATTAAAATTAAATAATATATCCATATATTTTCTTCTATTGTATTTTGATACCTTACAGAATTTACACTTATCCATGCTATGCATATTAAGCTTAAGATGTTATGATTTTGATCAGGAACCTACAATGTCATAATGAACTCATATATAGAAAATATATGTGAAATATTTCACATATTTTAAATGTTGGACTCCAGTTCTTCTATAGTATTCTACTGTAAAGTTAGTTAAGTAAATTTTTTGGAGAACAATGCTCTGAAATTTGATCTGCTTAATATACATTAGTGCTGAGTTCAATTCAGAGCTTTATATCTGTCTTGAGGCAGGCTGCCTACATTTCTATCTTGCTGGTAGAAGCTTTTTTGGTTTTGGAAAATTTAAACCAAATCTTTATTCATTTCCATTTCCATATCTCCAAAATCAAGATGATTGTGGAATTGACTTAATAGTGTTACTATAATTATTAAATGATTTAATAGAAATTCATGCCTGAAACAATGCATATGTTGCAAAAGTATTTTTTCAAACATTAGCAATAGAGTAATTTATTTCCCTTATTATGTTTACAGACATTTTGAAATTATTAGAATTCATAACATATTCTTTTACATCCTATGTTTGGACTCAGGAGACCAGAGTTACTTTAACCTGAATGTATTTTTTTCCTCTCTTCCTCCAGAAAACTCCCCTACCTTCTTCTTAACTGTATAAATTCCTGTCATAGCATAGCAAATCACCAAACATTTGTATTTGTATGTTCACACACATGTACACACATGCACACCTACCAAGGTTTAATTCATAGTTATTGCTAAACAGCCTTTTCAAGTTTATTATTTTCAGTAGAACTTAATTTCTATAGTCTTTTTTTTTTTCTCTATCTTTTTTTTTTTAATTTATTTTAATTTATTTTGCAATACAATTCAGTTCTACATATCGGTCACGGATTCCCTTGTTCTCCCCCTCCCGTCCCCCTCACCTTCCCCCCAACGCCCCCCCCATTCCCATCTCCTCCAGGGCAAAGCCTTCCCCACAGACTGAGGTCAACCTGGTAGACTCAGTCCAGGTAGGTCTAGTCCCCTCCTCCCAGGCCGAGCCAAACAATCCTGCATAGGCCCCAGGTTTCAAACAGCCAACTCATGCAATGAGCACAAGATCTGGTCCCACTGCCTGGATGCCTCCCAAACAGATCAAGCCAATCAACTGTCTCACCCATTCGGGGGGCCTGATCCAGTGTGGACCCCTCAGCCATTGGTTCATAGTTCATGTGTTTCCATTCATTTGGCTATTTGTCCCTGTGCTTTATCCAACCTTGGTCTCAACAATTCTCGGTCATATAACAGGACCCCAAGAAAGACACAGGGATCGCCCAATGACAGAGAAATGGAATGAGATCTACATGAACAGCCTGGACATGAGTGGGGGTAATGAAAGGCGAGGGTCGAGGGAAAGAGAGCTTGGGGGAGCGGGAGATCCCAGCTGGATCAACAACAGAGAGGGAGAACAAGGAATAGGAGACCATGGTAAATAAAGACCACATGAGAACAGGAAGAAGCAAAGTGCTAGAGAGGCCCACAGAAATCCACAAAGATACCCACACAACAGACTGCCGGCAATGGTCGAGAGACAGCCCGAACTGACCTACTCTGGTGATGGGATGGCCAAACACCCTAATTGTTGTGCTAGAAACCTCATCCAACTACTGAGGGATCTGGATGCAGAGATCCATGACTAGGCCCTGGGTGGATCTCTGGGAGTCCAATTAACGAGAATGAGGAGGGTTTAATTTCTATAGTCTTATGTTTGACACTCCTTTGCTTGAAGAGATTCCTTTGCTTCAAAGGAAGTTACCAACCACAAGAGTATCTCTTTGATTCCTATTTAAGTTGCTCAAATCATTGACTTCTTCCTATTTAAAAATGAATATCAGAATTAATACAATTTCATGTAATGAAGTCCTTACAGGTGTAAAAATACCTTAATGATTCATGTGAAATAAGCCAAGGTGTTGAAAAATTCCTCAGAGGTTAAGAACATGTATCATTCTCGAGAGGACCGAAGTTCAATTTCCAGCGCACACAGGAGGTGGCTCATAGCTCCTGGGAACTCCAATTCTAGGGGTTCTGACCTACTGACATCAGTGTGCAACCATACAAAAGCATGCACTTAGCATCTATATAACAGGCATGAACTTAATAATTATTGGAATGCTACCCATCACTTGTAATTCCTAGTACCAATCAAAAGAAAGATTACACAGGGACAGGAAAAGAGAAAAACTAGAACTTTCTTTTCTCTGTGTCAACCAAACTAACCCTTCCCATGTTTGTTTATTTACTGTTTATCTTCCAGGACTACTCATATACATATAATCCCTGGAAATGGTTTGATCATGCAATGACTCCATGTTTATTTTTATGGCAATATCCACCAAGTTCTGCATTTGTGACTATTGATGAATATCATGTTTTTTTAATCTACTAACTAAAGATAATAAAAAGATTTATCACAAGAAATGAATGCTGTAAGTTCCTTTAAATTGGTGCTTTGAACTGAATGTAGATGTGTTCAGTAATGAATACTTGCATTCCTTCCCTAAAAGTTTGGTGGTAACTTCACTGAGCACAACAGATCTACTTTAAGAAATGCTTATATGTTGATAATAGAATAAATAGGTGTGCTGTAGTGTATTGATCAATGCATAAACTTAAAGAAAAATAAACTGTAACCATACTGAAATTACAGATAGATATTTTTTGTACAAATTATTTACAGGAAATGGAAAGAAAATTGTTACATAATACAGTTATTTTCATGAAGTTTCGAGATAAGCTAGGATAAGTTATAAAATTAAAAATAAATATAAATTTACTAGGAGGAATGATAATGTAAAGTATTAAATTCTCTGATTAGATTGGCATTTTATTAAGGTTTATATGTGCCTCTATGTGCATAAAATTCTACTTATCTATATATTTATAGCTATGTAATTTTCTGCATACAATTTGCACTTAATGTATAGTTTAAATACACAAAAATGTATAACCACAAGGGAGCATATGAAAGTAAACCATGATCACATAAAATAAGACAAATTAACATTATTAATATGAAGGCATATTATGGTGTCTTGCAGTTTCAACAAGAGTCTATTTCCAACCACTGAATTTGCTCTTTAAATTATTTTATAAATGAATCAGTTGAATTTTGTATGGAGTCCTACAAAGATTCTCATTTTTCCTTGAAATAAAACTATCTATTTTATTTTGCACAGATCAGGTGGAAGTAGGGTTTTGCCTGAATGCATTTTGTACCTTCATTTGAGTTTAACACAGAGCTTCAACTTGATCATGCTCTAGCTGTTACATGTCTGCAGCATTTCAGCATATTTTGCTGATCATTGTTGTATCCACCATTGATAAAGTTCAAGAAGTAAGTGACAATTTAAAATCTGTAACATTATAGTAGATTTCACACCAATTTATTTACCCAGAACCTATTCTGACTTAAGAGTGCTTGAACTGATTGTTTTGAACTCTGCTTCAACAGGTGAATTCAATTAACACAGTTTCATAATTTGGTTTGAAAGATGATTGAAACATATTTAGCATAGCAAAAACATTGTCATAAAATCTTAATTTCATAATTAGTCCTAGTAAATCATCATTACACAATGTTTTCCTTACTTTATTCAAGCTGCAGATACTAATCTTTCTAGCCCAAACAAGGATTTGATCAATGAGATCCAATAGACCCTAAAGTATTACAGGTTATTGCCCATATTTTGGCACCTCCAGAACTTGATGTTAAGACCCAATTATTGAAAATATCATGTAATAAATTCACAGAATATGGAGAGAATAAGTTTTTACTTTTTTTAGTAGCTTCCCTACCAGATAGCTTTTATACTACTAGAAGAGTCTAAGCATGCTATTGCAGGGGAAATCTTATAACCAATCTCACCTATTGCTAACTCTGTGAACCAAAATAGGAATTGTTTGGAAAGAATTTGCCCATAGATGTGATAGTTGCACAAAAATTATGGGAGTAACTAACAACTTTCTGCTTGTATATAAGGGCCCCTATATGAAAAGGAGTCCTTTCTTGGCATTTTTAACAAAGCCAAGAACCTGTGGCTAGACAGTTCATAGGTCATGGGTGTAGCCTAATTCTGGTAATCCACTAAATGGACATAGTACTTAAGTGACTACTAATAACATATTGTCATACTTACAGATCAGCACATTTTTCAAAAGTCAGCCAAGAAACTTGTCCTTGCAGTGCATGAAAACAGAGGTCTTCAACTGACCGATCTGAAGAGAACAAGAGACATTGGAATGCTTAGTGCTTAACTAAATGTACTTATTATACACATGTCCTGAAGGCTTCGAGAAATTGATGGATGTGATGGCAGAAAGATTACATAAAACTCTCTGTTCTTTAGCCAGTTTATTTTTCTTCTTTATGAGTTACAATGTCAACATAGGATCAACATATATTTGAATGGACTTTTTGTTCGTTTATTATAAGATACCTACTTTACCTAAAATATTTTTATTTCTATACACACATTGTATCCAATTATCTCATGTTCTATTTTTGAAAAGTGCAAGTTTCCTTGTTGGACTGTTAATTGTACTGCCAATAACTATTATCTTTCTGTCATTGTGTGGATGTTTTGGTTTGTTTTATACTCACAGCATTTGTTTGCAAGCCTTCCTACAAAAAAGAAGATATTGTCAAATAGAATCTTTAAAGTACACCACAATTGAATGATCCTACATAAAAGTCTGTTCAAAATATATAAAAGAACTAAATACCATTAATTACATTCTATAAATACTACAGGGAAACATAGAGGTACTTTTCTAGCCATTGCTATGGACAGTTATTTTCTCAGAAAGACTCCAAGAACTTAGAGAAAAGAATAAATATTGATAAGTAGCACTATAAAAAACAACAAATAAAGCAAACCATACATAGCATTTCTTTTGCAAAGCATAGGAAACAAGAGAGAAAGTTTTCAGAATGTTAGGAAATGTTTGTAACTGCTCAAGTGACAAATTTTTTTATGAGCATTTAAAGTAAAGAGAATGTTTAAAACAAGAAAGTTAGCACTGTAAAATAGGATAGCCAGTATGGAAAACAGTAAAGATGATGCTCAAAACTATAGGCTTAATCTATAAATTGGACAATGTAAGGTTTTTCCTGTTCACACTGCCATGTGAGCTGGTTTTGATATGATGCTCATCTTGTTCAGGAAACACTACAGTTAATATTTTATTGGTTCATGCTCCCTGTTGTAGCTAGAGTTTTCCTGCCTTGCCCACAGTCAGGACAAATCTTTGTCATCCACCAGTCCCACAGCTGCTCAGACCCAACCAAGTAAACACAGAGACTTATATTGCTTACAAACTGTATGGCCGTGGCAGGCTTCTTGCTAACTGTTCTTATATCTTAAGTTAATCCATTTCTATAAATCTATACCTTGCCACGTGGCTTGTGGCTTACCGGCATCTTCACATGTGGCTTATCATGGCGGCGGCTGGCAGTGTCTCCCTGACTCAGCCTTCCACATCCCAGAATTCTCCTCTCTCCTTGTCCCATCTACTTCCTGCCTGGCCACTGGCCAATCAGTGTTTTATTTATTGACCAATCAGAGCAATTTGACATGAAGATCATCCCACAGCACCCTGTCATATCTACACAACAAGCATAAGAGAGGGAGCACTATCTTCCTCCAATGATGAAAGTGCTCTTATAGTCCAATATAAATAATCAGCTCTGCACACAAGCACAAATTTGAAAAACTTACTAACTCACTAGCATATATAAATATGTGAAATACACACACTAACACAGAGTAATAGAAAGAGTTCATAAATTTGGGAGGAGAAAGAGGAGGTGAGAGGAGAGGGCAGAATAGAAGTTGCAGTGTTCATGTGTGGCTTAAAATGTTTTCCTGCTGTGTATCTTGCATGGTTACAAAAATAAAAATCAAGCTGCCAAGAGAGGGAGACAACTAAACAGTCATAAATAGCTAAAAACACCTGTGAAACACCACAAAGTCCAGGATGACAGGATGTCTGTAAAAGTGCAAAAAGTGCCACTCACATCTGTGGCACCCAACAGCTATATAATTGGACTTTAGGCCTACTTAACAAGAGGGAAATCATACCTGATACTGAAACCCAGCTTGCTTTCCATAGCTAGTGAGACAATTATCTTATGAAAGAATCTATTCCTGTCTTTTGTGTAGACCAATGCAATTCCTTATTACATTCTAAATATTATCGTTTTACCCACACATGAATATAGCTACCATCCTTCATCAAAGACTCTTCACTTTGCAGAAAATAGTGACCATCACATGCATACTTTGGCACACACACACACACACACACACACACACACACACACACACACATTAAAAAAAATAAAATAGATACAGTGCTGTGATCAAAGGATTGTAGAGAGATCAGTCCCACTGGAAATATCACAGCTCAATTTATAACACAGGAACATCAAGAAGAGGAGACAAGGAGATCATAAGAGTTAGAATACTAGGAAATCTGCTGTGGATAATCTCTATCAGAAAGAGTTGCATAAACAAGACCGGTGCAATGACAATATGAAGGGAATTGTTAATGTGGAGGAGGGAATATTCATTTGAGTACATAATGGTTTACTAAAACATAATTTAATTAAACAAAATTTCAAGTGAATTTCAGGCATTTGCCTTCTGAACAAGTTCAACTTGAAAGAAAGTGTTATAACAGACTTTAATGTTGAATGATTATAATCAAACCATGATGTATTAAAATAAAGAGGAAATAGATGTTTACCTTCCAATGAGTCATTTCGCAGTAAAGAATAATGAGTTTTTGCAACACTTGGAAATATTGTTCTTCTTGAGTTTCTGTACCTCAAGTTTTCCTGTTTCCTGGCCTGCCAGAGTCAGGACAAATCTCTCTCACTTGCATCCCCCAAGTAAACATGCAGAGACTTATATTACTTATAAACTGTATGACCATGGCAGGCTTCTTGCTATCTAGTTCTTATATCATAAATTAACTCATTTCTATAAATCTATACCTTGTCATGTGGCTTGTGACTTATAGATATCTTACATCATGCTTCTTCTCATGACAGCTTGCCTTGTCTCCTTGCCTCAGCCTTCCATTTCCCACAATTCTCCTCCTCCTTGTCCTGCCTACACTATCCTTCCTGCCTGACTACTGGCCAATCAGCGTTTTACTTATCAATCAATCATAGCAACATATATTTACAGCATACAGGACATCCCACAGCAAGTTTCATACCTAATTCAGTGAAGGATTTATCTCCCAGTGTCTGTCAGTGTCTACAGAGTTACTTTTATTTCATAAATGTTGTACAAGTAGTTTAGGGAGTCATCAAAACAGAGGAGCTGGTGGAGAGAGGAACAGGGACAAGAAGTTATTTGCTCATTTTGAATTGTGTTCATGGTGTCATTTGCACTTTAGTGTAGTTGTTTAGTCCTGAAATATCATTCTGGGTCTTAGGGTGTGAGGCAATAGTACAGAATTGTCCAGCTTGCAGGAATCTCTGTTTGAAATCTCATCACTACAAAACTGAAAATAATAGTATTTATTTAAATAGTAGAATTTTGTACTCCTATTAAAGCACATGAATTTTTTGATAGTAAGAACAAGGTTACACATAATTGCATTTAATGAAAATGTGCTGTACTGTTAAAACATCTTAACCATTTTGTGGCATAGTATCCAGAAATAGAATCTATGACAAGAATGCAGATTGTTATTTAAAGTCTATAAAATGAGTTATGCATGAATCTCTTGAAAAATTATTGTAATATAATTTTTATTTATGATTGTTTCTATGGGGAGGGAAATTTCCTGATCTGCATTTGCCAGTGTAGAAAATTGTATTAATACAATTAAATCATCCATATTCGCTACAAAAGGCATTTTCAGTGCTTTAAACAACATGATTCATTTTAGCTACTATTGTTTTCCCTATTTATGTTGAGCCCAAATACATTCTCTATATTACATATATTCTCTTGTGTATTAAAAATGTCCTATTAGGTTTGGCATAAGTTACTGAGTAAAAATATATTAGCTATTTAATTGTATATAAATTGTTTTTCCCCTACAATTCTAAATAGCAAATGAAAGTAATGCATTTTTGTTATTGTGAAATTTTGTGCAGCTTACTCCACAGCTAAATTAACTTTCCACAAAGATTTATATTAATAACTCAAAATTGATTTGTGAGCTGTAATTATAGCTCATAGTAAGCAATTTTTCTAGTTTTTACAAGGCCCTAGATTTAATCACCCAAATTGCCAAAATATATCTTGTATGTGTTATTTTATGCCTAAGGTTAACACGTGTGATATAGTAACGTTTATATATATAATTGCCTTACCCTAACAAGAAAGAATACTGCTAATAATGGTCCTTTTCTAAGAAGTATTTAATTGTCTACATTTGACAATTTATCTTATACTTCTTTTAAAATAATGTGTACAGCACACATGTACATGTATCCACACACAGCCGAATGCACAAAAATAATAATTTTCAATGGAAAAAAAAATAAAAGAATTCTACTGCTTCAGTTTCACACTGGGCACTGTTGTAGATGTTTCCAAAACTAAGATACCATAATTCCTAAATTCTTATGTCATATGAAGAACTGAATCCTGTTTTTTTACATATTGTGATGCCGAGCATTACATTTACATTTCTAAGATAAAAAAAATAATAAAAGTCAAGAATTGTAAATAAACTACTAAAGCCACAGGAAACAGAATTTTAGCAAATCATATTCAAACATGACCTCTTTCATTTCAATTTAATTTGCTGAGGTCTGGAAGAATGGTATCCAGTTAGTTATATGACATAATTTAAGGCATTTGGTTGAGTCATCAAACTTGGATTTAAAAGTATAAGGAGTCACCAGCAAACATAAGGCTAAATGATACCTTTTTACAGAACAATTTATATAAAAAGTTACAGAGATTCTGTAAGGTTGTGTGCATTCTCAGATCATAGCACAGTATTTAATTCTCTGTCTTTGACTATAAATTTCCATTTCTTCATTAAAACAGAATAGCAACTCTGTTTTTAACATTGCATAGAGCTCTAGCTAATATTTTCACTCCTATATGTGTGCATGCAACCCCCTCTACACACACACACACACACACACACACACACACACACACACACACACACACACACAGATGTTTATATAACTATTCCAGAATCCATGTTGCCACAAGAAAAATTATATAACCAAATGTAGCAAGGTGTTTCTTCCATGAGGTGTATGTTCATAATGCTTCTGAGATCTTATTAGATTTTACAGAACATTTCTTCTGAGATCCATTTTGTCCCACAGTCTCCCCATCTGAATGAAGTCATTGAGTCTCTTCTGAACTTATCTATACTAACATTGCTTTAATTTATCCTCTTGAGCAAAAAAATCTCTGAGTGCTTGTCTGGGTTAGTGGTTAATTGCTCCAAGTCCTCCTGTATTGATTTCTATACTCACTTATTTCTCTATTCTGGTAAAACAGTCAAACTTTCAGCTTGAGTTTAGCAAAAATGGAAAAAAGGACATGAGAATTAAAGAAGAGTTTTTTAAACCCTCTCTTTCCACTGGAGGTCAAAAGTTAATTAATTACTATGATAGAATTTGTAGAATTTACACAGTTCAGCTTTCAGGATGGCATTATAGAAATTGTCTACAGTTAAGTCACATCCAAACCTAGTAGAGCATCATCGATACTCTACCTGCCTGTCTCAGGAAGTGATGGATTTCTAACAAGATGCAGACTTCAATATCATAGGCTACTTCTTCATGGGTTTCACATAAATATTTTTGTATTTTCCTAAAATATGATTAAAATAAGTAAAAAGAATATATTTCGCCAGGCAGTGGTAGCACATGCCTTTAATGCCAGCACTCAGGGTCAGAGGCAGGTGGATCTCTGTGAGTTCAAGGCCAGCATGGGCTACAGGGTGAGTTCCAGGGAAGGCATGAAACTACAGAGAGAAACCCTGTCTCGAAAAAACAAACAAACAATCAAACAAAAAACAAAACAATAAACAAAAACAAAAAGAATATATTTCATTATTAGTAACTTACATTTATATCTACTGATATATATATATATATATATATATATATTTCATTTTCAGATTTTGATATATCTGATATTTTGATGTAATATATAACATATAGTATATATAATATTTTCATTTTCAGATTTTGATTATATATAACCCAGTTAAAATCACGTTAAAAAAGAGACTGTAAAAGAAAGCAACAAAACATTGTATTTAGTACATAAATCTTTGATTTTTGACAAAAAAAATGACCAAAAGATAATTTTAAATTTGGAAGTTTGTCAATGGAAAACAGTTTCTTAAATTTCTAAATTTCTCAATGAACTGTTTTAATAATTTGCTAAGTATAATGGAACAGGAGCAGTGCAAGTTTAACAGTCACTAATTACAGCTACATAGAATTTAATTGTATTAGCTGGAGCAATGACTGCCAGTCAGTTTCATAAACAACTTCCAACACTGGAATGGACTTGTCTTTTAATCACTGAAAGTCAGGATCATACCTCTGCTGTATGAAAATCAGCTGTCATTATATTTGAGAAATCTCAGAGAAATGAGTGCTGAGTAAACTGTTATATAACTTTTTCACAAATATAAATATAAATGACATGTAATGTAAAGCCTGACATGCAAAGTTATTATTGATTAAATTTGTACATAGTACACAAATTGGCTTGTTATTCACAGCTGTTCACTACTTTTTTCCCCATAGATGTTCTACTCCAAGACACAGAACTAAAATTGCGTAAAAGCTTAATATCTATAGTATTCTATTCTACTGTTGAATCTCTGGGATGAAATTACTGAGATTGTAAAAAATAGTTTTTACTGTATTAAGTTTATACAACTTAATATCTATAATGTTCTATTCTGCTGTTGAATCTCTGGGATGAAATTACTGAGATTGTAAAAATAGTTTTTAGTACTGAGTTTATACAACTTAAGTATAATTACTAAACTCTGGTTCCCAAGTGGTGTGCTCATAAACAGCACAGACTATATTTCTGAGCACTGAATGAAACTTTCTTTCTTGTACTTCTGAAGTTCCATAGAATATCATCTTATTATTTTGTATAAGAAACACTGAATTAATCACATGGACTTTCAATCTTTGAACTTATCTGTGACAGGCAGGTAATATAAACAGAACACAGCAGGATAAAAGAAGAAAAAGACATAAATTAGCCAATGGTAAAGAATCAAATATCTAATTGTAGGAGATACTGGAGTCTCTTTGCTCACTGGCATGTATTAGAGGAACCCAGACATACTTCCACAATCCCAGCCCTCTAGGGGCTGGAAAAGGTGGATTATAAATTTGGTCATCCAGAACAGCACAGTAAAATTTTGTGTCAAAATACCAAAGATACAGAAATAAAAGGAAATATTTTCTCCACATTGTTTTATGTATAAAAGGTACAATACAATTGAAATAATTTCATATTCAATTAAAAAGAAAAACCTATACATTGACAGTGCATATAGATTAAAAATGAACAGTTCTGTCTATGTTTTACACACACACATTGTTAAATGTATTTACTCAACTTCTGAATAAAAGACAGTAGAAGTACAGACATCATATTTTATAAAGAAATTCTCAAACCATTTAGGTATCAACTTAATTTCAAAGACAGGAGCTCAGTCAGATCTTATGATCTGCAGCTGTCTTATTGTTATAAATGGTATACCAGTTCAGTGGCACAGAAAATTCAATGATCAGAATTTCTGAACACTGCCATTTGTCTCTGCCCTGAATAGTCGGGTAGAGGATGAAAATTCTGCCATGGAGCATGGCCTTTCCAGATATTCTGTTTTTTTAAAGATTTATTGATGTGTTTTCTAACTATGGGTGTTTTGTCTGGGTATTTGTCTCTACACCATGTGCTTGCAATACCCTCATTGAAAAGAAGAGGATTTTAAATGCTCTAGAACCAGAATCACAGATGGTGCTGAGCAGCCGCAAAGCTTGGTCCTTTGCAAGAGCAGCAAATACTCTTAACCATTGAATAATCATTCCAGCCAGTTTGGAGTTATTTCTTAAAACATAATTCACCTTGGATCTAATAATCCTTTATTAACTGAATTATAATTAAGATGAGTCAGGTTTAATTTTCTGTTAATTTAAAGGAAAATATTTTATGTTTATATAAATGTATGTGTATCCAACTAAAATATGTGTAATGAATGTGTATGTGCATGTGAACATGTGTACAGATGCACACTGTGGTGGTTTGGAAAAAAAGGCCCCCAAAGGGAGTGGCACTAATGGAAGGTATGGCCCTGTTGGAGGAAGTGTGTCACTGGAGGGGCAGGCTTTGAAGTCTCCCATGTTCAAGATGCTTCCCAGAGTCTCAATTCAATTCCTGTTGCCTGCCAATCTAGATATAGGACTCTCAACTCAAGCCCCATGTCTGTCTGAATGCTGCCATGGGTCACCTTAATGATAATAGACTAAACCTCCGAAACTTTAAGCAATCCCACTAAATGTCTTCCTTTACAAGAGATGCCATGGTCATGATATCTCTTCACAACAATAGAAATCCTAATTAAAACAGAGTTGTTAACAGGGATTGTTGTATTGCTGTGATAGGCTTGACCATATTTTTCTTTGGACAAATTTGGACTTTGGCACTTTGATTTATAAAAGCAGTGGAATGTTTTAAGCACTGTTTAATGTGCCATATCAGTAGGGGCATGTAAGTCAATGGTGCTGAGAATGATTTGAACTGTGCGGAGCAGGATCAATAGGTTTCAGAGGAAAAGAATTTTAATATGTTGCCTAGAGATAGTTCCTGTAATATTTTCGTGAAGAAAGTGGCTTCTTTTTGCCTTTGTCCAAAGAGTCTGCCTGAGGCTATAGTGAAGATACTCAGATTAAATCCACTGGCAAAGAACATCAAAATAGCCTAGCATAGACACTGTCTTATGATTACCAGTGTTCATTCTTAGAAAGATTTACAATGGAAAGGAGCCGGCTGAGCAAGGAAAAATGCAAGAAGTAGAACAATTTGAGGAGAAAAGAGCACCAGGAAGTGGGATGGATTTAAATTCTGTGTTCTAGGAGATAAACAGAATATGAAATGGAATAAAGGGAGTGGTGACCTCAGGATAAGCAAAGTTTCCAATTTGTGAAAAAGAATTAAAGAAAAGCTTACAGCATGGTATGGAGATGCATGCCTTAAATCCTAGCACTCAGAAGGAAGAGGCAGGCATATCTTTGAGTTCCAGTCCAGCCTTTTCTTTTTTTTTTCTTCTTTTGGTTTTTCGAGACAGGGTTTCTCTGTGTAGCTTTGCGTCTTTCCTGGAACTCGCTTTGGAGACCAGGCTGGCCTCAAACTCACAGAGGTCCGCCTGGCTCTGCCTCCTGAGTGCTTGAGTGCTGGGATTAAAGGCGTGCGCCACCACCGCCCGTGGAGTCCAGCCTTTTCTACAGAATAAATTCAAGAAGAGCTGAGCTTCAAGCAGTGAATGTAACCATTGAAAACAGAAAGCTGAAGCCGGGCGGTGGTGGCACACGCCTTTAATCCCAGCACTCGGGAGGCAGAGGCAGGCGGATCTCTGTGAGTTCGAGGCCACTGGGGAAGATGTAATTGAATGAGGGGGCAGTGTTCCAGCTTCAGTAAGCAGGAGAACTTGGCAGCTTTGACCAGGTGGTTCTGGAGTAAAGGGTAGATGAAAGGAGTAATAGAATTTTCCTCCTCAACTGAGGAAAGCAACTGAAGCCAGGAATGTGTCGGGGGCGGCGGGGGTGTGTGTGTGTTAATGAATGGAGGCCTAGAGAGGCAATTGCATGAACCTGTGAATTTGAAGTTTGAATTCACTTAGAGGATCCAAGATGTTGGAGATGACAGAGCCATGTGATACCTGCCAAGGAAACCTGCTAACAGGGAGTGGAAAGAGCCCAAAAGAGAGAAGTATGCTGCAGTCAACAAAAATGAAATGAGTTCAAGATCTGAAGAGCATTTAGACATCCCACATGGAAGATGCAGAGTTTACAGTTTGCCCATCTGGTTTCTGGCCTTGCTTTGGTCCAGTGTTTTCTCACTGTGCTCCCTTCCCTGTATTTTAGAATTTAATGTATATCTTGTGCCATTATATGGTGGAAGTGTGTGTTCTGATTTTTGGTTTTGATTTTACAGGGCATTAGGACATTGCATGAATCTCAAAAGAGACTTTGAACTTTTGACTTCTGAATAAGTTTGAGACTATTATAGACTATGAAGACTTTTGAAACTGGACTGAGTGCTTTTTTTTTTTTTTTTTTTTTTTTTTGCATTATGATATAGCTACAAGCCTTTTGGCAGCCAGGGAGTAGAATGTAGTGGTTTGAAAGAAAATGATCCCCAAAGGTAGTGGCACTAATGAGAGGTGTGGCCTTATTGGAGGAAGTGTGTCACTTTGGTGACAGGTGTTGAGGTCTCCTGGCTCAAAATTCCTCCCATTATCTCAGTTCACTTCCTGTTGTCTGCTGATCAAGATGTAGAACTCTCAGGTTCAGTACCATGTCTGCCTGCATGCCACCTTGTCCCATATGATGATAATGGACTAAACCTCTAAAACTATTAGCCACCCCATTAAATGTCTTCCTCTATAAGAGTTGTCATGGACATGGTGTCTCTTCAAAGCAATAGAAACCTTAAGACACACACCAAATTATGATAAAAACATAACACATTGAAGTTTTCATCATGTAGAAACATAATTAAAAAAAACTATATATATTTGGTGTTACAGTTTTATTCACTGTTGAAAAATGTCACAAAATTGGTTTGTAGTAGTGAAATTGATCTTGATGATTGTAAAATTTTAAGGTGAATATTAAAATACATTGGTTTGTGTCTGTGCTCAGAGCACAATGATCTTCCTTGATGATATATAAAAATTTTAAAAAAGAATGAAATTCAAACCCTGGTATTTATAATAATGAATTGTATTTGAAACCCAATATATTTTTTTCAATATATAATTTACTTTTTTATTTTATGTGCTTTAAAAACTGAATATAATTAACACTTACCTAATTTTTGAGGATGTGATAAAAATGATTGCTTTTTAGTATGATCTACATGAGAAATTAGATTCTATCTCAAAGGTTAATTTAATAAATTTTATGTCATTTTAATAGTTATGTTCCATTTATATGCAAATGAAAAGCACAACTTATGTTATTTGCACATATTTAATTATTTTATCATGTGAAATTTAAAAGTGTTCATCTTATGAAATTTTATCAAATAAACATTCTAAATATAATGACAACCCAGTTAAACCATATTTATAAATGCAGAATTTGAAAAATATTTAAATCGGATTAAAAATGCTTACTATATACTACAAGGACATGAGTTCAGATACAAGGACATGTTCAAAAGCTGGTTCTGGAGTTATACACCTGTAAACCCAGTAATGTGTGGAGACTGGAGTATCTCAGAGGGTTGGTAGCAAGCCAGTTTAGCCAAAATGACAAATTAAATATCCAGTGAAAGACCTTGTATCAGAATGTGAGGTCACAGATTGAGGAAAGCAGACATGCCACAGACATCTGACTTCTACAGTTGTATATACTAGAAATCAGTTCTACAAATGCACACACACAAACACACATGAACACAGACAGACCCTCTCACACAATATATGTGTGTATGTTCATATTTATATATATATATATATATATATACATTTACAATATGCATATACTCTCACATAAACTTTCATACATAGAATCATATTTATTTTCCCTGATAAAGGTAGACAACAACGAACCCACTAAAAGTGAATGTTTGCTTTTTAATAATTTGCAATATCTTTCCTTTGAAAACATTTGATAAAGAATTTCACTCAAGTTGAAGAGCTCTTGGTCAGTCATGTTAAGACATGTTCACTTATTTTTTCAATCATTTAAAACATATGAAAAATTATATTTGGTTTTATTAGTATTATTAGGTAGTAGAATTATTGATGAGGGTGGGGGACAGAAAACATGGTTAAACAGTTTAGAGTAGGGGCCTGAAAAACAAGCCATTCTATTTTTGACTCATGATAACAAGTCTGACTTTATCTGAATCCAGATGTCATTGGTTCTATATGCATTCTTGTTTTGGTTGGAGACCAGAGATACCAAAGCTGATAGGTACTCTAGTTCATCTAATTCACGATCTGCTTTCTTGTTTCTTTGCTGTTTATATGTTTTATCTTCCTACTCTTTTTTCCTAAGAGCTTTAAATGACATATGCTTGGAAGCTATGAGTGACCAGATACTACATGAATGCTAATGCATGTGTCCAAAACTCAAAGCTAGACACTTAGACAGAGAGTCACATACACATCTCATGGCTGGGAGGATGAACTGGGAAGCTGACCGCATGCTGCAATCAGGTAATGTTTTAATTCCTAATTGGGACCCTCAGTGGCTACCTGTCCTTGGGAGCTTCCCATCTTCTACATGAGTTGAGTCCTTTTATTTGTGATAAATGTAAACTGTTAATAAAACTCCATTCTGAAAATCAAGTTATTTTTTTTTCTGTGAATTCCAGTCTTCAAGTAAGTGGCACAAAGTACCAGGAAGCCTTGGTGGATTTGTGGCTGTTGATGTTATGGCAACATAACCTCCAGAGTTATTGCTCACATGAAGTTATAAAGTGATATATTCAAGTATTCCTCATTTCACCTTATATTGATAATGTATATTTTTTTATTTCTCAATACATATTTCAATTATAAATGAGAAATTGATAAACTATTTACATTTGTGGTGTTGACATTTCTAAGAAACTTAACAGAATGCTGGACTTGACTTCCTCTGGAATTATACTAACACTTCTAGTTGATATAGGTTACCAAACAGAGAAGGTGACACAGATCAATACTGCCTTAAAATAACAATAAGAGGAATAGTAATATTAATAAATATTTTAAAGAAAAATAAAAATGTTAAATGTTATTAAACACATAACCAGGATGAAAATTTCTAGACATGTGCAAGCAAAATTCAAAATAAGTGTGGCAAGAAAGATTTTACAACATAATAGTCTGTGAGTATGAGCATCAAAGTGGGACTTTAATGATCAACTTTAATGTCGATCTAGCCAAAATTCAGTTTCATTGGGCAAAAGATATCCTCTCCTTTCAGCATGGGAATTGGATGCAGATGTACACTATGTATGTGTTGGGAGCTCTTAGCAGACACACTCAGATAAATTGTGAATCCAAGCCCTTTAAAATGTGGAGACATTTCTACAGGCAAACCCCAAAAGAGACGTGTTTGCTTCCACAGGAAGCAATCCCACTGAAAATTAGCTCTCACAAGTTTCCTAAAAATATAAATAGTACGACAAAGTGTCAGCACAACAGCAGGATGAACCATTTAAAGTGCAGTAATTGGCAAAGAAATGCAGCCTCCTGAAAGATTGAAATGTAATTATGCTTTAAATGTTGACGGGGAATTCCAGTACTAGCCAGGACAGCGTTCTGAATTATACTAGTGTTTTGCTGAAGATAACTACAAAAGGTGCAGGTGTGGTGTTTATTTGTATCCATGGGCATTCACATGTGAGCATCTGTGAAGTGTCTTTGGAAAACTGAGACATTAAGATAGCCGGTCTCCAAGGGAATAGAAGCAAATATTTGAGGGCTCTGGGAAAGAAAAAGTGGAGTCCCGGGGGAAAAGAATGGGGAAGAAATACTGGAGTGCAAACAAAGTGGGTAGCATTGGACTCTGGGAAAGGGAGTCAAGGCAAAAGTGGAATCAATGGAACATTATAGAAGTAAGCAGAAATGTGTGAATTTTATTATCAAGGAGTCTTTGCTATATATAAAAGAATTCATCCAAAGGATGCAGTTTAAAAAAAAATAATAAAATACACATGAGACTTAAGCTTCCAGGAAACTAAAGATAGAAGCGATGTTTGAATATTTAAGATGTGAGCAAAGATGAAAATAAAATTTAATCTGAATTCAAAATCTTTCACACTCATAATATCAGATAAAGAAAATATGGTAATAAGAAAGGAGCTATTGATCAGCAGCAGGCCAATAACTGCAGGCATTCCTGGTTTTCATATACTTCCTTTTATACTACCCTTATTGATTATTGATAGAGGTTCTTTGCCAATCCTAAGCGAAAACAAGTAGTTGGTGGCAGTTTTCACCCTTAGCACATGACCACTTTAGTGTAGGGTTTTTTTTAATTTCCTTTTCTCTATTACATTTGTACATTCTTTGCAAAATGTTCTTCTCTTTCGTTACTTCAGTATCAGTTTTAATGATCTATCTACAGATTTTAATTTCAGTTGGGTACCTTAAATATTTTGAGCCCACAATGATATGAGCTCATCTTAGATGGGTTTGTTCTAAATCCTGCTTTTAATGTTTCCACTTCTTCTCCTTGAAAGCAACGCCATTGAAAGGATGATGAAAATACTCACTAGTAATCCCAGTGCAGACCCCGAAAGTGCTCGAGTGCAAAGAATTAGAGAGTTCTCATTTAAAACAAACAAACAAACAAAAGACTAGAAATGATTAAGCTTAGTGAGGAAGGTATAAAAGGCCAAATTGACTAAAATTCGGCACATTTGTCTTGGCTCACCAGGTACAAATGCAAAAAAAGATACTTAAAGGAATCAAGTGCTCCTCCAATAAAAAGAAGAATGTATGCAGCAGCGTTTTTGCTGGTACAAAGAAACTTTCAGTGCTTATTAAAGAACAGGAGTTAAAGTAACCACAGGACACCCTTAGTGCCAAAGGCTAACCCCAAGCAAACCCTCAATACCCTTTGAATTCTCTGAATGCTAAGAGATGTTAAAGGAAACAGAAGTCTGAAGGTACATACATTTGTTCACAAAGTCTGGGGAAAAAGTCATTCCCATGATATAAAAGTGCAAAGAAAAGTAGTGTTGATACTACTTTTCATGGTATCAGATGACCCAGATACAGCTGTAATCACTAGTCAAGATGATTGCTAGCCCAAACAGTAGACTTTTAATATATGTAAAACTGCTACATAGTGAACTATGTACAATTCAGGGTTTCACAGAAGGTAATGTCTGGTCTCAGTCTTCACAGGGAAAGCAGACTTTCTTGTTAGAGTTGAATGAATTTTTATTTTGCTTTAAATTGATACTGATGCTTATTTACTGTTCTGATCATTCTGTGCTAAGTATACCAATTAGTAGCCATGTGTATTCTCAAATGTAACAACAAAGTCTGCACAACAGTATCACTGTACATTGCTTAATGAGTATTCTTAGCCTACTATCTACATTCACAGTCTAGCAAAAAGTTGGTGTTTTTAAGGTATTATTTTAAAATGGCAGTGTGCTTGGGGACCAAAGAACAGTAATATATATTTAAATAAGATGTGTGTTAGGGTCATAATTCCTGTCATAATAGTCATTTTGTAGCTTATAATTTTATGAAGGCATTAGTTAATGTACTTTTTAAATAAATATTGAACTTTAATAGGTCTTATTCTTTTGATATACTTTAGCAATATAAATTCAAAATATTACAGAAACAATCCATCACTATATATCCCACTAAGGCAATTCAATGTATAGTATGCAGACAGACATCTAAATATCATGATAAATATTTTGGATGAAGCTGATTCCAATAATGGGGATGATCTTGGGATGTCAGTGTACAGTACAGTATGCATGGCAGAGATGCTGAAAAGAGAAATAAACTCAGATTCAGAGCATGAAAATACTACTGAATTAATGCAAATTTTTACAATTGAGTTTGTAAGGTATTATATTATATTGATCAGAAAATAAGTCCCTTTCCTGAGATAAAATGCCCTCCTGGTTTAACATGATATGCATATTGTTACATGACAAAAGAGAACTCAAAGGTTTTCATAAATAAGATGCCAACACAGTGGCTGGCTTTCAGAGTAAAAAACACATTCTGAGGATAAATTCAATGAGGGAGTATCCTGTGAATAGAGAAATGTTTGAAAGAAGAGCCAATCAAGGCAGAAAATGTCGCCGCTTTTGTTATGTCTGGAAATTGGGAGTAACTCAACTTTTCTGCAACCAATTCTCTGATTAGTCTGTTATCCTTATTTCACGTGAGACTGTGTCATTGAAAAGATCAGCATTCACTAACGGTGCGAATGTGATCAGCATTTGTAATGAAGCAGCATTTTTTTTTTTTGTATTTTTATTTTGCAATACAATTCAGTTCTACATATCAGCCACGGATTCCCTTGTTCTCCCTCATATAACCCCCCTCACCTTCCCCCCAGCCCACCCCCCATTCCAACCTCCTCCAGGGCAAAGCCTCCCCTGAGGACTGAGATGAACCTGGTAGACTAAGTCCAGGTAGGACAAGTCCCCTCCTCCCAGGCTGAGCCAAGCAATCCTGCATAGGCCCCAGGTTTCAAACAGCCAACTCATGCAATGAGCACAGGACCCGGTCCCACTGCCTGGATGCCTCCCAAACAGATCAAACCAATCAACTATCTCACACATTCAGAGGGCCTGATCCAGTTGGGGACCCCTCAGCCATTGGTTCATAGTTCATGTGTTTCCATTTGTTTGGCTATTTGTCCCTGTGCTTTATCCAACCTTGGTTTCAAAAATTCTCGCTCATATAAACCCTCCTCTTTCTCACAAATTGGACTCCCAGAGATCCACCCGGGGCCTAGCCATGGATCTCTTCATCCAGATCCCTCAGTAGTTGGATGGGGTTTCTAGCACGACAATTAGGGTGTTTGGCCATCCCATCACCAGAGTAGGTCAGTTCGGGCTGTCTCTCGACCATTGCCAGCAGTCCGTTGTGGGGGTATCTTTGTGGATTTTTGTGGGCCTCTCTAGCACTTTGCTTCTTCCTATTCTCATGTGGTCTTCATTTACCATGGTCTCCTATTCCTTGTTCTCCCTCTCTGTTGTTGATCCAGCTGGGATCTCCCCCAAGCTCTCTTTCCCTCCACACTCGCCCTTCATTACCCCCACTCATGTCCAGGCTATTCATGTAGATCTCTACCATTTCTCCATCATTGGGTGATCCCCGTGTCTTTCTTGGGGTCCTGTTTTCCAGGTAGCCTCCCTGGTGATGTGAGTAGCAGTCCAGTCATCCCTGTTCCACATCTAGTATTCTCCTATGAGTGAGTACATACCATGCTTGTCTTTCTGAGTCTGGGTTACCTCACTCAGGATGATTTTTTCTAGATCCATCCATTTGTCTGCAAACCTCATGATGTCATTTTTTTCTCTGCTGAGTAGTATTCCATTGTGTATATGTACCACATTTTGTTTATCCATTCTTCAGTTGAAGGGCATCTAGGTTGTTTCCAGGTTCTGCCTATTACAAACAATGCTGATATGAACATAGCTGAACAAGTGCTCTTGTGGTGTGGTTGAGCATTCCTTGGGTATATGCCCAAGAGTGGTATAGCTGGATCTTGGGGGAGATGGATCCCCAATTTTCTAAGAAAGCGCCATATTGATTTCCAAAGTGGTTGTCCAAGCTTGCATTCCCACCAGCAGTGGAGGAGAGTTCCCCTAGTTCCACATCCTCTCCAGCATAAGGTGTCTTCAGTGTTTTTGATCTTAGCCATTCTGACAGGCATAAGGTGGTATCTCAGAGTTGTTTTGATTTGCATTTCCCTGATGATTAGGGATGTTGAGCAATTCCTTAAATGTCTTTCAGCCATTTGAGTTTCCTCTGTTGAGAATTCTCTGTTTAGTTCTATAGCCCATTTCTTAATTGGACTGTTGGGCATTTTGATGTCTAATTTCTTGAGTTCCTTATATATTCTGGATATCAGTCCTCTGTCAGATGTGGGCATGGTGAAGATCTTTTCCCATTCTGTAGGCTGTCGCTTTGCCTTGTTGACCATATCCTTTGCTCTACAAAAGCTTCTCAGCTTCAAGCGGTCCCATTGATTGATTGTTTCTCTCAGTGTCTGCGCTACTGGTGTTCTATTTAGGAAGTGATCTCCTATGCCAATGCGTTCAAGACTACTTCCTACTTTCTCTTCTAGCAGGTTCAGAGTAGCTGGATTTATGTTGAGGTCCTTGATCCACTTGGACTTAAGTTTTGTGCACGGTGATAGATATGGATCTATTTGCAGCCTTCTACATGTTGATATCCAGTTATGCCAGCACCATTTGTTGAAGATGCTTTCTTTTTTCCATTGTGCACTTTTGGCTTCTTTGTCAAAAATTGTATGTTCATAGGTGTGTGGATTAATGTCAGGGTCTTCAATTCAGTTCCATTGGCCCACATGTTGGTTTTTATGCCAGTACCAAACTGTTTTTATTACTGTAGATCTATAGTAGAGCTTGAAGTCAGGGATCGTGATGCCTCCAGAGGTTGTGTTATTGTTCAGAATTCTTTTGGATATACTGGGTTTTTTGTTTTTCCATATGAAATTGAGTATTATTCTTTCAGATCTGTGAAGAATTGTGTTGGTATTTTTATGGGGATTGCATTGAATCTGTAGATTGCTTTTGGTAAGATTGCCATTTTTGCTATGTTAGTCCTGCCTATCCACGAGCATGGGAGAACTTTCCATTTTCTGAGATCTTCTTCAATTTCTTTTTTCAGGGATTTAAAGTTCTTGTCATATAGGTCCTTCACTTGCTTGGTTAGTGTTACCCCAACGTATTTTGTGTCATTTGTGGCTATTGTAAAGGGTGATGTATCTCTGATTTCCTTCTCAGCTTCTTTGTATATAGGAGGGTTACTGATTTTTTTGAGTTAATCTTGTATCCTGCTATGTTGCTGAAGGTGTTTATAAGCTGTATCAGTTCCTTTGTGGAATCTTTGGGGTCACTCAAGTATATTATCATGTCATCTTCAAATAGGGAAAGCTTGACTTCTTCCTTTCCAATTTGTATCCCCTTAATCTCCTTATGTTGTCTTATTGCTCTGGCTCGAACTTCAAGTACTATATTGAATAAGTATGGGGAGAGCAGACAGCCTTGCCTTGTTCCTGATTTTAGTGAATTGCTTTGAGTTTCTCTCCATTTAATTTGATGTTGGCTGTTGGCTTGCTATAAATTGCCTTTATTATGTTTAGCTAGGTTCCCTGTACTCCTGATCACTCCAAGACCTTTATCATGAAGGGGTGTTGTATTTTGTCAAATGCCTTTTCTGCGTCTAGTGAGATGATCATGTGGTTTTTTTCTTTAAGTTTGTTTATATGGTGTATTGCATTGACGGACTTTCATATGTTGAACCACCCTTGCATCCCTGGAATGAATCCTACTTGATCATGGTGGATAATTGTTTTGATGTGTTCTTGAAGTCTGTTTGCCAGTATTTTATTGAGCATTTTTGCATCAATGTTCATGAGGGAGATCAGTCTGTAGTTCTCTTTCTTTGTTGTATCCTTGTTTGGTTTAGGAATCAGGGTAATTGTAGCCTCATAGAAGGAGTTTGGCAATGTTCCTTCTGTTTCCATTGTGTGGAACAATTTAGAGAGTATTGGTATTAACTCTTCTTTGAAGATCTGGTAGAATTCTGCACTGAAACCATCTGGTCCTGGGCTTTTTTTTGGTTGGGAGACTTTTAATGACTGTTTCTATTTTGTTAGGGGTTATTGGACTATTTAAATAGTTTATCTGGTCTTGATTTAACTTAGGTATGTGGTACCTATCCAGAAAGTTATCCTAAAAGAGGTTTTCCAGTTTTGTGGAGTAGAGGTTTTTGAAGTATGACCTGATGATTCTCTGGATTTCCTCAATGTCTGTTGTTATGTCCCCCTTTTCATTTCTGATTTTGTTGATTTGGATGCTCTCTGTCTTTTGGTTAGTTTGGATAAGGGCTTGTTTATCTTGTTGATTTTCTCAAAGAATCAACTTTTTGTTTCATTAGAAGCAGCATTTTTTAATTATGACCTTTAAATTGTTGATAGACTATGATGTGTTGAAATATAAGTGTTGTATATGCAGAGAACAATTTAAGATATAATATGATGACTTATTTCAATATTTTTTTTGAGTTTCAGTGGATTGAAGTGGATCCTCTTGTATATCAGACGCGTGGCCATTACTTACATGATAAGTCAAAATACAAAACTCAGTGCCATAAGAGTCCATCTCTATAAATTACTAATGAGTTTCTAATATTAAGTTAGAAAAATTAGAAATCATAATTCAGTGTAAGTATTAAAAATACTTGAGCAATGTCACAGAAATATATATAAATACAAATTATCCTCAGGGATATTTTTATGAAACATCTTAGCTTGTGGTATCATGCTCTTTGAAAACTGTATTTACAGCTTATTTAAATTAGACAGAGTAGCATTTCACTTATAAAAATCTGTGCAAAGAGCCGGGCAGTGGTTGTGCATGCCTTTAATCCCAGCACTCAGGAGGCAGAGCCAAGTGGATATCTGTGAATTTGAGCCTAGTCTGGTCTAAAGTGAGTTCCAGGACAGGCACCAAAACTACACAGAGAAACCATATCTCAAAAAAAAAATCTGTACAAAGACAGACTAGAAATGATTAGAGATATGAATTCATCTGTAAGAAAATCATTATCACATAATACATGTATTCAAAAATTATCAAATGGCTAAAATTAGATGAATATGTAGAGATGACAAGTTATATATATAAATTAGATGAATACATTTTAATATTGAGGTGATTTTTCAAGCAGGAAATATTGTTTTACATTGTGTCTAATGTCTGTTTATATACTAGATTTGCTTATTAGAAACTATTGACATATTTGGAAGTGTGGTGATAATTCCATTTTCCTCTAAAAGGAATACCCAATGAAAGAGTTCTGATATGAGTTACATTTGTTTACAGCCCAACTAGTATTTTCAATATAGACACATATTCTTCATATTATATCAAAGAATTAATGCAAGGCCCATAAAAAACTAGAAAGACACTAATTTTTCTTAAATTCAGTACCAACTGGTCTATTTGCCTTTTTAAACTTTGGAGACTATGTACTCAATATTTATTTAATAAAGTCAAATGGATATTTATTATTTATTCTTTCTTGGTAAGATGAAGTTTATTATTTGATAGCTATTGTAAAGGGCTAATAATTAAAATATATTGTTCTTATGTACATATTATTGTGAACTGATAAGTACATATAAGCAAATTAATCTGTCCAACAGAATCCATAGTCAGAGTGTCATGTTTATTTGTATGGAGAAGAAAACTTAAATTTAGATTCTATATTTCTCATGATGTTCACTAGTTCTCTAAATGAAGCTATGCCTTTGAAACTATCCTTCCCAACTTCCTTCCATCTGCAATGGTGACCACTATTCTACTGAGTTCTTATGTGTGTTATTTATTTTTGTAAGATTCATATATAAGTAAAATTACTTAGATATGATATGTTTTTTTTCCTTTCTGTGCCTGGCCACATTTTCAAAGAATAACATTCTTTTGTTTCATTGTGGTTTTTCATATATTACATGATTTCCCCTAAGAGGCTGAATAATATACAATTATTACATATATGGGGTATTTTTATATATCACATCTATCAGTCCTCTATTGTGTATCTATGATCTGTCTATTAAAATACATCTGTTTTTCTGTTTCTGGACATGTAGACTTTCATCCTACTTTTAGAAATAATATTAAATGAACATCAAAGTCAAAATATATTTATATGTGTGAGGCATCCTTAACAACGATTCATAGGTAGCAGAAGAATCACTGAGTTATATAGTAATTTTATTTTTCCCATGTTTTTGATCATACATTGATTTTTGATTCCCACATAAATAATCATCTCTATGGCCAAAAAATGAAATTTTAAAATAAATACATATGAAAAAACAAAAAGACCTTGTGGATTCCTGGGAACTTCCATAGCACCCATTTTCTCCCTATCCCCATGATATCTCCCCCTATCATGGTATCTCTTTCATTGCCCTACCACTCCACCCCTGTTCTAGCTCGACCATCCCATCCCCCTATGTTCTCTTCCTCGATCCCCTACCCTCCATTGCTCACCCCTCATCCCCAGTTTACTCATGGAGATCACATCTATTTCTCCTTCCCAGGGTGGTCCATGCATCCCTCTTTGGGTCTTCCCTGTTAGTTAGCTTCTCTGGAGTTGTGGGTTGTTGCCTAATTACCCTTTGCTTTACATGTAGTATCCACTTACGAGTGAATACATACCATATTTAGGATCAGGATCTATCCCTGATTCGTGAGCTGGCTTTTTGGAGCCCACTACCTATGTTGGGGTACACCTCCAGGGGTACACCTGGAGGCAGTGATTGGAAATTATCTTCTACCCCTTAGGGGCAACCAAGGTCAACAATAATAGCCTACAATAATTTTGGAGTCTCCTGGAAAACCATGACTAACAACTAAAAAGAGGGTATTTCATGCCTAGTATTGCAGTTTTTCTTAGCTTGTCTTCCATTGTGGGTGGAGTATTACCAAACTAGACGAAAAGTTTTCATTTTAAACTACATATTTACACATAATCTTACAGTATTATAAAATGTTTTAGGTAGATAATAATACCTTATGGAATTTTCAGACATTCTTAATGTTACTTTTCCTCTCTCCTTCTTCTGTATTTATGAGTCTACACCATGCTAATTAAAAGCCTTATTTATTGCGTTTTAATCAGATCACTTGTACTCTGCTTATTAACCTCTGTTTCTGCCATGAACTCACACTCTAGAGATAAGTCCATTTTACTTTTCTGAGTTCTGGAGTTTCTACAACATATTACATACATTTGAAGATTTAGAGCTAAGGAACCTCAGATGAGGGAGAACATGATCTTTGTCTTTCTTAGTCTAGGTTACCTCATTCAATATGAATTAATTGTTCTAGCTTCAGAGATGTACAACAGTATTTAATTGAGAATTTTTGCATCTGTATTCATGAGGGATATCAGTGTGTAGCTGTTACTATTTTAGTTCTATTTTTTTAGTTTTATTTATAATGTATGTGTGTGTACCTATGTGTATTCACATAGCTTATGTTTTAAATTGATACTAGCTTCATAGAGTGTGCTTGGGAATTACCCTTCTTTCTCTAACTTTTTAAAGCAATTTAAGAATATTGGTTGGAGTTCTTTGAAAGACTGGTAGAATTCTGTCTGTAGTCAATTTCAGCTTGAACTGTTATTTAGATTGAAGTGTTTTCTTTCTGTTGTTTGGGGTTTTTTTTTAGTTCATTAATCTTTCAACCTTCCCATTTTCAAGGGTTGTTAAGGTTGTAGGTCTATTCTTGCAAGTTTGGATGAATCTAGAAATTCATCCATTTCTTTTGAGTTTTCTAACTCTTTGGAGTAACATGTTTTTGCAATATTCCCTTATAACAATCAGAATTTCTTTGATATGTGTTGTAATTACTTTCTGCTCATTTCTGACTCTGGGTCTTCTCTTTATTTAGATAAGCAGGGTAAACAGATTTTTGGTCATGCTAACTTTACCGAAGACTGAGCTTTTAGATTCATTAGTTCTTGGTATTTGGTTTGTTCTTGTTTTTCCAACTTATTGAGTTGAGTCCATTGGTCATTTATTCTTTTAATACAGTTGCTTATAGCTGTGGATCTCTCTCATAGGATTGCTTTCAATGTGTTCTGGATATTTTGTTTTTTGTGTTTTTATTTCCATTGGATGCACATTGGCTTCTGTGTTTTTACACTTGTACTCCAGCTCTTTGGTAAGATTCTGGGACATTTAATATTTTTGGACTTGCTGGAGGAAGAATGTAATTGCAGGGATGATTTGAGGTTCTGCAACCTAGTTCCACTTTCTATTTTCTTTGTCCTTTCAGGGTGTAGATGTAGTATGACCTGCCTTGCTTGTTCACGTGTCTTTTCTGTCTTGATGGATTAATTGTGCAATTGTAAGAAAAAAAATTAGATTTTGTACCTTAAATTGCTGTTTCCTTTGGGTATTTTGTTACAATTACTGAAAAAGTAATTAAGACAGTGGAAATCCAAATGACTGGGAAGCATATTGTGGGATTAAGAAGCAAAATTAAGCACACACATTTTTTCTTGCTCCTAAAATGAATGTGGGTACTACAAAGATGGATCAGAAAAAAAAAAAAAAAACTGAATGCATAAAAAATATCAAAATGCCTTTTGGGTTTTATTTTAGACAGAAAAACCCCAGGAAGAAATTAGAGCTTACTAAGTAGTAAGAAAAAGTTAAAGACACAGCAAGTTTCTGTCTCATGAGTTGTTTTCACTAAGAAATCTGATAAGAACAGGCTTTTGTACTCATTATCTGTCCTGGGTTTCTTTATGTTTCTGCAATAAAATAATGTGACAAAAAAGAAACTTAGGGGAGAAAGGATTTGTTTAGCATCCCTGTCTCAGGTTATAGTCTCTCATAGCAGAGACATCACCAAGGGCAGGAGTTTGAAGCATCTTGCCAAGAACAGGATGAAATGAATGCCTAATTTAGAATTTAGTACCAATGTAGAGTTGTGACTGCTGTTCCATCCAGGATCTCAAATCAGGAAATAGTGCCTTCTGCTCTCAGGCTGGATCATCTCATGTCAATTACCACAATCAAGATGATCTTCCACAGGTATGTCAATAGAACAATATAACCTAGACAACTGCTCATTGAGATCCTCTTCCCAGGTGCTTCTGTTCTTGAAGCTGACAACTGAGACTGTAACCATTTCATACTGTGAAACGCTGCACAGGTAATAAATAGTTTTAACCTATAGGGTAGGAAGATTTTGTGATTGAATCTGTCAATTTCAGTTTTTGTTTCTTTATAATTGACATATAAACCATAACAAAGGTAAATAAATGATATGAATATGTTTCTGTCTATATGTCTTTGGGGGTCTATCAAACTGAAAGATATGCTCTCACTATTTTTCAAGGCTGCTTAGCAAATCTCATTGAAGTATAAAAACGATACTTGGCAACAGGACTTTTCTTCTGAGTTAAATTAATTGAAGCATATACACCACCAGTTTGTGGAATAATCTGAGCTAGTGTACTAAATTTCTAAATACATGTGGGTAGCAATCAAAGTATCCATGTAAAATACTCAGTTCCACTACACTTGCCTGAAATAGGCCAAGATCTCCACAACATTAGGAGAGTGTTGGCCTTAAGAACTTTACCTGACACATTCCATTACTCTTCTTAGGCTTTCAGAATACCTTGCTAAATTTCTTACAATATGAAAGTCTCCAAATGATTAATACTTCATAAAACATTAATTAATAAAGAAGTCAAATTAAAACCAAGTGTGGCTAGCAGTAAAGTGTGCTGAAAATACATGAATGGGTACATATTAGTCATGCTTAATTTAACACAAATTTGCACATTTGCAATTTTGTTTTAATATTAATAATATGCAAAATCTGTAATATATTTGATATTTTCCCATATACTCACGTAAACTGATAAGGATATCTATTTTTGTGACTAATTTAACACAAAAATTTGAAACATATGTGATATTACTCATGAATTTTAATTATATCCTGCCTTAAAATGATATTTTAAAAATAATTATATTTTTTATTTCATTCAGAATTTTTCAATTTTTAAGCTTTAGTATTAGAAATGTAAATTATGTAACATGTCAGCAGAGATTATTTATGTGTAGGCCAGTATTATAAATGTTAAATTCATTAATAAAATTACTGAAACTTTATGCGTGAATGAGATTCTAAAGGGTATCAATAAATTAAGTTTAACTAGTTGTCTAAGAACTTAATGAACTCTTGTATAATTAAAATTTTATTTCTTTAAAAGTTCATCTTTGTACAATTTAAATTATTTTTAAAAATGAGTTGATTATTCTGTATTAGCTAAGTTTATCATTGAACTTTCATTATATTACAACTCTAAGAGGAAATAGTATTCATTTTTATTTCTGTTGCACATAACAATAATATTACAAATTCAATATAATATATCCTGCTTAAGAGGATGCTAAAATTTAGCTAAAGGAACATTTACCTAAAGAAATAACTTAATATAGCTGCTTATATTTATAATGTCATAAGCTATGGTACTGAGTTTCAAAATATACCTTATTTCAATACTACTAAAAAACTAAAAATCAAACCTATAAAAGAGAGAAAATAATAATAATAGCATTTTTTAGAAGGCTGGATATTGAGACCTATGAAATGCTTCAACCATGTCTTAAATTTCATTAATCTTTTTCATATTTTAATGATATCTTCTGTTCATATTTATGCATAATGTTATTTTAAATTTTTATTTGAATAAACATTTTCATAAATTCTTTGAGAATTTCATACAAAGTATTTTCCATACTTAACCCCAGCTCTTCCATGTAGCTCCTTCAAGATCCATTCCCATCTCCCTATTCAGTAAATTTTGTGCCCTTTATAATTTTTTTTTTTACTATAACATCAACTCCAATTTGGTTTGGCCATATAGCTCGGTGTGGGAGCATCCAGTAGAGAGTGCTTGACTTCTTACATGACACACACACAAAGAAAATTGACTGTCCCTTCCTCAGAAGACATCAGATTTCCATTCCATCTCAAGTAAAATTTGGAGGTTCCTGATCTTCTTCCAATTCCATTTTACAATGTTGATTGTATTCTTCTTCTGCAGATCTCATGCAGGCAACAATAACTGCTGTAAGTTCATGTGGATAGCATCCCTGTCAGGTACAGAAGATACTGTTTAACTCCAGTCATCCCCAAACCCTGACTATTAAACTCTTTCTCTCTTCCACAGTGATTCCTTAAACCTTGGGGCAAGAGTGTAAAACGGATGAGCTATTGATGCTGGAGTGCTACACAGTCATGTACGTATCTTCTTCATTTTGACCAGCTGTACTTTCTACATTAACCACCATCCACTGCACAGATACATTTCTCTGATGAGGTCTGAGAACTTTATTCATACACAGTTAGCAAGCTACAGATTGAGAAGGTAATTTTACTCTATGTTAATTTAGCAAAATATTACTAGTAGTTTTATTCCTGGAACATATGAGCTCTCCAATCGTGGGTACTTGTCCAGATTTGTAGAGGAAGACATAATAGTTATATATAACATCTAATTTAAAAATAAAGAAATTTCTGTTTTTTCCCAAAGGATTCATGTCACTACTGCTTCCATGGGCATATCTTGCAATTTCAGTCATTATTACAGTGCGCAACATTTATACCTGAAAACAACTGTTGACTTTTGTTCCCAAGCAGTCACCGTACTAAGTACTAAGAGCTTTCCAGAAGATAGAAAGCTCTCAGGTCCAGAGCAGCTTGATTTCTCCATGTTCTTTGTCCAATGTACATGTTGTCATTAGTGATAAGTCTTCTCATCATGTTCTGATTGATAAGAGCAAGATGAAGTATGCAGGAGAAAAGAGAAATAATGTGGATTTGGAGTTTCAAGTGAGTGGAGGGATGAGAGTGTAGCACACACCTGGCCTTGGGAGAAGATAACTAACTCTAAAGTTATTTGAAAAACAATATGGGAGCTTAAAATTTTATATGTTACAGAGAGAGAGAGAGAGAGAGAGAGAGAGAGAGAGAGAGAGAGAGAGAGAGAGACAGAGAGAGACAGAGAGAGACAGAGAGAGACACAGAGAGAGAGAGAGAGAGAGTGTGTGTGTGTGTGAGAGAGAGAGGTGATTCCCTAAGAAGGGTTTTATGCTCGTCCCAGAAGCCCTAGGCCGTCAATAACAGATATGGGATATCACTCTTTAAGTTATTGGTATGTAGTGTCCTGCATACCACCAAAACAATTTAGGCTATTGCTATTGTTCTTGCTGCCAAGCAGTTACTGATGGATTTAGATATGCTATTTTAGAGAGGAAATTTCAGAAAACAGGGCTGATATATGTACACACATACATACATACACATAGAAATATGTACATATACATATATACATAAATTTCTGAAATTGTTTAAATAAATTGTGTCATCTTTCAAGGTGTGAATTTTTGCAAAAGTATAATCACTATCTTTCATTAAATTAATATTTAAATTTTGTAAGTAAAATTTATTTGTAAGGCAACAAACAAAAACACAAATTATAACTGGTTAAGGGATCACATTTCCATGGTTTTATGAAGTTGCCATAACTTACAAGACCTTCATGTTTCTCTAACTTCATGAATAATCTCAACAGTGACTTTGGAAAGCACCTTCATTACATTCTCACTGATCCATGAAGATTTAATTGCTCCATATGCTACAAATTCAGTGCTAACTGAAGTGCAATCAGTAGTTTGCATATCTCTGATTACCATATTTCTTTGGGAATATTTAATTAATGTTTTAAAATAATTGTACACTCTTCTTTTAATTGATAATATTTCCCTTCATTCTCTATTTCATGGTTAGCCACCTCTTGTGAGATGCCACAGAGACGTATAATTTGAAAGGTTGTCTTAAACCTCACTTTCTTGGTAACTAACTTAAAATTTGATTTCTCTAAATAAACTAAAACAACAAAAGGTGTTTTACAAGAAAATACTATCGCACTGATATGCTTTTTCAACCAACTTAATGTAAAAATTAACATTGGAATATTTATAAGAAGAATATTAGTGCCACTAAATTTGTAATACCCAATGAAGCTTATGATTCTGTGATCTTATACATATAGAATACCGTACAGTAAAGTATTCCGACAATGATTATTTTACCTTTGTTTTAATAAATGGGGGAAAGACTGTGGGGTTCCTGACTATAAGAAGGCAAAACATGAATATAGCTTCCTGTATCTGCTATTAATATTTTTGTGTAAAATTGTACAATTTAAGCCATGCAACTTTGAAAGAGTATGTGAAAGAAAAGGGAAAAATGAATTGTGTTGTTACCTATTTTGGTATTTTCTGTAGTTATGCAAATGGAAAAATTTGGGTTGGTTGGTTGTTTGGTTGTAGGCTAGCTTCCTGAAACAGGATCTTGATATGACTCTCAGACAAATCTATAATTTAAATTTATCACCTCAGCCACCTACATGAAAACATTACAGAAATGGACGACCATATTTAATTCTAATATTGCCCCTTAATATTGAATTCAATTAAATTTTTGTTTTGCTTTCAGATAAAGCTATGACTTTATAGCATGATGCGAAAATTCAAGATCATGACATGAATCAAACTTTGTCTAGCAAACAATAGAGTTGGTAGCAGTAAAGGGGTCACAGGTGGCTGGTTTGCTGGTGATTTTTTTCAAAAGGGGTATACTATATTTTGTTACAGATAAATATGCCAGTTCCAGGCCTAATATATCAATCAAAGCTTTAGTCATGGAATAGTTATAGATCGCAATCTCTCAAACTTGGGATCATTATCACTGTACCAAAAGTCAATAAAGGGAAACCGCAACATGCTGGTACTTATCTTGATACTTGAGAGGCATCATAGTAAAAATTACTAAAATACTCTTCAATATGATCACTGAATGAGATTCTAGTCCACCAATTTTAAGTAGTACCCAAGTAAAGAATAGATTCTAAAGTAAACACAGGCTGTCAACCATCCAGTATCTTAATTATGCATTATAAGCCAACTCTTAAAATACCTCTTACTATTATCCTCTTTTGTGTAAATGCACTAATCACTCAAAATTATAATTGTAAATTAGCAGTCAATTATGGAACTAGAAACACAGGTGTGACCACTTAAAGTAATAGAATCTTAAACAGAGAATTGGAGCTTTGCAATGATAATATTAATGATATAATAAATAGATTGAACATCCAATAATGGAAATAAACATGTATAGTTCGTCTATCAGATGGCCCACTCAAATATCAGTTAAAAATCAACTAGTTAGGTTGTGTTGATGAGAGGTGAGGACAAGTTTTGGTTGTGAACCTAGTCTTTAATAGTTGAACCATCTCTCCAGCCTGAGAACATTTTTTTAATCTGTGGATATAAGGACAGATGATGAGAATTCACTTAAGGATTTTATTATTTTAGTAAAATGGTGGCTACGGGATCTCATCGAATTTCCATGACGTCATTAGCCATGAGAAGTTGATTATGTTCCCAGGACCAGGCACAATTTCTTTCTTGTTGAATGAGAATGGATTTAACTTACAAACCGTTGGTTACCTCTAGGCTACATCTGCCACTACTGCACCCTGAGGCTTATGGTTATTGCTCCATGCTGATCATCGTGGTTTTTCATAGGGGTCATAGCCAGGTAGAAATATTGGTTGTTACCCTCCTTTGCAGCTTTTCTCATGCCTTCTGGTACCACGAAAGCTAGTCTTCAGAGAGGTGATAATCAATTTATTTCCTGCTCAGGGGAATCTGGGTGTTGTGTTTGAACTTTACGGTGTCTTCAGCAATAAGGATTTACCTTCCACCTCTTGGTGTGTGGGGCAAACAAAAGCAGTGATAATAGTCTATAATGTTTTAGTATTCTCTTGGAATACTCTGAATAATAACTCAGAAGAGGATGTCTATTTCCTCTTTTTGAGATTTTGTTAGCTGGTCTTTGGCTCTTGGAAGGAGTATCATCAGTTCAGATGAGAAGACTTCATTTCAACTCCATATGTGAATTTTTACACTGACTATGATGGATTATAGGTATTTTGTATATAAAATTAATAATACAATTCCTTGTGTTATTATCAGATTTGTTTGCTCTTAATTTAAGCACCAAACTCATTCTTCTATAATAGTCCCCTTCCTCAATCTTTAATTGGAGGGAAGAAAGGGAAGGGGAGGATGATATAATTATATTACAACCTCAAAAATAATGAAATACGTTTAAAAATTAACACGTATCACCAAATATATGCGAAGATTGAGGTAAATCCTGTGAGGTTATGCAATGATGAACTTGAGTGGAAGCATATAAAATTTAGTTTTCTGATTGTCATGTCAACCAGGGACATGAGCATTGGTCCCACAGAACAACAACTGGAATCTAGATTAGTTGGTAGAAAAGAGATCAGTTGAGAATTCGGTATAGATTGGAAGTAATAGTTCTTCCCTTCTGATTTATTTTATTTTACACTGTGAAAAAAGCAAAGTGCAATGGAGCTATCTACTTTTCCTCTTTGTTTGGCACATAGTAGATGACTTGAAGCAGAAGAGGATTGTGGAAGAGTATAAGGGAATATCTAATGAAATATCCATATCTGCTTAAAGACAGAGACAGAGGTTCCTCAGGGCTTTGGGAATAAATTCTCACCTGAGATTTCCTCCACCTGTTATTTCTAGTGAGTAGTGTGCTGCAACACAGGACAGCAACTCACCCTCAAGGACTGCCCAGCGACAGTGAGAGTGATGTTTATATCTGTTAGAAAGACAGGGAGCAAAGTTTCTTTTTTTTTAGACTACCCTTCACTTCATGGTATTTTCTAGATCTGTTTTTCAGATTTTGGAAGAATTCAGGTTTTATTACTTATTCAAATTTTAAACTATGACCACATATGTATAATTTTCATGATAAAAAATCAGAAAAAAATAGTTTATAACTTTCTAAAAAGAAGCTTGTCTTTAGCCAATAAAATGCTTCCATTCTACCTTTATTTGAATGTGTGACGTACAATTGTCCTTCATAAGATTTGCTGAGAATCTAGACAGCAAGATTTTATCTTTGCTCATAGAACATAGCCAATTAAATCTTGTCTAGAATGTCATTTAAAAATACTAATGTAAATGTGTAGATATAAATAAAACTGTTCATTTTAACAAAAAATATCATTTGCTATTGCATAGGTTTTAATTTAACAACAGCCACATGAACTCTACCATGCTTTTATTTCCCTCTTCAAGAGTAATGAGATCAAAAAAATTCAAATTTTCAGAATCATAGTCATTGGGAAAAGAATAATTTCAAACAAGTATTATGACATTTGTTCATTTGCAATAATTCTTTTGTATCACTTTTCTTAATCTCTCTCTGTGTGTCTATCTCTTTCTCCCTCTCTCTCTTTCTGTCACTGTCTCTGTCTCTCTCTACTGCTATGTCTCTATTTTATTCCTATCTCTTTCTGTGTCTGTCATCTCTGTCTCTCTCTCTCTCTCCCCCATCTCTCTCTGTTACTCTCTACCTCTATGTCTCTATTTTATTCCTTTCTCTTTCTGTGTCTCTCTCTGTCTTTGTCTGTGTCTCTGTCTCTGTGTCTCTGTCTCTGTCTCTGTCTCTCTCTTTCTCTCTCTCTCTCTCTCACACACACAAACACACACACACACACACACACACACACACACACACACACACACACACACATATCTTTTTTTTTCTATCTTTGGATTCTGTCAATCACTTTACCACAGCAACTTGATAGTTGGTTATGCATACTCTAATAGTATACCTGTACCAACTTAAAAAGCTCAGTGTTAGTAAAAATCACCTTGTCTGTGCAAATCCTTGGTATACTAGCTTTTACAGTCTGTGTCACAGTCAAAAAGATGACAGGTGGTAGCGTGCTCCATGCTGCACTGGAATAACTAATCTACATAAGCACAGTAAGAAAACTCATTACACAGCAACATATGTGGACACATCATTTCAGGATGCCATATGCTTCTAAGGCACATATAAAATAATTATCACAGCGAGTCCCGGATAGTGTCATGTGTGTTTCATTTAGCTTTAGCTAGGAGGCTTAATTATTCCATCATTGTTCCATTCCTTTTATGTTTCTTCCATCTCCAGTCACTTTGTTCTCATTATCGCTGGTGGTTTTATTTTCTAGCAACAGTCTTTCCTCTTTTTCCCTGGCCCTGGAGAAAAGATATAAGGTGTTAGCTACTTATCCCTACACCATAACTTTAATTTATTACTCCCTTGGTTACTTGATTGGAAACTATTAGCTTCTGTGGAATGCTTTTGTAGATATTCTTTTTCTTATTTTTTTTCTCAATCTAACTCCCCTTTCATTATTTTTCATGAATCTGTATGGCTTTGCTTTAATCTGGGTGTACAGAGGCATCCAAGGATCTTTCTTAAAAAAATGTAAATTCAAGATTTAAAACTGTAATAGTCATAGTCAACCCTAAATTTAGTCATATTTATATAATATTTTTAAATAACCACAAAGAAAATGGTCACCCAGTTAAAAATGTTACCTGTTGGCATTCCAATGCTGTCTGTAGCTCAGGAGTTTCAGGTTTGCTTTACTATCAGGCCCCAAGCAGTAGGTGTTCCGATTACAGGAGGCACATCTGAGTCAGTATTCTCAGACCTCCTTCAGGTGACCTAAGATGAATCCCAAGGACAAGCATGCCTCATCACATTGTTATGTTATATAACTGATCTGGTAATGAAATTGAAAAGGAAAATACATAAAATTATTTTTCATATCTACTGATTTTTAATTCTCTGACACCAAAATTGTTTAAAAAAGCCTTCTAGATTTTTGCTACTTTGACAATTCACAATTGGCATCTAGAATATAATTATGAACACTCAAATAATTGGCTATTATTGTTTAAGAATCATAGTTTATTTCATTAATTTGGCGAAATATAGTGACAAAGGAACACCAGAACTATATTGAAACAACGTAAATCACATTTCTTGAATTACTGAAGTAGAAGAGAAAATATTAAAAAAGTTTTATAGATAGTAGTGGTTTTTGAAGTATCGACAATGATCCTAGCAGGGATTGGTAAAGACATATAATGATTACTGGTTCACATAATAGACACACTCCTCTTTAGAAAACAGAGTCCATGTGAGTCACAGTAGTTTGCTGATTATCTTAGTATACATGGGCAGAAATTAAAAAGTATTAGATGTTTCCATGCCAATAATGGTTTGCCGAAGCATAGCTGCTGTTTCTACATTTAATTATCTGTTTCATAAGGTCTGGCTCTGAATGCCAGTAGAAACTCTATGGATGTTTTTGATGCATCATCATTTTTTTCCATAAAAGCCATTTTTAGTCTTAAGTGAAGAATCACTTTCATTTGTTCATATAAATAATCTAGAGCTACATCATTTTACAATTAGAATGTCATATAGGAGTTGGGGGACTAGGTCAGCCACTTCCTAGTACATTTTCCTAAGCCACATATGGAGTCCTCAGTTTTCCTTAATGGCACAGCATGAAAAAGAACTGTTTAGGGAACTTTGTCTATGCTTGAATAAATATTGATCTTGGGAATTTTTTGTTCTTGCTGCAGTATTTTAGTGTAAAGAATACCTAGGCAATGGTATTTTAAGACACACACACACACACACACACACACACACACACACACACACATATATATATATATATATATATATATATATATATATATATATATATATATATATATATATTTATATATATATATATGAATATAGTTTGGCAGAATTCATTAAAACCAACATTATTTTCTGTTTTTAATTAGAAATATTTGGTATAGCCCCAATCTACTTCCATATTCTTATTAAACCAAATACCCTATTTCCATAATTTAGGGAGAATTTTTGCCATTCTGTTGATTGTTTCAGAAATAATGCCACTCCTAAGAATTAGACAGGAAAATGGCATATGAGTCCCATAAACAACAGTTATTACTTCTGCCAGTTAGGACCTAGCACTAGCAGTTAAGAGGGAAAAAAGCAAGAGGATGAAAAATAGATCCACATACAGGTAAAAGAATATGACAATAGATTGTATCCAGGATCTAGACACACTTATTGTAATTGAGCTTTGATCTGGGTCAGAAATGCTACATTCTTGTATGATTTATTAAAAATTTATTCTCAAACTACTTTTGAAATAATCAAAAACATATTTCCTTCAAATAGAAATGTATATTCATATTTTCTTATATCCAATTAGACATTCAAGTATGGTGTCAAAATTATGTGTCATATTGCTAACAAGAGCTCACATATGAAAAACTCACAATTACTGTTTATAATCTCTTGTGAATGCCCTAAATAGAAACTGTCAAAATAAAAAAAAAAAACATAGTATAAAATACTCACAAATGTGATATCCACTTAGGGTATTTCAATTCACACTCCTGTCTGCAATATTTACATGAAATATCAAAAACTGCAAGCATTGTTAATTAATCTTTTCCAGTTGGTTAGTGTAAATTATATCTACAGTTTTCACTTTTATCACAGTGAATTGTTCTGAGAACAGACAGTTGCATTTTCAGTAAATTTATATGAACAATATAAAGAAGTATATAATCATTTTTGTATCCATTTAATTATCAAAAACCTGAGTGTGTGTTTATTTTCACAGTCTATAAAATGTTAACACAATTCAGGTCGTTTTCTGAGAAGTGATATGATTTTGTTAGAGCTCTTTTGCATATCTTTCTTTCTTTCTCTTACTTTCATTATCTCTTTATTATTTGTGTCTATTACACACTGGGCTGTATAGAACCCCCTCAAGCCCTGTACTACTAAACTGTATCCCCAACCCAATACTAAAATTTTGACTGTATGCACATAGGTGATTATTCCTTTTGGTACCTTCATGGGTAACTTCATATGTAGAAAATTTTGTATTTTTTCAATATTGATTAAAAATTCTGCATTAATTCAGGAAATTGTTTCTTCTTTTTAAGATTCTACAAAAATTTAAGTAATATTTGTGCAGCTTTAGAACAATATAATTATGCTGTACAACATCTTTACTCTCTGTTGGGAAAAATAGCAATAACTAATTCATAGTTAGAATGGCTTGCTTGGTGTGTACATGTATCTGAAATATACATAACAGAAAGGATAAAAGAATAGAAAATTTGAATAATCTATACTTACTTTTACTTTAACATTTATTTCTAATTTGTTCTTTCTGTTTATTTATTCTTCTCTCATGCAGTACACAGAGTTTGCATACTCCCTCTTTCCACTCCTCCCAGTCCCTCCCTTTTCATCACTCCCCCAGATCCACTGCCCCTCTATTTCCCTTCAGAAAACAATGGAATACCTGGGGCTATCAGCTAAACACAGTATAACTAGATGCAATAAGACTAAGCAAAACTCTCATATCAAGGAAGGACGAGGCAACCCAGAAGGAGGAAAAGTATCCCAAGTGTAGTCAAAACAGTCAGAGACATCCCCACACTACTATTTGGAGTGCCACAAAAAGCCCAAGCTAAACAACTGCAGCATATTTGTAGAGGACCGAGCATAGACCCCTACAGGGTCTGTGATTGCCACTTCAGTCTCTCTGAGCCCCTATGTGACCTGCTTAGATAATTCTGTGGGCTGTGTTCTACTGAAGTCTTCTACCTCTCTGGCTCTTACAATCCTTTCTTCCCTTCTTCCATGTGATCCTAGAGCCCTGATTAATGTTTGACTCTTTGTCTCTGTATCAGGTATCAGGAAACCTCTCTGATGACAAATGGACTTGGCAATGAACTCTGAGTACAGCAGAATATCATTAGAAATCATTTAATTGACTTTGATTTTTGTCAGTCATATTTGATTCTAGTCTAGGTTTCTGGGCCATGCTGTTTCCTGTTGCTTGCCAACCAGACAGTGTCAGGATGGGCTCCTTCTCATGCCTTGGGTCTCAAATTAGAACAGTCATTGGTTGACCATTCCTACAAGCTCTGAGTCACCATTGCCCAGCATATTTTGTAGGTAGAACAGGTTATAGATTGAAGGATTTGTGGCGTGGGTGGTGTCCCAGTTCTATAAGCCTTGCCTGGTTACAGAAGGTGGTGGTTCAGACTCTGAATCTTTCATCACTAGGAATCCTTGATAGGGTCACCCTCATAGGTCTCAGGAAATTTCCACTGCACTAGATTTCCACCTAACCCAACAAATGACCCCCAGTTCCAGTTGTCTATCCCCATACTCTCTCCCTTCATCCCTCCTGTGTAGTCCCTTTAATTCCTATCCCAAAATGGCACTGATTCACCCACAAGAATCTATTATTTCCTCTTCACAGATAGATGCATGCATCCCACCTAGACTTCTTGTTAACCTTTCTGGATATGTGGATTGAAGCATGATTTTCCTTTGCTTAACAGCTAATGTATTCTTATAAGTGAGTATATTACCAAGTTTGTCTTTCTAGATCTTGGTTACCTCACTAAGATTTTTCAGGTGATTTTTTTTCTAGTTCCATATATTTGCCTGCAACTTTCATAATGTCATTTTATTTAACAATTAAGTAATATTACATTGTACAAATGTACCACATTTTCTTTATTCATTCTTCAGTTCAGGGATATCTAGGTTGTTTCCAGGTTTGGCTATTATAAATAAAGCCTTTATGAACATAATTGAAGAAATATCCTGGTGGTAGAATGGAGTGTCTTTTGTGTAAATGCCCAACAGTGGTGTAGCTGTGTCTTGAGGTAGACTGAATCCCAGTTTTCTGAAGAACTGCCATATTGATTTCTGTAGTGGCTGTACAAGTCTGAACTCCCACCAAGAATAGAGGAGTGTGCTCCTTGCTCCATATCCTCCCCAGCATGATCTGTTACTAAATTTTTATTCTCTTACATTTAAGACATTTTAGTGACTTTCTTATAAATTTAAAAGCTAAATAAAACTACCATTCTACTAATTTGATACTATAGTAGATATTAAAATATCTTTATCTCCAATGTGTTTGTACTAAAGTTACAGTGATGAATTCCATGAGAAAGTTTCCTACATCAGTGCATGTATACTTACATCACACAGGAAAATAGTAAAAAATATACAAGAGTAGGAAAATCAGAAATACATACTATTGATGACAAGTGAGGTTATACTAAATATGTCATTGAGCAAAATGTTTTGCCATCTGTTCATTTTGAATGACGTGAAATATAATAAGGTCATCTTGAATGAGGTGACATATAAGTCTAGATAGAGTAAAATAAAGATACCTATTTGGAAAACTTGGGAGAAGACCCCTACTTACTTTATTAATCAAACTAATATTATATGTTGTTTATCCATGGTGTAGGTGGTCTAAGGCACTAAGAATCACTGAATTTCAAATTTAAAATGCAGTGTCTTTTCCTTCCTAAGAATTTATGCTTTGTGACATCATTTTGGCAGGTCAAGATACAGTAACAAAATTGAAGAAAGATTTCTTTTTTATATTTCCATCCTCATAAAAGAAACTCATAGACCAGAGCAGTCTCAATAAAACAGAACCAAAACATCAATAAATCTGCTAATGACCTACAAACACAGTTATTACAAAGATAAATACAATGAGCAAAAAGTACTTAGGGAAATAAAAGTGTTCAACATTATTATGTATTACAGAAAAGCCAATTAACATTCTTTTGAGATTTCATCTCAAGAAAAAGGGTTAACATTGAAGACAAATGATACAGAAAACCACAGCCAATAAGTATGCAGAGAACAAATTGTAATTCCTAGGAATTGTTTTCAACCTAAATATCTATCAAATACTGAATAGATATAGAAAATTATGGGATACAAATACAAATATTTTAAATATTTTTATTTTTGCTTGGAGGTTTCCCTGAATTTTGTTTTGATTATACTCATCTCCTTCTCCCATTTCCTCCCATATCTTGCCTCATTCCATCCCTATCAAACTTTAAATCCTCCTTTATACAACATGTTTGCCTAATCCCATATATGCTGTCTATATGTGGCTATCAAATGGAGCCTCTCAGAACAATCAAAATAAGAACTCGATGTACTTGTATTAGTTGGAACAGTATGCAACTGACCTGCATATGTTCAAACTGGAGAAAATTCTGGCATGCATAGAGAAGGAAGGAAGACACCAAGACCCATACCTAGTAGACAAATTATTGTTAGTTAAAAGCTGTCTGCAGAGAGTGTGTTATGCAAAAATCTGTCAAATACACAAAGACAAATACTCTATGTGTCCTCCTATATGAGAGACTCAGATTTTAATTTTTATAAGCCATGAGCATGAATATGGTTACTTTATGAAACTTGAAAGGATATCACAATAAGGGAAATAGAAAATTTAATAGAAACAAAAGGGATGAAGAGAAAGAGTGGGAATGATTTGACTTGAAAGCTGAAACAAGGCAACTGGGAAAAGAAAAGACACCAAGACAAAACTCAAGGCAACAGTTGAAGAAACAAGGAGAAGTATAATCAGAAAGTATGCTTATAAATGCCACAATGAAACCCTCACATTAAAAACCTAATAAAAATAGAGAGTATTAATTTATGTTCCTTTCTTTGAGAACCTATGAGTGATTTTTTTTATTATTATTTTTAATGTATGTGATTCAGCAGCTTTTGTAAACAATACTTGTGGGACCAGGAATATCTATTGGTTGGACCTCCCCAGATCATGCAGGTTGGCTTGCTAGTGAGCCCTGGGAACCCACATGTCTCCCTTCCCCAGAACTCAATTATAAACTTCGATGAAGCCTGTCCTTTTGACACAGGTCCTAGGTAACAAAACAGGCCTTCATGTTACATTACAAGAACTTTAACCATCTCAGCTATATAGCATTATTTTTACTGGCATCAACATGTTTACATTACTGAAATGATTATTTATATATTTGTTAAAATTAAGGTTCACTCAAACATAGAAAGACATTTTAACTGAAGATAACATTTAATGTAAAAAGTTAGTATGATATTTATATGAACAAAAGATAATACTATTCTCTGGTGAAACCTTGGCATAAAATAAAAGACATTTAGAGTGTTCACCTAATAAATTGAAGAAGAGACAGTTGTGTGGGTGAGTATAACAAATCTAATCAGTGTAGCTTTTTAAGAAAATTTGACTTCTGTTAAAAAAGACTACTGTGTTTTAGAAAAATAAGTTTATATAACATGTAATCTGTCCTCATTTTTACATTCAACATATCGTAATGTTGGGATAACTAATCCTTTCATAGACTAAAAATAACTCACTCAACAGGAAATATTGCCAGAGTGGCTTTTCACTTTACATTGTGCAAAGAATAAATATGAAGATTTTAAAATTTCCATTAACACAATATTTCTTGCATTTAATTTAGTCCTTTAGAGCTATAAAGCAGTGCATGTTATGGATATGTACTTGCTTCACATTCTTTTTTATTTATATGTATTATTTTTTTGATGTGTGTGCCTGATTGTGCATAGGTGCATCATATGTGGGCAGTGGCCAGGAATAAGATGAAAAAGAAAGATATCCTGATGTGGTTGTAAACAATCAAATCCAGATCCCCTACAAGAGTAATACATATTCCTAGCTGCCAAGCCACCTCTCCAATCTTTGTTTCAAATTCTCAAACAAATATTTCAAAAATACATGTAGAACCAATTGTCTATTTCTGGAGTGAATTTTCTGTGTGTCAATTGCCAAATAACTTTTAGGACACTCTAATAAGTAAGAAGTAAATAAAGTTTAGTAAAGAGCTTCCTAATTATAAAACTTGTACATTTAGTTTACAAACAACCTAAATTGTGGTTTTATATAGAGAAGCTGCTTTTCATGACCAAGTAGTCTGAATGGATGTTGGCCCTCTGTATCCTGCAGTGGTAATCACAGGCCCACTCAATCAAAGAAAGTTAAAAGTGACCACTATCCTCTAGACTGATGTCCATTTTCACATACTCTGTTTACTTTGTTTCCAGTGGCTTATCAATGGCTTCTATTTCACAAAATTTACCTTCCATAAGTCTACCTTCCATAAGTCTAGCATACTCTTTTAGTCATCTTAAATGTTCAGTTAGTATTTGATGAATCAACTGATGTCTGCAGCATCTCTAAGTTCTTAAATGCTGGAAGTTAAATAACTACCTTCATGAAAAATCATTTTTCAGAGTATTGGTCTAAAAATTAAAACTTGTGTTCATGTGCTATTTTATTTTATTTTATTACTGTAAAAATTCTATTTCTGTCTTTTGGATTGATGGTTCTCTTACATTGTCCTGTATGTTTTAATCAAATAACTCTTTTGTGATATAGTAAAAGTAAGCATCACCTACAGCAAAATAATTGTCCTTTACTTTATAGTGATTGCTGTCTTGAAAAAGAACTTTAAATGTCCGACCTACATCATAATATGTGTGTTTGAAATCTGTTCTCTGAATAATAACTCCAGTTCTCTCCTAAGACTGAAAGAGTTACTAGCTAACAGGCTAATATCAATGATAGTATTAATACCTCAAAACCTAATTTTACTTATGAAATAGTGGTGAGGTAGGATTTTCCTTTGACATTTGAAAATTATATGTAGGACCACTATCCAAATAACACCTAATTTAAGCCTTTTATGCATGGGAACAAACAAATAGTAAAGCACATAATTTATTGAAATAGGTGAAAGAAATTGTTCTCCTATCATGAAGCAATAATTCATATCAAAATCTGAATCCTCCGTACTTGGGATATCATATTTTCTATAATTTTATATTACTAGAGTATGACATTTCTCACAAAATTTTAGATTTTATAACTATAAATAATATTTCTCCTGTGCCTGGATGACAACCTGACTCACATGCTATGAAATGATTTTTGTCTCTGTCATAAAAAAAAAATTTAGATATCTCCATGAACCACAATATCTCAAGGCTTTACAAATTATCAATTCTTCCAAGTAAATTTGACTCAACAAAAGAAACATTGACCTGCTGTGACTGTTTTACCAATATTCCCTGTTGCCATTTAATAACTATTATATTTTATCCTTAGTATTACCTCTTCTGGTCTTTCCCCATTTAGAGGATATATATCATGATATTGTTTTAAAAAATTTAACTTAATTTTTAAAATATAAGATCTAGTTTGCAGGTTGTAAAAATAATTTAAAATTGCTGAAATTAAGTAAATCATCTGAATCATACATTGTGTATGTGAATGGGAGAATTGCAATATTAAACAATTAAGATATCTATAATTTGCCACAGAGCATTTTTGGATAGCTAATACACTTCTGCATTCTGTTTTAAGCAATTTAGAGGAAAAATTCATAGTTTTTTACTTTATTCCTAGCTTTTATTTCTGTTTATATTATTTTTCTTGATGTCCTTTCCTGGACTTAAATGCTTTTTTATGTATACACATTCTATTTCTATGTAATTTTTTGGATTATTGTCATCATTTATTGTAAAATTTATTAACTTGGATATTTTGCTCATATTGTTCAATGCTTCAGCATTTTCCACTTGTGATCACGATCTGGTTTTGATAAATGAGGTTTTTTTTCTAGTATAGGGGATACAGTTGTAATTGTGATTTTGCAATGTGCTATAACCTTTCTCCAGTGTGACCTTTAGGGGGAAAATGACAGCATGCTCACTCCAGCAATACCACAAAGAGGAAATGTAGCCAATGCATGACTTGAGCTGAAATTGGAGGAAGGCATTGCTCTTTAAGTCATGACCTTTCAGAAACACAGCCAGAATCCAGAAAAGATGGCACATCTATGTCATATTCTGTTAGTAGTCATATTTTCCCAAGTTCAAATCTCAAAACTCTACCCATTTCTAAGATGCAATCCGATGTAAAAATAGTCAACCATATACATATTAGAGAACATATCATTTTGTTTTGTTGTCTTCTCATCTCCAAAATATGTTGAATCCATTTCTTCACACATATCTTTACATATAAAAGCAGAGATATTCAATAATACAAAAATAATTTATGAAAATGCATCCATGAGTTTTTTCAAGTATGTACTAGAATACTCATATTCCAGTCTCTCAAGATTGTGTCTTTAACAGTTTGTGTGTCTACTAAAATATAAATATTTCCATCACTAAATAAAGGCTGATTAGAACTAAACATTATATATATATATATATATATATATATATATATATATATATATATATATATATATCCTAAAGGACTGTATTTCAAATACTGATTCCAGTAATCCTTTTGTTTATGACATTATATACTTTCTGATGATAGGAAGAACAACATTTCTCAAATGTGCAATTTATCTTGTATCTAGAATTCATAAATGTAAGTTATTAAATATCGCACATGCTTTTGCAGAGGTCTGAACTCTTAAAATAGCAACTTGTTCTGGATTACCTAGATTAATACTCCTAATAATTGCATAAATCTTTAACAGCCAAGAACTTTCTCTGTCAACAGAGAAAAGGACTCCCAGAGAATCTGTTTCTGGGTAAGATCCAGAACATCTTATTGATTGTGGGCTATGCTGTTCCAAGCATGGATCAGAAGGAAAATTCTAAGACCTAAGGTTCTTTGCCAGAACTAAGAGTTGAAATGTCTGGCTGACAAGTGCAAGGACCTGGGTTCTACCACAGCTGCAGTAATTAGAAAGTGGAATTAGTTTCCTGAGAAGTCTGGAGTTTGATGAGTTCTTGAGTTTTGTGATGTGAAGTCTCAATTAGAGAAATCAGAAGAGCCAGCTAGTTTTGTTGGTTCTTTACTCTTTAGAAGGACCATCACCCAGCTCCAAAATAAATCACACATGGAGGCTTTTCTTAGTTATGAACACCTGGCCTTAGCTTGGCTTAGTTTCTTGCCATCTTTCCTTAACTCTAATTATCCCATCTATCTGTTGTCTCTGGGCTTTTCCCATTCTCTTACTTCTGTAAATCTTACTGTTATCCCATGGCTTGCTGTGTAGCTGGGTGGCTGACCCCTGGAGTCCTCCTCCTTCTCTGGCTGCTACCTCTCTTCATCCCAGATTTCTCCCTCTATGTATTATCTCTGCCTGCCAGCCCCATCTATACATTCTCCTGCCTTGCTAGTGGCCATTCAGTTCTTTATTAGACCAGTCAGGTGTTTTAGACAGGCACAGTGACACAGCTTCACAGAGTTAAACAAATGCAGCACAAACAAAAGTAACTCACCTTAAAATAATATTCTACTACAAGCTAGGTTTTCTGACCTATATGAGATGCTGCACTATGTTGATTCAGACATTAAGGCTGTAGTTCTATATTATGTCTCAAAGAGACATGTCTTGAAATGTGAGAAAAACACTCCCTTTGTATGGCATGTATATATTTTGAGTATCAAAACTCACTAATCAACAAGTAATTTATTGCCATATGCATATTTTAAGACAGTTCTATATCAACTCTGTATGTGAATGTTTATAGGCCACTGATATTGCTTAGTCAGCTGTGATGAAACAGCTACTACTTGATAATATAGCACTTTCATTGATAAACTCTGATCAATGCAGGGAAATGTCACAGTAGAAATGTCCTCATGTGAGCTATGGTGAGAATGATTCTCCCAACTTGATTCTAGACACTAGAGACATACTACTGCACAAAGACAAAAATGTTGAAATTTGATTCATTTAGTTAAAATAATATGTGCTAATAATTATCCATATAATTAACTTTGAAAATGTTTAAGAATGTATTTAATTAGATCAGTACATAAAATGACGTATCTAGTTGTGCTCATTTAATAATAATAATAATAAAATATATTAATCTGGCCACTGTTGCTTGTGTACTGCAATGACTTTTATTATTTGAAAATATAAAGTACAATTCTCTTTATATCATAAAACTGTACAATTTGTATACTCACTAACTCAACTTATTGATTCAAATTTTTAGAAATATATACATATTTAAATATATATTTGTACTACCATATAACTTACTAATCAATGCACTTTCATTTCCACTCATCAGAAACATATGCCTTTTTGCCCATCAATGAAATATTGGTACCAAGGCTACAATAACCATCTTACATGAGCTTCACAGACATGCATGTGCATATAGATGCTAAAGAGTAATGTCTGAATGTCTGCCAATCTGGTGTCAGTGATTTCCAGGGATCCTCCAGTTTCTATATCCAAGGGCAAACAGTACAAACCTGTGCTACCCCATCTTGCTTTTCCATGGGCTGTGGGCTTGCAAGCTAAGGTGTTCATGCATGTATTGTATAGGCTTTTCCAAATGAGCTGCTTTTTATTTTATTTTAAAAATTTCATTTTATTCTAACAAGATGTGTTACATAGAATGAAGAAATGTATCATATTACTGTCCTTCACACTTTATTTAAATATGTGTTTAGCTACATATGTTTAGTTACACAGTTTATTTTTTTATAAAATTTACCCCTGAAATCTGCGAGGATAACCAGAGTCTAATCAGACACCTGAGTCCATTTTGGTTTGTGGGGCCACTCTGCCACCGGGGCTCTGGTAATCTGGATTGCCTGTGCAGCCCAAACCACGAGGGCTCATGCTGCCCTAGGGTCTCTTTCCCCATCTATGACTCATGGCATCAGATAATGATGTGGATGACTTTAGACAGACTGGCTTCTGAGGACCCACGCTGCCTAGTGGGTGTCTTTCTGTTCCTGAGCCACAATGGACCAGATGAGTTCCTGATTGCATTAAGCCTGCCTGGAAGACGAGTGTAGGGGTGGTTGTCTGTACTTTAGCCCTGAAGCACTGCCCCTAGTAGGCATCAGGTAACTGCTAAGTGCCTGACCACCCCCACCCCCCCACCCCCGCACTTGGTGCATGGCCGAGGGAGGATGCGTCCGTGCTCACTCTTGTCGCTACCTCATGGTCTTGGATGCTTGATGCTGGTGCTGCAGATCAAGGCAGAGTTACTTCTCCAGAGAACCACACTGGACTGAGCCCCACCCCTGCTGGATCCTGCAACCAACTCCTATGGTAGTATTGTGTTCCCCAAAATATTGTGTACCCTAATAAACTTATCTGGGGTCAGAGAACAGAAAAGCCACTAAACACTTAGAATAGGCAGTGGTAGCACACACCTTTAATTCTAGCATTCGAGGAGCAGAAATCCATCTGTTCAAGGATACAGCCAAGCATTGTGACTCATGCCTTTAATCCCAGAAAGCGAGCCTTTAATCCCAGGGAGTGGTGGTAGAAAGCAGAAAGGTATATAAGGTGTGAGGACCAGAAACTAGAAGCATTTGGCTGGTTAAGCTTTTAGGTTTTGAGCAGCACAGTTCAGCTGAGAGCCATTCAGATAAGAGGACACAGAGGCTTCCAGTCTGAAGACACAACATCAGCTGAGAAGTAGGCCAGGTGATGTTAGCTGTGGCTTGTTCTGTTTCTCTGACCTTCCAGCATTCACCCCAATACCTGGCTCAGGTTTGTTTTATTAATAAGACTCTTTAAGACTCATGCTACATAGATTGATCCCATTCAGACTCCCTAACTGTTGGTCCAGAGTCCATAAGCTCCCACAAGTTCAGGTCAGCTTTTCTGTGGGTTTCCCCATCACAATCTTGACCCAACATGGCTCCTACACTCCCTGTTCTTTTTCTTCAGCAGTGCTTCCAGAGCTCGGCCAAGTGCTTGGCTGTGGATCTCTCCATCTGCTTTCATCAGTTACTGGGTAAAGTTTTTCTGATGAGAATTAGGGTAGTCACCAATTTGATTACAGTAGATGGCAGGATACCTAGCTCAGACCCATACAGGGTCCATGATTGTCATTATAGTCTCTGTGATATCATATGAGCCCAGCTTAGTTGATTCTGTGGGTCATGTCCTCATGTTGTTTCATAGAATCTCCATATTGATTTTCATAGTGACTGTACAAATTTGCACTCCCACCAGCATTGGAGGAGTATTATGCTTTCTCCACATTTTAAACCAGCATAAGCCATGACTTGAGTGTTTATCTTAGCTGTTGAGACAGGTGTGAGATAGAATCTTAAAGTAGTTTTGGTTTGCGTTTTTCTGACATCTCAGGATGTTGAAAATTTCTTTCAGTGTTTTTTAGCCCTTTGAGATTTGTTTGTTGATAAATCTCTGTTTAGATCTGTACCCTTTTTTTAAAATTGGATTATATGGTTTGTTGATACCTAGATTCTTGAGTTCTCTATGTATTTTTTACATTAACCTTTTGATGAGAAGTTGGCGAAATTTTTTTTTTTTCCATTCTGTAGGCTGCCTTACAGAAGCATTACAGTTTCATGAGATCACATTTGTTAACTGTTGATTTTAGTGTCTGTGCTATCCGTGTTCTGGTCAGGGAGCTGTCTTCTCTGCCAATGTATTCTAGGATATTCCCTCACTTTTTTGTCTATCAGATTTAAGTGTATCTGGTTTAATGTTGAGGTCTTTGATCCACTTGGACCTGAGGTCTTTCTAGGGTGATAGATACAGATCTATTTGAATTTTCCTACATACTGACATCCAGAAGACCTGCACAATTTGTTGAAAATGCTTTCTTTTTCCAGTGTGTATTTCTGACTTCTTTATAAAAAATCAGGTGTCCATAACTATGAAGATTTATATTTGGGTCTTCATTCAATTCTGTTGCTCAACTTGTCTGTTTTAAATGCCAATATCATGTGGGTCTTATTACTATTGTTCTTTAGGACAGCTTGAAATCAGGGATCGTGATAATGCTGCAACTTCTTTTATTATACAAGATTGTTTTAGTTATCCTTGTTCTTTTTTATTCCATATGAAGTACAGTGTTGTTCTTACAAAGTAATCATGATTGCTTTGGAATTTTGATGGGGATTTCATTGAATCTGTAAATTGCTTTTGGTCAGATGGCCACTTTTACAATGTTGAGTCTACTGGTCCATAAGCATGGGTGATCTTTCCATCTTCTGATATAAATTCTTCTAATTCTATCTTCAAAGCCTTTAAATTTTTATCATACAACTCTTTCCCTTGCTTGGTTATAGTTACCATAAATATTTTATATTATTTGTGCTATTGGTAAGGTTGTTGCTTCCCCATTTCTTTCTTGATCAGTTGTCAGTCATTGTATATAGGAGGACTACTGATTTGTTTGAGTTAATCTTGGATCAGTATATATGTTGAAGATGCTTCTATACTAGTAGGCTTTTATATAGCTTTTCAAAAAGCCTTTCGTGTTATTGCTACTCATGCTCTGTTTTCTACTCTACCATTCCACAACTCTCTCCATTTAATCTTCATGCTCTAATCTGTGTCCCCCTTTTCACAAGCTATTCTATTTCCTCTTTCATGGAAGATCCCCTCCTTTTCATAAGTCCCTTACTTATTATATAATTTCTGTGGATACTCTAAATGACAGAAATACACCTAAAATTAAGGCTAATATTCACAACTAAGAAAACTGAATAGATAATTGTCAAATGATAAATTGCAAATGACTGAGAAACACTTAAAACCTGCTTACCCTTAGATATCAGAGAAATGCAAATTTAAATTACTTCGGGATGTCACCTTACTCAAATCAAAATATTAAAGACTATTTAAACAAAGCACATGCTAATTTTTATGCCAACTTTAGTGTATTTATTATAATAATTCATCATCACTGTTTGTAATGTGGCATAAAGATACTTGCTGTGGGATGTTCTGTATGTCAAATGTGTTGCTGATTAGTCAATAATTAAAACACTGATTGGCCATTGGCTAGGCAGGAAGTGTAGGCGGGACAAGGAGGAGAATAAAGCTGGGAAGTGGAAGGCTGAGTCAGAGAGACACTGCCAACCGCCAAGATGAGAAACAGAATGTGAAGATGCCGGTAAGCCACGAGCCATGTGGCAAGGTATAGATTTATAAAAATGGATTAATTTAAGCTGAAAGAACAGTTAGCAAGAAGCCTGCCATGGCCATACAGTTTGAAACCAATACAAGTCTCTGTGTTTATTTGGTCGGGTCTGACGGCTGTGGGACTGGCAGGTGAGAGAGATTTGCCCTGACTGTGGGCCAGGCAGGAAAACTCTAGCTACAAATGGAGTCCAACGTGGTGGCAAGAGTTTCCACCTAAAAACCTGAGAAAAGATTCTAAAACGGAGCTAAAAACAGTTCCTAATTGTCTCTCTCAAATGAGCGGCAGCTGCTGGTTTGAGCTACTGGTGGGTTCCTAGCGTGCGTGCTCGACCTGCCTATGGCGGGAATGAGGCCTTTGCAAGTGGCACTTTGAGCTGCATAGTGGATTTAGCCTTTGCTGGTGCAGAGCAAAAGGGGAGGTTTCTGGGCTACACGCTGCTTGGCTAAAAGCATAGACCCCCGATAGCTCCCAGAGCTGGCGGTAAACCATGGCCATGTTGGGAAGCTGAGGTGGGTGGATCCAGCAGCCACAGCTGCTGCAGTTTAAGGCAATAGATTCACAATAAGACAGATTCAGATGTAATAGTTTACAATGTGTGTAAAAGATACGTAGGCTTGAAAGAGACAAAAAAGATGATATATAGAGTTATAGAAATACATAGTTTTAAAAAATAAAGTCTTTAAAGAGACAGTAAAGGTAGTATAAAAAATAAGCCACGTAAAAATGGATATTACACAGAGAATCTGCATTGTGTTGTCTTTGGGACTTTTAACTGCAGAAAAATATTTGATTGTAAAAGCTGTTGAGTTATGCCAAAACGTATATTTTAAAGGTGCCTTGACTTCAAAATTTGGATAAAAGGATATGTTACTTTGGAAAGGAGACTCTGCTTTTGTTCCCACAGAAAGCCAAAGGCTATGGATTTGTTCCAGATTAAGATACATCAGGTTTGACCAGCCAAGACCCCCTGAAAGGTCTCTGATGACACCATGGCCCAGATGATCCAACATCCAGAATGGTTTGAAGGCAACTGGCTCAGACGATACACCCTCATGGACTTTTCCATGATCCTAAAATTTTCTTTGTATCCCCATAAGATACAGCGCCCCCCTCCAGCAGGAAGTAGTAAGAGAAGCTACGCCCAAATTCCCAAATTATATGTAATTTTACTTTGTTAAGGTTAAAACCTTCCTTTTTTTAAAAAAAAAAAAGGGGGAGGGAAGTGCTGTGGGATGTTCTGTATGTCAAATGTGTTGCTGATTAGTCAATAATTAAAACACTGATTGGCCATTGGCTAGGCAGGAAGTGTAGGCGGGACAAGGAGGAGAATAAAGCTGGGAAGTGGAAGGCTGAGTCAGAGAGACACTGCCAGCCGCCAAGATGAGAAACAGCATGTGAAGATGCCGGTAAGCCACGAGCCATGTGGCAAGGTATAGATTTATAAAAATGGATTAATTTAAGCTGAAAGAACAGTTAGCAAGAAGCCTGCCATGGCCATACAGTTTGAAACCAATACAAGTCTCTGTGTTTATTTGGTCGGGTCTGACAGCTGTGGGACTGGCAGGTGAGAGAGATTTGCCCTGACTGTGGGCCAGGCAGGAAAACTCTACCTACAGATACTTCTGCTAGGACTTTTATTATTTCTGATTGTTTTATCTATTCTCATTTTTTGTGTTTTTATATGAAATTTATGACAATTTTTTCAGTGTCTAAATTGTCTTAGAATTTTAATGGGATTGCATTAAATTTGTTGATTGCTTTTGGTAGGGTGGCCATTTACACAACATTAATCCTACTGATTCATGAGCAAGGAGAATATTTCCACGTTCTAATGCCTCCTTCAATTTATTTTTCAGTGTCTTTTTTTCTAAACCTTTCAAGTGTATCATTAAATTATTGATTGAGATCTCTTGAGCTTTTTGATGTACATACATGGCATTATGAACTTTCCTCTTAGTATTCTCTTCATCGTGGTTCAGAGATTTCGATATTCTGTATTTTCATTAGAGTCTATTAAATTTTTTTTTAATTTTTTCTTTGGTTTCTGCCTTGACTCACTATTTATTCAATTATGAGTTGTTAAGAGTCCATAGCTTTGTGTACTTTCTACCATTTCAACTTTAATTCCTGGTTGTCAAATATGACACAGTGTGTCATTTCAATTTTATTATATTTTTAAAAATGTACTTTGTGTCCTAATATATGGTCCATGTTGAATAAATTTCCATGGGCTAATGACAATAAAGTATATTCTTTAGTGTTTGAGTGGAATGTTCTGTACATGTCTGTTAGGTCCATTTGATATATGACATTATTTGTTACAATTTCTGTTTAGTTTTTCTTAGCATAACCTGTGTATTTTTGAGATGAGTTATTGAAACCAACTATTCTAGCTGTCTTAAATCAATAAATCATTTTATATATACTAATGTTCTTTTTATGAACTTGGGTGACCTTGTATTTGGTGCATAAATGTTTACAATATAATATTCTACTATTAGCTTTTTATTTAATGAAGACATAGTGTCCTTCTTACATCCTTTGCTTGTTTTTAGTTTGAAGTCAGTTTTGTCAGATATTAAATAAATAACACTGCTTGCTTCTTGCTTCTTTTTTTCTTTTTGAATAACATTTTACATTGTTTTACTCTACAGTGATATCTGTCTTTGATGGTGAAATGTGTTTCTTTGAGGCAGCAGAAAGGTGTATTTTTTCTGATTGAATCTGTTAGAATATGTATTTTACAGAAGAGTTGAGACTGTTAATATTGAGAGTTATTATTGAGTGATACATAGTAATTCATGTTACTTGATTTGCTATTTTTTATTTTGCTTTGTTGTTTTTATTTCTTTCATCTTTTTTTATTAACACTTTGGGGGTTGTTTATTCCTTGTGTCCTGTTGGGTATAATTAAACTCTTCAGACAAATGTTTTTCTTCTGGTATCTTCTTTTGCACTGGATTGGTGGACAGAAATTGCTTAAAGTTGTTCTTATCATGAAATATTTTTTATTCTCTTTAATAATGATAGATAGTTTTGATGGATACAGTAGTAGTAGTAGTAGTCTATGCTATAGTCTGTGACCTTTCAGAGCTTGCAGAATATCATCTCAGGCCCTTATGGCTTTTAGAATTTTGATTGAAAAGTCAAGTTTTATTCAAATAGGTATGTCTTTATATGTGACTAAGTATTTTTCCCTTACAGCTTTTAATAACTGTTCTTTCTTCTTTACAGTTAGTGTTTGAATTTTTATCTTAGGAGTTTCTTTGATAGTTCTATATCTTTGGTATCCATTATGCCTCTTGCATCTTGATAGGTATCTATGGTGGTCTCAAGTAGAATTTTCTCTATAGAATCATATGTATTAACCCTTGGTCCCCAGTTGGTGGGATTGTTTGAGAAAGATCCAGAGCTTGTTAGAGCAGAGAGTCACTGGAGTAGGGTTTGCTTTTGCAAAAGACTCACATCATTTCTAATGTTTCTCTCTGGGCTTCTTATTTCTAGACCAAGACATGAGTTCTCAGATTCTTCTCCAGCTGTCACCATATATTTAACTCTTTTTTACTTCCTTTTATGCTCAGTGTGTTTGGTCACAGCAATAGAAACATAACTAAGATAGAAGAAGTTGGTGCTACAGGCCTGACCATGGTGGTTTTGGGAGGAATGTGTAAGACTTTGGGACTTTGGACTGGAAAAGTTGTTGAGTACTATAAGCTAAGATTAATGTGTGATCCTAGTAGAAGCTTGGGAGACAGAATTGCTGAGATCAATTTGGATTTTAAAAGTTCAGCACAAGGAGTTTCAGCGGGGAGCAATATCAACACCTTGACTAGAGAACCTTCTTTAATAGTCCAAGAATGTAATAACCTTCTGCCATTGTCCTAGGAATTTACCTGTGGCTAAATTAAAAAGAAATGGAATCATTTAGGAGAAAGAGATTTCAAACAAGACTAGTGTTGACTTCTGACATAGTTGGTTATCAGTCTATTGTAGGTCCACAACAGAGACGAGCGCATGGGGCCAAAAGAAATGCACATGTGCGGTTTGGAGAGGAAAAGAGTATCAGCCACAAAACCTTTGATATACAATTTTTCCTGCCTTTAATGTGTGCTGGGGTAAAAGTGATGTACATCTTGTGGGTGTGGTCAACCAATGACTGTTCCAACTTGAGACCCATGCCATGAGATGGAACCTCAGTGCCCACCAAACATGAAGCCTATGGAGTCTCTAGAAGAGAGCGATGAATTACAAAGGAATTGAGATGATTTGCAAGAAAAGGTTGAGTGTCATAGAGAGAGAACTAGGGTCATGATGAGTCAGTGCAATGTGTGGCATGGAGTTCCATGGGGAGTGAAAATGGGCTTCAAGGAGGGGCTTAGGTAGCTACATCAGCAAGTCTAGGTGTGTCCTAGAGATATCAGGATGGGTCAGGGAAGGAGGGCACAGACAGCCTATGTGGGCCCCTACGAGGTACAGTGGCTCCCATTTCTATTTTCCTGAAATCATGTTTCATTTTCTCTTGATTTCTAATGTATAAATAATTTGTAGATGATACATTTTCTCAGTACTGAATCTGCATGCTTGATAATACCTGAGTTTTTACACAGCAATATCAACATCTATATCTATGAACTCCTGCACACTTAGACACACATAGATATAGGATAGAAATTTATATATAAATTTATATATTTCTATATAAATATATATATTTCCTTTCCAGAAAGGAGCATTACCTTTATGATACCTTTATTTGTGAACTATATAACCTGAGTCATATGTCCTACCCAGTGCCTGACAGAATGAAAGTTCTGCATCATTTTTAACTACTAAGTTGTTGACAATTAATATATCATATTTGGAAATCTATTACACAAAAAGTAAAATAACACATGCATAGCTTAATTGCAGGTAATAGTTTAAAAATTATGAATCTATAGATTGAAAGTCTATGCTTCATCTGAGGAAATGCTGATGCAGAACACTTATTCCTTATTTTAAATTCACAAACATGCTTCACCTAAAAGAAATAAGAAAAAATATAAAATATCATGTATAACAGTAAAGTTATATATAATATTTAAGAATAGAAACTTGAGAGAAGAACAGGCCTTTGGAGGGGAGGTGGGGAGCTGGGAGGAGGAGAGTAGAAGCTATGGTCAGGGTTCATTGTGTGAAAGAAGAATCCAGAAAAAAGAGACAAAAAAGAATAGAAACTTAAATTAGTCTCAAAAGTTATCCAAGTACACTTTTTTGAACATAAAACATAAAATGTTTTACAGAATAGAAAGAAACCTGATAGGTAATAGACAGACCTGATGTAAGAGCCAGCTTAATTAAAGAAGTCAACCCAGAGTGAAGCTATCTTTGTCTCATACCATAGTTTGCTGTACATTTCTCCTTTCTGGTAGCCAAAATGGGATCACTTCTAGTCTTTCATCATTGCAGGTTACTAGAAGAAGGGCAGAGGAGGAAGTAGGTTTTCATTTTTTTTAACAAAATCTAAGTGTGCTGCCACATTAAAAGCTCTGCATGAAAAACTTCAGATACCAATTAATACTCTCTACTGTATGCTCATGTTTCTGTGTCAGTCATTATGCTCACCTATAAAATAGTGTTCTAGTTATAACCCCACCTCTTTGCTGTGGTGATATATTGTGTACCCCAATAAAATGTATCTGGGAATCAGAGGACAGAGCCAGCCACTTGATTAGACAGAGAGGCCAGATAGTGATGGCACACACCCTTAATCCTATCATTCGGGAGACAGAGGATCCTTCAGGATCTCTGTGAGTTCAAGGTCACACTAGAAACAGAGTCAGGCAGTGGTGGCACACATCTTTAATCCCAGTACTGGGAAGCACACCTGCTTTAATCCCAGGAATTGATGTCTGGGCAAAGAAAGGTATATAAGGCATGAGGAACTCATGTCTTAAGACTGAGGTAAGAGCTTTTGGCTGGCTTGTTCTGTTTCTCTGATCTTTTCAGCTTTCACCCCTATATCTGGTTCTAGGTGTTCTATTATTAAGACATTTTAAGATTCATGTTACACATTGCCTTTGTTCATAGAGGAATTACAGTTAATTACAGCAGGTTAAGATGTGGCTTTGTATTTGATTGTGATTGCTATGAGTCAGACAACTTCAGAACTAGTAACTGTAAAGGAGTTGGGGAGCAGAAACGATGAAAAGGGACAGAAAAGAGGAGAAGGATCTAAACAAATGTGAAAATTTATTGAATGCATATACTTGTCTGCATTGAATGGCAGGTATCAATGTCAGGTAGCAGAGACTATAAAATCAAGAAACCCCCATTTTCTGAGAGGAGACATTTCTCTGATTAGCCAATTTAGAATTCTACCATTTTAGAGTTATTTTGGCATACTTATAGTGGAATGATCTCTAGTTCATTAGCTGTGATATGCCCATTGTACTGTACAGACAAAGAATGCATACATCTTTGGACACATAATAACACTCAATAGATAGGTTTTTTTTCTCTGTCACCTATCTATCATTTCAACAGTCCCAGATCAAATCTGGTTACCATGGTTAGGTCAGGTAAAGCTTATAGTGAATTGTGGAGAACAGCATTCTCCAGCTATTCCTAACAACTCTGCTAACTTCCACAGACTAGCTCTGAAATCAAGGCTCTTGAAATAGATTACAAATGGACAAACCAAAATCTTTTGCTTTGGATGGACTTAAAACCTATTGGGTTTTTCAATTGTCAGAATCAAAAATATCGAACAGTTAGTCAAGTTAACTTGTGTGTCATGTGCTGGGACTCCTGACTAGAAGTAATAGTACTTGAGTTTGATCCCTAGCACTATAAGAAAGTTAGATAATTTGAAAAACATTATACACAGAGATTCTTTGGAGCAGAGATAAAACCCTTATCTTTGAACTTGGAAATTATTATATTATTTTGCCTGGATTGAATGCTGCTTTTTTCATCCTTCTATATGACAATGCCAGCAACTCTATTTTGTGAAATTATAAGCCAAATGAATACTTATTTTCTCCTCTAAGTAATCATTGATGAATTTTTATCTACTTTCTAAGAGAATGGTAGCAACCTTTCTCTCCTGCATTATGTATACAATTCACGTTCAAACTGCTGAGTCATTTACTTATGGTTTAGATCATTTTATTAAGGGTATAATACTTTCAAATATTAACTTCATATAGTAATGAAGTGTTAATTTATGGTTAAATGGTGACTAGCTAAGATAAAAAAAATGGACATTCCTTTCTTCTTATTTAATGACACAGAGGAAATGAAATGGTATGAATGGGTGACAAGCTCTATTTCACAATATCATCTTAGTTTTTGAGATCTATCTTGCTTATAATCATTCCTTAGGGTTTACCCTGGTGTTCTGTCAACTGACGCATTGTCTCTACCTTATAACCTGTATGGTAGAGATTAGAAAGATAGTATTTTTGGTAAGTAGGTTTGAGATATTCCATGCATATAATTTCTGTATATGCCCCATTGACTATAATAAAGCCATTCAGTTTTTTGACCAAGGAGATAATATTCTTATAAAAATATATATGAGATCCATTACTACATAGAAAAGAATGTCATGAAAATAAATGGTTGTCCTTGCCATATTACCAGAGATAATGGAATTATTAATCTTTATTACATTTCAGAAATTCTATAATATTAATATATACTATTTTAAGTTATTTAGTATTTTCCCCATTTATATAAATGAAACTATATACCTCAATTATATAAGTACTCAGATATTTACAGTTACATGCCTAAACATAAGGATATTTTTAAAGTAATTATGTAATATGTTTATGATTCAGAAAGTTCTGAATATTATTTTGAATTTATAAACTGAAAACTTTAAATTTTATATTTAAATATATAAATACAAATATAAAATGGAATATGTAATGCTGAGAGATTACTTATTGATGATTTTAGATGTAAAGTAGACATTTCAACAACTATGGCAATTATTCAAATACAGATTCAGTTAACTCTAGTATATAATTTCAAAGGCCATAGCAATATTGAAATAGCTATGGCCCTCACAGATAAAATTTCTTTGGAAAGAAATCATCAATCATATTATGCCAGTGATCTATGCTTTTGCAACATGATTCTTATGGGCTTAAGATAAACTGCCGGGCGGTGGTGGCGCACGCCTTTAATCCCAGCACTCGGGAGGCAGAGCCAGGCGGATCTCTGTGAGTTCGAGGCCAGCCTGGGCTACCAAGTGAGTCCCAGGAAAGGCGCAAAGCTACACAGAGAAACCCTGTCTCGAAAACAAAAAAAAAACAACAAAAAAACAAACAAACAAACAAACAAAAAAGATAAACTGTGTGCTCACAGTGTGCTAAACTTCATATTGTCCAGATGTGCTTAATGTATACTTGTTATCCAGCTATAATTTAGCCAGAATTCCATTTCCTAAGATCAGGATTATGAAAAAAAGTTGTGACTTAGTTTATTCATTCCTTTAGATCTAAAGTGTTTCAACCCATCAAACTAAGAAATTATTCTAATTAATTTGACAAATACTATAAATCCAATTGTAAAAATTATATTTTTCATGTGGAATATTTCAAACTAGTGGTAGTAATCTGAGTTGAATTGCTAATTTTTCATTGGAAAACAATAAGGCTTGAGAACCTTGATGAGATACTATCACAATATCAAAGCATAAAAATCAGAACACAGTAGCTGAAGCTATCCTTCACCATGTGCATATGTATGAAGTATTTCATTATATATGCCATATGGAATATGCAAATATATATTAAGGTGTTATGTACACAGTTTTGTTGAGTTTCTGCTTTCTCCCCACCCCTCAGTTAAAAACACTCATTATTTTTAAATACTTAAGTTCAGAGCCTGCAAGCATTGAATATAATTCCTCTAAGCACTGTAATATTGGAATAGTAATAATATCACTGGCCTGATTTATAAGATAATAATTTGATTCCAATTAAATGAAAATGGGGCAGAATAATAAAACTAATAATAAATGCTTACAAAAAATTGTATCCATTTTTCCCGATGTTTCCTCAAAAAACTTCCATTCAGGACAGGTTCTTAAGAAACCTCATGTGTTAAGATTGAAGCATACGCATGTGCTTTTTAGTACAGTTAGGGAATCTCTTCAGGGGCCAAAGGGCCCATTCCAAGTCTTCAGAGGGTGTCTTAGTGTCTCCAAAGTCCTTAAAAACAGCCCCCAAGAAGTAGCCTTGAACACATTGGCACAGGAGACCACTTCCTAAATATAAGACCTGTAGCATAAACACTGAGAGCAACAATTAATAAATGGGACTTCCTGAAACTGAGAAGCATCTGTAAGGCAAAGGATATGGTCAATAAAACAAAATGGCAGCCTAAAAAATGGAACAAGTTTTTTATGAATCCCACATATGACAGAGGGCTGATCTCCAAAATACACAAATCACTCAAGAAACTAGACATCAAAATATCAAATAATCCAAATTTAAAAATGGGGTGCAGATTTAAACAGAGAATTCTCAATAGAAGAATATCAAATGACTGAAGACATTTAAGATAGTGTTCAACACCCTTAGCCATCAGGAAAATGCAAATCAAAATGACTCTGAGATACAATCTTACACCTGTCAGAATGGCTAAGATCAAAAACACTGATGACAGGTTATGTTGGAGAAGATGCGGAGAAAGGGGAAATCTCCACTGCTGGTAGGAGTGCAGTCTTGTACAGACACTCTGGAAATCAGTATGGAAGTTTCTCAGAAAATTGGGAATAAGTCTTCCTCAAGATCCAGCTATGCCACTCTTGGGCATACACCCAAAAGATGCTCAAACACAACACAAGGACATTTGCTCCACTACATTCATAGCAGCGCTTTTTGTAATAGCCAGAACCTGGAAAGAGCCTAGATGCTGCTCAACTCAAGAATGGATAAAGAAAATGTGGTACATTTACACAATGAAGTATTATACAGCAGTAAAAAACAATGACATCATTGGCATCATGAAATGTGTAGGGAAATGGATGGAACTAGAAAAAAAAAATCATCCTGAGTGAGGTTACTCAGACCCAGAAAGACAAAGGCATTATTTTCTCACTCATAAGTGAATAATAGTAGATGAAAAGCAAAGGATAAACAGGCTTTAACCCACAACCCCAAAGAAGGTAGGTATAGAGGAGGACCCTGAGAGAGACATACATGGATCGTCTCAAGAAAGGGAAAGGGTTAAGAATTCCTGGGATGGCAGAGTAGAGGAGTTGGGATGGGGGTAGGAACATGAGGACTTGACATGGCTGAGTTTGGGAAGGGACAGAGAGGGAGAACAATGAAAGAGAAGTCTTGACAGAATGAGCCATTATAGGGTTAGGGAGAAATCCGGTGCTAGAGAAATCCCTGAGAACCCAAAAGGATATCCCCAGCTGAGACTCATAGCAGTGGTGGAGAGGGTGCTTGAACTAGCCTTCTCCTGTATTCAGATCAATGACTCTCCTAATTGTCATCATAGAACCTACATCCAGCAACTGATGGAAGTAGATGCAGAGACCCATAGTCAAGTACTTGGTCAAGCTCCTGGAGTTCAGATGAAGAGAGGGAGGAGGAACTATAAGAGCAATGATCATGATGGGAAAAACCACAGAGACAGCTGACCCAAGCTAGTGGGAGCCCACAGACTCTGGATTGACAGCTGGGGAGCCAGCACGGGACCCACTAAGCCCCTTGAATTGGAGTATCAGATATGTGGCTTGATGTTTGTGAGTTCTCTGGCAAATGAACCAGAACTCATCCTGAGTACATGAACTGGCTTTTTAGAGCCCATTCCCTATGGTGCCATGCCTTACTCAGCCTTGATGCAGAGGGGAGGGGTTTGGGCTTGCCCCAACTTGGTATGCCTGCCTATGTTGAATACTCAAGGGGGGACCTCATCTCCTATAAGGAGTGGGTGGGGTGGGGTGGAGTGGGGGGAGGTGGAGGGAGTGGGAGAAGGGAAAGGAGAAGGAACAGTGGGCATTATGTAAAATGAAAATTAAAAAGAAAAAAATCTAAACAAACAAATACACCTTAAACAGCACCTGAAACCTTTATGTTCTTTTCTCTCACCTCTTGCTGTAACTCCAAAAAAATAATGAATGACTCACAGGGATTAAAGAGAAGAGAAAACTTTCATGATCCTCTCAGATGAATAAACATAGCAATTCACACCACGGCTTCACAGGTTGCTGCTTATCCTTCAATTTTAGAGCACCATTCAACTGTGCTTCTATGAGCTGGTAGTTGTGCCAGGTATAATGATTGTAGTGTGGTATTAAACTCTCAGTAATTCTCTAGAATCCTGATCTGAAAGCTGGAGAAGAATTAAAAAATAAACTGATTTCTAGGCAGTGAAATGAATAGAGAAGTTTTCTAAATTACATCCATTATGCTTTGTGTTTTAATGCTAATAACTTCTGAAATGAGAAGTAGTATGTGGTGCAGAACAAAATATTCCTGGAATGAGCTTCAACTAGATGTTGGTTGTACAGAAAAGGTTTTATATTTGACCCATAGGACTTGGAATCCTCTTCTATTTGATTTTCAAGTAATTTCCTAGTGTGTTCCTCAATATACACATTCCACAAACTCTTTGGTAACAGATGGGATTCTAATCCATGAATCTTCAAGATTTATTTTCTTTCCACACATTAGGCATTGACCCCAAGTTCTTTATAATTTCAAATTTTATGAAATTCATAAAGTCTCTTTTTTTTACACTGTATTTCTGCCACTCAACTGCTTTTTTTGGTCTTCCCTATAAAAGCCTAGTTCTATCTAGTTTTATGTAAATTTGCAGAAGGAAGTCATTTTAGAAAAGGAAATTAAAGCTGAGGAAAATGTCCTCATCAGATTGGCCTGAGGTGCATTTTCTTGATAGAGATTGCTGTGGGATGGTCCATCTTACTGTGGACAGTGCCATCCCTGAACTGGTGGTCCGGAGTGCTCTAAGAAATCTGGCTGAGCATGCCATGCAGTGCAATCCAGGAAGCAGCATTCCTCCAAGGCTCTGCTCCAGCTGCAGCCACCAGCTCATTGCCCTGAGTTCCTGCCCTGGCTCCAAGGATGTGCTTATAAATGTAAGGAGAAATAAACCCTTTCTTCTCCAAGTTGCTTTAAATCATGATATTTTGATACCTTAGAAAACACACAAAACAAGTCTTAGTCCTGATTAAATTCAACTTAGTTTCTACTCCTGTCAGAAAAAGTGCACAGGTATGCATGAGTGTATGTGCACACACTTGCACACACACACACACACACACACACACACACACACACACACACTCCTCTCACACAAACACTTACTTCTGTGCTAAATGCTTAATAGGTCTTATATTCAATTTATTACAGTGGCCATAAGAAGATATTCGTCTTGTGTATGTACTGTATTCATGGTTTAAATATTTTAAAATGTACTATGTTTATCAATCCATTTGGAAATTATAATTTGTTATAAATATTTATTAGATGATTATCTGGAATATTTGTTAATATCTAATAACATAGTGCCTGTGGGGTATAACTTTGCAAATTCACTATTACATTTTATTTCATTCAATATACAGTTATTCAAAACTTTTGAAAATAAGCTGTCATATTTCAAATTTAATACTAAAAATGAAAAATTATTATATCTTCTTATAAAACCAATTTGTATTTAAATACAAATGCAAACATATTCCCAGGTGGAAAAAAACTCCCAAGAATCTATCCCAGAAAAATAAATGCATCAGTATATAAGGGCATACAATAATGTATAGCGCAAAATGAAATCAAAATGATGCCTAACACTCAGGGAAAAAGTGACTGGATAATGTTCTATCCAATCTCAGAACACCATGTAGCCATTAAAAAGATAAACTCAAGGTTATTTCTCCCAGATAATTTCAGAGAGAAAATATGAGCTATTTTTAATTAATTAATAATGTTTAAATCCTTTGTGTGTATATATATATACCTACATAAAATTCAATGACTCTAGGGGAAAAGTGGAGGGAAAGGTACTGGGCCCTCGGTTCCTGCAAACTCCCCCTCACCAAAGTAAAACAAAATATAATTTAAGACATAAAATGGGGGTATGGGAAGGAAGAAAAGGAAAATCTCATCATGGAAGCTGTAGTGCCACAATGAGTCATGGAGTAAACCCTTTTATCCATATATCATTATATGCAAGCATTCATCACAAAGAATCATTGGTTTGGTTGGGGGCCCCTGGTCTCTTACTACACTATTGACAGTGGGCCCTCACTGGGACTCTTCCTGGGTATCCTGTTGCTGCCCTGCTTCATGGAGATCCTTTTGCCCTGGGTCCACTGGACTGCTCCCCCACCTGTGCTACAGCAGATCACAGATGGAGTAGGTGCTAGGGTGAGCCAACACTTTACCCTGGTTCTGGACATGGATAGTTACAGGGATGGTCAGCCTGCCAGGTTTGTCCTCAACACCAGGGTGAGTTCTCCAGTGTTGCCATGGCTAGTTCACCCCTTGAAGTGATGAGCAAGGGGTGGGGTCAGTTCTCCTGCTTTCACATTCACAACATCAGTTCACACATACCTATATCTTTAAGGTTCTACTATGGTGCCCAGCTGAGGTTTAGGGGCCAATCTCCTGAGTGCTGCAGCTGATGAAGGATAGGGACAGCTCTCCTGCTCTTATGACCTCAAAGCCACCTCTCCCACTGAGGCAGGGGGGAGTGGGGATCTCTTTTGTGCCCATGCCACCACATGAGAAATGAGTAACAGGAATAGCTCCCCCTTGCTCACAACTTTGAGGCTAACATTGTTGGGGTTTTCTGTACTGCCAGCCCACTCACTAAATAACCACTGAGACTTAATATTAATTATAAATGTCTCATCAATAGCATAGGCTTATTATTAACTATCTCTTACAACTTAAATTAACTCACATTTCTTATCAACACTCTAACATATGGCAATATCTTTTTCGGCATAGAATGTTCATCCCCTGCTTCCTCTGCATCTATCTGGTGACCATCTTCTTACCATGTTCTCTTTTTGTCTGCAAGTCCTGCCTAAACTCTTCCTGCCTAGCTATTGACCAGTCAGCTCTTTATTAACAATGAGAGCAACATATCTTCACACTCTAAAAAAGGATTATTCCACAACATTTTCCCATTTTTGTCTAATTAAAAAGGAAGGTTTTAAATTTAACATAGTAAAATTGTATATAACAAAAACAATTATCAAGAGTTCAAGTTACAAAATCCAGTCCATTAGTATTGAGCAAAATTAGAGAAAATAGTTTATTATGCATCTTATCTTTGTGAGTCTAAAGTTTTGTAGTTGGAAGATTTTCTGTTTCCAGAAACAAATCCTCTCACCTGCCAATCCAGCAGCCGCTCAGACTCAAGTAAACACACAGAGGCTTATATTAATTAAAATTGCTTAGTCATTAGCTCAGGCTCACTACTGACTAGCTCTTACACTTAAACTCAGCCCATTTCTGTTAATATATATGTTGTAACATGTTCTGTGGCTTTACCTGTGTGCCGTTACATGTTGCTCCTTGGATGGTAGGCTGGTGTCTCCTGACTCAGCCTTCTTCTTCCCAGAATTCTCCTTGTCTGCTTTTCCTGACTATACTTCCTGTCTGGCTACTGGCCAATCAGTGTTTTATTAAACCAGTGTACAAAACATTATCCCACAGCAAAGTTTTATAGCTAATTTACCTTTTATCATTACTATAGAAAGCTTTAAGTCTAATTATTTAGTCTTTAAGTCCATCAAAGACTCCAGGAATGTGTAATGTTACTTAATGACAGGGACATCTAGCAGCCCGGAAAGTCACTCAAAGTTCTTCTGAAACACTGGGACACTCAACTTTGGCTTACAGTCCTAGTATATCTGACAGACAATACTGAGAACGAGGGAATTTTGAAGAACTGTCCTAATCTGTCTTGGAAAAGTTTAGCTGTCACTTTCTCTTTCATCCTGCTGTCCCAGTTTGGACAGTATACTGTCATCAAGTGAGGCAAGGGCAGTTTCTTTGCCCAGTGCCTAGCTTTTGCCACAATGAAAGCAAACTCCATATGGAGTTTCCTTGACACCCATCTTCTTCTCTGAAATAAAGTGTTGCTTCCAGTAACAGACATGTCTCACTGTCAAGAAAAGCCTTATGTTATTAAAATATTTGACATGACACATTTTGTATGTCTTAGAAGTGTTTGAAGATCACCAATCTATTCCAATACATGTTTAACTTTTAAAATTACATGCAATATGACTACAAGTTTATTGTATAATACTAAGTAGTAATCTGTATTATTAATTAAAAATTACATTTTAGATGAGCATAATACCCCAAATAAGAGTAGAAACATACATACAGTATAAAAAAATAATTTTAAATTTACATCAATAAACCCAAAATCACACCCAATGTAAAATAAGCTGAGATTAAGAGTTGTTTTTTGGATTCAATAATATTTTTTCCCTATCATTCTTTTACTTTAAGATTTATTTATTTATTATGTATACAGTGCTCTGTCTGCATGTATGCCTGCAGGCCAGTAGAGGGAGCCAGATCTCATTACAGATGGTTGTGAGCCACCATATAGGTGCTAGGAATTGATCTTAGGACCTCTGGAAGAACAGCCAGTGTTCTTAGCCTCTGAGCCATCTCTCCAGCCCTCCCTATCATTCTTATATCCCCCTTTTTAAATTAGATTCAATAATCTACCCTTCTTTTCTATCAATCCTATATTCCCCCCTTTGCTTCAGTAAGAGATATTTGAATAAAACTTTTTTTTTAGTTTTTTTAAAGTTTTTATTTATTTAATTTATTTATTTATTTATTTATTTATTTATTTATTTATTTATTTATTTATTTATTAGCATTACAATAACAACTTGTTATCAAACCTCCCCCCAAATAATGACAATCAGCCATCACCCATCTTTTGGGAATATGGATGTTGTTTTCTCTAGACTGCTTCCTGATATTTAGGGGTGCTGGCAACTTGGTGGAACCTTGAGAAAATCAGAATAATGGTTTGTCTTGGCTGGAGTAATCTGTGAGAGTGGATAATCTCAGCTAGCAACCTTGAAGTTGTTCTGTAGGCAAAACTCAGAAGAAACTGCAATAGAAATGCTCTGAGATGTTGGATCACTAGGGTTATTCATTTTTATTAGTTTTTTATCCCCTTGTTCTGAAAATACATAACCTTTCAAAGGGTAATATACATATCTGCATTACTACAATATAGACTGTGGGTTGGATACAAGTTAGCAAAGATGAATTTTTTTTTTAATGTTTGAGCAGTAAAATATACATCATGTGTCTTGTTGTTTTTCTAGGTTTATTCTTTGTGTCTGTATTGTGTATCAACATTTAAATGCTGTGGATATCACTCTGTAAAAATGAACACTGATTGGCCAATAGCCAGACAGGAAGTATAGACGGGACTAACAGAGAGGAGAATTGAGGAAACAGGAAGTGAAGGGAGAGATTGCCTGGAGTCGCCGCCAGGACAAGGGAAATGTAAGGTACCAATAAGCCACGAGCCACATGGCAAAGTATAGATTAATAGAAATGGGCTAAATATAAGAGTAAGAACTAGACAATGATAGGCCTGAGCTAATGGCCAAGCAGTTTAAATTATGTAAGAGTCTGTGTGTTTATTTTATAAGTGGGCTCTGGGACTGGTGGGAATTGGCAGGATCTGGAGAGAAATTCTCCAGCTACATTTTCAAGATATCCTCCTTGATCAAACCTGATCATCTTCAACCTTGAATATATCCACAGCCTTTTGTTTACTGTGGGAACAAAAGCACAATCTCTTCCCCAAAGGAACACATTTTTTGACTTCCATTGTGAAGGAAAGACATTTTTAAAATACATAAATTGGTTTAATCCAGCAGCCTTCACAATCCAATGTCTCTTAGCAGCTATTATGTGTTGATCACAATCAAAAAATGTAAAGACAACACAATAACATATGGGATTCAGACTCCCCATGTATTTTTCATCTATATTACATTACTCCTTTTTTAAGGATTTTATTATTCTAAACTATTTATTTTCTATGACTGTTTATATCTTTTGTCTTTTCTCTCTCAAGACTATGTGCATTTTCAAACACACTATATCCTGTTTAGATGTTTTGTTCCATCTGGATTTGTCTTTAATGCATATCTGTAATCTTTTCCATCTGCATGAGCAAAATTTAAACAATTGTTCTCCTTAGTTCATGGTGTGCTGGAAGCTGGCTCCTCACCCCTTGGTTCCCTGGGAGCCTAACTTCATGGCAGAGGTACCAGCAAGTCAAACTTACTGTCCCAACTCTAGGAAGTTTTTGAGTCCATGCTGATACCAAGTAGCATGACACCCACTGCTCATAAACCCCATTTAAGTGTTCGGTAGCAGGGCCTCCTAGAAGGGTCATGCCTCTGATTTCCTCTAGCACTGCGCCTAACTAGGAGAAGTGTATTTGTCTTTGTATTCTGAACATTCATTTTTTTTTTCAAAACTTGCTTTGGCTTTATATGGATGTATGTGGCCCCAGACATTGGGTGCCATTTGTTGTCAGGGTTTCCTGTACTGCCAGCCCACTTTCCAAATAATCATAAACAGACTTATTATTAATTATAAATGCTCAGCCAATAGCTTAGCCTTGTTACTAACTAGCTCTTACAACTTAAATTAACTCATATTATTTATCTCTGCTCTACCATGTGGTAGTACCTCTTTTAAGCAAGGCATGTTCATCTCCTGCTTTCTCTGAATCTGGTGGCAAACCATCCCTTTTCTTCCCCACACTCTCTTTTTGTCTGCAAGTTCTACCTAACCTCTTCCTGTATAGCTATTGGCCAGTCAGCTCTTTACTAACAATGACAGCAACATACCTTCACAGTATACAAAAGGATTATTCCAGAGCAGGCTAGCTCAACCACACCTCTGCCAAGAGGTTTGGCTCTATTGTGCTGCCCAGGCAAGGTGCAGAACCTGTTCTCCTGAGTGTAGCAACTTGGGGGGGGGGGGCAGGGAAAGCTCTCCCACCCTTATGACCTCAAAGCAAGTTCTCCCGCCTGCCTCAGTTATTGATGGGAGTTGAGAGCATCTCTCCCCAACCATGCTGCCACATGACAGATGAATGGTGGACAGCTCTCCTATGCTTATAATTTTGGGCTTGGCTCACCCATGCCTCTACCAATAGGGTTAGCTCAACTGTGCTGTCCATGCAACATGCATGGTCCACATTCCTGAGTGCTACAGTTGGTAATGGGGAGGGGAGTGTCAGCTCCCTCACCTGTAACAGGCAGTGAGGGGCAAAGGATAAGGGGGTATTTCTCCCCTACCCTCACCAACACATAATAGATTAGTAGGGATAGCTCTCCCACACTCTCATCTTTGGGGCTGGCTCACCCACACATACACCAACAGGGTTGGCTCTGTTGTGCTGCCTAGGTGTGGCACAAAGCCTTTTCTCCCAGTTGTTGGAGCTTGTGGGGGGCAGGGTCAGTTTTCCTGCTCCTATGACCTTTGGGTCAATTCTTCTACTGCCTCAGACATTGATGGGGGAGGGTACCTCCTCCCTGCCCATGCCACCGTATGGCAGATGAAGGATGGGATAAAGACTTCCATGCTTGTATTCTCAGGTCAGCTCACCTGTGCCCTAGTCAACAGGGTCAGCACTGCTTAACAGCCTGGACAAGATGCAGGACCTGCTTTTCCCAGTGTTGTAGCTGGTAAAAGGGTCAGCTCCCTACCCAGAGGGAAGCAGTAGGGGAAGCAAGGAGGGCATACTTCCCCCATTCTCACCACCAGATAAGGAGGGCAATACCAGATATGCCCCTCTCACACCCTCAGGGCTGGCTTATCCACATCCTTGTCTAGAGCGTCTGCAACTCTACTGTTTTGCCAAAGTGAGGGACATGGTCCATTCTTAGGAGTGCTGCACCTGGTGAGGGACTAGGGTCAGGTCCCTCACCTGCTGCAGGTGCAGAAGGGCAAGGGGAAGAGAGAATCTTTCCCTCACCCATGCTACCATACAGCATATGAGAGGGGTAGGACCTACTCTCCCATTCTCACACCCCCAGGGCCAGCTTGCCTATGCCCCTGTGAACAGTTTCAGCTCTGCTGTGCTGCCCAGGTATGGTGGAGAGCCTTTTCTCTTGTAGCACTTCAGCATGTGAGGGGTAGGACCAGTTCTACCTAGTGTTGCAGCCAGTAACGAGTGGGACCAATTCTGTACAGCCCTATCCTCTCTGCCTTTGGTGGTATCAAGGACATTGGACACCAGCACAGTCTGTGACTGCATCAGGGGCTATGAACCTAGACATGGATTCTGTAAGTCACCCAGGCCCAGACATCACATGTCACTGAGTGGCAATAAAGCTACTTACTTCAGCCAATTCCTCACCTCTTCAAATATGCCTCTGTCCACAGAAATGAACCTCTCTCTCTCTCTCTCTCTCTCTCTCTCTCTCTCTCTCTCTCTCTCTCTCTCTCTCCCTCCCTCTCCCTCTCCCTCCCCCCTCCCTCTCCCTCACACCCCCCTCTCTCTGTCTTGTAACACACCATATATTTGCTCACCATAACAGTGTACAATCTGCCTGTACTGCAAGGCACTGGGCAGGCCCATTTTTTTTCTCCTTGAAGCACAGGGATGGACCTGTGTGGGGGTCTCTTGACCCCACCCATCCATTATGGTATTGGGCAGGAACATGCTTTTCCCTTGTCACTCAGGGCAGTCTACCTTGGGCCTGCACATAGGTCTCTTTGTCCTGCTCAGTCTGTCATGATGCTGGGCAGGAACAACCAATTCTTTTTTTTTTTTAAAGTTAACCTGTATTCAATCTATTGTTATCTTTATTAAATTAACATGAAGCTGAATCAAAACCCACAAAGCAATACAATTATTATCATTACCTATGATATTAGTCAATTGAAAATAATCTCTGATTTTCCAGGAAAGGAAAATTAGGTAAGTCAAGACAGAATGCTAACAAAGTAATTTGAATAGCTTAAGTAGGGTTAACACCTAGTAATGGAAGCAAGGTGAATTTAGACTGTTGATTGATCACTAGAGCTACATGAAATGTCATGTAATATATCATTATTTAACTGTCAATTCTAATATGTTGTGTTAGATCAATAAACTCTATAGAAAGAAGACATGTAGGAAAAAAGTATAAATAATGATGGCATGAATCATCACCACATACTTGTATATATTCTTAATTAGTTTCATGTATTTTGTCATGTAGTAAAAGTAAGAGATTCCATGAAAATACCTTATAAGTTTTCTGCTCAGAATTTCTCTTTTTATACTACACAAAGATTAATTAACCTACAAATTGATCAAAAAAATTAAGCAATTAAGTGTAGAAAAGTAAAGTCAAATTATCAGTTGATTTGGGAGAAGAAACCAGTCCAGCTCAAGCATGAAACAGATTTTACAGAAAATAAAAAAAGCAAAACAGAAAGAGAAAAAATAAGTCTTTACAAGGAATACTGGGCAAACTGTGCAAATTCCAGACCTACATGTTACGTACAACTATGGGGGTGTGATCATTCTGTGATATCAACGACAAATGTTGAAAATATTTTTTTTTTATCTTTTGTTTATGGAAAATAAAGATTTCTTCAACTGTCCTTAAACAAATCCCTGCCCTTTGTAGTTTTAATTAAAAATAAAAAGCAAGAAAATGTATAATCTAAGCATAGACTGTAATACCAGTAAATTGAAGGAGTACTTCAACTCTGTTGTCACTTAAGTTTCTTAAACACTTAGTGCCTCAGTTTACTCATAAAAATATAGCTAACACTTCATTTATAGAAACTTATGGAATTACAGATCATTTATGACAACACAAAATTTTTATTTTATGAAAGAGGCAGATGTAGCTGTAAACAACTGTCTTATTAAATAAGAAACACAGAACCAATGCAAAGACGAAAGCCAAGAGGTCAGAACTAAGAGCTAAAACCTTACCCTTCCTCCTGCGGTGGTCCTACCTCTCTGAAAGAGAGCTACTTCCTGTGTTAAAGCCTTTATAAATACTTTCAGTTCTGCCTTCTCATTGGTTGTAAACCCAACCACATGACCACCTCATAACTGACTGTCCGTACAGACCTCCAGGTCTTCTATGGTTGGTATTGAGATTAAAGGCGTGTGTCTCCAATGCTGGCTGTATCCCTGAACACACAGAGATCTACCTAACTCTGCCTACCAAGTGCTGGGATTAAAGGTGTGCGCCACCACCGCCTGGATTTCCTATGGCTTGCTAATAGCTCTGATCCCCGGGCAACTTTATTTATTAACATACAAATAACGTTTTAGTACAAAATAAAATATCACCATAAGCAGATCTGTTTTCAATGCAATTATTCTTTGAAAAGTTATGTTTTCACTCACCGAGTATCTTTTACTTCCCTTGATTTGCAGTTAGTTACACACAGTGTAAGAGATTTGTTTTATGCCAATAAACCTCAAAAAAGGGATATTATTTCCAAGTACTGACAATGTGATAGGGGTTCCTTATCCCTCAATTATTTCAGAAGATTATCCTGTACCTTTACGACCTTATGAATTAGGATGTTAGATATAAGTGGCACTGAGTTTTTGTCCCTACATGATGACTTCAGACAGGGACAAATAAAGGTGACGGTCTATATCTAGTGGGGTTCTATTATAAAATTTTTTTTTAGAAAAATGACCCTGCAGATTCATGTTCTAACAGTCAGAGAAAATGGCACATGTCCTTTCTACCTGACCATTACTGGCATTTTTGAGGTGGTTCAAATCTAAGCTGTAGCAATGGGCTTCAGTGTTATATAAACTAGCTCTCTGGGCAACTGTTCAACAAGGAGATGTGAGGTTCCAATTGGGAATCTTAATTACTTGGAGACTTTTAATATTCATATATTCAAAAACTTAAGTAACTGTGTGGCGATATTGTGTTTGTGATCTAACAATTAAAGCTTGCCTGGCACTCTACTGCCTAAACTCACCCATCCCCCGAGGCAGCAGCTGCTCCCTGAGAAACAGACTCTGCCATCTCTGATTGGACCAAGAGGTGAGTCTTTGTTCTCCTGGCTGATCAAATCAGCCTCTAGGCTTTAGGCCTAGGGGAACAACCCACAGCCCCACACCCCAACCCAATGCAGCTCCAGTTGCAGATCAGGAGGCAGGATTCCTATAGGCAGGCTTGCCTGTAACTCTCGCCCCCGCATTGGTCCCTGTAACCTATAAGACCCATTTCACTGCCCAAACCCATTCATCCCCGGAGACTGCAGCTGCTCCCTGAGACACGGACTCTGCCAGCTCCAAATGGACAAAGAGCTCTGATTGGACCAAAAGGGCCAATTGGACAAAGAGTGGCTCCCTGAAACACAGACAACATTCGCCTCAATTGGAGGAAGAGATGGGTAGATGGAAGTGCTGTGGGATGGTCTGTATGGCAAATGTATTGCTGATTGGTCAATAAATAAAACTCTGATTGGCCATTGGCTAGGCAGGAAGTATAGGCAGGACAAGGAGGAGAATAAAGCTGGGAAGTGGAAGACGGAGTCAGAGAGACACTGCCAGCCTCCGCCATGACAAACAGCATGTGAAGATGCCGGTAAGCCACGAACCACATGACAAGGTATAGATTTATAGAAATGGATTAATTTAAGCTGTAAGAACAGTTAGCAAGAAGCCTGCCACGGCCATACAGTTTGTAACCAATATAAGTCTCTGTGTTTACTTGGTTGGGTCTGAGTGGCTGTGGGACTGGCAGGTGAGAGAGATTTGTTCTGACTGTGGGCCAGGCAGGAAAACTCTAGCTACATAGCAGTGCAAGAATACATTCAACAACATAAAGAGCAATATGGCACCACCAGATACTAGTGGTTCTACATCAGCAAAACCTGAATATCCCTATATAGAAGAAGCAGGAGAAAATTACCTGTGAATGACTTTATTTTTTTCCTTCTTTTAATTAAGGATTTTTTAATTTATTTTACTTATCAATCACAGATCCCCCTCTCTTCCCTTCTCTTGCCACCCTCCCAGCCTGCCCACAAGCCCCCCCCCCCATCTCTCCTCTGAAAAGATAAGGCCTTGCATTGGGAGTCAGTAGAGCCTGGTACATTCAGTTGAAACAGGTACAAGCCCCTCCTTCTGCATCAAAGTATTATGAGGTATACCACCAAAGGTAATGGGCTCCAAAAAGCCAGCTCATGCACCAGGGATGGATCCTGATCCTTCTGCCAAGGGGACCCTTAAGCAGATCAAGCTATAGAACTGTCTTGCTTATGCAGAGGGCATAGTCTAGTCCCTTGGAGGCTCAACAGCTGTTGGTTTAAAGTTTATGATTTCCCATTAGCTTGGTTTGGTTGTCTCTATATGTTTCCCTATCATAGAATCATTCTTCCCTCTCTTCAGCTGGGCTCCTGGAGCTTGGCCTGGGACTTGGCTCTCTTCTTGGGATCTCTTCATCTGTTTCCAACAGCTATTGGATGAAGTTTCTATGTTGACAGTTAGAGTATTCATTGATCTGATTACCAGGGTAATCCTGCTCAGTTACCCTCTCCACTACAGCTAGTAGTGGAAACTGGGATCATCCTTGTGGATTCCAGTTAAAAAATGGGCTACAGAACTAACCAGAGTTCTCAACAGAAGAATCCCAAATGGCCAAAAGACATTAAAGTAATTGATCAACATCATTAGTCATCAGGAAATTGAAAATCAAAATGACTCTGAGATATGATCTTACACCTGTCAGAATGGCTAAAATCAAAAACACTGATAATAGCTTATGTTGGAGAGGAATTAGAGCAAGGGGAACACTCCTCCACTGTTGGAAGAAGTGCAAACCTGAATAGCCATTTTGGAAACCAGTATGGCAGTTTCTCAGAAAATTGATAATTAATCTTAATGAAGATCCAGCTACACCACTACGGACATATATCCAAGGAATGTTCAATCATACCACAAGAACACATGCTCAACTATGTATATAGCAACATTTTTCATAATAGCCAGAACCTGGAAACAACCTAGATGTTCCTCAACTGAAGAATGGATTAAAAAAAAAATGTGATGCGTATGCACAGTGGAGTACTACTCAGCAGGAAAAAACAATGACATGAAATTTGCATGCAAATGAATGGAACTAGAAAATATCATCCTGAGGGAGGTAACCCAGACTCAGAAGGACAAACATGGTACATACTCACTCATAAGTGAGTGATGTAAAGCAAAGGATAACCAGACTACAACCCACAGCTCCAGAGGAGCTAGCCAACAAGGAGGACCCTAAGAGGGATGCATGGATATCCCTGGGAAGGGGAAATAGATGAGCACTCCATGATTAAACTGGGAATGAGGGAGGGCAATGGAGTGTAGGGGGTGGGGATGAGAACATAAGGGAATGGGATGGTGGAGCTGGAACAGGGATGGAGTTGGAGAGCAATGAACGAGATACCATGATAGAGGGAGACATCATGGGGATAGGGAGAAACCAGGTGCTAGAGAAGTTACACCAAATCCACAAAAATAAGTTTAAAAAGATAATAGAGATCTTTAAAAAGGAAATGAAACATTTGCTAAAAGAAATTGAAGGAAAAACAAACAAAATATTGGGAGGAATCAATAAATCCCTTAAAGAAAGTCAAGAAAACCAAGAAAAATCAAACAGGTAAAGAAAACAGTTCAAGATTTAAAAAGTGAAATAGAGGCAATAAAGAAGACATGAACCGAAGGAATGCTGGAAATGGAAAATCTGAGTAAATGAACAGGAACTACATATGCAAGCATAACCAACAGATTGCAAGAGACAGAAGAGAGAATCTCTAGTGTTGAAGATATGATAGAGGAAATAGATTAGTGAGTCAAAGAAAACATTAAACAAAGTCATAACACAAATCATCCAGGAAATCTAGGGCACCATGAAAAGACCAAACCTAAGAATAATAGGGACAGAAGAAGAAGAATACCAGCTCAAAGGCACAGAGAATATATTCAACAAAATCAGAGGAAAGCTTTCCCAACCTAAAGAAGGAAATACCTATGAAGATACAAGAAGCTTACAGAACACCAAATAAATCTGAAAAAAGTCCCCTCACCACATAATAATCAAACCACTAAATATACAAAATAAAGAAAAAAATGTTAAGACCTGAAAAGGAAAAAGGCCAAGTAACATATAAAGGCAGACACATAAGAATTACACTCAACTTCTCAATGGAAACTTTGAAATCCAGAAGGTCCTGGACAGACAGTATGCAGATGCTAAGAGACCATGGATGCCAAACCCACACTATTGTACCCCCAAAAAACTCTCAATCCCCAGACAGAGTAAACAAAATATTCCATGATAAAACCATATTTAAACAATACCTATCCATAAATCCAGCCCTACAGAAAGCACTAGAAAGAAAAATTCAACCCAAGGAAGTTAGATGCACCCATGAAAACATAGGCAATAGATAATCCCACACCAACAAATCCCAAAGAAAGGAAACACACAACACTACAACCAAAATAATAACAGGAATTAACAATCACATGTCATTAATATCCCTTAATATCAATAAATTCAATTCACCTATAAAAAGACACAGGCTAACAGAATGGATATGAAAATATGATCCATTCTTCACCTACATACAAGAACACACCTCAACCTCAAAGACAGACACTACCTAGAGTAAAAGGCTGGGAAAAGTTTTTCTAGTAGAAAGGACTTAAGAAGCAAGCTGATGTAGCTATTCTATTATCTAGCAAAATAGACTTCAAAACAAAATTAATCAAGAGAAATTGAGAAGGACATTACATACTCATCACAGGAAAAATTCATCAAGATGAAGTCTCAATTCTGAACATTTATACCCTTAATAATAGGGCACCAAAATACGTAAAAGAAACACCACTAAAGCTTAAATCACACACTAAACCCCATGTACTAATAGTGGGAGATTTCAATACACCACTCTCACCAATGGGCAGATATTCCAGATAGAAACTTTATAGAGAAATAAAGGCACTATCAGACATTATGACTCAAATGGACTTTGCTGTGGAATGTTCTGTATGGCAAATGTGTTGCTGATTAGTCATTAAATAAAACACTGATTGGCCATTGGCTAGGCAGGAAGTGTAGGCGGGACAAGGAGGAGAATAAAGCTGGGAAGTGGAAGGCTGAGTCAGAGAGACACTGCCAGCCGCCACGATGAGAAACAGCATGTGAAGATGCCGGTAAGCCACGAGCCATGTGGCAAGGTATAGATTTATGGAAATGGATTAATTTAAGCTGTAAGAACAGTTAGCAAGAAGCCTGCCATGGCCATACAGTTTGAAACCAATATAAGTCTCTGTGTTTACTTGGTTGGGTTTGAGAGGCTGTGGGACTGCCAGGTGAGAGAGATTTGTTCTGACTGTGGGCCAGGCAGGAAAACTTAAGCTACAGGACTTAATAGACATCTACAGAATATTCCACCCAAGCACAAGAGAATATACCTTCTTCTAAGCATCCATGGAACTTTCTGTAAAATTGACCACATACTCGGTCACAAAGCAAATCTCAACAGATACAAAATAATTGGAATAACTCGCAGTAACTTATTGAACCACCATGGCTTAAAGTTAGAATTCAACAACAACACAAATTACCAGAAGCCTATAAACTCATAGAAATTGAATAATACTCAACTAAATCACCACTGGGTCAAGGAAGAAATAAAGAAATAAACTAAAAACCCCTAGAATTTAATGAAAATGAGTGTACAACATACCCAAACTTATGGGACACTATGAAAACAGTACAAAGAGGAAAGTTCATAGCTCCAAATACCTATATAAAGAAGTTGGAGAAATCTCACCCTAGCAACTTAATAGCATATCTAAGAGCTCTAGAAGAAAAAGAAGCAAATTCACCCAGGAGGAGTAGATGCCAGGAAATAATCAAATTGAGGGCTGAAAACAATAAAATAGAAAGAAAAAGAACAATGCAAAGAATCAATGAAACAAAGATTGATTTTGAGAAAATCAACAAGATAAGCAAAACCTTATCCAAACTAACTAAAAGGCAGAAAGACAATCTCCAAATTAACAAAATCAGAAATGAAAAGGGAGATATAACTGACAATAAGGAAATCCAGAGAATCTTCAGGTCATACTTCAAAAGCCTGTACTCCAGAAAGTTGGAAAATCTAAAAGAAATGGGCAATTTTCTGAATAAGTAAGAACTTTCTGAATAGGTAATATACCCAAATTAAATCAAGGCCAGATGGACAATTTAAATACACCTATAACTTGTATGGAAATAGAAGCAGTCATTAAAACTCTCCCCAAATTGTTTTGCACAATAGAAACAGAAGGATCATTCCCAAAATCTTTCTATGTGGCTACAGTTACCCTGATACCCAAACCACAGAAAAATGCAAAAAAGAAAAAGAATTACAGACCAATCTCCCTCATGAACATTGATGCAAAAGTACTCAATAAAATATTGGCAAACAGAATGCAAGAACACATCAAAAAAAAATCATCCACCATGATCAAGTAAACTTCATCTCAGAGATGTAGGGATGGTTCAACATACAAAAATCTATCAATGTAATCCATCATATAAACAAAATGAAAGAAAAAAACACATGATCATCTCATTAGCTACTGAAAATGCTTTTGACAAAATCCAACGCCCCTTCATGATAAAGGTCTTGGAAAATCAGGAATAAGACAAGGCTGTCAACTCTCCCCATATCTATTCAATATAATACTTGAAGTTCTAGCTAGAGCAATAAGACAACAAAAGGAGATGAAAGATTGCAAATAGATCTTTATATATCACCATGCACAAAACTCAAAACCAACTGGATCAAAGACCTCAGCATAATCCAGCCACACTGAACCTGATAGAAGAGAAAGTAGGAAGTAGCCTTGAACACATTGTCACAGGAGACCACTTCCTAAATATAACACCAGTAGCACAGACACTTGAGAGCAACAATTAATAAATGGGACCTCCGGAAACTGAGAAGCTTCTGTAAAGCAAAGGACTTGGTAAATAAGATGAAACAACATCCTATGGAATGGGAAAAGACCTTCATCAACCCCACATCTAACAGAGGGCTGACTATTATATAAATATATAAAGAACTCAAGAAACTAGATATCAAAATACTGAACAATCCAATTTAAAAATGGGCTACAGATCTAAACAGAGAATTCTCAACAGAAGAATCACAAATGGCCAAAAGGCATTTAAGGAATTGCTCAACATCATTAGTCATCAGTGAAATGCAAGTCAAAATGACTCTGAGATACTGTCTTACACCTGTCAGAATGGCTGGGATCAAAAACACTGTTGACAGCTTATGTTGGAGAGGATGTGGAACAAGGGAAACACTCCTCTACTGTTGGTGGGAGTGCAAACTTGCACAGCCAATTTGGAAATCAGTATGGTGGTTTCTCAAAAAATTGGGAATTAATCTACCTCAAACACTCAAGGATACCACTCTTGGGCATATACCTAAGGGATGCTCAATCATACCACAGGGATACTTGCTCAACTATGTTCATAGCAGCATTATTCATAATAACCAGAATCTGGAAGCAACCTAAGTACCCTCAACTGAAGAATGGTTAAAGAAAATGAGGTACATATACACAATGGAGTATTACTCAGCTGTAAAAAACAATGACTGTTGCGATTAATCCACGCAATTCTATTTAATAGGTAATATTAAGATATAATTTGAGGAAATACACTCATGAATACAGAACCAAGTAAACAGTTGAAGACTACCTCTGTTCTGACTGGGAGCAAATCTGCCTGGTGGTTCAATCAGACCAAGAAGCAGGTAGCAGGAAGAAGGGGCTCATGACACTTCTCCCTTTCCTTTTAAGAGGTCAGTTACAATGGCAAGAAGCACCTCCACCTTCAGGACCTATAGCCCAAGGTCATGGGCAGAGTAAATACCACTATATTTACTTGAAGAAAGAACAGCACATACTTCTTTTTTCTCTACTTCCCTTGTCTGTTTCTGTACAACTTGAGTGTAGTCATAAAAGCTAGAGATGTGTCAGCCACCATAGGAACCTGAGAAGACTGAGAACAGAATGGCTGAGATAGTATAGACTCACCTCCATGTCACACAAATAGCAAAGTATACTTCTTTGTTTTGAATGCTTTGTGTAAGGAGAAATTAGAACATGTACATTTCCTTTGGACAGTTTTTTTTATCCTATTTATGTTAACTAGTTTTGAAAATATAAATTCCAGATTATTTTTTGTGGCTTTCATTCAAATAAACATTATTTACACACATGTCGTTTATAGTAGACCATAAAAAATTGAGATTAAAAATCATTCCCACGAAAACATAATTTATTATTGGGAAAGCAGGGAGTTTTACTTAACATAGATTTTCAACCAGTCTAGAATTACTGATGTTCACACAGTGGGAGGCTAGCATAATTTAATAACATGATGTTCACTGGTTATTATTCTAGGACTCAATGATACAGTTATATAGCTATATGAGCACAACTATGCAATATTTAGTATAGGAAACAGTTCATATACAATGCTTTAACGTTAATTAATAAATAATTTTATGTATATTTAATAGGATTATTTATGATCTTTGTTGGCTGGTAGAGAAAAGTGTCAATATCTGACAATTCTATACACTGTTTAATTGCAATCTTTAAATTTTGATGTAAATCATATTTTAGTTCATTAAAATTCTTAACAGTGCAAACAGGGATACTTTACTCTTTACCTGTCGATAAAGAAAGCAATGAATTGTGTAATAACATATGCCAGGTCTCCTGTGACTTTTATTTTAATAATTGAACTCAAGAAATGTGTATACCTATAGGGAATGGGTTGACTAAGCATCTGCCTCTTAACATCTGTCAGACTTTTGTTTTTGTGATATGAATATTACCTGCAGTTTATATCATAGAATCCCAAGAGTCCCAATCAAAATCTATTTCCACTTTGGAAACATTTCAGATTGTGTGTGCAGGACATACTTGGTGCACAGAGAAAAACAGCTAAGGAACACTCAACACTCAAAAATAATGCACATTCTGGAATCTACCACCAATGATTTCACTCTTTTCTAAGTTATAAGACCTCCTCTAATGATACAGCCTGATTATAAGTTATAGTGTGTGGCAAAAATGTAGTATCTCACAATCCTTCATTTCATTTATTTTATGTAAGGTGCTAAAATCCTGTCAACAGAACAAGCCTATTAAGGTAGACATGGTACCAAATATAAAACCATGTTTATTTATCTCTCATAAAGTATATATACAAAACATGAATCATTATCCAATTGTACCAAATCATTTGAAAACAAAAACAAGTATGTAAGATTGAAAAATTCTTAGGCTAGCAGTTTATTTATTTCCCTCTTTCTTTCTGTGGACACATTTCAAACATTTCAGATCTGAACATATAAGCTATTTAAGCCATTGAACTATAATGTGCTCATTTCTACACCTCTGATCATGAATCTTAAACATTCAACATGAAAACATTACATTTCATTTATGAAACCTTGGGTTTGATGGATATTGCTTTGTTCCCAGCACACATTATTTTTCTTAAAAAGAATAGTTCCAAAAATCCTATGTGTTTTTGTTACAGAGTCCCACATCATTGGGTAGGTCCAAACTTGCTATTTTGCTGAGCTTGACCTTGAATTCATGATATCTTTGCGTCTATTTTACAAGTACTAGAATTACAGGTATTTACTATAATGTGTAACTTTCAAAGATCCTATTTTAAAATATTGCCATGAAATCTTCGTATTTGGGTTTATATAATCTTTAATAGTTCTAACTATTTATTTGAAGAATGTTAACCATAATGTGCTTGGAAGAATTCTGAAAGGAATGTGACAAGATTGAAAGCAAAATAATTGAAAAACTATCACACATATGGCTGAACATTACTGCTTATTTGTTCTACTTAAATAAAGTTATAGTGACACAGATAACTGGACCTGGGCACCTTGATTTAGATCTTGGTGCTACAAACTGGTATATTAGTGACTATGAATAATATATTCTCTTTTTCCTATTATTTTTATCTTTCATAAAAAGGATAGTGTTATATGAACCATTTAATAACAGTTGCTAAAACCAACTACTATGTGTAAAATTGCTAAAGTGTCCTTACATTATATATTTGTATATAAGAGATGGTTTTAAATGATATAAAATAACAGTAAGAATCAATGCTTATAGTTAAGTTTATTGTAAAACAATTCCAAACTTTGTCAACTCAGTGAATTGGAATGAGAGTCCATGTATACCCCTGAGCTACTTACTACAGTGAATTATGTTCAAGAATAAGTAGAGAGAACACAATCAATATCTAGTGTTTTTATTAAACTTACAAGATTTCAGTATTATGAACACTATGAGACTAGATTGTAAATAGACTATATTGAAGGCATAGCATTGGCTCTGGAGGAATAACCCAAGCATAGTAAGAAGAGTCAAGTTTTCTCAGCTTTCTTCCTAATGTAAGTGAAAGTGTTACCACCTGTGTATAATCACAGCGATTAATCTAGCATTGTGGCCATGGGATGTATTGTTCAGATGAATCCACATACATTCTTTTGACTCACATGCAGAAATTAGCAAGGAGGCCTAAATGTATCTGATGATACTAAATTCTTGTCATTCTCTCTGCTGTAATCTCATGAGGAAAAATTCAGATGTTGCCTAAAAAGTATTCTGGACTGGGGTGTTTGGGGGCTGGAGAGACAATTTAGTGATTAATGGTGATTTCTCTTCTTGTAGAGGAACTTAAACATCCAGGTGGGGAATCTTACAACTCCTTTTGACTCTGGGGTATTGAAAGATCTCTTCTGGCTTCCAAGGTACTTCCACTTATATACATACAGCCACCCAGAGACTCACTGTTTATTTCAAGTGCTGAGGTGATTTTAAAATTGGTGATGCAATTTTTCTTTCCAATTGAACAGAGTGCAGAGAAGACAACACTGTTGGGAAACACTCAAAGATGCAAGAACAAGAAAATGGGATCATGCCATTGTTCAACAATCTACACTTTCACCTTTATCAGAAATGTTTAGCCCTGGGCTAAGATGAAAAATGATGAAATGAATGATTTCAATCCATACTACTGAATCTTGGATGTACATACTTAATAGAAACATAGGGTGTCTTGTGATTTAACTCCCACATAGTTGTCATATTGCTAGTTCTTTTTTATTCTCTTTTTAAAAATTAATTAACATTTTTTTCATTTATTTTACATACCAACAACAGTTTCCCCTTCTTCCTCTCCTCCAAGTCCCCCCTACTGCTTTCAATCTCCCCCACTCCCCTTCCATTCCTTCTCCATCTCCATTCAGAAAGGAGAAGGCCTCCCCATGGGCCTGAGCAAAGCATGTCATATCAAGTTGAGGAAGGACCATGTTGCTCCCATCACATTAAAGCTGGACAAGGAAATCTAGCATTGGCACCAGGTTCCTAAAAACCAGCTAAGTGCCAGGGACAGGTCGTGATCTCACTACTACGAGCCTTACAAAGAGATCAAGCTACAGAATTGTGACACTCATACAGAGGACCTAGGTAGGTCCCATGGAGGCTCCCTAACTGTTGGTCCACAGTCCATAAGCTCCCACGAGCTCAGGTCAGTTGTCTCTGTGGGTTCCCCTGACATGAAACCCCTGTATCATACAATCCCACCTCCCTTTCTTCAGCAAGGCTTCTGGAGCTCAGCCCAGTGCTTGCCTGTGGATCTCTGCATCTGCTTCCATCAGTTACTGGATAGAGTATCTCTGATGACAATTAGGGTAGTCACCAATCTAGTTATAGCAGATGGCCAGTTCAGCACCCTCTCCACGAATGCTAGAAGTCTTAGCTGAGGTTATCCTTGTGGATTCCTGGGAATTTCCTTGGTGCCAGGTTTCTCCCTGACCCCAAAATGATCCCCCTATCAAGACCTCTCTTTCTTTACTCTACCTCTCCATCCTGTCTGCAAACCACCTCCAAAACCAGCCTGCCAATCAGCTCCCTCAAGGTTCCCTCCCTCCATTGCCACCTCTCCTGCCCCAAGTTTACCCAGATTATTCTAACATGAATTTCAAATGATCTTATTAATAAAAAACATGGGAGCCAGGTATTGGGGTGAATTCTGAAAGATCAGAGAAGCAAAACAAGCCACACCTAACCTCACCTCCACAACTCCTCATTAGATCCTATTTCCCATGAATCTTCAGACTGAAAACTTCTGAGTCCTCACCTGAATGTATCTCAGCTAAACTGCTGCTTAAAGCATAAATGCTTAAAAGCCTCTAGTTCCTGGTCCTCACACCTTATATACCTTTCTGCTTCCTGCCATCATTCCTAGGATTAAAGGTGTGTGTCACCCCTAATGCTGGAGAGGATGTGGAGCTAGGGGAAGTCTCCTCCACTGCTGGTGGGAATGCAAGCTTGTACAACCACTTTGGAAATCAATATGGCGCTTTCTTACAAAATTGCAAATCCATCTCCCCCAAGATCCAGCTATACCACTCTTGGACATATACCCAAGGATTGCTCAACCATACCACAAGAGCACTTGTTCAGCTATCAGCATTGTTTGTAATAGCCAGAACATGGAAATAACCTAGATGCCCTTCAACTGAAGAATGGATAAACAAAATGTGGTACATATACACAATGGAATGCTACTCAGCAGAGAAAAACAATGACATCATGAGGTTTGCAGACAAATGGATGGATCTAGAAAAAATCATCCTGAGTGAGGTAACCCAGACTCAGAAAGACAAACATGGTATGTACTCACTCATAGAAGGATACTAGATGTGGAACAAGGATGACTAGACTGCAACTCACATCACCAGGGAGGCTACCTGGAAAACAGGACCCCAAGAAAGACATGGGGATCACCCAATGACAGAGAAATGGATGCGATCTACATGAACAGCCTGGACATGAGTGGGGGTAGTGAAAGGCGAGGGTCGAGGGAAAGAGAGCTTGGGGGAACGGGAGATCCCAGCTGGATCAACAACAGAGAGGGAGAACAAGGAATAGGAGACCATGGTAAATGAAGACCACATGAGAATAGGAAGAAGCAAAGTGCTAGAGAGGCCCACAGAAATCCACAAAGATACCCCCACAACAGACTGCTGGCAATGGTCGATATACAGCCCGAACTGACCTACTCTGGTGATGGGATGGCCAAACACCCTAATTGTCGTGCTAGAAACCTCATCCAACTACTGAGGGATCTGGATGTAGAGATCCATGGCTAGGCCCCGGGTGGATCTCTGGGAGTCCAATTAGCGAGAATGAGGAGGGTTTATATGAGCGAGAATTGTTGAGACCAAGGTTGGATAAAGCACAGGGACAAATAGCCAAACAAATGGAAACACATGAACTATGAACCAATGGCTGAGGGGTCCCCAACTGGATCAGGCCCTCTGAATGGCTTACTGAAGTACAAGTAATATCTGTATACATTTAAGGCCTTCCATGCAAGATTAGGACTGCTGAAGCATCCAGCAGTGGTGAGTCTGAGCAGCTATCAATTTCAGGATCCCATGTGAAGACTGCCATTGTTCAGTTACTAAGACTATATTGGGTCAATATGGTTTGATCAAGGAAGACCCCCTGAGAGGTCTCCATATGATCCAACATCAAAATCAGCTTCAAGGAAACTGGCTTAGACAATGCAGCATCACAGACTATGCCATCCACCCTACCTCTTGGGAATGTGGGCATAAATTTCTTAAAATTACTTACTGCTCTCTGAGGGTGAAGGTATCTTTAGGGAATCCTGAAAAGAAAACTTTTGGGTTAATTTTCAAGTCCTGAGAGAGTTAGTTGTATCATTTGTCCAGTATCTGCATAATGGGAAAATGCAGGGCTTATCTCAAATCCTTGTTCTTATAGTCTGTGAATCTGTATCATCTTAGCTAGCCATCACAAAATTTTCCTGAGTAGTTTGTAGTCCAAAGTAGATCTTTCAGTGGTATTAATCAGCTTAATGGCTTTAACAAGTCCATGTAAACTTTAGGACAAGTCCATGTGGAATCATCATTGTGGGATCCCATTTTTTTGGAGATTTCAAAGTCACTGTTAGGTGTGGTCATGGTTCCATGCAGAATATTTTTTTTATTAGACAAAAAAGGGGAAATGTGATATTTTATTTGTGCTCTAATAAATAATGCTTGACTGGAGATCAGAGGAAAAAGTCAGCCATTATAAGTAAACACAAAAGTCATGCATTGCTAGCACATGTCTTTAATCATGTCACTTGGGAGGCAGGGATCTGTCGGGATCTATGTAAGTTCAAGGACACACTGGGAAAAGAGCCTGGAGTGGTGGAACATGCCTTAAATTCCAACACTAGTTAACCTTGGAGGTCTGGAGATCTGTACAGACTGATGGGAAATGACAGAACTGGACAGGAAGAGGAAGTGGTGTAGCTGGACAGAGAGACCAAATCAAATGGCAGAACATCAAGGCATATAGGCATGGGTAGACAGGAAGTATCTCACCTTTTGGAAGCTGCAGTGTGGTGAGATGAGGTTAGCATATGGCTGTTCCTATTCCTCTGATCTCTCTCAGGTTTTTCACCCCTATATCTGGCTCCATGTTTTCTATTAATAAGACCATTTGGAAATTCATCTACAGGATATCTCTTTTATTTTGCTTCACACAGAAATCAATGCATCCCTCTTTGGACCTTCCTTGGTATCTAGCCTCTCTGGGGCAATGGATTATAAACTTTACTCATAATATCCACTTATTAGTTAATACATACTATGTTGTCTTTCTGGGTCTGGGTTACCTCACTCAAGATGATTTTTTTCTAGTTTTATTCATTTGCCTTCATATTTCTTGAGGTCATTATTTTTTACAGCTGAGAAATGCTCCATTGTTTAAAGGTACCTCATGTTCAATATCCATTCACTGGTTGAGGGGCATCTACAATGTGTTCAGGTTCTGGCTATTACAAATAATGCTGATGTGAACATAGTTTAGCATGTGTTCTTATGGTATAATTTAGCATTCTTTGGGTGTATGCCCAAGATTGGTAAAGCTGGATCTTGAGGTCGATTGATTCCCAATTTTCTGAGAAACCTCCATATTGATTTTCAAAGTGACTGTACAAGTTTGTACTCCTACAAGCAGTGGAGGAGTGTTCCCCTTACTCCACATCCTCACCAACATAAGCTGTCATTGGTATTTTTGATCCTAGCCATTCAGACAGGTTTTAGATGGTATCTCAGAGTCACTTTAATTTGCATTTCCCTGATGACTAAGGATGTTGAACAACTCCTTAAGTGTCTTTTGGCCATTTGAGATTCTTTTGTTGAGAATTCTCTGTTTAGATTTGTATCCTATTTTTAATTTTATTATTTGTTATTTTGTGTCTGTTTTCTTGAGTGGGTTCTTTTTGTATTTTATAGATTAGTCCTCTGTCAGATGGGGGCTTGGGAAAGATCTTTTCCCATTCTGTATGCTGCCATTTTGTCTTATTCTCCATGTCCTTTGCCTTACAGAAGCTTTTTGTCACTTCACTAGTTCATTGAAGTTTTTAGTTTCAGGAGGTCCCATTTATTAATTGTCAATCTAAATGTCTGTGCTACTGATTTTATATTCAGGATGTAGTTTCCTTTGTCAATGCATTCAAGGCTAATTCCTACTTTCTCTTCTGTCAGATTTAGTGTTACTGGATTTATGTTGAGATCCTTCGTTCACTTGGACTTGAGTTTTGTGCATTTCAATAGATATGGATCTATTTCTTGTTCTTTATCAGCAAGGGAGGAAGGTAGTGCAATTATTAATCTGAAAATAGTGTTACAAATTTCAGTAGAAAATGAAAAGGAGAAATGATGACACTAATGTTATCCACATGCCTAGTAAGATGTATGGAAAAACCAGAAAACCATTCCCTTGATTATTAAAAGTGTTGTTCCATCATTCTTATTTAAACAATGTGGATGTAAGAAGTGAAGGAGCTTCATCTAAAGGACCACTACCTGTAAATTAGAGTTAGTGTCATGATGTTAAGCTCACACAGTGTGAAGACTGATAAACATGTGAGTATATGCACTTAGTGTAACTGTGAATTCAATGATACTGCTAAGATGACATACCTGGAGATTAGATGATGCAGCATTTCGTCACTTCACTAGTTCATTGAAGCATCATATTTTCAACTTTAAACATAAATAAATGTCTATATAATAGAAGATGAGACTAATCCTTGAAGACAGATATGAAATAGATATGACACAAAGATTCAAATCATTGATATTGATTCTCAGTTTCTTGAGATGGGTCAATAGTGGGATGTGTTAGTCAGATATACACTCCTATGAATACCTGTGAAAATCAACTTATAAAGAACAAAGGTCTATTTTGAATTATAATATATAAGGTTTGAAAATCTATTACCTATTGGTAACATTGTTTTAGCCTTGCAGCATACATAGTAGTTGAAATATGTACAAAACATTGACTGTTTATGATATGGCTAAATAAGGGAGTGAGAGGAGGAAGAATTAACATTGCAGTATCTCTTTTAAAGCATGTTCCAAATGGCATAACTTTACCCCCACTTGAAACCACCTTTTAAAGGTTCCAATTGTATCATTCACTAGAGACCAACCTTCTGACATATGAGTCTTTAGAAGATGTTTATGTCCCTAACCAGAACATGAGGAGTCTTATGGAGCAATCACACTAAGATGTCTTTAAGTAATATGCCTCTTCCAAATGTATTTGTAATACAAATATTTCTTTCATCATAATATTCATAAAATATATGATTCTAATAGTGATAAGAATTGTGGAGTTTAATAAAAGTAGTTACATAATACCAGACAATTCTTAAACTTTAAAGAAGAAAAGTTTTGGTGGGGTGTATGATTCATTCCAAAATATTCCTGGGTAAAAACAAACGTTTTATAAACAAATATAGACATTAGAAGGAGTCTCATTTTGAGATATTGCCTATATCTGAGATGTAAGAGTAATACAATTATTAACAAATGGCCAGGATAACTTATAAGGTGATAAAGATGTGCCATTCATCAATACCATTCGCAGACAGTTTTTACTCTCATGCTGGAAAGATCATTAATGATTTCCATTATTATGAAGTTGGTCCTAGAGATCTAGTTGGAGATAAAAGAATGTTCTTATTAAAAAAAAACCAAAGAAACAAACAAAAAATTATGGACATAAAGGAAAGAAAGAAAACATGTTGGAGATTTGAGCTTCAATTGTACTCACAGCTAAGAAGACCTTAAGTATTGTTAGAATGGTGATTAACTGACTGTACAGACACTGATACTGTAAATCATATAAAATATTTTTGCTTTGCTAAAGATTGAAATCATGGCATTATAGATGCTAAACAATTCTTAAAGCAATTAAGACTATAGAGTCTTTATTTAATCCAATGACCAAAAGCAGGCTCTTCTCACTAAGAACTCTTCCTCCAATGCAAGGAAGGGATCAGTATATAAAGTCAAAGTACTGTAATCACAACATACCAAGTGCAGGATGGTGGGGATCTTTACAAAAGTCTTTTCCCAGAGGTGAAGGAAGGACTTTTTGATGTGTAAAACTTCTTACCAGTATCATTTCAAAGAAGGGAAATGTTTATAGACAGAAGAAAACTCCAGAGGGAAAGAGATATGGGGACAGTGTAACATGACTATTCCTAAGCCATTTCATTCCCCACTTCTTTTAGTTATATTCAAATCATTTTCTCTAATTAAGACATAAATACTGGGTCCTTAGAATCATAACCGGGGTAATCCTTCATCTTACTTTTTTTTAGGTGGATATTGATCACACAAGGCTCTGCCACTTTGAGCACAGTCTTGAGCCAGGAGTTCCAGACAACCTTTTATGGTAGATATAACTATTTGACTCACATTTTTATCTTCTTTTTTTCTAGATTGTCTCTACCATTTTTTGCCCATTGCTTTGATAACTCCTGACTTGTTAGAAGCAATAAGTCTCACCGATGATATGAATTAGAAGGTTTGGTTTGGTGCTGTCTTATCCTAAGGGCATATTGATATCTTTCCAAGACCTAGTGGGAGGTTTCCCTTTTTCTTTTTCATAATTATTTAAATTCTATTTCTAAGATTATAATATAACTATATCATCTCTCCCTTCCCTTCCTTTCCTCCAAACTCATATACCCCTCCTTGCTCTCTTTCAAATTTATGGCCTCTTTTTTTTTCATTAATTGTTGTTACATGTTTATAAATATACCCATATTCACATATATCCCCACTTATAACCTTCTGCAACTCTGTAATATTACATATATATATATATATTTTCTTGGTTGGCCATTTGGTACTTGAAAACTAATCAGTGTGCTCTTTCCTAGGATAACTCTTAGCATTCCTTAGTTGCATATGTTTCTTCAGCATCCTCTTTAGTGGCTCTATTGCTGTTATCCTTATTCAGCTCATGTTTAGGTAATCATGTTGGTCAAACGTTATGGCTGTAGCTTCTACATTACTAGAAGACACAATCTCACAGCAAACACATTGATCCATTGGCTCTTACTATCTTTTCACATCCTCTTCTGCAATGTTCCCCAAGCTTTAGTTGTAGGAGTTGCTTTGAGTATGTATCCATTGGGATTGGTGTCTACAACTTTTCTTTAATTATGCTTACCTCCTTACCAGTTATATCCTCCCCTTCAATTCCTGCAATGATTTAATATTCTAGGTGTTCTTTTCTTCTTGAAAAACTACTACTTACTTACTTATTCTATCAAAACTAAAACACAATGAAACGCCATGTCCAGGAAAACTAATAAAAGAGCATTTAATGTAAGACTCGTTGTTGTAAAGGATGAGAGATCATGACTGTTTTGGTGCAGGACATGGAAGTAAGCAATCAAGCATGTATGTATGGATAAGAAGCTGAAATCTTCCTTTTGACCCAGACACAAGAGGAAGAGAGAGAGCCTTGACTGGAAACTGCCTGGGCTTTAGAAACCTCAAAGTCCACCCACAGTGACAAACTTCTTCCATCGAGGTCCAAAGAGTTCAATATCTGAGGACGAAGTGTTCAGCTGTATGAGCCCATTGGGGCATTCTTATTCAAACCACCACACCCACCTGAGAAATTTATATAACTTCCATTTTGATCTATCTAACTTTTCAGAGTATTTGTATTTCGTTTACAACCCTTCTTCTTCCGATCACAATTATTCCTCACTGTCTGCTATTCATGCACACACAGGAGACTCTTTTATTCACAACTGTCTCAGTTCAGTGGCTGGCTAAGTGTCTTATACATATCATTTTTTCAATAGTTTAATTATACTTATAAATTATCACACCAAGCTCTTTAAAAGCAAGAATGTTTATTATTTTACTATAGTTATAATGCTTTTAGTGTTCTTATTGCTAAAATGATTTAGGAAAGAATCCACTATCTCTCCCCTCATTACTTTTCTGATCTATATTTTGTTCATATAACACTGGCAAAGAATCAAGCTTGAATGGGTGTGATTAATTTTAAACAAGCAAGCAAACAGAGCACATTGGAGTAAACTCTGAGATTCAAATTAACTCATTATTTTTCTTCCTATTTTATTTTGATTTCTAATAGTATGTTTAACAAATATGTTTACATATCCCTTTCAAGGTACTCATCTTATTTCCATGGCCAATAGCTCTGTCTTGTATATTAGAAATACAGGAATGGAATATGACTGACACCAATGAACTAAAATATGGCAGTGAACATAAAGCTTGTTGATGCCTCCTATACACCTGAAAAAACATATGATCTTAGATTGAAGGATATTTTTAATTAATTTTGCCTACATTTTTCTCCCTGGCACTCTTAAAAGTAAACCAAGACTGTGCGTTCAAACGGATAGAACTACATCTGTGTCTCTTCATCACTCCTCAGATTTCTTTCTACTTAATTCCTGGAGTGGGATCTTTATGCCCTAATTATTTTAAGTAGCTAGTAGAATTTTTCTATTTTAAATAGGTTACCTATGTTACTTACCAGCCTCATTGCTGGTAATCTGATAAATACATGCTCACATGTTTGCTTACATGCTGTTTCTAAATCCTGTCAGTCAGGAACCATTTCGTTACCTAGCATGTTAAAAAATAAAACATAGGTCCATTCGCTCCCCTTCCCTTTTAGTCTTCCATTTTGCAACATTATTAAAAGTGAAGGATGCAAAGACAAGCTTGTAAATTTCACTGTTTTTTTTCAGTATTAACAAGACATTTTAATTATTATAATCATTCCAAGGACATATGATTTTCTATTCATTTTAGAGTTCATTGCAACTCATAGATCAAAAAGTTATACAGAATCAGTTCTTTTTGATAGTTTACACACCTTAATTGAAACACAATGGAAGTAGCAGGAGCCATGGACATCAACTCAGACACTGACTGCAGTAGGGCCACAGACCACCAAAGGCCACAAAGATGCCAGGGGTCTAGGCCACCAGCTGTGGCCATTTGAATATGAGCTGCATAACACACTACAATTCCCAATGCCACCAAGAGGAATGAAGAGATAGTGGAGAGGTGAGAAGGATGGCAGAGCAAAGTGTGGTTGTTGTTGCTGTTGTTTGGAAGCAATGTTTTTATGATTTTTATTTTCTTTTGGGGGTTGGACAATTTTCCTGTCAAAAGCAGATATGGAGGGACTGGGAAATGAGTGAGACTGGGGCGCATGATGTGAAATTCCCAAAGAATAAATAAAAATTATGCTAAAAAGAGAAAAACAATGGTTAACTTACCCAAATTCCTCCTGAAAATAAATAGTGTTTGCTTATATTACCATTAACAGTCTAGACTATGAATGTCCTATGTGTCCCGAGTCCAGGCGCATGTTTCTTTAGTACCTGTGCCTTCAGTGCACCTGTAAGAGCTCTTATCTCAAACAGCCATCATATATCAGCTTCTGGATGGTTTTTAGTATCTATTATGAACCCACAAGTACTTGTCAACGGACTTTCCAGAATATTCAAATGTGGCATAATAACAAAATATTCATTGTGGCCTAGCATTAATTCAAGGTATTACCTTTCTCTACAAAGGAAAATCTGTATCATTTTTTGAAAACAAATTACTCTGATAATAGTAAAGATAAAGTTCTGGTGAACGTAAACAAACAGTAAATTCTCAAAACAGAAAATACCACAGCGCAAGCATTGCATAAAAAGGACATTTTATGAATTATTAACATGCATTAACCTCACAACATTATAAATATCTTATATGTTAAACTTTAATTTCAAGTACACTCTAGTCTTGCATTTAGGGATTGCAGATTTAACAACAGGATATAAGAATAGAATGACAGAATCACCATATCTGGCAAATAAAATACCAATTAAAACATTAAATTCCAGGCAGAACATAATAAAACTGAGTAATGATCAATATCCATTCAACAGTCAGTTGAATTAAGATATTTATTCAGATGATGTGTTTTAATAAAGTATTGATGTTTAAAAAAGGATAACAAGAATAATATATGACAAATATCTACTCCCTTTGACATAGGTTTGCATCCATAACCAATTTTAAAACACTGAATTACTTCATAGATTTTATTAAATTAAAGCTTCTTACTTGAGAAGTAATTTGAACATGATTGTTTTTCTTGGCTAGTGTTTCCCCTTTGTTACATTACCAGGGTCTTACACAGAAACCAAAATAAGCAAATAAACTCCAAAAGTGAAAGTTTCATGCCAACAGTATAAAACCATAATGAAAGATAGGTGAACTAGAAAACTAAAGCCATCAGAAGTATCCTAAGAAAACACAAACCGTCATGCCTGAGAACTGCTGTTGAAGGCTGGAGATGCAGGATGCAATGGCTGCTGTTGGAGAGATTAGCCAGCCATGGAGAACAGGAAGCATGTCTGAAATTCCACACTCCAGAGAGACTAAAAGATCAGGAATTCAAGGTTATTATCAAGTACATAGAGTTGAAGGTGAGCCTAGGCTACATGAAACCTAGACACAACAAACACACCACACACACACACACACACACACACACACACACACACACACACACTCACAAAGAGATCCAATTATCAAATCACACTTCTACATCTAATAAAAGTTACAGAAGATGGTGTGATTATGTTTGTGTTTGCTCGCACAAAGATGACAGATGACAATAACAGTCAAGTGTTTTTCACCTTAGCCTTAAACTTTTGGTTTTCTTTCTTATTTTGGAACCTGAATCCTGCTAATGGACCAGACTGTTGGCCAGCAAGAGGCAAATATCATGCTGTCACACAATCCCTAGCTCTGAGATGTTGTAATTTTGCCACCACCCCTAATTTTCATGTGTGCATCAATCCAAAGCTGGATCCACAGGTTTGCGTAGTATGTACTGCATCCTCCCTAGTCTAAACATCTTGCCCATTCACACCACCGATGAAAACACTTTTATTTATAGTTTCCAGATAGATTTTGCTGTTCCCAAAATGTTCCTGTAAAATAGTATTATGTATATTTTGTGAACATGGAAGTAGAGTCCATTAAAAACAATAAAAGTATAGTGAAATGTGGCAAAGTAGTAATATATGTATAGTCATTTATAAAATTTGATTCTGCATTTTAAAAATAAAGTTTACATAACTTGTATTTAGGTAAACTATCACTCATAAACTGTGGAATGTGGAGACAATAGGGAAATACATTTTATAGGAAGAGAAATTACAATTCTGAGCTGAGAAAATCAGGACTAATTGAAGAAAAAAATATGTAACAGTGGGAAATTTTACCACTGCCATTATTATATTAAATAATCAAAATAAATACAAAGATCCAATAACCATTGAATATGAAGATTAATTGGAAGTTAGAGTATATCAGTCTACTCATTTGCATTTAATGAGATAAAGCACATCTGCCCAGAAAGGTTGAAAATGAGTTGATAAGTCTCTAAATACATAAAAATATTTAAATTTAAAATCAATTATATAGTTTTAAAAAATGAATAAACAACTTACTCTTCTTTCTATATGACTCTCATGTATATATATAGTGGCAAAGAAAGAATCTAGAATCATAATTAGGAATTAGCCATTACTAATCTTGAATAATCTACTCAATTTTTTAATTAAGGTAAATAATATATATGCATTTGTTATAAATTGCTAAAGTAGACATTTGTTCTAAATTATCTCAATATTTTGGCCATGTTTATATTTCATGTCATTAGTTATGACATCATTATTAATAACATGTCATCAACTAATACCGAAATAATATCACTTTATACTTTTTTTTATTTATCCAGAGGAAGCATAGAGGGCAAAATTTGACAATCTTTGTTGAAAATGTATTCATGTTTTTTATTTTCTAATTCATTTGGTAGGATAACAATAGTTGGTGAATTTTAAGGATGGATACAAAAGGAATCACCATCCTTTGTAAGCTAGAGTTCAGTGGTTCTCTCTCTTTCATGATATGGTAGGTAGAAAAGGAGAATTGAGGTATTAATTAAACGAAAATTAGTAGAGTCCAACTGTGATTGTGGCATGACAGAAAATATTAAATAGACATAAAGTTTCTCTAGTTACAGATGTAAACTCCAAATGTTGGAACATAAAATGTCCTATCTAAAAAGTGAAATGAATAGAGAACTGTATCTCACTGACAGTCCAGAAAATCTGCATCTTCTTAAGCTGGAAAAGAAACATTGTCAATTATAAAGTACAGTTTTCTCTATTGTTCTTATCAACTCAGAAGTTCCAAGAATATTTGCTTTCATTTGTAGTAATAATAGATAGTAAAATATATGAGTATGATTACGACTCATGGTCAAATACTTATAATTTTCTTCAAATGCAATGTTCTCTACAAACTTGTAATAACCTTAATGACAGATTCTTACTATTATTCTTCTCTATTATGCCCCACATTTCAATTAAAGTTAATTTATCATATAGAATTTTAGAATATAGCAGTTCAGTGGGCCTACAAGAGAATAAAAACGGGATTGAAATTTGATGACTGAACTTTGTAAATGTTAATATCATAAATTATGTACATTAAAGTTTTAAACTTGTTAGATAGATGGTATCTAACAGTAGATTTTAGAGCTGTATAATTTGCCCACTAATATTGACGTATTTGCTATTATGGTGTCCAGTAAAACCCTTCCTTCAGTGCTGTTAAAATCAGTAATATTGGAGACAACTTCAGCTGCCTTTATTTCTGGAAATTTCCATTAGCTGAGGTTAACTGGACACTCTCATGTATGACTTCAGACTTAGACCTAATACATTTTCAAAGATACTTTTAAAATGCTGAGGTCCCCGTAAACCTTAACATTAGTTCAGCTCCTTTTTTGTTCAATAATAATTTTATCACCCTTGATTTGAATTGTACTATTGAACTTTCTCCATGCAAATCATCACCACTAAGTGCGCTTTCGAGGACAACCAACTATATGCAATCTGTGCCAAAATTTGTCATAGGAAGTTTTAAATAACTTTGTCTTCCAGTATTCGTATCGGTTCATTGTCTTGGTGATTAAATGGGTTATCTGATACAATAACAAACCACATTACCTTCAAAAATATGTCCAAAAGATACTCAACTAGCTGTTACCATTTTTATTGTGATATTACAAATAAGTTTATTATCTTCCCCTTAATGTCTTATAGTAATTATCTGATTTGTAATAATAATAGCATTCAGAATTGAACACTTCGTACTCTTAAGCACTGAGAAATCTCTTCAGACCCAAGATTTTTTTTAATAGTGAGAAATGAACATAATAGGGATGAAAGCTCCAAAATAAAATGTGACTGTTTTGTTTAATATGGATAATATCGAACTAGACTAAATCTATTATCTGAATTAACAGTCTTGTAAATTAATAGGGAACAGTATTGTATGACCCCAGATAATAAAACAGATATCCTTTCATTAATTTTATGGGAGACTGCAATTTATATGATATTTCATCTCAAGTACTACACAATAATAGAGATTTCTGTGATAATAAACATATAAAGTGACTTCTTTGAAACATACTCTGTGTATTTTGTTTTCATTGATGTATTTTTTTAAAAAAATGTTTTGTTTTATAGCCTTTGAGTTGGATTATTTCCTTTGGCAAAAGAGGAGTAAGCTACTTCTGTCTTTAAAAGGAAAAAGATTAAAGCACAAGTTTAGTATCACGAAAAAAAAAAAAAAACATATGAGGACTTTGATCATCACCTTCGGGTGACATCACTGTTCTACTCAGCACACAGGTAACAAAATGAATACAGCATTTGGTACAAGGCACACAACTTTTCCACTATATTTTCATCTTAACAACCTACTGAATAGCCTTATGTCTCTCTTGTTAGCCAATAAAGTTTTGCTAAAACTTTCCATTAAAAACTGTAATGCATCCAAAAACACAGTGATTATATCATTGTTAAACAGTGAAAAAAAAACCTTCTGATATTTGGCATTTCTTTAAAATTTTTTTCAGTGAATGTAGTATTTTCATTAAAAATAACTGTAAATATAGAAGTAGAAAAATAACTCTGAGCTTACAAAATCCACTGATCAAACAGCTTGATAAACTTGACTTCAAAGATGTACTCCTAAGTATGTTAAATAAGTTGGGAAGTTATATGAAAATTGCAATCATTTTGTAAACTTTTGCAAACAAAATGAGAGTATGGTTTGTATAAATTAATGAGTAATGATTCAATATAAATTAGTACAGATACAACCTGGAGCTAGTGTCTAGAACATATTTTTTTCTGGTAATAATGTAATTGATATGACAAACATTTATATTTGAATACACAAAGGTGTCATTTTATGCTATTTACACTGAAGAAATGTATTTGAAATTGTAGCTCAACTATTAACAACTTTAAGTAAGAGATTTTTCCATGACTTGGGCTTCTCTTCTATGAATCTGGTGAAACACACTGCCATATATATAGATATTGCATGATTTTAGATGTCATGTTGAATAATAGAAACAGCTCTCCAAAAGAAAATACATGCACTGACTATTAGATACCATTGGGAAGTTTAGGTAATAGTTGAAATCTGAAACCAAGAAGATAGTTATTTTCTGTCATATCCATGAATTAGAAATTGAAAATGATTTCTCTCTTTGAAAATTTGAAATGGAATGCTTTTAAAATCAATGGAAACATTGGGGACACTAAAGAGGGGATATGCACAAAATGCCAAATTAAAAAGTTGTGGCACACGCCTTTAATCCCAGCACTCGGGAGGCAGAGGCAGGTGGATCTCGGTGAGTTCGAGGCCAGCCTGGTCTCCAAAGCAAGTTCCAGGAAAGGCGCAAAGCTACACAGAGAAACCCTGTCTCAAAAAAAAAAAAAAGTCAAAGTCCAATCTTATAAGCAATAAAATTTATATAGAGAAACTAATTAGATATGTTCCCATTTGTGACACTGATTTCATTCTGTTTTTATTGATTGTGGAACAGCGGGGCTCAAAATGACAGAGAATGTGGGTGCAGTTAGTATTTTTAAATATGGCAACTTGAGTTTGGAATTTAAGGAGACTGATATGTAACATTTAACTTGGCTTGACAATTAAATGCTGATATACAATAAAAAACCTGGAGGAGTTATCAACATAAAGAAAAGAGAAGCTATTCACAGCATCAGTAATCACAATCTATGAGGGAAACCTAAAAGCCACTAAAATTAGGCCATGAGAAAGTTTACAAAATTTAGAAAAGATTTTTCTATGTTTTAATTCATGTTAGCCAGTTTTTTTTTTATTTTTATTTTGCAATACAATTCAGTTCTACATATCAGCCACGGATTCCCTTGTTCTTCCCCACTCCCGCTCCCCTCACCTTCCCCCCAGCCCACCCCCCATTCCCACCTCCTCCAGGGCAAAGTCTTCCCCACAGACTGAGATCAACCTGGTAGACTCAGTCCAGGTAGGACAAGTCCCCTCCTCCCAGGCCGAGCCAAGCGACCCTGCATAAGCCCCAGGTTTCAAACAGCCAACTCATGCAATGAGCACAGGACCTGGTCCCACTGCCTGGATGCCTCCCAAACAGATCAAGCCAATCAACTGTCTCCCCCATTCAGAGGGCCTGATCCAGTTGAGGTCCCCTCAGCCACTGGTTCATAGTTCATGTGTTTCCATTCGTTTGGCTATTTGTCCCTGTGCTTTATCCAACCTTGGTCTCAACAATTTTCACTCATATAAACCCTCCTCTTTCTCGCTAATTGGACTCCCAGAGCTCCACCCAGGGCCTAGCCATGGATCTCTGCATCCAGATCCCTCGTAGTTGGATGAGGTTTCTAGCATGACAATTAGGGTGTTTGTTCATCCCATCACCAGAGTAGGTCAGTTCGGGCTGTCACTCGACCATTGCCAGCAGTCTGTTGTGGGGGTATCTTTGTGGATTTCTGTGGGCCTCTCTAGCACTTTGCTTCTTCCTATTCTCATGTGGTTTTATTTTTATTTTTTTCTGGCGTGGTAGTTTAGAAAACAGAAGACTATTTAGTGTATGGAGGTTGAGGTTTAACATCATGGAGTAGACACTGGTTTATCATTGGATGAGAATACCCTTCTGTTGCATAGCATACCATGCTCTAAGTGTACTACACTGCCATTTATCCTCTTCTTGTTTTCTAGGGTGATTTTAGCCACACTCTCATGAGCTTGTTTAGTATTAATAAACATATAAAGGCCTACTTCTAAGTTCAGTGGATACACGAATTTGAGAAATAATTTTCTACCATGTAAAAATCTGACAGATACATTTAAGCTGTTGTTTCCTCCTCCCATTATGGGGACATTTATTTTCTTTTTGTTGAGCATAGATTCTTTTGTCCTACAACATATCCTAGTTATGGATTCCCATCCCTCTACTCCTTCTAACTCCTCTCTACTTCCCATCCCATCCATATCTAACTCTCTTGCTGTCTCTTATTAGAAAAGAACAGTATCCCGAAGGATAACAATAAAATATAACAAAATAAAAAATAAGATAAAACAAAATGTATCACATAATACTTGACCAAGACACACCACCAAAAGGAAAAGAGTCCAAAGAAAGCAAAAGAATCGGAGACTGACTCATTCACGCTCTCAGGAATCCCACAAAAACACTAAAGTGAAAGTCATAATCCACATCCAGAGGACTTGGTGCAGACTCCTGCCAGCCCTGTGAATATTGTTTTAGTCTCTGTGAGCTCATATGAGCTTGCTCATTTGATTTAGAGGGACTTGTCTTCTTAGTGTACACCATCCCCTCTGGCTCTTAAATTCCTTTTGACTAGTCTTCCACGGGATACTCTGAACCCAGAGGGGAGTGATTTGATAGAGAGGTTCCATTTGGGGCCGAGTGTTTCAACATCTAACACTCTCTACTTAATGCCTGCCTGTGGGTCTTTGTATTTCTGTATTTCTTTCTATTTGCTGCAGGGGGAATGTTCTCTGATAATGGCTGGATAAGGCACTGATCTATGAGTACAGCAGAAGTATAGCAGAATAACATTAGTAGTCTTTTGATCACTCTGTAATACTTTCTAAAAGATTGATAGCATTTGGTTTTACCCTAGATTCCTTCACTAGTCTCAGGTTCTTGTTCACCCAAGCAGTGTCACTATGGGTTCCATCCCATGGAGTGGGCCTTAAGTCAGATAAGATGCTGGATCATTATTCTCACAAAGTTTGTGCCAACATTGCCCTAGCATACTTTGCAATAAGTACATCATTGAAGATCTAAGCTTTTGTGGCTGGCTTGGTGTTTATGCATTTCAACTTTCAACATCTGAGTTTGGCTTACACCCAACTTGACTCCTGAATTGTCAAGAAATAAACCCATTATTTATCAAGGAAAAAATATATTATGGAATTGAGACTGAACAAAAACAGACCCCCAAACATGATCTGATAGCTGAAAAAAAAAACAGAAACAGTGGTAAGTTAAATGTGAAATCCTTAGAAATTACTTAATTAGAAAGAAATAGAAAATTTCTAATTTCTCTAATTTGTTATGAAAGCCAATCATCTTTAGAAACTTACAGGATTCCATGAGGAAAATGTAGACTCTTGCTGTTCAAAGTCAGTAAGACAATTACTTTATTAACAAAATCATTGATAGGATAAACATATATGGCAGGAAAATGGATGGAACCAGAAAAAAAATCATCCCAAATGAGTCAAACTGTCCCCGAAAGATAAGTACAGTATGCTTTCACTGATATGTGGATATTACCTGTTAAGTAAATGATAACCAAGCTACTGTCCACAGCCTGAGAGAGGGTAGGCATAGAGAAAAGAATTAGGAGAACACACATTGATCTCCCTGTGAGGGGGAAATAGAACAGATTTTTATGAGTGCAATGGTGGAAGGGAGGAATTGGAACAGGAGGATCAGGTGGGGATGAAAAGGGAAGATAGGGTTCAGGAAGGGAAAGTGGGGAGATAGAACTAGAAATGAGCAGCATTTGAGGGGTGGTATGGAAACCTAGTGCAATGGAAACTTTCCAAAATATATGAAGGCAATCCCAAAGAAGTCTTCAAATAGTAGTGGAGATGGAGTCCCAAGTGCCCATCTCTTGTCACCAAAGCTTCCAGTACCAGTACTGGGTTAAATGCACTTGAGTTGTTTGCTGAAAATATCCCATGAAAATCCCCAAACAACCCAGGCAGTTGCCAAGACAGTAAATTGCTCTCCACAAAACACATTCTACATGGGGAAGTCAAGCAGGTGACTGCAAAGAACCTTCACTCTTACATCCTAGTGTTTTGGTATAGGAAGGCACCCTTCATGCCACCAAGAGAATCATAAGCACTAACCCAGCCCTAAACACTTTAATCTACAATGCTGTTCTGTCTGCATAATATGCTAGGGCAATGGTGGAAGAAACCAACCAATGTTTAAATTGACTTAAGGCATATTCCATGAGATGGAACCTATATCTGACATGGCTTGGGTGATCAAGAACCGTAAGTCAGATAGCCCAGAGGCCAAGGGTAAAACCAAACACTGCTATTCTAAAAAAATAAAAGTAGTGATCAATTGACTCCTATTGATATTCTGTTATACTCATAGATCAGTGCCTTATTCAGCCATTATAAGAATCAGATAAACCTATCAAATCTAACAAATACAGAGACCCACAGCCAGATAATACCAGAGGCAAAGGAGGGACCTTGGAACACACATAGCTCTAAATGGGATATTTCGGTCAAATCCTTCCCCTTTGAGCTCAGATAACCTCTCAAAGGAGGAGGCAGAAAGAGTTTAAAAGTCAGAGGGGATAGAGAAAACCAAGCCTAATAAAGCAACTGAGAGTAGCTCATATGAACTCACAGTGACTGATGCAGCATGCACAGGGTCTACAGGAGCATGCATTAAGACCTCTGGGTACACATATTCTGGCTTTCAGTTTAGTGTTCTTATGGGATTACTGAGTGTATGAGTGAGTGAGTATCTGATTCTTATTTTCTCTCTTGGACTGTTTTTCTTTTGTTGGTTTGCCTTGTCTAACTTCAGTGTGATGGCTCTTGTTTATTCGTGTTATGTTTTATTGTTATCTCTCAGAACTCTATTCTTTTATAAAGAGACACAGAAAGGGAATGGATCCAGATGGGAGGGAGTTTGGGTGGAATTGAGATGAGGAGTAGATTAATGGGACATTGTAATCAGGATATACTGTATAAGAAAGGAAATTTTTTTCAATAAAAGGGAAATTAAAAAAAAAAAAACACTGTCTCCTTGTTGATAACCAACAACCAACTCTGGCTCTTAGAATCTTCTGTCCTCTCTTCTACCATGATCCCAGAGCCTTGGAGGAGTGAGTGCGATATAAAAGTTCTGTTTAGGACTGGGCATTCTCTATGTCTCTTAGACTCGGTGTCTCTACTCACTGTGGGTGTCCATGTTAGTTTTCATCTACTCCCAAAAGACTCTGCTCTTACGGGAGTTGAAAGATTGATGATTTTTTGATTGGTATAACAGTAAATGACTAAGAGTTGATTTAACACAATGATCATTTAGAAGAGGTTCTTCTCAAGGACCTAGAGTCTGTCAAGTCACATGTTATTGGCACTAATTATAGTGCTAAGTATGGGTTTCAAATTGTGGATCATGACTTAAATCAAATAAAAATGTGCTTGGCTACTTTTATGGTGTTCTTGTCACTATTTGACCAATGGGTATGCCTTGCCAGACCAGTCTTCAATGTAACTCATAGGCTTTGAAATTGGTAAGTATTTTCATTAGTGTGGATAACAATTCCAATAATTATTAGAGCTAGCCATTATGGATGAAATTTTAAGTTCCATACTATCTCAGTTACTTCATGTCCTATGACTCAAGTATGTGGTGTTTTCAACAGTGGAGTTTTACCATTGAGTCCTTAAGTACAAATAGCACTAGGAACAGCCTATAATGTGTGTAAGTCTATGGTAAGTCTCTTTTCAGCAACTTCAAAAGTGGTAACCTATATCTGACACTCATCTCTTTATATTTTAGTTCCCGGTGTCTAGTAGAATCATTGTTTTTTCACTATAGTATAATTCCATTTTAACTCTTTATATGTGTGTGTGTAGGTATATTAGGAACCTTCTTTAGTAGAAAGTTCCTTTTTTACCTTTCCAAAAATATTTTAAGTGTCATTTACCCTTCCTAAGTTCTTCCTCTACTGTAAATCCCCTTTCTCATTTATCCTTTCATGCCCCATCATTCCCTTAGACTTTTAGAAGCTCAGTGTGTTATCTCTCCTCCTTTAAAATCTCCCTTATGTTGCTGCTAATTTCTTGACCTCTATGGATATTCCAAATGAACCTCATATCTAAAAATTAAGAGCCAATATCCACATATGGAAAAAAGGATACAGCATTTTCTTCTGAGTATAGGCTAACTCAAATAGAATGATTGCTTATAGATCAAGTCATTGAACTAAGAATTTCATAATTTTATTTTTTCCCTAAAAGCTGGATGATACTTCATTGTGTAAAGGTAACATGTTTTCATTATCCATTCATCTGTCAATGGACATCTAGGCTGTTTCCATTTCTTCACTATTGTGAGTAAAAGAGCAATTAATGTAAATAAGCATGTACCCGTATAGCAGGATATAAAGTCCTTTACCTATATGAAGAAAAGAGATATATCAGTATCATGTGAGAACTACTTCTAGCTTTTTCCCACTTTCACCAGGTTGGAATAAGTGCTCCAATTTCATTCCATCCTTACCAGAAATTTTTGTCATTTCTTTATGAAAAGAACCATTTTGATTGGTTTGAGATGCTATCTCAAAACAGTTTTAATTTACATTTCCCCAGTAGCTAAGTATGTTGAGATTTTGTAAAACGGTCCTCAGCCACATGTATTTCATCTTACGATAACTCTATGGTTACTTTCATTCCTTGTTTTTATTTTTTTTTCAGGTAAAATACTCTAACAAAAAAAAGGAAAAAGGAAACTTAATATAGGAAGGGCTTATTTTACCTTACAATTAGAGGGCACTTGCTTCATAGTGGAAAGACAAAGAAGCAGGAGTTTGAAGTAATAGGTCACACTCTATCACTAGTCAGAATAGTCCAATGGATGGATACATGAGATCTTTTACTCCATTAATACACCTCAGGATGTTCTAATAGTTAAGACATTCTGCCATACATCACTTTACATAATCAAGATATCCCTCCATAGATATGCAAAGAAGTTTATTTCCCAATTCATTCTAGATTTCGTAAAGTTGATAATTAATGCTGAAAATCACTTTTACCAGGAATTATGTAATTCATATTCTTGAGGAAGGATCGTAGCTAATTCAGACATTTGTGTTGTAGTGTTCCTAAAGTATATACATTATCACTATTAGCAAATACATTACAGAATGAAGAAGACTATTTAACTGAATAGGAATACATATTTTATCTTTTTGTATACCTGTGATATGAGTGTGTGTGTGTGTGTGTGTGTGTGTGTGTGTGTGTGTGTGATGGGCTCAATTCCTTGTACCTTCTCCACTGACTGTATCAACACATCCTTATGATCTCAATGTGACTAGAATACCAGAATTTCAACTTGGCAAATGACTTGTTGAAATAGTGACATATTATTCAAAGTGTGTCAATTCAAAAACCACTTCTGAAATGTTCTTTTGTTTTCTTATTGCTTGCATCAGCATCAAAAATATAGACCTGGGAAAACAATCATAGGGCAAAGAGGTATAATAATTGATCTTCCCAAACCAATACCCTATGATATTAGCCACTGACTGGTGATCAAAAAGGCTTTAGCAATAATAAATGTATGTTGTTACAAGCTATAGGAATTTTTCCTCTAGTTAAATATAGCATTTTTATTCCATTTCATTAAAATACATACGAATAAAAGAGTTCACTGTTAATCAGCCCTGAGGCTGATCACTTACCGTATTAATAAATGTAGCTTAAAATTAGTTCCATATTAATTTCCCAAAAGGTGATTTGTGAACTTTATGTTTTGGAAATCAAGAAGCCAAAACTATTATATATTCAGTAAATAAATGAGCCATGTGGGAAATAAAACAAATAAGCCATGGCTTTATATCATAAAGAATGCAGGGTAAATAATTTTAAATTAGTTAAAGAAATATGAGACAATATATCACCTTATATAAAACTGTACTCAATTTGAACAAGAAATATCCATGGACTTCTCAGACTTCCCTGGAACAAAATGATGCTACTAGAAAGCAATTATGGGACAAGAAGTGTAAATTATGTGATTAATAACATGTTACTGAAATGTGTTTTTAAAATATTTCCATTCAAAGCGAAGGACTTTTTCATAACATGATGAATTAAAATTATGTTGTATATTACCTTGACTTTGAATAGTCAATGTACTATAGTTAAGTTTTATAAGTTTTTATAATTCATTTCTATGGGGTTGAAATAGCAGATGCCCCTTCCAAAATACTCCAGATTTGAAGCTCTTTGTAATCTATTAAAATGACAGTATATAAAAAATGAATATTCCAAGTCATGTGAAAATAAATATTTTTGAATTTATTTTAATTCAGATATTGCTGAATTAAAATATTTTTAAATATGTTGATGGTCTAACCTTGCACACACAAGGATGTTGCTTGATAATTATTATCAAAGTGCCTTTCCATCTTTTTAAATTTATTAATATATATTAGGTATACATATTGGTTTCAGAACAAAACATAAGACTATCAATGATATTTTCATCACAAATCATAAAAGTAATGACTAATACAAAGAGTATGTGAAAATTAGATTCCATCTTATCAGGAAAAATATGTTTCTGGCAAAGAAAGTAAACATTTAACAAATTATTCATTTATCTACACATGAGAACACCTTCAAAATCAGAACTTGTTCAATAAATACACTTTCAATACCAATTAGGTACATATTTGCTCATCAGATTTAATAAAATTTTAAAGATCAATGACACTAAATATTAGAGAGGTTACAGTTAATATGCATTTCAGTTATTTCTAAATTCAGCATACAGCCACCTTGAAGCTCTGCAATTCCATCTACTTCTTTACTTAAGTAAAATCATAGTTCTAAAAGAAACTTATATATTGTTGCTTCCCGCAAATTAGTGTGGAATAGACCCTAAGTGGAAACAATCCAGAGTGGTACAATCAATAAATAATAGGATTTTTGTGCTTAGTCATAGGACTGAATAATATGCAGAATAAAATTAGAATAAACTTCTGATGCCTCTAATGACAGAAATGAATCTCATATTCAGTGCATTGGGTGAAAAAAAGCAGATATTTTTGGTTGTGAGCCTAGCCTTTAACGGCAGATATTTTTTGATAACCATTCCTTTGTATATAGTCTTGTATTAGGTTAGAACTTTCTTATTTAGACAAAAAGGGGGAGATGTAGTGGGTAGCCATTCCAGCTTTGATCTGGAAGTTCCAACCCCCATTGAGACTTCGGCAACTGTCACGCCTACAAGGCGGGGCCAAGGGAGGCGCCTGGGGACCTGAGATCTGGATCGGCAGGTGCTCTCTCCATTCAGAGACCCTGGATAGTGGAGGTGGACCAAGCAGAGCTCCAGAGAACACTGCTGGACTGTGATACACCTTCCCCAGACCCCGCGACCTACCTATCCCTTAATTTGTAAGTTACGCCATTAAATAAATCTCCTTAAAAAAAAAAAGCAGATATTTAAAGTTGTAACATTCATTTTTTTTTTAATTCATAAGGATTCTTAGATTGGAAATTATATGCAATTCACTGTATTGAATCTCTCCTGGAGAGGGAGAAATTTTTTTCAGTGCGAATGTATAGGAAGTGTGAATGCTTGTGAATGCAAATATCTTAGTAGCTCATTAACACATTTCCTAAAATATAATTTTGTATTCTACAATAGTTTTAAGTTTTTTCATTGTTACATGTAATGAAATAGCACTTATTCTAGGTCTCATTCCTCTGCCAAAATCCTCTTTTTTGTCCTCTCTCATCTTTTACTATCCTACTTTTAAATATATCTATCCATTCCATCAAAGTCATGATCTTCTTACTATCAGCTTTCTAGAGCTAGGATTTAGAACAAAAATATTTAAAATGTCACTCTATCTTTCTTGCAAACTGTGATATTTAAAAGTTTCCTTTGTGTATCTCTTTCCTTGCTCTTCCACTCTGTTCCAGCTCAAACCTCCCATTCCCTTATGTTCTCATCCCCCATCCCTTCCCCTCCATTACCCCCCTCACCCTAGTTTGCTTATGGAGATCGCATATATTTATCCTTCACTGGGCAATCTATGTGTCTCTTTTAGGGTTCTCCTTGTTAGCTAGCTTATCTGGAACTGTGGGTTGTAGTCTGGTTATGCTTTGCTTTATATCTGGTATCTACTTATGAGTGAGTACATACCATGTTTGTCCTTCTGAGTCTGAGTTACCTCACTCAAGATGGTATTTTCTAGTTCCATCCATTTGCCTACAAATATCATGTTATCATTTTTTTTTTTTACTGCTGAGTAGTACTCCATTGAGTATATGTGCCACATTTTCTTTATCCATTCTTTGGTTGAGGTGCAAAAGAAAGAGATACCATGATAAATGAAGACATCATCGGAATAGGGAGAAACTGGGTGTTAGGGAAGTTCCAAGGAATCCACAAAGATGACCCCACTTTAGACTACTAGCAATAGTTGAGAGGGTACCTGAACTGGCCTACTCCAGTAATCAGATTAGTGAATACCCTAACTGTCATCATAGAGCCTTCATCCGGTAACTGATGGAAACAGATGTAGAGATCCACAGCCAAGCACCAGGCTGAGCTCCAGGAGTCCAGTCAATGAGAGACAGGAGGGATTCTATAAGCAAGAGACATTGAGATCATAATGGGAAAATGTACAGAGATGGCCAGCCAAACTAGTGGAAATGCATGAACTGTGGACCAATAGCTAGGAGCCCCCATGGTACTGGACTAGACCCTGTGGATAGGCAAGACAGTTATTTGGCTTGAGCTGGTTAGGGGGCCCCCAGGCAGTGGGATCAGGATCTGTCTTTGGTGCATTTGCAGGCTTTTTGGAGCCCACTGCCTATGGTGGGACACCTTGCACAGCCTTGGTGCAGAGAGAAGGGGCTTGGACCTGCTTCAACTGAGTGTACCAGGCTCCGCTGACTCCCCATGGGAGACCTTGACTTGGAGAAGGCTGTAATGGCTGGTGGCTTGGAGGAAAATGCTGGGAGGCAGGAGGAGAGAGAAGAGGGGGATCTGTGGTTGGTATATAAAATGAATAAAAAATTTCTTAATAATTAAAATAAAAAAGTTTCCTTTTGGAAGTAAGAATATAATTTCAATTTTGGAAGTATATCTTAGTAATTACTAATTACTTATAAGGTCTAAAATATATTTGAACACAAATTGCAAATACTAATAACCAGTCATTTAATACATAACTAATATGCTGGAATTATTTCTAAGGATAAACTAAAAAGGAAAATAAAACTGAATTTTTCTGGTATTACTGTAAGAGAAGGAAATAACCATACTATGTCCCCACATATTGTAATCTGCCCTTTAGGAGATATCCAGGACTACTGAGGACATATTGTTATATCCATAAATCAGTGGATCCCACATCATCAAAGAAGCTTCCTCTGTGGTAAACAGTAATGAACACAGAGACCCATAACTGAAAAATATACCAAGAGTGAGAGACTTTGGAACACATGGTCCTGAATCGAATGTCTTTTTCAAATTTATTGACACAAGGCTCAGGGATCTATGTGGAAGAGGAGACAGAGTTATTAGAAGAGTCAGAGGTGGTGAACAGTGTTTCAAAGAAAAAAAATTTAAAAGGCAGATCAGCATATGTACTTAGTATAGCAGTATGCACAAGAACTACACAAGTTTAAAACAGACAAAACTCCCAGCATGGAGAAGTAGAAGTAGACACAAGGTCCCATTCTTTTGCATTGTTAGCTGTTAGAAGAGAAAACCAACCAACCAACCAACAAACAAACAAACAAAAAGAAAACGGTTTTCTTCAATGTAGTGAGTCCGTGGTGTGTGTGTGTGTGTATTTTATTTTTGTTTGTTTGGATTTTTTTCTTTGTAAGAGGGAGAAACAATATGAATCTAGGTGGGTAGGGAGCAGAGAGGATTTGGGAGCAGCTGGAAAGGGAAATATAAAACACAAGCATATTGTATAAAATTTTATTTTAAAGAACTTCTGAAATGATAGTCTTTAAACATATAACAATGTAAACAATTGTCCTTATCTACAGTGATAAATGTGGTCTACACTCCTCATTAAGGAAACATTTTTTTGCAATAGATGGAGACCACTACAAAAATCATAATCAAATAAAATGCAATGTTGTGGAGCCCACGCTCATTGGTTACATATACTAAGCACTCTGACACCCAAGGCTCTGGGGATTTTTCTATAAAATGCGGCAGAAATATTGTAAACATAAGGGGATCAGGAATTTGCCATGAGGACACATCCCTACACAAATCACAGCAGGCAACTAAGGAAGAAACGGCTGGATAAGGCAAAGCAGCATTGCAAATAGATCCCCAAGAGAAGGAATGAGAATCAGAGATCTGTTCATTTACACACTCAGGATTCCCAGGAAAACGATAAACTAAATGCTGTAATATAGTAATATATACACAGATGATCTGCTGTAGACCCATGTGGGAGCTTGTTCTACTGATTTTCGCCATCCGCTCTGACTCTTACACTCTTTCTGCCTCCTCATCTACAGTGTTTCCTTTGCTCTGAAGGTAAGGATGTGATGGAGACATCCCATTTATAGATGAGTGTCCCAAGGTCTCTCTCTCTCTCTCTCTCTCTCTCTCTCTGGTTTTGGGTTTCTGTATTTGTTTCCAACCACTGTAGGAGGATGCTTTTCTGAGGATGGCTGAATAAGGCACGGATCTATGAATATAGTAGAATATCATCGGTAGCCTGGCATCTCGTGGGGTAGGAGAATTCTGCTAGAGATTTCGGCCAGGATATAGTGACAGGAGAGGAGCATGCCATTTTTTCAACAATCTGGTAATGCTCCAGTTTTTAAATGTTCAGATTATACATAAAAATAAAACAAATTTTTATTGATCATAAGCATTTTGGTGCCTCAAGAATAGGGCTCAGGTTTATGCATAGTGTATACTTGACATAATTTTGTTGAAGAAGACTTAATATTTGTAAATCCACTTATCCTAAATCAATGCAAAATTCAACTAAATGAAAGGAAGTATTAATTTTACAAATGTAAAATTTATAAATTTTACAAATTTAAAGATTGAATGTTTAGAGTAATTATCTTCTTTTATAATGAATCTCTTTTATAGGCTTTCAGTTCTTTTATAAACCTTGAAGTTACTTAAAAGAAACATTATTTTAATCATTATGCACATATAACTGAATTACACAATGGATATACAGTGTGCTCAGTGAACATGCACATACGTAAGAGTCAAGGTAAAGTTTCTACTTACCTCAAAAGGTTTCCTGAACACATAGTGTCACTTGAAAATTCAAAACAATGGCTACTTTTGAATTAGTTTTAAATGCTTTATACACTATTCTTAACTATATTCATTCTATTACAAAGCAGGTCTCTATAAAATATTCATTTTGCATAACTAAAATTTTCTACACACCAAGCAAAATTAACTGTTCTATTCTGTATTCTGTTCCTTGACAATTGGCATTCTCTTATTTATTCATATATTTATTTAATTATGCTAAGGATAAAACCTAGGGTAAAACTTGTACATTTTATGTGGGCATTCTATCACTGAGCTTTATTAAGTCATGTGTATCACTACTGTAGATAAATATTGTTCAAGTTTCTATTAATATAATAGAATACCTGGTATAATCAATTTATAAAGGGAAAGTATATTTAGCTCTCAATTTGAAATATCTCAAGGCAGAGTCAGTTAACCTGTAGCTCTTGAGAATTTTTAAAGGCAGTACATCACAGTAGTTGCATGTAATGATGGAAATCTGTTCACTTTCTAGTGACAGAATGAAAAATAAAACAAAAAAATCACTAAAACTTATCTCTCTTCTTGTAGGACACACCTACAATGACCCATAATATCCCATTAGGCCTAACAATGAGCACTTTCCCAAGCATTCTAATAGTGTCTGTCAAACCCTAAGCCCATAATATGTAAGCATTTGGAGGCATTTAAAACCTAAGTGTAGCAGATACTTAAAATGTCTGAAATCATGTAGGAATAATTTTTCTATGACCATGTCTATGTTTATCCATAACACGAGAAGATTTCCACTTTTACAAAACAATATTCTACTCTAATTATTCAGTAAACTTTTGAATGTTTACTCATTCATGTACAATTTCATATTTTCCACACTATGAAGCTTCAAGACTAGTAGACTATTGTAAAGAGATATATGAGTTAGATATAATGAGAATTCTACATTAATAATGCATTACCTTGAAAAATAATGTAGTGGGTTGCATAAAACTATTTTACATATTTCATACTAGAATGAAATAAAACTTGAAGAAGATTGAATAACCTAGTAAATTTGAAATAGTCTCTGGAATTGGCACATTGCATGATTAGAGTAATTATATCCAAATATTTTAAATTTCCTTCTAACATCATCAGTTTCTATATTTATAGCATCATAACTATTCTTAATTAATGATGTTATAATTAAACCCAACTAATTTTGTTTTTCTCTTAGTATGTTTTTAAAGTGCATGAAGTTTGAAGCACTAATAATGGTTTTTAAAAGTATTAAAATAATGATTATGGTGAGATAACATCGTAAATGAACTCAGCAAAACTAGTAGGGTTGAAAAAGGAATATAAATATAACTTTAAGTTGATGTGCTTGACTGTACAGCTTTATCAAAATCATTACTTTTTGTTCCTAAAACAGTATATTCATAGTTAATATGGCATACCAAATAAAATGGAGAAAACTATTTAAATGAAATGAAACAAAAAAACTGTTAATGTATGCATGTTAATCATATAAGTATATGGAGTATGAGTTATAAAAACTGTAATAGAACGAAGATAAATATTAAATTAATCAGTTCAAAATAATTATTTTAAAATAGTAACCACATTGGAAATTACTCAAGGGCCAGAAAATTAACTCAGTGATTAAGAATACTTACTTCTCTTGAAGATGGGAGCTATTCAGTTCCAAAAGCCTATGTTGCATAGCTCACAACAGCCTGCAACTCCAGCTCCCTGGAAACTGATGCTCTCTTCTGTCCTTACCAGTGCCTTCACATATGCACATATATACAGGGACACGCATGTGCACGTGCATGCACACACACACACACACACACACACACACACACACACACACACACACTTCCTTCAACTTTCCAATGAATGATGTGATTTTGTTCTTTATTGGCAAATGATATTCCTATGTGTACTAAATATATCAATAGATAGATAGATAGATAGATAGATAGATAGATAGATAGATAGATGTGAAAATATTTCTGGCATATGATTACTTTGTTTCATTCTAGGTATATAGATAAACCATGTGTTAATTTGATTATTAGATTTGAGACTTTTTATACTTGCTTGAACGTAGAATAATTTATTTGATCCATTATGTCCTTAGATTTCCTTGAATACTATTGAAAGGAGGGGAGAAGAGGGGTAGGGTATAATAAGAGTAATGTAGAAATATATATGATTTCATCAGATACGTGTAGTACATAGTCACAATGGAAAATAACATTAATTACAATTACTATATACTACAGAGATATTCACTCATCATGATATTTAATATATGTAAGCTATCAATCCAGCCTAGATGCCTGTAAGGAACATTGAACCTAACTACATTATAAGAGCAATAAGAAATCACAGTAATGAAAGGAAAACAGTTTATATCATGACTTTGAATTCCTGGGCATCAGCCCAGAATGGTAGGAGTACTGACTGAGCACATGGAATAGTTTTATAGCTGTAAATGCAGTTCTCTTCATCTCTTTCTTCATTGGCTGAGTTATCAGCAACATACAACATCTGGTCCTTTCTTCCCCTATACCACTTTTTTCGTCCATTTGGCAGCAGAGACCATATGGGTTCATCTTTGTGTTTTATTGTCCTTTTCTCTTAAGTCTTATTAGGTACATGACATTGCCATGTCTGCCTCTCATTAGGAAAGCCTGGTTTTTAGTAAATTCCATATTCTAAAATGAAATTTGAGTGGGAAGGAAGAGTAGACAGACTAGCAGCCTTTGACAGGGATTCAGTGTTATCTGTTTATCTACAGTTGGACCTAGGAGGGTTCAAAACACTTTGGAAAATCGATTATTATGTGTTAATTCTTACACTGTCTATTAAAAATATTAATTAACAACTATGTGATGCTTTTACTCCAAATAGATGTATATAACCATAAAGAAGAAAATGGTGGCATTTTCACAAAAATTGTAGAATTAGGTTGCAGAGATAATTATAATAATTCCAGAAAATCTATCTGAAATGATTATTACTACATATAAATCACATAAAAACTGAGAAGAGATTATGTGTGATTAAGGTGTCTAGGAAGAGTAAGGAAAAGGAAAAATAGTAAACAATGGAGAGCAAACACAAACAAAATTCAAGAAACTTTTGTATGATATCATAATGAAGCATCATTTTGTAAAATGCATATATTATAATAATAAAAATCACAAGAGAAAAAATACAGGAAAATAATTCCTTAAGACATAATAGTGTTATTTCAAGCTCATATTTTTTAAATTTCAGAAATTTTCATTGAATCTATAAATTCTGTACCAAGTAAATCTGAAAAGTACAAAAATATGCAAACAGAATAGATAGGCTAATTTCATATTTAATACAATAAATTTTTGCAAGTGATCTGCATATAAAACTAGCATAGATATTCACAAATCATAAAAATAAACAATTTAAGTAAACCTATGTGAATGCTAAAATTTCTAGACTTCGTAAGACTTGGGGTGAATCTTAGTGTAATCTCTAGACAATGACAATAATAAGCCAATGAAGAAAAATCGATAATATCAAATGTGTTAATTAAGCAATGAATGATATCAGAAATTTTTAGAACATACATGTAATTTTATTTGCATATGTAAATATTATCAGTGAATTCATTTCTATTTCACTATGAATTAAAAACTCATCAGGGATAAAGCCTTTTCAAAATGTTTTAAAAACTAATTTGTTGCTGTCAGTGACAAGGAGTATGTGTCAAAATTCTCTAGCTTAAAAGCAAAAGTTGTGAGAGGAAAGAGACATGGAAATGGAAATCTAGGTACCAGATTAAGAACAGTGATAAGGGGAAGTGCAGTAGTGTCATATACAGCTTGGACTTTAGATTTACCCTAGATATTTTCAACTGCGTCCATGTTCCTCTTACTTTGGAAATCACATGCTGAAAATATAATGCTTTACCAGTCAAATCTATTTTGATCAAACTGTATGTATTTAACCAGTAAACCCTCTTTAGTCATCTAAATTTGCTGTCTAAAATTATTAGCATCAATATGGTTAAAATAGTTTTATGTGAAACAAATGATTTAGCAAAAGATCAGAAATTAATATCTTAGCAAACCAGGGAAATCTTTACAGGAAATGATTGCTATAAATTTCATAGACTACATTATCATTACATTCATATGAGTATTATATAATAGGAAACAGCACACCATTCAGGATATTCAAACAATAATTGCTAAATGATGCTTGATAGTAATAAGGAACAGAGCTGCATTTATAGTCTTCATTACAAACATTCAGTGCAATATGGATAGTGAAGATATCTTGAGCCCATACTACTCAATGATTTTTAACAATCTGGTATAGAGCATCTGGAGACTTTACATTGTATTTCACTCTTATCCAATGCTTAAAATGTGGCAACATAGAATATTGGAGAAACTGGTACCTGAGGATCATCTGGAATTATTTGACAAAACACTGCAGTAATTCTATAATGGTGTAGGAAGTAATGGCATATTCTTCATGTAGCATTCATCCAAAATTTATATTCCAACACATTATAACCTTGAAATTATACTAATCTTGGTACATCAAAATGCACTGCAATGTCTGTGTATTGGAAGACACTTTTTGACTTACTGGCTAGAGACAATTATTTTAAGATATTAATTTTGCTGTCCACATAGTACCTTTATTATTTTATATTTTTCAAGTATGTACTAAGTAGAAGATAAAAACATATTTTGTATGGTAAAATATGGCAAAATAATGTTACCCATTATTGATCATTTGCATGCATTATTAATTGTTTATCCTGAGTTCAGTTTTGAAAGTTATTTCTTATTCTTTTTAAGGTTTTTTTTTGCAGTGTTGGATATTATCCAACTCACAGCCCCACACATGTTAAACAACAATCAATAATAAGCCAAATCTCCAAAATGTAAATGTTTTTCTTTTTCCCTTAGTGCTAGATAATTGACAGTAACAATTTATAATAATATTTTCTTTTTTCCTTGAAATCATTCTGCCTTTCTAAGTTAATCTCTTCAGTATCCAAATTTAACTGGTGGACAGACAGATTATCTGATCCAAAAAGAAAAATCAGTGAACACTGTTTAGACAAAATTATATTATAGACAATTCTGTCCTAATAGACAAGTATGGTACAAAGAAAGCTACATTTCTAGAAGTCACACTATTCACATGAGAAAAAGGAATATTCCCTACAAAAGGGCACATACCTTAAAGGTAAACAAACAAGTGTCAGTTAATTTAAAAGAAATGAAACATTATTTGATTATATATCTTGATGATAATCTGGTAAACTCTAGATCCATAACAAGAAAAGCTTTGAGAATTTTACAAGCACATGGAAAGTCGAGAACTTACGTTTGAACACAGAGGGTCGAAAGGCTAATATTTAAGAAAATTTAGATTTATCTTGACATAAATGAAAGTGAGGAGACAGTTGTTCCAAATCCATGAAATTGTACAAACACAATGGCAAGAGGGAAATGTATAGTTGCATGTACTCATTAAAAATAATAAAGATCTATAGGACCGTATGTCCCCATTTGGCTAAGAGAACATTATAGAAGGGGCAGAAATACTGTGAGAAACAGAAATTTTGAAGGACTGCTGCAAAATACTATCTTCTTCACATTCATGACAATTGCACTCATGAATTCAGAGCATCTGTGGTTGCCTGCCCAAGAATCACACAGGACAATGCTAATCAAAATACCAATATACATGATGTAGGCTCATAATATCCAATGCCTACCTTGAGGAGCTTTTATAGTTGAAGGTTGCTGGGATGAGTAGAATCAGTTTTCTTCAAGGAAGTGTCCCTGGTAGATTGCCCTTACTCCATTGGATGACCCTATACCCTTGCACAAATAGACATTCCTTATTGGACTCAATAGAGTACAAAAAAAAGTGACATATTAGTGGGATGAGGATAGGATGAGGGGTCAGGAATTTGAGAGGATTTGGAAAGGCAATGGGGGCTTGATATGATCAAAATGTGTTGCATGTATGTGAAACAGCAAAGAATGTCTCTAATTTTTAAATGATAATAATAATCATTGGGTTTTTATTATTATCATTTTGAAGAGGACATTCAAGCAACATAACTGATTAAAAACGTGACTTTGCAATTCAGAGTTTCAATTCAGAGTTTCAAACCACAGAAATAACAAGATCTTTATGTGAAATGTTATAGCTTGTACTATTTGTTGATAATAATAGTCAATAACTTTCTTTTGAAACTTCATTATACAGATTATAAAAGGAGTTAAAGAATAGAGATGTTCAGGATAAACGAGATAGACCTCTTTTAATTCCCTTGTCTCAACTCACTAGGTAAATAGTATGGACTCCACACTTGTCTTTATCTCTCCCTTTTCCAACACTCTGCATCTCCATTGGGTTGATAAACCCTCCTACTGATACTGAATAGTTTTATAAGGGATATTTGGATCACTTGTTTATACATAGCATGCTTTATCCTCCCTGATCTAATTTATCCTCTTTCTATTTGGCTTTACACAGTAATAAACACAAGAACAGAAAGGGTAAGTGACTAACTGGAAATATTTATAAACATAACAATGATATCATTGTTTAATTCACTGCACATTTAAGGGACACTCCACATGAATCCATTAAAGGTCTTATGACATTGCTGTAGTCTATTCTTTACTGATCAATTCAAAGTAAGAATATTGGCATGCTAGAAAACATCATATAAGTAAATTAATTCAAGTGTAGAGAAACAAATACTATATAACTAAACTCACATGTAAAACATTAAGTTTGATTTCATTGAAACTAGAGTAGAGTAATGACTTAGGGACTGATGATTAGGGGAAAGGGAAAAGAAAAGATAAGTGGATATAATGTTTCAGTTCTGTAGGAACAACTCCAAGAGTGCTGTTGCTCAGTAGAGTGACTACAGAGACAGTAATAGTGTGAAATTTACAAAGCTAAAAGAAAGATTTTCAAACATTTTACCACAAAGAAATTTCATGTTTGAAGATATAAAGATGTAGATAGTATAAAGATATGAGCTATTTAGATTTGAACAATGTATACATACTTTAAAATTATATGACATTCCATTAATATATTCATTTTCATGCTTATGTGCATCAGTTAAATATTACACATGGTGCATCATGGGAGATGACAGGTTAATGTTGCTATTATACACTTTCATTGTTCTGCAATGAAAAAACTGAATGTGGCATCATCCCTATGTCAGTTCTGATAAAAAGAACACCTGTATAGCCTGATTATGTAAAGATATCTTAAACCTCAATTGTGAAGAGATAAGATATTGACTGCTGAGAATATGTCTTTCTTAGACAGCCATATGTTACATCAAGATGAAATCCCCATTACTAACATGTTGCAAAACTATTTTAAACAGGCATTTTCAGGCTATCTAATGAAATCTCTGAGAACATTAGTAAAAACAAGCAAGTACCTTAAGAAATAAGTGAGTATATCTCAAGTAATCAGCTTGATGGCTTTCTGTTTTTCTACGCTTATCTGTGCAAATATGATAGCCCACAGAAATTGCTTAAGTAAAGAAATGCAACAGAATCTTAAACTAATGGGCATAGTGTGCTATGCTTTAACTTAATGATGTGGCACTTCTTGGGCTATCCCACTTTATATGTAAATTTCTATAACCCTTGCAAATGGAAAATTTCATCTAGACTCTACAGCATCATTGTGCAGCATAAAAATTATATCAAAATGGTTTTTCTTGATGACATGCATCCATTAGGAGAAGACCATAAAATGTTATACACATACTTCAGTGTGCTAGGTGATGATTTTTCCAGACAAGCTAATGTGCTGTGCTGAGTGGAAAAGGAGTAATACTGTTCAAAGGAGCAAAATGATCTGAGTGCCTTTTGTGCCAAGAAGATCTCTCAACAACCACAATAAACTGTCTATAAATGAAATTCTTAAGGTATTCCCTTGAGAAACTTAAGTTTAATGAGATAAATTTAATATTTATATTTTGGTGGAAAATATATTGATGAAGACAGAATCTTCTAATATATACATATTATAATATGACCATCTGATGATGGTGAGTGATTCCAAAATTGACATTATAACTTGAGTTAGTTTTACTTTGAGCAATTAAATGTTTTAGATACCCAAGGCATCACCTTATGGAGCCTCGGGGTAGTGAGGAGAGGCATGGACCTGACTAGGCTCAGTGTGCCAGGCTCTGCTGACTCCCCATGGGAAATCATAATTTGGGGGATGTGGGGATGTGGGTTTGCTAGGGAGGGAAGGCTGGAGGGTGGGAGGAGGGAGGAGAGGGGGGATCTGTGGGTGGTATGCAGAGTGTGTAGAAAATTTCTTAATAAAGAAAAATGAAAAAAAATGATAAAATATAGAAGAGCCATATAATTTTACTGACATTTTAGGTTTTTCTTGCAAGGAGTCTGTAAATGGCAGCAACCAATAAATGATTCTGGAGAAAAGGGGGAAAATAAAGGTTTTGGATACTGTTCCAATTTTATGCTAATGTAAGAAATGACATATATTCAATCATGTTTTCCTGTGATTAAGAATATTGTCATATATATTCCAATACAATATTTAAATAAGATGAACCCTTTAGGGTTTGATAATCCTAGAAATTTAGAAATAATTTTTAGTTAAATACATGACAAAAGGTTGCAATTTAAAGAAAAAAAGGTTCAAATATTATCTGTAGACATATTCAGGCTGAGAACCTGTGATTATATCACAAGGTCCAGCTCCGATAATGTTCTAATTGATGAAGACTTAAGCAAAGTTTGATAATGGGATAAATTAAGTCTTTAGAATATAATATTTGTTTATAAGTACAAACTTAATAAGGTTTGAAAATAAATTAATTTTGAAAAAAAGTGACAATTTAGCAACGTATATGTTGACATATATATATATATACATATACAATTATACCTCTGAAAAGCAGTATATGTATTTGTATCACTTATATAAATGATACAGAAGATAAATATTCTCTTTACAAACCAGTTCCAGGCTGCAAAATCCTCATTGTCACATAACAGAGACTAGATAAATAAAAATAGAAGAGTGAAGTATATCTCTAAACATTTTTCAAAATAGTATTTCAAAGACAGTTTATAATGAAAGAAAATGAACTGAAACCAAAATAAATATCATAAAGACGATTACACCCAAAAATATAGCAAAATCAATACATACCATGCATATCTTTCTGGTTCTGGGTTACCTCACTCAGGATATTTCTCTACTTCCTTCCATTTGCCTGCAGGTTTCATGAAGTCATTGTTTTAACAGCAGACTAGTCCTCCTTTGTATAAATGTACTACATTTCCCTTATACATTCTTTGCTGGATCTGAGGGAGATATGGGTGGGCACTGGGAGGAGAGGAAGGAGGAAAAACTGTGACCAGAATGCATTGAAAACAAAAAGACAAGAAAATGAAAGTTCTTTTAATGCTAATTGTATCAATGAATACTTTACAAGTATAAGTAATGGCTTTGTTTAAAAGTTAAATTTGGATTTGGTGTTGTCAAAAAGTTAGGTATGATTGGCTATATGAGTGAAAATTCACTGCAAAACATCACTCATTGAAAACAGACATAAAAATAGACGAGATTTCAAAAAGGAATTGAGTCATACTTTGAAAATGACAGAAGATAAAAAAGCTTAGATAGATGCTACATTTCCACACATCTAAATCATTTGAAAAAAAGCAGAATGAGAAGCCATAGAAAATGAAAATGAGATATATAAGTTGACAGATAATAATGGAAAGTGTGCCACAATCCTACAGTTGAAACTGAACCATTATGAAAACAATAAAAATTCATAAGATCATGCACAGAGATATATGACGAATATACAAATTACAAAAGCGCTGAGAAAAAGATCAGGAACAAAACACCTTTCCTAATAGCCTCAAATAACATAAAGTATCTTGGGATAGCACTAACCAGGGAAGTGAAAGACTTCTATATCAAAAATATTAAGATACTGAAGAAGATATAACAAGATTGAAAAAATCTATAGTGCCCATGGGTTAGTGTAGTAAAAATGGCCAGCATACCAAAAGAAATCTACAGATTAAATACAATTCCCATTTAAAGTTCAACACATTCTTCACAAAACTTGATAAGACAAATTTCTGCTTCATATGGAAACACGGCATGGTATAGGCACAAAAACAGACATGTTGATCAAAAGAATCAAATTAAAGAAACACTCATAAATCCACACATCTATGGACACCTGATTTTTAATAAAGAAGACTGAAATATACACTGGAAATAAAGACAACATCTTCCACACATGGTTCTGATCAAACTTGATGGCTGCTGTTAGAAGAGTGGAAATAGATCCATATTTGTCATCATGCACAAAACTTAACTGCAAGTGGTTCAAAGACTTCAACATAAAACCAGATATACTGACTTTGAAGGAAGAGAAGATGGGAACAGTCTTGAACTCATTGGTAAAGGAAAATAGTTTCTGATCGGAAAACAATTAGTACAGGCACTAAGAACAATTACTAAATGAGACTTGATGAAATTAGAAATCTTCTGCATGACAAAGGATAGTGTCAGTCAGACCTACATGATGTTGATAAAATGATTTTAATCAGTGACATATCTTATAAAAAGAGAACATCATATATATATATATATATATATATATATATATATATATAAAGTCAAAGATATTGGATATTATTGGATATTAAAAACCCATTTAAAATTGGAATAGAGATCTACAAAAGACTACACAAAAGGCTAAGAAACACTTAAAGAAATGTTTAATATCTTCATCATCAAAAATCATAAGTATTTGAGATTCCATCTTATACTAGTCAGAATTACAAAAATCACTAAAACATGTGACAGCTCGTGCTGGTGAGAATGTGGAGTAAGAGTGGAATGATGTAGAGAAATCTTCTATTGCTTATAAAACTGCAAACATATACAGTCTCTATAGAAATCAGTGGGGCAGATCCCTTGGATGATGGGACTTGGTCTATTTCAAGACTTCGATATACAACTCTTGGGCATATTTCCAGATGAAATCTACCCCACTACAGAAACACTTAATCAACTCTGTCCATTGCTGCCCTATTTATAATAATCAGAAATTGGAAACAATGTAGCCATCCTTGAACATAATAATGGATAAAGGAAATGTAGTACATTTACACAATGGGGGGTATTATTCAGGTATTAAAATAAATGAAAAAAATGAAATTCATAGGTAAATAAACTGAATTATTAAGAATTATCCTGAGTGAGATAATCCAGACCCAGAAACACAACTATAATGTGTATTTTGCTTATATATGGATATTAACTATGAAGTCAATGATAACCAAGCTATAATCTGTAGAACCATAGAAGTTAGGTATAGTAGAAGTTACTGAGGTGGGGCAGATAGGTATCCCTAGGAACGATGAAAAGAATGTATAGTTAGGGATGGATGGATGGACAGAGTGAGAAGATCAAGTGGGCAGAGGGAGTGAAGTGGGGTAAAAGTGAGAAAATACGGAGACACACAAATAAATTTATGGACATCTGGGAAGTAGTGTGATGTGGTGGTTTGGATGGAAATGCACCCCTAGGCTCACAGGGAATGGCACAACTAGTAGTTGTGACCTTTTTGTAAAAGGTGTGACATTTCAGAAGCTCAAGCCAGGCTCAGTGGCTATCTTGCTCTTCCTGCTGCCTGCTGATCCAGATGTCGAACTCTCAGTACCACATCTGCCTGTGTGCTGTCATGCCTCCTGCCATGATAATAACAGATTAAAACTCTGAACTGTAAGCCACCACCAATTAAATGTTGTCTATCCTATATGTTGCCAGGATCACAGTGTCTCATAACAGCAATAAAACCTGAACAAAGACATATGGAAATCTAATGTAGTAGAAATTTCCTACAATACATACATATGGGAAGGAGATCAAAGTCAAATTGCTAAATCATTGGGCAGATTTAGGCCAAAATGACCATCTTTTGTCACAAAATGAAGGTTCTGAGATTGTGTTACATCCAATTGGGTTGTTGGCCTAAGGAGTCTCAATGAAACCCCTAAATCACCCAGGCTGTTATCAAGAAAAGATTGTAGGTTTTTCTCCCCAGAATGACAGCAAGTCCCTATTGCTGACACCACCTACACAACTCACTGAATTTGAAGAAATTGAGCTGGTACCTTCTTTGAGCCCTTATTCCCATGCGCTAGGGTCTTTTGTATGAAGATACTTTGCAGATACCAAAGGAGGAAAATAATAAGTAAGCTACCCACAAAACCTTGGATGGGCAATGGTGTTCTGTCTGCAAGATGTGCTAGTGCAACATTGTCATCAAGCTTTTGGGAGTAACCAACCAATATCGGATTTGACTTAAGGCCCACTCCACAAGAGAGAAGCAATACCAAACACTGCTAGGGTGGCCAGTACCTATGGCAAGATAGTGCAGGGATGTAGAGAAAAAACACAGTACTAACATTCTACAAAAATGTAGCAATAAATTGATTCCTAATGACATTCTGCTATATTTATAGATCAGTTCTCTGCTCCACCATGATCAGAGAAGCTTCCTCTTACAGCAGATGTGAACACATATAAAGACTGTCACCCAGTCAATTTAGAGAGACTGAGAAAACTTGGAACACTCAGCCCAAATGGAATGTCTCTATCAAATCCCTCCCCTTAGGGCTCAGTGAACACCGAAGATGAGAAGATGCAAAAAAGTAATAGAGAGAGGGGACGGAGGATGCCAAATAAGCAAGGCCCTTTAAGTCAACATGATCCATGTACTATGAACTCAGAGAGGCTTACTCACAAGCAGCATACACAGGGTCTGCCACTCTCTGCACTGACGCGGTTCCAGACCTGAAAGAGCTTCACACATGCCTCTGTCCTTAACCCAGAAGCAAGCTCTAACTGTTAACCATTTGCAAATAGAAATTTTGATTCCTACTAAGAGTCTCACTGGGGAAACAAATTACTCTTAAGGATACACTCCATCCTATGATTCATGAGGATGTTTATTTGTTCAGGTGCCAACTCAAGTACTATATCTCTGTAAATTTAGTATATATAGTTGTTAAAGTCATGGATACCTAATGTGAAGTGTTGAAAGAACTGACATTCCACTGTGACTTAGGTCATTTAAGAGCAACTTCTTTTTTTCACATCACTATGTTTCACTTCACTAGCTCACGCAGTCAGATGTAAGTTTGGTAGGACTATAATGGTGGCTCAGCAATAAAACACTTGTGATGTATGTATCACAATTTTAGCATCAATATAAAAGCAAGGCTAGTGTGATGGCCTGCCTGTAATCTCAGCACTCAAGAGGCAGGGAAAAAAAGGTCCTGAAGAATGTTGGCTACATAGATCAGCCATGCATGTGAACTCCAGTTTCAGCAAGAAACTCTGTCTCAGTAAATTGAGTGTAGAGTGATCAAGAAGATACTCAAAACAGACATGTCTCCCACCATATGCACCTATTCTTATGAAAAGAGGCATTCACACATTCAAGCGCACTAATGTACATACACATGCAAAAGCAAAACATATTTTGTGAGATCATTATATCTGTAGAATATAATTGTGCAAAAGTCTACCTATTACCAAAAATACTTGGAAATATTTTGTTTTTGATTTTTTACTCTAAGTTCCACAAGGATTATATAGAAATTTTAATGAATATCATAATTAAAAATGTCAAATGAAATTACTGAGGAATATTAGAGAGAAAAAAAATTTGATCAAGAAAAGAAAAAAATTAGTGTGTAAATTTATATTGTTCAGTCTTAAGTGCATATTATAGAAGATTTAATTTTTACATGATGTAGCTAAGCATGTTCCATACATTTGAAGGTATTTTAGGCACTACATGCCTGGTCAATTACCCACTACTGTGATTTCAATAACTGTAAAGATTACATTAAATTTTATTTCTTATGTCAAAGGCAAACACAGATTGGACAAATGACATGAGAGTTTATCTTAGAGGCAACAGTGACTAAATGCACAGAACCACTAGTTTTGCCCTCTCCCTAAACACAGGGCTACTGTAACATGTCAGCAACGATACTAACCATGTCATTATCTTTTTCTATTGAGAAAAATTTCATTGTTTTCTCTGAGGGGAATGAATTTTGTTTAAGGAAAGTACATTAGGGTCTCTAAAGATGTATCATTGGATTAAGCGATTGTGTATGTATGAGTGTTTGTGTTTGGATACCCAGTAATAGCACAAAATGTGGGTCTTCTCTGAAAACTTTCTCCACTTTATACTGGAGATGTATTTCCAGTAATTTCCTCAACTCTTCTCAGTCATCCTGGTTTTTTGCTAAATTTCTTCAAAATTGTAAGTTAGTTCTTGGATAACGCTCAGCTTCTATGTCTCAAGATGTTCATGTTTACTCATCACTGCTAATTTTCAAACCACAGACCATCTATAGAATATCAGGAAATCCTTCTGGATAGGTTAGACTCAGCTTTCTGTTTCTGTTTGATACTTTCTCACCAGTTTGAAATCTTCTTCAGATAACTGATGTGCTTATAATAAAATAATTCACATAATTTTTAAATACCTATCATTGTATAATGGGCCTTGAACCATGACAGTTGTGATTATATTTTATCTGTTCTCTATCAATCATACTTCTAGTATATATGTGAAATGATTTCAGGCCATTGTTTGATAAGGAAATTTAAAATAAAGTCAGTAGCTTTTAGGAAGTAATAAAAAATCAAAGTCAAACACTCTTGGTAAGATAATGAAGAATAGTTTGCAATGAAATGACACTTTTATTGTGGTATATAACCATTTTTCCCAGTAATGCAGCATTCAGTTATGCCTCTATGCTGAATGCATGCAAGTCTCAACATAGTAAGGAGTATATTCAAACGTTTTGAAAAATTGAATTATTAATATAAGTGACTTCATGATATAGAGGAATGAACTCTGCTTTTAGAAGTATAAGTCTGTAGCCATAAATTAGACCTAGGCTGTTGAAGAAAGCACTTATACCTTCTTTGCTTCAGTACACACATTTACATGATGAAAAGTGTCTACTCTTACTCTGTTTATAAAATCTGTTGCAACAGGCTTTGCAGTGCATGAATAAATCAGCTTAAGGCAATACATCTAAGCATTGGTACTGGTCTCCCTCTATTATAAGGACACAATAATTTCAGTGTAGGTCATTTAAATGTGATTAAAGCCATAAGCTATTGTTATTTCTGGTTTCATCTCAGTGATACAGATATCTGGAAAGAACAAATCAGCTTCCCTTAACAAAGAAAGCTCATAGTATGAAGTCTTTTCACGAACCCGTCGGATAATTTATTTTGTACAGGAAACCACCAAGAAAACTGGACCAGAAACTAAATGACATATATATCCTGTGTGAGTGTATAAGATTGTCTCATGTACTCGCCTGCACCTGACTATACTTTAGACTTCTAAAAAAAAAAAAAAAAAAAAAAAAAAAAAAAAAAAAAAAAAAAAACTGCCCTTGGCTTCCATATTCTGTAGATACGTAGTTTATTCAAACAACACCATAATTATCTTTTCTTTTTCTTGCCGATGTAAATATTTGAAGACATCGATGAGCACCTTTATAAAGTGGCAGGGAGATTTATCTAATTCACAATTAAAATTGGGCAATTGTTTTCTACTCTGAGGAATATAGGGACCTCCACATAGGCAACCTTGTCACACCAATGACACCTCCTGTTTATGTGTCCCAGTACCTTCCATTCAGTTCAGCTCAGTGTTTACAGCCCTCCCATCTTTCCTGGAGGATATCACAAAAGTCAGAGAATACTTCTCAGGCTCATATCTGTAATTCCAAAGATGGGAGGAAAGGAGGAAGGATGAAAAGTTTGGGAACCAGGAGAAAGGAAGCTTGCTTAAGAAAATACTTCTGTTTAAATGACAGTATAGTCTTAGGGTTCTCACAATGAGTATATTACATATGTGTGAATGTTGGAAATATAATTAAATTGTACATTGATCTGATATGAATTCAGGAATAAAATACACCTGACATCTGTTATTTAATTTTTTTTTTAGTACCCAGTAGAAGAATTAGAAATAAATGATGGAGTAAACTATACTTACCATCTCAGATTAAACTCCAGTGGGGGATGTCATTAGTAATTCTCATATATAGAGAGTAATTCTCATATATACAAAAGAACATTACAACTACAAGTATTAATGCATAAGAATAGAATATAAATGAAATAAAGATCACTAAACTCAGCCGGGCAGTGGTGGCGCATGCTTTTATGCCAGCACGTGGGAGGTAGAGGCAGGTGGATCTTTGTGAGTTCGAGCCCAGCCTGGTCTACAAAGCAAGTTCCAGGAAAGCTAGACTTACACAGAGAAACTCTATGTAGAATAATAAAAAAGTCATTAAACTATATTCTGAGAAAGTTATCATGTATATGAATTCATATAAACAACAATTGGCTCAGAATTAATTTCATAGTTATTTTCTGAGACCACCTAGATTCACCAGTTACTCCATTCCCAAAAGCAAATACATTCAGAGAAAATGGTTGACCAATAAAAGTATTTCTAAATAAGAGAACTGAACTTTTTTTAAGCTAAATTTAATATGGAACTGCAGAATTGAACCTAACTGGAGTTAACTGGGAGTGCAAGAAGGTCATGGAGGTATGCCAGAATCACGTAGGCCTCCTGAGGAACAAAGCTGTAAAAGATTTAACCGAATAAATAATGTTACTGATTATAATACAAACAACATAAATATTTATAGCTCTATGTTGATAGAAATAAATGATTTAATACCTTGGTGAATATTGAAGAAGTTACAAACTACTCTTAGAACTCCAAATATTATGTTAAGATTAAAAGAAAAAAAATACCCCTATTAGCCAATCAAAATAATTACTGTAAGTAAAATCCACACAGGCTTAGGGAAAGTAAAGGTCATATTTCCAGAAGAGGAATCACCACAAAGCCTCATATTGTGCCTCCCAAAATCGCCACTCTGTGGTTTTTAACAACTTTGTGTCATCCATCTCTAATAAATATAGAATTAATTTCTCCCATTGAGTGTGGTTTGGTTCTTGTAATGTACTTTTAATTGTGCTTTCTTATAACTTTCTTGATAATTTCCAATAATACATTTTGATCATATTTATCCCCCATCCCCCACCTGCCCTCCAGTTTCCAAACTTCTTACCTACTCTCCTAAGTTTGTGTCTTCTCCTTTTCTTAACCTATCAAGTCAAATATATGCAGTACCCATATGCTTTTGAAAGTGTGGCCATGCATTAGAATGTGGTCAATCTACCAAGGGAAACAGCTTTAAGGAAAACTGATTCTCACATTTCAGCAGTTACCAGTTATCCATAGCTCTTCAGTTAGTGGTGGGGTTTATTGTACACCTACCCTTTTTATGCTGTGATTCATAGGATTGAGCACATGCAGATCTTACGCCACAACTGTAAGTCTTCTTTTTTTTACAAATACATTGTTATGCCAGGAAATCATTCTCATGCCACAACTGTAACTCTTCTTTTGTACAAATACACTGTTATGCCAGGAAATCATTCTCCTTGTAATCACCTGCAACCTCTGGCTCTTAAAATCTTCTCACTCCCTCTTCTAGATTAATCTCAAGGCCTTGAGATGTGGGCTGTATTATTTTTGTCCCATGTAGTCCCGTGAGAGTTCTGTAATATTTCTTCTGTAAACTTTGACCAGTTGAGGACATCAATGTTTTTTGCTATTTACTACATAGAGAGATGACTAATCTGTGGGTATAATGACTTGTCAAGAGAATCAGGTTAATACTGTGGCCTTTTAGTAGAATTTAAGTAGCAGTTTCTTCCTTAAGGACTGTGACTTGTCTTAATACAGGCTGCTGTCCCTGATAATCATCAAGTATGGGTTTCATCTTCACTAGCCAACCTTAAATCCAATCAGAAAGTGGTTGGTTTCTGTTAAAAAACCACTTCAAATAAACACAATGGATGGAGAGAAAATAATCTGTTTACTTTTAGAAACCTGGAAAATATGAGTATCTTAAGTAAGTGACCAATGTTGTCGTCACTACTAATGTTATATTATCACATTATATATACTCATTTTTCCAGCAACATATTATTTGTGATATTCTTTACCGAATACAGCCAGCCACACTTAATCATGACTAAGGAAAAATGTACAACTAAAGAAAGAATTATTCTACAAAAATATTGACCAAAACCTTCTAAATTTTAACAGTATTAACTGTGAAAAATGAAGACCATGTGAGGGGTTGAGGAGGTTCTGGAAACACGATGGCTGAAGCTACTTGACATCTTTAGTTGGAGTCTTCAACTAAGTAAATAAGTATGGGAGTTCTTAGTGGAAAAATTCTAAAGTCTGATTAAGTAGAGATATTGATTAATAGATTATATCAAAATTAATATTTGATTTTCACAAATGTGTTGCTATTTTCTCAAACAATAAAATCACTTAAGGGGTAATTTGGAATAGCATTATTTGAGAAAGTTTTGTGTTATCTTGAAAGTTTGGTGTTAACTTATTTTCAAACAAAAATTAAATTAACTATATAACTATGTAACTATTTCATAGAAAATGTGAATGGAGCCTTATAATAAGGAGTTATAGCAAAAATATATGAGAAATACGTGGGTTAATGATGCTGATTCAATTTAAAATGCCAACAGATTTTCAATTCTGAGAAGATTCTGTTGGCCAAAGGGTTCCCATGGAAACCCACAAACAACCGAGGCTATTGGCAAAGATATTGATTGCCCTCCACAAGGCCCTATTGTTGAAGATAACACCTACACGACTCACTGAACATGAGATGTCGAGCTGGTGCCTATGTAGAGCCTTTACTCCTACGGACTACTACTCACAGTACTGGAAGGTACTCTGCATTGTACCAAGGCAGAAAAGTACACACCAACCCAGCCACAAAGCAGCCTTCCATCTAAAAGAGTAACCTGCCAGCAGTGTATTTTATTTGTTCAACCAGCCCTTCCTTTATATAATTTGTCACTAGGTATGAGGAGAATTATAGCCATCTTCAGCCATTTCTAATCGGAACCTATTTTTTTCTTTAGGCTACATTGCTTTAGTTTCACTTGTTTAATTCTAGTAACCATGGACTTTTACCCCAGTTCTATCAGGCTTCTTTAATGGCATTCATTATGTTTGTTCAAAAAAGAAAGAAACCCCATATTTAAATGTACTTTTGACTTAGGGTGAAATTACTGAACATTGTAATTATTTTAAAGTTTAAAACTGGATTTTTATTGGATGACAACACTACATTTAAAGGTCTCTGTAATACTCTTCTAGCCCACAAACTGAATGGCTCTATCTTAACTATGCACTGCGAGTTTAATTGCAGTGATTGATAAACCTTGTCACTTTGTATTTATAAACCTGCTATTTTCAGGGTTACATTTATTGCCTGCCTTTTTTCAAACTGCCATTTCATATGAGCAGTTTAACAAGTGTTAAATTTCAGAGACAGATAATAGATAATTACAAACGTTTAAATGATGGATGTTAATTTGATTCTAATAAATGTCAGGTAAATTAAGGTCATGTCTATAGAAGACAGTGATTCTAAAGCAAATTCCATTATTAGATAATAAATATGTCTCCACTCTTACAACCTACCACTATAACAGTCTCCTCAGAAACTAATATGGCATTTAAATAAGTGTTATGAATAACTATATAGTCCACACTGCTCATATGAAATGACATAAGCTTGAAAAACAAGTTGAATACAATATTCTAAAATAATAGGACAAAAATATTGACATAATCTATGTTCTAAACTTATATTAATTTAAAAACTGCACAATAGTAGACAAAGGTTAAGGACTATTAATTGCCCTACTTTACCAACAAGTAGAATTTGTCTCTAAAATCAATAGTCAACGGCTGGTGTGTAACATTCATTTGCAATTACCTTCAGTGTAGATGAACTTCTAAATAACTTATTAAATAAGAAACACAGAGCCAAATACAGAGGTAATAGCCGAAGAGTTCAGAGTGAATAGCTTACCACAACCAGTAGCTTCCACAGAGAGAGAGCTTCTTCCTGTCTAAACTGTGCTTTTATTACTTTCCTGTTCTGCCTTCCCATTGGCTCTAAGCCCAGCCACATGACTTCTTTGTCACTGCCTGTCTATACAGACCTCCAGATCTCTATGGCTGGCACTGGGATTAAAGGTTTGTGTCACCATGTTTGGCTATGTCCTTGACCACACAGAGACCCTGCTTGCCATGTGATCAGATTATGGGCATGGGCTACCACCACCAGACTTCTGTTTATCCCTTACTGACCTCTGATCTCCAGGCAAACTTTATTTATTAACATACAAAAAAATCATATTTCAGCACAAATAAAGTATGCCACATTTCAGGTTAACCAATTTCTTAAGAAGACTTAAATGAAGTAAACAGAATTTCTATACAACGTACTATATTCTGAAAATTAGGGTACAAATTCTTGACTATTGCAGAAAATTACAAAAATGTTTGGAAAATGCTAAGGAGAAAATAATAGAAATTGTATTCTATCCTTTATTTGATGTTTCCTTATATGTTTAAAATATGTCAGATTATGGTTTTGGATAATTTTAAGAACACATTAATAAAGAAAATTGGATAAAGAGAGAGATATTGAGAAAATGGGGAAGTATCCAAGCAGAAACAGAAGGCAGCAAAGAGAAATAATACATGATGATGAGGAGTGCATGTGGAAGGAAATGCCACACCATGTTGCTTCTCTAGTAAGTCAAGCAGTAGTTACTAGAAAATGTGCACCGGATTCTCCATTCATTTTTATCCCTTATGCTTGAAGCAGATAATCTTCCACATCCTACTACTTAGCTCAGATAACATGCCTTAAGGATAGTCATTAAAAACCTTTATTTAGGACTTAAGTGTACATATCAAAATGCTAAGTAAAGGGTGTTTGTGATGATTGTTTTGGAACATACAAATATATTGTCATGGGAAATTTTAATAATTTCTCATTTTATAATTTGAAGGGTTTAGACAAGGCAAAACTTTACTACATGACCAAGTGGCACTGCTTACTGAAGTGGAAAGGCAAGCATGTAGGTGCAAGTTTCTCTCCCACCTTCCCGTCCCCAAATATCCAGCAGCCACTTCACAAATTATTGACTTGGAGGCTTAATATTACTGATAAATGCTCAACCAGTAGCTCAGGCTAATTACTAACTAGATCTTACACTTAAACTAACCCATAATTCTTATCTATGTTTAGCCATGGGGCTTGGTACATTTTCTCAGTTCTGCCTTCACATTTTGCTTCCTCTGTGTCTGTGTCTGTCTAGTGACTCCTGACTCAGCCTTCCTCTTCTCAGACTTCCTGCCTGGCTACTGGCCAATCAGCATTTTATGAAGCCAGTGTACAAAAGCATTATCCCGCCTAGTGGAGGTGGCTCACGCCTTTAATCCCAGCACTCCAGAGGCAGAGCCAGGCGAATCTCACTGAGTTTGAGGCCAGCCTGGTCTAAAGAGCAAGATCAAGGATGGGCACCAGAGAAACCTTGTCTTGAAAAACCGAAAAAAAAAAAAGCATTATCCCACAGCAGCTGTTCATTTTCTTAAAAAAAAAAGTTTTTATAATACAAGAAGATAGCCACACTTCTCTGTGGATGTTAACCAAGCAATATAACGGTAACATTTCCAATTTACTAAATAATTATTGTTCTAGCAATAATTGGTGGTAGTAGATTATTCTCTAAGGTCTGTGATGTCATTACCCCACAGAAATATAATTAAGTTTCCAATACTGGGCATGATTTCCCTCTTTGAGTAACTTAAGTCAAATTAGAGATCTGTTAGTTGCCATCACACTGACATATGTTTGCCAGTTATTGTAATATATATATATATATATATATATATATATATATATATATATATATATATCCTGCCATGCTAGTAATTGTCATAGTTCATAGGTACTGTAACTGGATAGAACAGTTTAATTGCTCTCCTCCTTTGGCAGATTTACTAGTATTTTTTGGAACCAATTTATTGATCCAGAAATTGACCAAAGGAGAGAGGCTTTCATGTCTGATGCAGCTTGAATCATTTGAGTCCTATATCCAGAGAACTTGGTGTCTTCAGAAATAGAGACCCTCCTACAAATCCGTGAGAGGCAACCAAGTACTACATTGATAATTGACATTACTTTCGGGAGTCACTTTGATTATGCTGATCATCCATTGGAAGTATGGCTTCTTACACCTAGTACTGAGGAATTTGTTAGTGTGTGGTTCCTAAGGGAGCATTGTAAGTCTAAGTGGTTTAACTTCCTTCAATGTATGTTGTATAATTTCTAGTAAACATAAAACAATGGTTCCTTGAGCCTTTATCAAGCAACCTTGGCATTGCTTCTACCTCCTTCCACCATTTTTAACTGCATTGGTCTCTTTCCCTCTACATAAATGGGGCCTCTTTCTATTTTTTTTTCCATTTCATACCTCATTTCATTTGTATTTTTCTATTCCCCTCCTATCCATCCCCAGCTATATTCCCTTTTTATGTACTTTCTTGGTTTCCATGGGTACTCCCTTTTTTATACTCACATCTGAGGATTTGGAACTAGGAGTTACACACAGTTAAAAGAGATGTACCTTTTGTCTTTCTGAATCTGAGATACCTCAATATAATTATGTATAGATCTATCTATTTGCCTGTAAGTTTCATGATTTCATTTTTTTCATTTGCTGCTGGATAGTATTTATTGTGTATATGCACCACATTTCATTATCCATCCATCATTTGAAGGCTATTTTGGTAATTGCCATTTCCATCTATTATGAATAGGACAACTATGAACATTGCTGAGCAAGTATCTGTGGTAGGATGTTGAGACATTTGGGTATTTATCAAGGAGAGGTATATATGGGTCATATAGTAGGTTTAATTTTAGTTTAGTTTTTTTTTAGGATTCTTCATACTGATTTTTCTTGGTGGCTGCACCCATTTACATTCCCTTCGGCAGTGAATGAGAGCTCCTCATGCTCCACAGTCTCACCTGCATTTGTTAACTATTGTTTTATTAATAGTAGACATTCTGCCTGGCATGAGATGAAATTGCTATATTGTTTAAATTCCAATTCCCTAAATGCTAAATATTATGACACTCTTTGAAGTAAGTAGCCACTTTTATTTCTTCTATTGAGAATTCTACGTTTTGGTCCATAAAGAATTTTAATTGGGTTGTTCCTTGATTCGTTTTTTTAAAATTCTGTGTTTATTATAGATTTTAATAATCTGTCAGATGTATAGCTGACAAAGATTCTTTCCTGTTCTATGGATTTGTTCTTCATTAGACAGTTTTGTAAATGGAATCATTGTTCTATCCCATCCTGCCAACTTCCCAAATACTCACTTGAATGTTTATATTAATTATAAATAAGCTGACCAAATATAAAAATTAAAATTATAAATAAAATAAAAATTAAAAAATATAAACTCGTTGGACGATGGCTCAGGCTTATTTCTGGCTAGCTCTTACTTTTAATTAACCCATATTTTTTATCTATGCTTCGCCGTGTGGTTAGTGGCTTATTACCTCATTTTCCTTTTTTATTTAAAAGTTTTTTCACATTGTACAAGACAACCACAGTACCCCCTCCCTCCCCTCCTCCCACTCACTTCCCTCATCTACTCCTCAGAGAGGGTAAGGCCTCCCATGGGGAGTTAACAAAGTCTGGCATATTAAGTTGAGGCAAGACCAAGCTGCTCCCTCCTTTATCAAGGTTGAACAAAGTATCCTTCCATAGGGAATGGGCTCCAAAAGCTAATTCATGCACTAGGGATAAATTCTGGTTTCACTGCCAGTGGCCCTACATACTGCCCAAGCCACACAACTGTCACCTACATTCAGAGGGCCTAGTTCTGTCCCATGCAGGTTCCCCAGCTCTCAGTCCAGAGCCAGTGAGCTCCAGCTAGCTTGGGTCAACTGTTTCTGTGGGTTTCCTCATTATGATCTTGACACCTTTGCTCATATAATCCCTCCAGCTAAGACCCCGAACAACAGTGGAGAGGTTCCTTGAACTGGCCTTCCCCTGTATTCACATTGATGAATAATTGTCATCATAGAACCTTCATCTAATAACTGATGGAAGTAGATGCAGGGATTCACAGCTACCTCGTTTTCTATATGTCTTTCTTCCTCGGTGCTGACTGGCATCCACCCTGACTCCTTTCTTTTTCCCAGAATCTTCCTAGTCTGGCTCTCAAGCTCAATCTCTTCCTGCCCTGATGTTGGCCAATCAGCTTTCTTATTAACAACAAGCATAATCCACATCACTCTTTGGTTCCTAGTCTGTACAGGGAATTTCAAGATTTCTGATATTTTAATTGTCAGTTGTCAACCTTAGTTCTTTTGCAATTTGAGTTGGTCCCATCCTGACCAACAGCAGACCAGGACACAGAAAAACTTCCAGCTACAGTTTATATGTGATTTTGTGCCATAACCATATTGTTTTATTACTATATCTCTACAATATAATTTGAAGTCTAGAATAGCAATCCATATAGTATTCTTTTTGCTTAGGAATGCTTTCATTATATGGGATATTTGTCATTTCATATGTATTTTAGAATTGTTTCTTTTTTTCTTACATTTCTGTGAAGGATATTGTTAATAATTTGATTGGGATTTCTCTACATATGTAAATTTCTTTTAGTAGAATGATCATTTTCACAATATTAATACTACTGCTCAGTGAACACAGGATGCATTTCCATTTTCTATTGTCTTTATCAATCCCTTTATTCAGAGATTTGAAATTTTGATTTTAGTGATCCATCACCTTTTAATTTAGATTTATTTCAAGATATTTTATAATCCCTAGTGCTGTTATAAATAGATTTCTGTCCATTATCTGTTTTTTTCTCAGTGTTTTTGATGGTGGTGTACAAAGTAGTTCCAAAATACTTTGTTATCCCTAGTGCTGCTATAAATAGAATTCTGTCCATAATCTGTTTTTAGTGTGTTTATTGGTCATGTAAAAAGAAGTGCCTATTTTTTTCAACTATATTTTGTTCCCTGTCACTTTACTGAAATATTGTTTCTAGATGTTTTCTGGTAGCATTGTTGGCATGTCTCATGTATCATATCATCTGAAAATTGAAGTAATTTGATATGTTTTCCTATTTGTATGGCTTTAACTTATAACTCTGACCTTATTTTTCCAGTTAATACTTCCAAGATCTTATTGAACAGGAGTGCAATAGTGGACAGACATATCTCATTACTGATTTTAATGGAATTGCTCCATTTTTTCTTTTCCATTTATGATAATTTCAGCTATGTATTTGTCAAACATAAGCTTTATTGTATTGAAGTATTAACCCTTCAATCTTTCCCTCTCTACAGATCTTATCATTAAGCCATGCTTAATTTTGTCCAAGGAAAATAAGATTTTTACTTTTATTCCACTTACTTGGCTTATTATATTAGCTGACTTATGTGCATTGAACCAACCTGCATTTCTTTGTTAAAGCCAGTGCCAGGGTGGAGGATGATCTTTTTGTATGTGCTTCGATTCAGTTAGCTTTGATTTTTTTTTTCTTTTTTGAGATTTTTTTTTCCTGTATGCTCATTAGATTTGTAGTTTTGTTTTCTGATGCCTTTACCCAGTTTGGGTATTGGAGTAATACTGATTTAATAGAAGAGGTGAAATATTGATAATTCTGTTTCTATTTCTTTTTTTAAAGAGTTTTAAAAGGATTTTGTGGGAACCCACAGTCCACTCCAGCCAAGAAATGGGTAGACAAACTAGAGATCTTCACCTCTTCCCCAAACACAATCACTCAGGCTCATTCCTTGCTCTATAATAGACCACCAAAGCCAGCATCCCTCCCTCTCTGCTCTCCTCTCCAGTGGATCACATGAATCTTCCCCTCTTATCCTCCTTCCCCAACTCATTGCTTTATCTAAGCCCCTGTCACCACCAGTCTTTCACTGAAAGCCTGAAGGCCACTCTGGCCAAGGAAACATGTAACATGACTCTGGATCTTCATCTCTTCTTTCTCTAAATCTAACTCCCTAGTCCCTTTCCCTCATTCTCCTTCCTCTACATCTCTCCTACCTCTAAATCCAATCCTCTAGACTCATTTCTAGGTCTGTTACAGACAGTATGTTGTGGACTCATCTCATTCTCTGTGTTAATTCTCAGGGGACTAATCAGATATTGATAGAAGACTCTGCTTTCCTCGCTACTGTGGATCACCTGCTCCATCATAGCCAAGGCCCCATTCATGAGTGTCATATCATGATACCTAGAAACACATTTTGCCAGAAACCCCCAGTGACCACACTTAGCAGAATCTCAGTAGAATTTAGGACCAGGCAACACACAGCCACCACACCCTCCTGAGAAACAGAGAGGACAACAGAAATCAAGGAACAAAACACTCACCCAACAAGGATATGACCACATATCAGCATTTAGAATTATAGGACTCCCAATCACAGATTCCTGGACCCCAGCATAAATGATAATCAATAACAACCAAGACACTATGTCCCCATTGGAGCCTAGAAAACTGACTGCAGTAGGCTCTGAGAAATGCCACATACAGGAAGCACATGACAGGGTCTTTAAAATAGCCTTTATGAATATGATAGGTATTCTGAATGAAGAAATCAGTAAATTCCTTAAATAAATCTAAGGTAACATAAACATATAGTGAAAGGAGCTGGACAAAAAAACAATTCAAGACCTGAAAGTAGAAATGGAATTAATAAAGAAAACCCAGACTGAAAGAAACCTGGACAGAAAATAATTTAGGAATTCAAACAGGAGACCCAGAGGCAAGCCTCACACCAACAAAATAAGAGATGGAAGAGAGAATGTCAGACACTGAAGATACTTTTGAAGAAATTGGTATCTCAGTCTAAGAAAATGTAAAATTTAAAATAATTGTGGTATAACCCATCTAGGAAATTTGGTACACCATGAAAAGACCAAATCTAAAAACAATAGGAAGAGAAGTAAAAGAAACCCAGGTCAATGGCACAGAAAATATTTTCAGCAAAATCATAGAAGGAAATATTCCTATCCTAAAGAAGAAGATGTCTATCAAGGTACAAGAATCAAAGGAAAATCCACCAACATGACACTGGAATTCTTAACATTTACACACTAAACACAAGGACCAAAATGCTCATAAGAGAAACACTACTATAACTTAAATCACATATGGATCTTTATACAACAGACAGTGGGAAACTTCTATAACTCACTTTTGTAGAAAAGTCATCCAGACAAAACATAAACAGAGAAATTACTTCCTCTTTCTGCCCAGGTCTGTCACTTCCTGTCTGTTTGTACAGACCTCCAGACCTCCATGGTTAACTAGTTTTGGAATTTAAGGCATATGCCACCACACCTGGCTGTTTCCAATGTAGTCTTGAACTCACAGAGATCCAGACAGATTCCTGCCTCCTAAGTGATAGGATTAAAGGCTTGTGCAACTATTGCCTGACTTCTTTGTTTACGTATAATGGCTGTTCCTGTTCCTCTGATCTCCAAGAAAGCTTTATTTATTAAAGCACAAATAAAATATCACCACAGGGCAAACTTTTAAAAACAATTGAAATTTAACATTCTGGAAACAAGTGCATGAATAACATTATATGGGTTTAGAAACACTTTTTCTTGTTTCACCAGAGATAAAAGGAAGCTTAAGTAATCAAACTTAGATTCATAATCTTTTATCACATTATTGATAGTGTAATTTTATCATCTACCTGCTTTTTAATTCATCAAGCCAGGGTGAATATTAACTTAATGTGAAGGCAGCTCAGTATGTACTGTCAATATTCCATGATATTCTTCCTGTAGAATAAAGCAATTGCTGAATAAGGCCCAAGGTCTTAACCACAATAATGCAAATGCTATCAAGTTTTACTATGAAATTATTTGGAAGGCAATGGGCTTTTGTTCACTGAAGCAGGGATACAAAATCTGAAGGGGGAATTTCTGAGATAGGGCTCTGCAGCGAACACTGTGAAGTTATAATGTCTGTCTTCTAACCACCTTCTTTCCTGTGGCCCCATAATTGCATTACCAGCGTTTTCATATTTGTGAACTTTAATCTTCACTCAAAGGTCCCTCTTCTTTATACCCCTTGTTTCTTGTTATTGAAAAAGCATCAGTAGGAAATCTTTAAAGCCATATAAAGAAAAGTTCTTTATAAAGAGATGTTGTCCTTCTAACCTTTGAACATTTTTTATTTTTCAATGGTTGTAAATAGAACACAAACAGGAATATTTTGTTTTTTGTTTTTCCTTTATAACAATAACAATCCTGTCCTAACTGTGAATCTGTTTTAGTTGATTCCTCTTGACTCTCGAAAGAGAATTTAAATAATTATACTTATTCTTAAAGGAAGGGTTTGAGATTTTTTTGGTCATGTTTAAAATGTTTTGTCATTTACATAATTTTATAAAATAAAATTTAGTGAGGATTTTAGAAAAAATATTGATGTAGTATAAATTGAAACCATAAAGAACACTCAACTCTGGGTTTACTGTATAGAGCTAGATTTATTTTTCTAAGTAAAGTAAAAATAAAATGATTTAACAGCTGAATTCTTGTTGCTATAAAAAATGATACTAAAATTTAATATTCATATATCTGACACAAACAGTCCACTTTTCTGCCTTATTTCTAAAAACCTTACATTATAAAATTTTGTGTCTGGAATTCATTATAATTATGTAAATCTAAAGTTTAAACACAGAAAAGAAAACTGAAACAATTTCACTACGAAGATATAAAGGGTACTGTCTGTCTAACAAATAAGGAAATAGAGGAGCCATGAACGTAGAAGTGTGTGTTTTTCAATTTCAATCAAACAGAAATGTTCATTTGTAAAAATGAAACATAGAAAGCCCTTTCATAGAAAATAAATGATTTGGAAATTATAAATGCGGTTGAGCAGACTCAGAGAAATAATACAGACGGCCTTTATGTTTGCATACATGTATGTATATGGGTGAGTGTGGCATAGTTCATGAAGCTAAGAAAAGGAAGTATGAGAGAAAGTGTTTTAAAGAAGGAAGGGAATGGGTATCAAATACGTGGAGCATGAAAGTAGAAGTGGAACTGCTCTGTTAGAAGGATACAAATGTTGGGAGCAGGAGAATGGTGTGTCTTAACCTAGAATAAATGTTTTATTGATAAGGTAAGCTGAATTGTGGCCACCCAAAACTTGTGATTGACATACTTTCAGAATATTGCTTTTATCCATTTCAGTTATCATTCTGAGAGAATTACACAAGGTATTATTACAATTTAATTGAAATAAAGTCCTTTATGCCAATTACAGTTTAATAAAATAAATGTATTGTTTTGTAGCTGAAAGTTTTCCCGTGTCCTGTACCTGGTCCACAGCCACTCAGCTCCAAATAAACACATGTAGGTTTATATTAATTATAACTGCTTAGCCATTAGCTCAAGCTTATTATTGACTATCTCTTACTCTTTAATTCACCCATAATTCTTATCTGTGTTTAGTCATGTGGCTTAGTACCCTTTCTCAGTTCTGGCTTGTCATCTTGCTTCCTCTGTGTCTGGCTGGTGACTCCAGACTCAGACCTTCCTTTTCCCAGAATTCTCCTTGACTGCTTACCCCATCTATACTTCCTGCCTGGCTACTGGCTAATAAGCATTTTATTTATCAACCAATCAGAGGAACACATACTCACAGCATTCAGAACAACATCACACATCAACATTTATTGAATTTTCCCAAACAATTTCTCTTTATGGAGATGCCAGTACATGGCTTTCAGTCTTGTATGACCTTGTATGAACTTCTCTTTTCATGAAGAATATTTTTCATTCAGATATGCCAGTGAAGAAATACCCTGATATTAATTTGGTTGTTGGGAAATGTCTTTAACCCTCCTTCACTTGTAAACTGTTTTTCTGAATATGGAACTGTCTCTGTTTGTCTCCATTTATATTGCTTTGTCCTGTCTCTGTCTCTCTGTGTCTGTCTCTCTATCTCACTGTGTCTCTCTGTCTCTGTCTCTCTCTCTCTGTGTATGTGTGTTTGTGCTTCTCATTGAGTATAGTATAAATACCAAATGCCATGAATATAATAGCCTCTTAGCTTCAAAATGATGGAAATGATACATGCTCATCAGTTCCTTACTTGGTCCATAAACTACACTGAATTTTAGAGTGTTCATCTCTTCTTTACCTTGAGTACAAGAGTGGTAACACCTGATCTCATTCACCATCAAATATGACAGTCAATCCTCAGTATCTCCACAAAGAAAGAGATATCCTGATAAAGAGAGACATTATGGGGTAAGGGAGAAACCTGGTGCTAGGGAAATTCCCAGGAATCCACAAGGATGACCCCAGATTAGACTACTAACAATAGTGGAGAGGGTGGACCTTGGTAATCAGATTGGTGAATACCCTAACTGTCATCACAGAGCCTTCATCCAGTAACTGATGGAAGCAGATGTAGAGATCCACAACCAAGCAACAGGTGTAGCTCTGGAAGTCCAGTCAGAGAGGGAAAGGGGGATTCTCTGAGTAAGGGGAGGGATGTCAAGATCATGAAGAGGAAATGTACAGAGACAAATGAACCAAGCTCATAGGAACTCATGAACCTTAGACTGTTAGCTGTGGAACACGCATGAGACTGGACTAGGCCCTGTGCATACTGGAGATAGTTGTGCAGCTTGGTTTGTTTGAGGGGCCCCTGGCAGTGGAATCAGAATCTATCACTGGTGCACGAGCTAGATTTTTGGAGCCCATTCCCTATGGTGGGACACCTTGCTTAGCCTAGATGTAGGGGGAGGGGCTTGGTCTTGCTTTAACTAAATGTACTAGGGTTTGCTGACTCCTCATGGGAGCCCTTCCCCTTTTGGAGGAAGAGATGAGTGGGGGTCGGGTGTCAGGGTCCTGGAGGGGAATGGGAGGAGGGATGAGAGAGGGGAATCTGTGGTATGTAAAATGAATAAAAAAAACTTAAATAAAAATTGACAAGTACACAAAACGAAAAAGAATAAAGAGTAAGACAGTGAGATAGACCTTCAAACATAAAAGTACTAAAACATTTTTTTTAATTGTACATGTGATGTGTCGAGTTTTAGATTGACTCTACTATATGGATCAAAATAAAATCACATCCAGTGAGTCATGATTGAATACAAAGGCTTCTGGGGAAGAAGCCACAGTTTTTATCTTTGCACTTAACTTTGCTTTTACTTTGGACCCTCAGCTACTTTTAATGTACCTGGTCTTCCTTTGCAGAAGGATTGGTGTGCCTCATGGTATATTGCAAGTATGCAATGTTCTTTTGGTTTTTACAGTGTCTCACTGTTAAAAGCTTACATTTACCTAGGCTCAGTGTGCCGGGCTCTGCTGATTCCCCATGAGAGACATTGATTTGGGAGATGTGGGGATGAGGGTGGCTTGGGAGAGAGGGCTGGGGGGTGGGAGGAGGGAGGAGGTGGGATCTGTGGGTAGTATGTAAAGTGAGTAGAAAATTTCTTAATAAAGAAAAATGAAAAAAAAATTTAAAAAAAGAAATTAAAAAATGTTTTCATTTACTCTCAGAAGAGATATTACATATGAATTTTAGAACAGTGTTAAGAGACAGGGACTCTAGGATATAACCAGATGGAGCTGAATGACAAGGTACATTTGAGCATTTACTCATTCAGATGTTTAATGTTATGGCTTAAGGTGAAATCTGTGGATATCCATTAGACAAGTGCTATACTTACTTTGGTTTCTTGTGATTGAGAGTTACCTAGGACTTTAGGTAAGCCAGTCTCTTGGTGTATCTGTGAGAGATTTCCAGAAAGGATTAACTGAGGTGGAAAATTCTGGTCTAAATACAAAATAAAAGGGCAAAAGGGAGGAAACCTCTGTGCTTCTTGGTCTCTGTAATAGAAACTGCTCTGCTATGTCCTCCATGCCACAATGGATTGAAAATGGCTGAAACTATAGGTCACATTAAGTATGTTATCTTTTAAATTGTTTCTCTAAGCTTGTTTGGTTAGAAATGAAAAGGCTCAAGAACGACAATAATTTATATTGTATTGTGATAATGAACTCGACTTCATTCCATAATGAGCTGATGTGGAATGGGTTTAAAGAGAATAAGCTGTTTAATATAGAACAGCAAATCTCAATGATGCCAAGAAACAGTCAGTAACATGATCCTGTTTGCTGTTTAGAAAATGTCTAATAATAATATTCTGAGCAAAAAGCAAGGATGAAGAGTTTGACATTTTTCAGTTTGTTCCAAAATAAATTGTGTGTTTTATTTAGAGCCAAATAATTGTAACTAATGAAACTAGTATCATTAAAACCAAGAGGATAAAATAAGAAAGTCACTTTGAAGGAATCTCTGGAACAGAATAAGCACCACTCATTAACAGTGTACATTTCTAATTGATTTTCCTTATTTGAAAGATGATTTGGTGTGGGAAGAAATCTCCAAAGGTTTCTAAACAATGGAGTCTGAAGAAGTATTTCTTTGGATTCTTCAATACCAGGAAATACAGCTCTCAAAGGCACTGTTTTAAGGGTTCTGGTTACAGTTGAAACTGGTGACAAGCCTTGGCATCAAACATGTTATTAGCAGGCATGCATAATGCAAGAGTACAGGGTCATGGCATGTTACATCCAAATTTCAAGGAAATGGATAGGAATCCAAGCAGTGATGGAGAATAGATTGGGACCCCTGTAGACAACCCAAAAGAGTGAAATAATTGAGGCTTGACAAGTGAAATTGAAGCTTCAATGGGAATTAAGAATTGGAGATAAAGATGAACTATCTGCCAGGAAAAGCTGCAGAAAATCACCAGAGATAGCTCAAATAAAAGTCATGTGGGTTTGAAGCATCAACGGTATTGGAATTGGGCTGATATAGATCTTAAAGCATAACCCCATAAGTCCTGGGGTACACATATATAACTACAGGATTTATTGCTTGATTACTGGATTTTAGTCTTACTTTGGTTGCACACCTACCTCCTTTCTAGTTCACTGTCTTTCCAACTTTTTTCATGTGTTTCTTACTTGGTGCATAGTTTTTGGAATTTAGTGATCTGTGTTATATATTATAGTAACTTCCAGCTAAAAGCTGGAACATAAGAAAATACTTTGGATTTAGACACTTGAAAAATGCTGAGAATTTAAGGATATAAAAATATTTCACATGGACTAAATTATTATTGATTTTTGAAAGGTCTAATGAGTCATTAGGGGCTAAGAGTTAATAGATTTATGGTTCAGATATGAAATTTTCATCATGGTTAATATATTTGCTGCTTGACTGCTATCAGATGGACTTTGAGGAAGATACTTGCATATCATTGTTATATAAACAAGTTCCTCTGGGTACTTTTCAGTCTCCTGAGCTCCATCACTTTGCTTGTGTGTTATACGCAATGAGAAGCTTTTAGGTATTTTTGTTTTGTCTTATTGTGGGGGAAGAATTCAATTAGTTTTATTCTATTCTGAAGTCTCTCTACCCTACTGTAGTAACAAGAAGAAAAAGATGTTATAATTTTAAAAATAAAAACAGCGCCGGGCGGTGGTGGCGCACGCCTTTAATCCCAGCACTCGGGAGGCAGAGTCAGGCGGATCTCTGTGAGTTCGAGGCCAGCCTGGTCTCCAAAGCGAGTTCCAGGAAAGGCACAAAGCTACACAGAGAAACCCTGTCTCGAAAAAAACCAAAAAAAAAAAATAATAATAAAAATAAAAATAAAAACAGCAAAATATTTTACAAATGCTACTGGTTGAAATACTGAAACAAAAAAAAATGTATACTTAACACTCCAATAACCAAATTTATTCGACAGTGGAACGTCCTTGTTGAAGTGTTAGGTAAAATATTGAAAAATTAGGCTGCCAGGAACATAAACTATATTTTGTATTTTAGTAATATTAGGAAGACTATAACAATGAGATTTGTTTTAATGAACAAAATATACATATTGTTTTTTCTGTATTCATTTATTGTATATGCATGTATATTCTTTTTACATATAGGTGTACTCTGTGAAATACATTTATTAAAAAAGTCCATAAGAAAACTAATATTGAACAAATAAAATATCATCTTGAGAGCATATATTAGATGGCTTGGCTGATCTGGTACTTGCTCTGCAAGAATGAGGCCCTGATTTTGAATCACAAGCATGCTCATAACAATCTGGGAACAGTGTTACAGACCTAAATTACTAGCCCTGAGAAGGTTGACACAGTAACAGCACTAGGGTTTGCTAGCTAGATAGTTTAGTCAAACTTATATGAGAAATTAGTGTGATATAGATTCATTGAGGGACCTTCTTTCAAAAAATAAGGTAAAGACTGAATAAGAAAGACACCTGGATGCCTTGCACAGCCTTTATGCAGTGGGAAGGAGCTTGGACCTGCCTAGGTTCAGTGTGCTGGGCTCTGCTGACTCCCCATGGGAGACCTCAATTTGGGGGATGTGGGGATGTGGGTGGCTCAGGAAAGAGGGCTGGGGGTTGGGGGAGGAAGGAAGGGGGCATCTGTGGATGGTATGTTGTGTGAGTAGAAAATTTCTTAATAAAGAAAAAAATTTAAAAAAACCATTATGAAATGAGAATGCTTTGGTGCCCCTGTGCTCACCACCAAATTGGGCTCTCAATAAAATAACAAAATATTAACACACACAAGAAAAGACACCTGACATGTGTCTCTATGCAAGCACACACATGTGCACACACAAAACTTGTGTATGTGTGCAACAAACTAACTAGTTGTGAGAAATGTTAAGTATTATCTCTACAATGGTTAAAAAAACTCATTATTTTATGAAGTACAAAATATGAACTTGCAATCTAAAAGAATTCTAAGGGGTAATCAGAGTTAAGGGTTGTTGATACAACTGACTGTTTTCTTTATAATATGTGTATGCATGGTATTAAAAGATGAATTTAACAATAAAATATGAGAATTAGATATAGACATCAATGAACAGAATAAAAAACTAATGTAACTAAATGCATTAAAATAGTCTTAACCAATAAGGGAGTTCTCTTTTGTTTAGTCATATAGATTGTCTTATTCAATAAATCAAATAATCTACTTTTTAAAACACAGATTATTACAGCTGTGTGCATGATTAAAACTATGAATGTGAACTATTAATATTAGAAAGCAAGAAATAAAATTGTGATTTTTTTTAAATGACCACTTGTGGGGAAAACAAGCTTTCTGCAGACTATATTGTAAAACATTTTTATTAGTTCTTTGAGAATTTCATACAAATTTTTACCACATTTACCACCGTTCAACTTCTCCCACATCAATCAACCTTCCATTCCAAGGCAATTTTCTACTCTCTTTTTTGAAAAACCCATCAAGTCTAATTTATCATTTCAAATTATATATAAAATTTAAATTTTAAACTTGTGAAAACATAAAATGTGTGTTTATTACTTGGTATAATGCCACAAAAAGTATCCTTTCCTTTCACGATTGTATGTTGATTTAATGAAATTTCAATAAAAGCATAATTGAATTTTCCATGTACATATTAAGGTGGTCTTGAAATTTAAAGTTAATTTTCATGTGTAAGAATAGTGTGATAATTAGCTTTGATTAGCAATTTGACACAATTTAAAATCAACTGTAAAAAGATTCCCAGTGAGAAACTGGTTACATTGGGTTGCTGTGTAGACACATCTGTGTGAAATATTCTTTATTAAGATGATTTTGGTAATGGGAGGCCTTACCTTTCCAGAGGGTATTGGGGGTGGGATGGGAGGAGAGGTTGAGGGAGAGCAGGAGGAGCGATGTGAAAGGGATCTGTGGTTGGTATGTAAAATGAATGAAAATTTCTTAATGAAAGAACAGTTGATGTTGGATGACCCAGTCCATTGTGGGCAGCACCGATTCCAAGTCAGGGAAGCCTGAATTCCTTAACAGTGAAGAAATTGAACTGAATACAGGCAAACAAGTAAAAATGAATGTATTCATTTGTTTCTGCTCTTGACAGCTGATTTGATGCAATGTAATTAGCTATTGAACTTGCTACCCTGACTTGCTAGGATATTTTACCACAGTAACAGAAAGGAACGTATAATATTCACCATTCATTTATTTTAAATTATTTTAATTTAAAATAATTAAATGTTTAGTAATTCAGAGATAAAATTAATAGGAATTCTTCCTGTATAATACTAAAAACATAATAGTCTAACTGTAGAAAAGGATTTATTAAATTTATGATATCTTACAGATATTGCAAAGCTATTTTATTTAAAAAATGTGGGAAGAAAAAAAGTGGGCTGATAAAAGAACAAGGAGTAGCAAAGCCAAGCAGAACACATAACGAATTGGCATTCCGAGAGAGGAGTCACACATAGAAAAATGTCTCTGGCTAGTAGGAAAACGTAAATGAAAGCCTTAGCAAGAATGCATTTTAATTTCACTTGACCATAGACAAAAGTAAATCTGGAAGTGCCAGATGTTCAAGTGGATGCTGGTGAGTGTACAAATGCACACAGATACAGGCCTACTATGATGTTCTAATGATATGCTGGAAGAAGCTTATTGCTATATTTTACGAAGATGAATAACAATGTACCAAAGTACCTTAAAATATTACTCCTACATTAATAACAGTCTAATTCCTACTAGGTTTTCTAAAGAGAATCATATCAGTATGTACCTAACACTTTACGCAGTATTTAAAATAAAGGCAATGAACACAACAATCAAAAGATTACTAAATATATTCACAGTTAAACTGAAACTCACATGATGAAAATGTCTACCTTGTCCTTGTGAATGATTAGAGCCAAATACTCTGAAGAAAATGTAAAGCAGTCTAGCAATCTGATTAAAAAGTTAGCAAGATAGTTTTTAGGAAAATAGGAGAAAGTATGTACACATATATAAAAATTCATAGTGCAGTTGCATGTAGGAATCAAACATTTTAAAAGCAAATGAAAGAGTTTCCCATAATGAGGCAAAGTTTGTGGTATGCACTGAAGGGGGACACATTTATATGTTCATATCTATGCTAAGCTTATGAGATTTTTATGGAATGACACTTACTATTAGTGAGTGGGCATATATAAATAACACATATGTAGATAATAGATGAAAACCTATTTGGTCATGTAAAATTCATAGAATAAGAACATTTTCTTATATCTTAAAAGGCTCTTAGAACCAAAGATTATGTGAAACTCACAGGGATTTTTTTTTCTAATCTTTTCCTTCACACACCACACAAACATGAAAAGATTTCCCTTGGAATATATAGATACCCTATTCACTGACGAATGCTTTGACATTTCATTCATTCTTTCAAAATAATTTAAATATTGAAAACACATATAAAATTCATTTTAAACATAGTGTTCCATCTTACAGCCATATCTGCACTTGCACATTACTTTTGCAGCTTCTTGTACCCTGCAGTGCTCTCATCACTACGTGAAAGTAACAGACTCTTCCCAGTAATTTTACTCCAATATGTAAACTGACTATGATTTATAGGAACTGCTTCTTCTAAAAGGACATTTGGGTTGTTTGTATGTTTATGGTATTTCAAAACAATATTGTATGCATTAATCATTCCTCGTGGGTGAGAGTTTATCAGTAATGTAAATGCAGTCACTTCCAGCCCAAGAGTTATGTGCATGTCTACGTTGAGTAGATATTATCAATCTTCCTCCTCCCAGGTTACGCAAGTTTGCCTTTCCACTGGCAACAAAAGACATCGACTCTTTACATTGTTTGATCAGTAGAATATTCATCTTTAATAATCACTCTCAGTTTGACACACAGATCAAGAAATTCCTTCTAGACTTCTGAGTAGTTCTCTCTAAAAATATTTGAGTTAGGTTCTGTTTGTCTGTTCTGAAAGATTAGCTTGTTTGTGAATATTCTTGGGGGTGTGGTATTTTCATCATCCATTCATTTCACACATGTGTCTATGTTCTTGTTTTAATTCTACAGTTTGAGGAAAGTTTTGATAAATTTTATAATGTTTATAAAATAACATATTTCAGTGCTGTCAAATTCACTTGTATTCCACATTTAAAGCTGAGAATTACTTATCTTATTAGTTTGGTAATTTAAAGATCGCTATGTATTTGTAATTTTGTGCAAGTTTTCCATATGCATCTTATGTATTTAAGAAAATTGATTTAGATTAAAATTTTTACCTATCCCTATTTCTAATTTATTGTTTTTCAATCGTTATTCGTTCTTTGTTTAATGTAGCATAATATTATGTTTTTATCTAAATTGTTTAACTGTGGCAAAATCAATTTTCATTTTATTCCATTATTACTTAGTACGTATTAGAGTGACTCTTTTACTTTTCCTCAGTGTTTTTCTTCAACTTTATAATTACATACGTAGGATTTATTTTTATTTTCTCCTTTGTGATAGAATAACAAGTAAGGCTGATATACATCCTGAACTCAGGAGACTGAGAAAGAAACGGTGACGGCTAAGCATTTGGAACGCAGTTTGCAGCACTGTGGTTCCAGGACTCTGGGCTGCTCACTGATGATCCTGAAGGTCATTTGAAGGACCTTCCTGGATCTCCCTCTGTAGACCAGGTTGGCCTGGAACTCACAGAGATCCTCCTGGCTCTGCCTCCCGAGTGCTGGGATTAAAGGCATGCACCACTGTTGCATGGCTCATGCTCAGCTCTTAACAGTTATATTAAAGCATTTGATAAAATTTGGTTAACATACTTATGATTAAAACCTCTCACCAAATTTGATTTTGATAAAAATATACATGAACTTTTAAAGGATGGCTCAAAAAACCTATAGCAGATTTACAAATCAGTGTAGAAAATATTAATATTTTTTCTAAGATCATCATCAAGGTTAAGTATGTTTATCTTTTCCAGTGATGTTCACTCTCACCCAAGAGTGTTTGCTTCTTATTTAGTACTGAAGGAGAAGCCCTAGATAGTTCATTAAGTTGAGGAGGAATTGCATAAACACAAATGGATGTTTTTGTATAAATATAAAACAAGGGCCTAGATAGCATCGTTGACACTGTAACAAAATCATCCCGTATGACACTAATATAGGAATAAATGTGCATATAGCTCTGTATCTGAGACTGGAGGAGCTCACTGACAGAAGAGACTCCATTCTCTTCTTCTGTGCTTCCTTTCTTGTACCCGAGCCTCTCTGTGTTCCAGTTACCTTGTGTCTCTGAAATAACAGGACTGACTCAAAATGTCTTTCAAGGGCTGAAACTCCTCTATGCAGCAGTTAGGTTTACAGGACAAATAACCCACAACAGATATCTCAAATGGGATTGATGAGGGAGCCTTTCTGAGAAGCAATTTTCTCATGGAAGCCAGAGTGCTCCCTATGTGTTTCTTCCCTAGAAGCCCTGTGTAGCCCCAATTAATATAATGACAAATCAGGCAATAACTATATCTACTTTACAAGTTTTTCATGTTCCACTTCACTTTCTAGCTTTTTTTCCCCATGAACTTCAAAGCTACTCTCAGTCCCCTGAAGACAGACTTGAAGCCCTTTATCTGTTCTTCCATACTTGGTCACATTCATTAAATCTCATTTCTTGGTCTTTATGACTTCTTTTGTGGAAAGGTCCAATGGGTTATTAACACATCACAAGTGTGCCTATGCTTTCTTCTATAACACACTCATTACTATGCTCTGTTAATCCACATATTTAAAAAGTTCAATCCTTGTCTTTCTTTCTAAGACTGTCTTACCTTAATATGATGATCTCGCTTCCATCGGATTTCCTGCAAACAACATAATTTTATTACTTTTATGTCTGATTAAAACATTTATGTACATATCACATCATCTTTATCCATTTTTTATGCTCTCAACCTATTCAAATTCAACACCAAATGACTTACAGGCCTCTGTATAACTTATGGAAATTCTAAGTCATTAAGAGAAACAGTTCAAGAGCTAGGCATATTCACTAACTATCTGATTAGACTGCAATAGATCAGAAAAAAGTAAGAACAGACAAATAGGGCTGCATTAAATTTAAAAGCTTCTGTACAACAAACAGCAGTGAAAAGAGCAGAGAATCAACCAATGGAACGGATGACAATCATTGCCAGCTCTTCGTCGGTAGATTTTGATCTTCCCATGAAGAATATTGCAGTAGGCCTGACTGACATAATCTGTTTAAAGTCCTTGAAAGAGTGACTGAGCCTTTCTTAGGAAAGAGATGATCTCAATCTGGACTCACAGATGCAGTCAGCCATGCTGTGAACGACCTACGGAGATGGGCAGGCTCCAGCCACTGAGGGCTTCTAGCCAGCAAGGCTAGTTAGGGAACCATGCCCAACAATCCAGGTGAACTTGAAAACAATTCCAAACTCCAGATGAGCACACGATATATCGAGCATCTTAAAGACACTCCTTTGAAACTGCAAAAAGAACTCAGCTAAGTCATTCAAGGGCTGTTGACTCACAGAAGGAAAAATAATCAACAAGTATTACCTGAAGTTAATAAAGTGATGGACATTTGATATAATTATTAATTAGCATTATATATATATAATATATATATACATATAGAATATAGAATATTATATACTCCATATTTTGAGAATTTCTGATTTTAAAAAATTCAATATGTCATTCAAAGTTAATATCAATAAAAACATGTTATTGATGAAATTGGAGAGTTGTGTGAGATTTTGTGTTCTGACAAATGAAGCTTGCCTGGAGATCAGAGGGCAGAGCTAGCCACTAGATAACCATAGAGGCCAGGCAGAAAGCAGGAAGTTCAGGAGTTCAAGGCCACCCTGGGCTATACAAGATTGAACCAGTCTAAAAGAGAAACAGAGCTGAGCAGTTGTGGTATGTACCTTTAATACCAGCACTAGGGAGGTGGAGACAGGAATATACATTGGAAACAGGATCTTGGTCCCATTCAATCTGAGGATTTGTAGAGACAGGACACTGCCTCTCATTTTGGTCTGTGATTTCATGGAGGTGAGAAGCCTCTAGTGGCTGGTGCTCTGCTTCTCTGATCTTTCAGCTCTCACCCTGATGTCTGATTCTGGTTTTTATTAAGACTAATTAGGATTGCACTTCGTTGGAGTCTTAGTCCCCTTTAAAAACAAGAATCGAACAATGGACTAACAAGGAAGCACAGGTACAATTTGATTAGAATTTGAAAGCAAGTCTCCAAACTTTAAATTTCAGAACCAGGCTAAGGAAGATGGGGAAGAGAAAAATATCAAGCCATACTTTTTGAATTAAGGAAGCCTGGAGGTCAGTACATGGCAGACAATACCCATATGAGAGGAGTCGGATGAAAGGAGAGATTTAGGGAACGGTAAAGTTTAAATGGCTTGAGAATGTATGCTTAGATAAGACATAGCAAGAAGAAAGAAAAGCAAAGCTGTTCTGAGTCATTCAAAAATAAAGGATGATTTATGAATCCATAGGGATGCAGGTTCCATAAGTGACTGCACAGAGAGCAGGGACCTGGGAAGGAAAAGGGTCTCATTCGGTCTCATTCTCTTTCATATGTCCTAATGTGGAGCCCACCTTCCTAAGTGTAGATCTCGTCTTTATGAGGGGTGGTCTCTTAGCCAAGGGACTGAAATGTGTTACTGGAATGTTATGGCTCTACCCAACGAGCTTTCATTCACTTGAAAAGGAGAAATGAGTTTCCCTAAATGGTCCTTTACTGCTAGTATAAAAAGAGCTCTAAAGAAACTGTGTGAGAAAGCCGAGTGAAAGCGTGCAATGTTGTAGCAGGAATCTTAAAAGTTCTTATTAATAAAATCAAACCTGAGGCCAGTTATTGGGGTCAATGCTGGTAGATCAGAGACAGAAAAAGCCACAGCTATCTCACCTTGCCAGTTCCTCAGCTGATCCTGTTTCCTCAGACTAGAAGCCTCTGAGTCCTCATCTAGAATGAATCTCAGCTGAACTGTGTTGCTCCAAAGCCTGAAAGCTTAACCAGCCAAATGCTTAACAAGCCAAATGCTTCTAGTTTCTGGTCCTCACGCCTTATATATCTTTCTGCTTTCTGTCTCACTCCCTGGGATTAAAGGCTGCTTTCTGGGATTAAAGGCGTGAGTCACCATGCTTGGCTGTATCCTTGAACACATGGATTTCTGCCTCTGGCATGCTAGGATTAAAGGCGTGTGCTATCACTGCCTAACCTTTATGTTTAATATTGTGGCTCTTCTGTCTTTGACCCCAGATAAGTTTATTAGGATACATAATATTTTGGGTAACACAATACCACCACATTTCCTCTCTTTTTGTCTAAAATTAAAAAAAGCTTATAACTAATACAAGAAAAACTATCCAGTAAGTATATACAATGTATACACAGTCAACATTACATTAACGATGTCTAGTCCATTAACATTTGACAGATTCAGATAAAAAACTCCATTAATATATAACAATGTCCAGTCCAGTAACATTTGACAAATTCAGACAAAAAAATTCATTACTTATTTAAAACAAGTAATTCCTTTTTAAAAGTATTCTTTCTTTTCATAATAGATTCAGTAATCTACCTTTTTCCATTTTTATATCTTCCTCTGTTTCTTTTTAGTGTAGATTCAGTGATCTACCCATTTATCCTATTATTCTTTATCTTTTTTCTCAGAATAGATTCAGTGATCTATCTCATATCTATATTCTTTTCTCTTTTATCTTTCTTTTTTAAACAAAACCTCTGAATCTAATCTCCACGCTCAGCTTTTTTCCTGACCATTAACAATTAACAACTTGTAACCAACCATCATAAACAATGACAATATCCATAACTCATTAAATAACCCAAAACCTCCCATCCCACCTCTTGGGAATGTGGGCGTCATTTTCTTAAAATTACTTCCATCTTTAGGGGATCCTGAAAAGAAAATTTTTGGGTTAATTGTCAAGTTCTATATCATTTGTCCAGTCTCTGCAGAAAGAAAAGTTCAGGGCTCGTCACAAGTCCTTGCTCCAGTAGTCATTCGGGCTGGATCATCTCAGCTAGTCATCTCGAAATTGTCCTGACCAGTTTGTAGTCCAAAGTCGATTTTTCCATGGTGTTAATCGGCTTCATGGCTTTACCATAGTCCATGTGGAATCATCGTTGTAGGATCCTGTCATCTTTTTTGAAGATTTCAAAGTCACTGTTAGGCGTGGTCATAGTTCCCTAAAGACTTCTTTTCTTCTTGTGGTTTGGTACAATCACAGTCTGATAAATGTCTGTCTCTTGGAACCATGAGTATTCTTCCCTAGAAGAGCAAATCTTCACAGCAATTTCTCCCCACCATTTGTCTTGCCAAACTTTTCCAAACTGACCTTTGTCGATGCTTTCTTGTAACACGATGGTCCTGGCAATTGTTCTCTGAACAAGCAGTGGTAAACCCTTCATCCCAGGTAGCAGCATCACCGCAGTCAAAAACATGATGAAAAGTAGCCAGCAATGTGGAGCAGCAGCTGCTGCCTCCATGGTTCCACAGCCACTGTTTGTGGTTCGGTCTGGGCCGAAGCTTCTCCCAAGCCTCCTAGGCCAGCCTCAAACTCGGGATCCTCCTGCCTCTGCCTCCTTCAGCAAATCCAACCGGCATGCACCACCCCAACCGGCTGAGTGTAGCTCGGGTCTTTTTCAAGAATTCGTACCACTAACGTTGGGCGCCTGCTACTATAAAAAGAGCTCTAAAGAAACTGTGTGAGAAAGCCGAGTGAAAGCATGCAATGTGGTGTATTTTATCTTATAGGATTTCTTTTTTATGAAGTGATTAGTAATATGTTACATAAAATAGCACCAATTATGGTGAGGCCACATGAAAACTTTAACTTTCTAAATTTCTCTTATATGAAATTATACATATTCTAATTTTCTGATAATATGACACATTTCCTCATAAATATATCAGTGCAATAAACACTTTACATCTGTTTGGTTTGTTGAAGGTATCACATTAGCTTAAGAGGATAACTCAGAGAGGAGAGCCTGATAACAACCCTGCTTTCATTTAACTTGAATTCTATTGTGAAGAAAGAATAAAAAATAAGCAAAGAGGTGACCAATAAATGTTACCTAGGAATATATATTAAAATATAATGCATGAAGGTGTTTTCAGCAATAGAGCATGGGGTAGGGGTTCTAGCTTTAATGAAATGATGCAATGCATTCATGAATCCTGTGTACTGATAGAACCTGGAGGCAGGAGCTGATGCAGAGCCCGGGGAGGGGTGCTGCTTACTTGCTTGCTCCTCATGACTTGCTCAGCCTGCTTCCTTATAGAACCCAGGACCACCAGCCCAGTGATGACATCACCCACAATGTACTGAGCCCTCCCCCATTAACCACTAATTAAGGAAATGTCCTACAAACCTGCATGTATCTTTGTCTTATGAAATTATGTTCTTAACTAAGGTTGCCTCCTCTCAGATGACACTAGCTTGTGTCAAGTGGACATTCAACTACCCAGCACACACAGCATACAGTGTCATCAGCAACCAGGGCTTACCACTTAGCTTTGGGGTACAATTAATATCGATATCAGCAGCCTGCACTGTATGTGTGGGGGCAGGAGAGTATTGAGGGGCTTCTCTTGTCAACAACTTGTAAGGAGGTAGCCAAGTCTACCAAGTAATGTAAGGCTTCCAGGAGTGTCTCTATGTATACATGCATGGTGCCTTGATTGACTCACTTAATATTTTTACCAAATTAATTAAATATTGATTTAATGTTGAAGTGTAAGTGTGCAGGGGGGAAATCAGAGAACAATTCTTCATAATTGTTTTTCTCCTACCATTTACTGTGACATTCAAGGATCCAGGTCTTAAGGGGTGAATACAACCCATTTTGTCAGCCATTAATTAAAACTTCTAATTGCTGTATTTATTGATCTTCCTAATATCTTTCCAAAAGTGTAACAAACTCAAAGACATAGTAAAAGTTTTTCACAAAAGATAGCCAGGATCATGGAAGATCCACTTGTATCAGTTCCAAGAAAACATGAATTGGATATTGGACCTAGCTGTTTTGGGATGGTCTTTCTGTATGCTATGAATATATGTTGCTACCATTGGTTAATAAAGAAGCTACTTTAGCCTAAGGTAAGGCAAGATTAGAGCCAAGCAGGAAATCTAAGAGAGATACAGGGAGACAAGGTCAGATTCAGGGCAGACACCATCCAGCAGCCCAAGGAGCAAGATGCCAGTGTAGTAGAATATTATTTTAAGGTGTGTTACTTTGGTTTATGTTACATTTGTTTAACTCTGTGAAGCAGTGTTACTGTGCCTGTATAAAACACCTGTTGGTCTAATAAAGAACTGACCAATAGCAAGGCAGGAGAAAGGATAGGTAAGGCTAGCAGGCAGAGAGTATATATACAAGGAGAAAATTGGGAGGAGAGATTTAAGATCTAGGAGCCAGAGAAAGAGGACTCCAGGGGCCAGCCACCCAGCTACATAGCAAGCCATGGAGTAAGAGAAAGATTTACAGAAAGTAGAGAAAAGGATAAGTTAAGGAAAGCTGGCAAGAAACTAAACCAACCTTAGGAAGGGCATTCATAATTAAGAACAAGCCTCTGTGTGTGATTCATTTGGCACCTAGGTGGCAGGTCCCGCAAAAAAGAACAAAAACCTCCAACAACATACCAGCAGACTGGTAACACCACAGCAGCCACGTGACAATACATAGATGAATAGAAATAGGTTAATTTAAGAGGTAATAGCTAGCTAGCAAGAAGCCTGAGCCATATACCAAACAGTTTGTAATTAATAGAAGCCTCAAGTGTGTTTATTTGGAACCCAATGTGAGACACAGGACAACTTCCAGCTACACCTAGCACTTAAAGGAATATGAATCAATGTTAGCAATATCCAATTTAGCTGGAAAATTTTCTCACCAGCTGTACCAGTTGTTTCGAGAAAAAAAAAAATAGCAATGCTTGAAAAAGTGAAAGCCAATCTGGTACTCCATAATCCACAGCCATTCTCTGTAATACAGTTGGCCCTCTCATCTACTGCATCAGGGTATGGAAACTACTCTACCCAGAACAATTACTAAGTGGTGGTAGGGAAACAGGAGATAGGAATTGGCTACTCTCTTTTTGGGTAAGGATCACAGAAGCAGAAATTCCAGGAATGCTGATTGATTGGGTGTTCCTTGTTTTTTATTTTGTTTCTGTTTGCTTTTTCTAGAAATGCCATGTGGGCGCACTGGCTTCTTAACTTCTAAAGTAGCACCTCTCCTTGGGAATTGTAGGTGAGGATATGGGAAACAGAAACTCCAGGGAAGACACTAATCCCCTCTGGATAATGTCTGCAGAACTGAATCTCTGGGTTTTCCCAGTGGAAATGGGTCATAACTCTTCTCCAACTGCGGCAATTTCTTAAGTGATTCGGGACCTACCACTTCATAACTAATAATAAGTCTCTGTCATAAGTTGGGAGCTGATTGGTAGCCCTAAAAGAAGCCTACGAAAAGGAACCTTTTTTTTTTTTTTTTTTTCCTGGAAGCAACCATCCCTGATAGAATAAAAATTCACTCATGGGAGAGAAATCAATCCATGTAACTTTTTTTTTTTTCAGGACTCAAACACCACCCACAAAATCCCAAGTCTAAATTGTGTTGTGCTTGGGAAAGAAGTTCCTGCTCTTGATATTTTAGGAGATATATTCAGACAGTAGCATACCCCTAACCGATCACAATGCAGATAGACTTTGTTTCTAGATAGCCTGTCTGGAGGTTACCCTCTGTACACAGGCTCCATTCAGAGTATACCTGAAGCCTTCTGTTATTTTTTGCCTGTATAGCATTTCCTCCTCTTTTCTTGACTTCTAATATCTGCTAAAACATAAGTGAGGTGCAGGGAACTGTCCTCTGTGTTGTGGGTAGCTTTTGATAATTCCCACAATAGCTATAAGAAAGACATGATTTCTGTTTAGTAAAATAAAGCTTAAGTGATCATACCAAAGAGTTAGAAATCTTGATTCGTATAAAGCAAATGTAATTCTCTTAGAAAGTGAATAATTATTTTTTTTAAAAAAAAAAGAGGAAAAGAATTAAATCAAACTGTATTGGCAATTGGCAAATAAACAGCGATTATATTACCTAATTAAAAAAAAAATGTTACAGTAGTCTAGATTGGGATTCAGATGGTGTCCATTAATGAAAAGCAATTACCTTCTGGTCTAAAGGGGAAAAATACAATCTAACTCTTTCCTGAGCAGAACCTAACATTCCAAGCTAACCAGAACACAGGAATGAATCAAACTGTGGAAGTCAATCTTTTGGATAAGAGACTAGACTTCTGAGAGTTGATTTCAGCTAAGGTCATGCTATGGGAAGTATAGTAATTCTTATCCCTTTAGTGAGATAATGTAGTTTGTTTGTTTTTTCCAGGTGTAGCTTTGCTATTGGCTTCTGCTATACCCTGTTAGTCTGTCTGCCTTTCTGATTGCTGACTCAGTTCTTCCTCAAAAGAATGTAGCTTTTTACATTTATTCCTTTCTATCACTTATTATCACTTGGTCCTCAGATGCCGGAAAGTGTCACACATACTTTCTTTGGTATTTTGTTGTTTGGGCTGTTTACTCTTTCTCTGAAGTTCCATCCTTTTTCTTTCTCTTCTTTTTCTTTTTCTTTTTTTTCCTTTTGTTTTTTGTTGTTGTCCTGTGTCTGTTTGCTGAACTATGTTTAACTCAAAAAGTCCTTGGCTTCTTCTTCTCCATCTCTCTCCTCCAGGCAGCTGCCAAGGTTTGCTGTTTGTCTGATCTATGGTTCTTTTTCTAAACTCTATTAAAACTGTCCTTGAACTTCCTTCTGACTAAATTTTCAAATTACTTTACAAATTAGATTAAAAACTCTTGAAGAGGATGCCAGTTTTCCAAATAGCATGTGCTACTTTAGATAGAACTCCAGAGTTTTCAGTAGCAATGATAAGCAGGGTATGTCTAAGCTGTGCATCTACCTATGGTATGTTTACCTGCGGAGGAAAATGCATGCAGTAAATTCTCCTAGGAATTACTTCATTCTTAGAAATAGCTATGTTTTGTTTGTTTGTTTGTTTTCTTCTCAACTGTACTGCTTTATGTCAGTATTTACTCACTTCTGCCACTTTCCCTGGTGCTTTTCAAATTAGTTAAGAGAAGAAAAAAGATATGCCCTTTCATAGTGTTATTTATACTTACGTAACTACCTCTGCCAATAAATCCAGTTATATATTCAAAAAGAAAGACAGAGATGGAAGAAGTGAGGGAGGAGAAGGGAAGGAATTAAGAGAGAAGTGAGAGAGGGAGACGGTGATGAAGGTGAGGAAGGAAGAGAGGGAGAAAGGGAGGAAGGAAAATATTTTGGGGTACATTTCACCTGGATACATGAAAAAAATGAGATGATTACTATTTACAAAACTCATTCCTCTGAGAAGCAGAAGGTATCAAGTAAAAACAATGATACTGCACTAGTTGCATTCTTCATTGCTGAGGAAGATCTGAAAAGAACTACTTAAAGAAGAAGAATTTTTTTCTCAGCTAATGGTTTCAGCAGTTTCCGTCCACTGTACATCGGAAGGAATGAAGTGCATCATCTGTTCACATCGTGATATCTAGGAATCAGAATGAAGGCAAGCCTCCACACTAGCTTTCTGGGCTTCTTGTCTGTGGACTGATGCTGTCCGTGATCATGGTACCTTTCTTGTCTTACTCATCTTTCCTGTAATAATCACCTTACAGGCCCACATATATGTATGGGCTTTGCTGTTTTCTTAGGTACCTCTCAGTTAAATCAGTTCATCATCTCTATTAACCACCACTGATACCCTGTGACCTTGTACATAAAATTTACAGTACCTTGCAAATATGTGGCATAAAATAGTTTTTAATGATAAATGATGAGAGATGTACCTTCATCGTAATTCCTAATTTTCCTTTGTATTTAATTGTTAACATGTTTTATTATGTCTTATTTTAATACTTTTATCTCCTAGTTTATATTGTTCTTAGTTTGTCTGGAAAGAACACATAGTATCATTAGACTGAACATGTAGTTACAGAAAATATATGTTCATGGATAAAATTATTTTGCTCAAATACAAAATATATTCTCCTACTGATCAACACTTTCAGTGTTAATCACACTGAAATGTTATCAGCATTACTTGAACATACAGTCTCTCTACTCTGTTATGGCAGAAAAAAAATGTTTAGAAAATTTTCAGGGTGAGAGAATTGACTCAGCAGTTAAGAGCATATACTGTTCCACGCGGCCCGAAATTCCAGCTCCAGGGATTCCAATGTCATATTCCAGCTTCTGTGAACAGTTGCACTCATACACATAAACAGACACACATACAGGCACATAATTAAAAATGAAATCAATATTTTAAAGAGAAATTATATTAATTGTTATGCCTTTATAATCAAGAATTGTTATCTATCAACCTCACTCTCTGCACACTTCGTGTGTATTCACATTTTATGTGGTTTTTAAGAACTATGTGGATTTTTACATGTTGACATGGCTTTGATTATATTTTTACTTGAATAGGAATTTCTTCACATATATCTGGCAAAGCACACAAACAAATTCAATACAAAGCAAGGCCTTTTGGCACCATTATTCAACAAATTCACTGATAATCATAAGTGAACAATGAATAAATAAGGCAATTGAGAGAGTACCTTTAGGGAGCTATATTTAGAGTTCATATTTAACAAGCCATCTCACTCAAGAGCAGTAAGAAAAGAACCAAGCATCATGAGCCTAGTAAATTAGTAATGAAAAAATGTGAGAAAAAAAAGACTAATGGATCCAAAGACTATCATAGATCATGACATGTTATTTCCAGACTGTTAACCATGACTGGGATGAACAATTGCAGGTGCTTAAAATTCCCATGACTTCATAAAGCATTAATTAGACAATGAATGTCAAAAGAAAATCATGAACAGAGCTTCTCGAATGGAAAGTGCACGACCACCTGTATCACTATCCCTCCCCTCAGAAGAATGGTAAAAATGTCAATTACCAGAGACTTGAATTCGAATACTAAATACAGTTGTCTCAAATTCTAACTATATAAGTAACACCCAAATTATTCTGTCCGCATTGCCATTTCAATGCATTGAATTAAAGAAGTGAGTACAGGAATAAAATTCCTTTCATCAATTGTGATGGGTAATTTGAATATCACCTTTGAAGCTGAGCCATGATCCTAGCCAGCTACATGACCAAATCCTGCCCTGAATATTTTTTCTGGATGTTTTTGGATGAAATTATCACTTAAATCAGTGTATTTGAATGAAGACAATTACATTTCAGAATGTGAATAGACCTTACTTGTAAGTGAAGGATTGAACCGGACTCTGCAAAACCATGGTCTTGTGGCTTGAATGTCAACATTGACCTACCTTGGTATTTACTGTAGCAGCACATGCTGAAGATCTGACATTTCCCATATTCCTTAATCATGGCAGCAATTCTTAAATTGGTTCAGTTTTCCATTGAAAATCTTCAAAGTGAACTGATTGACCTTTATATATTATTTAGTTATCTATTTAGGTTTTTCAAGACAGGGCCTTTCTGTGTAACCCTGGAACTAGCTCCATAGAGAGGGGTTGGCTTCAAACTCACAGAGATCTACCTGTCTCTGCCTCCCAAGTGCTGGACTTAAAGGCGAGTGCCACCACCACCCAGCCTTTAACCTTTGTATTTTATATTTGTTTCAAATTCACTTTTATTCTGCACATATGAGGACAGAACCATGAACCTACTCTCAGCTATAGGAGAAATTGAAATGCAATGCTGCCCATACCCAGAATTGACAGAGTACAAGAAAATCTTGGTTGTCTCAAATTTTGGAGTTAATTCTTCCTATCTTTCTTTTATTCTCTCTGTAAGTCATTTTGAGCCTGATTAATAAATAGGTTCAAATCAGTTTTGCAGATCATTATTATTGCAATAATCTTTTCAAGTAAAATCTCTCCTTAATTCCAAAGTAGTTTTTAAATAATTAAATTGATTATTCAGTAATTTGAGCATGTATTCCATTCCGAGCTAACGCTGTCTACCTCATAGTTGTGGAATGGGTGCAGTTCAAATTCTGTGAGCAAAAAAAATGGGTCATATCTTATAGTGGGTTACAAACTCCTCCATAGGACATAGTATCTGCAATGTGGATGCATCCTACTTTATAAATGAGGGAAGTATGACCTCACATGATAGGTGTTGGAGGGAGAGCTAGAAACAGTTGTTCAATGTGGAAATAGACTATGTGTCTAAAGAAGCTGATTAAAATTATCTTATGAAACCAAATGTAATGTACTTCTCACAATATATGAAAAGCCTGGCTTACTCAAACTGCATGTAGTACACAGCAGTAGATTTTGGAGTTGAAACTTTAGTTTCTGCCAAGGAAAGATGTTTTATCACATTCCTTCCAGTTCATCATGTCTCTCTAATATATGTCACAGTTTAGAACTGCTCATAACTTAATTCAATTTTTTATTAATTTACATTATTAATATTACAAGGGAAATGGGAATTGAATAGTTCAAAAGGGATGATATTTATAAGCATTCTTTTAATGAGCATAGTAGTTCCACATAGAGATAATAAGTTCAATTATAATTTAATCATCACTTTTGAATCATTCTTTCAATGTTATTTTCACAACTTGGATTCATAAAACTAGATATGGTGTTTTGAGAGAATAAACATATATGAAGAATTATGTACACAGCAAGTGTGTATAAAATGTGTCTAAATTTGAAATGTCACTTTGCTTCTTGCCATTTATGACCAAATCACTTGTAATCATTTTTCATATATCATAGAGAACAATGCAAGGTACTTTAGTGTGCTTTCACTCATAATTGTTTATTTTATTTAAAAAGAGGCCAACCAGAACAAGGAAAATCTAGTGACTGAGAATACAAAATACTTCTGACAGGTTTCTCAATTTTGGTTACTCCTCTTCCACCATCTTCTGGTGACTTTTGAGAATGCAACTCATGTCCTCAAAATGCTTGGTTTTGGTTTTGGTTTTCCCAAGTTATGATGACAATCTTATTGACAAAGTTTTATTTCTTTGCTTTTTATCTACTTAATTATAGCTATATATATATATGTTTATGTGGATATATATACATATACATATATATGTATATATATGTATGTATATATATATATGTGTGTGTGTGTGTGTGTGTGTATGTGTGTGTGTGTGTTCATCTGTTAATATTTGTTTTGGAAATTGCATATACACTGCACTGTGTGTTTTTCTCTTTTCTGGCAATTGCATCAGCCTGCCATAAAAAGGTAATGAAAACTGAATAACTTAACCCATGGCATCTACGTTTCCCACAGACCTTGAGTCTGAAATTCCAAAGTCAAGGTCCTCCTGCAGCCTTCTGTATTGAAGGCTGTCTCCAGGCCTGCAGCTGGCAGTCAGTCCTCCAGGTATGAATAAACCTGAAAAAGAAAAATACAGTCATTCCTACTCTGTCTAACCATCTTTTTTATATTAGGAAAACATTGCAACAATCTCATTAATTGTTCATTATTTCCATAAAGGATCTATCTTGAAATAGTCATATCAGGGAGATTAGGTAGCTATGATCAAATTTTGAAGGGACATAGTTCAATCCATTACAATAAGTGTGTGACATGATCCAAACATTATTTTAAAAAAAGAACAACCTTGCAATATGTGTCATGTACTGTAAACCCTTTACTGCTTTATGTAGTCATTTTCTTGTCAATATGTATTAATCAGTATGGATCACTTTATACATTTTGCTCACAAATGTTTTCAACACATATTTCTAACATTAAGACTCAAGTAACGAGTCTCATCTCTTTTCATATTGAGTGATGTCAGGCTTTCTAATAAATAGACAAGACTTTACAATTAAGAGGTCATAAATGCCCATCTTAATTCCAATCGATACCACAAGCACTGCCTGAAGGGCACAACACTGCTATTCATGTGGTTCATCTAAGTTACCTCGGAACCGCAGGTACAATGGAAGGCCCTGATGTAGTGGATTAAAACCCTCAGTGAGGAGATCCTAACTCCATTACTGTACTCTCTCCTCACGTAGAAATAAGGACACTCAAGTTACATCATTTTGCCAACGTCCCTTTCTGTAGTTTTAGTCAAATTTCATTTTTAGAAACTTTAAAGGGCTTTAAGTGAAATCTATAACTGTAAAATACATGCCTTAATAGTTTATATGCTATTTTGATTAAATTAATACTAGAGTATGACTGTAAAACACACATTATTCCATTGATCATCTGTGAGCAAGACTGCAGACAATTTTGCTCCTATTAAATTTTTATTTATTTTTATCTTCACTCTAAGCTATTTATGAACTGTAGAAAATTATTTTCAAAATATATGAACTGTTCATTTTGTATTTGATGTGGTGTTACCTCCTTTCCATATTCATATGCTGAATCTCCACCTTTTGTCTAGTAATATATAAGATGGGAGTCGTTATGGGGCTGCTTAATTTAAGTTTGACCTGAAATATGAAGCTCTGTTTCAACAGCCAGTGTTCTTTTAAGGACAGGGACAAAAGCATAAGAAATGTCCCTCTCCGCCATATGAGTAAGCCGCAGGAAGTCTGTAAGTCTGGGCTCACTCCACAACCTTATCATGTGGACAGGATAATATTGGATATATGGACGCATAGCTCAGAAAAAAAACGTATTTCTGTTTTGTAAACAACTCAGCCTCTGGCATTTTATTATAGTTATCTGTGCTAAGCAATACAGCCTTATACCTTTAAAAAAATCACACAGTTCTTAATTATATGCCCCCCTACACACATACACAAAGCACACTAATAATATTACTAAACTATTAATATTCAGGAAGAATTTTACTTGTAGAAATATATAATTTTCTAAGCTCTTTAGACTCAGGAAACCTAAAAATATCACTGAATGCCTTTTACTTTTTCAAAAAAATTCAATGATAATTTATGGTAATTGTTGCTGCTTTATCTGAAGTTGACACAAAAGGTTAGGCTTTGGAGACAGTGTCACATTTGCCTGACATGCTTCTAGGATTGCTTTGTCTCCTAAAGGATGTGAGTGTCATTCCAGAGGCTGACACTCTCTGAGGCTGACATTTCTGGGCCTGATATCAGTTCAACCTAATTCTGACCCTGAGAATAGAGACAGCTTTTCTACAAGTTGGTATGGCCTTGTGCTGGTTTCTTCCTTTCATCCACTGTCTCAATGGTAACCCCTTCTCTGAGTTACATAGTTAGTATTGATTTGGCAATCAGTATATATTCTGAAACATTATGATCCCCTTTATGAACCCTGTAGTCAAGAAAATTTATTATTTAGGTACAATGTCACTATATCAACAATTTGAATTTTCTTTATTGTCCCTATTCTATGTATACCAACTAACTACATAAACAAAACATCTACCTTGAGGAACTTTATACATGGTTCACAATGACTAAATTCAAGCCTATAAATCCCTGCTGCTTGAATTAACATGATGGATACATAGCACTGACCAAAATGTTGTAACAGATTCATCGACCTGAAATATCCTTTGAAATGAACTGATTCAAACATATTCATTTTCCACACTTAGGAAATATAAAGTAATATAATAAAATTTACATGAGGATTCTATTAGAGTCCTATTGTTTAAAAGTATAGGCTAGACGTGCAAAATATGTCTAACTAAGTTGAAGCCAAAGCAGTTTGTCTACGTCTTTCTGAAGGCTGTGGAGAAATGCAGTCTACTAGATTTTACATATTGTAGAGGATTGCACATTTCATGATCATGGGTCCAAGATCTGGGGCATTCTTTGCAGTAAGATATGTTCCAAAACCAAAAAATATGGAGATGACCTTTCTGTCACTGCTTTTATGAAAGACAGCTGAAGTCAATTTCAGTATTGTTAGGACTCACTTGAATAATAAGTAGCCACTTCGCCTCAAATCATGTAGCTTATTCCAACTTGTGAATACATTTTGTCATATAAGATTAAACATAGTTCTTAAAGATATGGCTGCCTTTGGCAGGGGTGGGGAACGTTATCCATTATGTCAAAAGAAATATGTGAAAAATTCTGAAAGATGTGAATATTTTACTTCTATCCAGAAAACATTTCTATTGCAGCCCTTGGAAGATAATTTATTTTCCTAGATGTCATCCTACATCAAGTAGTCTGTCTATAAAACAATCTTTACAATTTCAGCGTACTTCACTTTTTTCATGTATCCTTGCTTTTTATCTTAGCTTCACACTGTAACTTCAACTCTCCTATGCACAAACACATTTAATCATCTGACGGTTAATGGATACTGCAATGGATTGAGTGAGAAATGTCTCCCTCAGGCTCACATATTCGAATATTTGGTTTCTCACTCTTGCCTCTGTTTTGGAAAAGTATTGAACTTTTGGGCAGTGAATCTTGCTGAAGAAAATAGCACAGAGAGAAGGCAGAGCAAGCAATGAGAGTTTATAGCCTTAAACCACTTCCTGTATGATGACATGAGGTCATCGACTTTCTTTCTCCTATTACCATGCTTCCCTCACTATTATGGACTCTCCTTCCAGAGACATAAGCCAAAATAAAGCTTTCCTTCCATAAGTTGCTTTTAGTCATGTTGTTTTTTAGTAACAGCATAAAAAAAAACTAACAATAGAGACATTGTTATTACCAGAGTGGGGTTGTTGCAGCAAATTACCTGGGCATGTTTTGTTGTTGTTTGCTCACCTTTGTTTGTTTTTGAGAAATGTGGAAGACTACTACAAAAGTAGTTGAAGGCTATTAGTAAACCTTAATGAGCTATTCTATTAAGAGACTGGGAAACAGTAATTCTCGGAGTATTACCAATTTTAAGTCCCAGCTCTGCCTCCCAAGGTTTCAAAGGAAAACAAGGATTCATTAGCCACTGGGCTAGATATCATACATATGATATTTGGGCAAATAATCTGTTTCCTGCCCATGTCCTGAAATTTTCTGTGAGGGTGAATTTAAAAGTAATAGAATAATTTCTTTGGCAGAGGAAATGTTCAGTGCCGAGAGACCAGCCCTCAGCAGGTCAGAGAAAATGAAGAGGTTTGGAGTCAATGAAATTACTGGACAGATGCACAGACACACACAGTAACTTTATCTGAGCAGACAAAACTTAATTCTTCATTTTATTATTCCCTTTCTGCTGCTTGTTCTTTCTCTGTTCTGTTCTTCTACACAGTTGTTCCCCCTCCTTCTCCTCCTCCTCCTCCTCCTCTTCTTCCTGCTCCTCCTCTTCCTTCTTCTTCTTCCTTGATGTGTTCCTTCTATATCTTTCCTGGTCTTTTTCTTCTTCCTCTTTCCTGATGTTTTTCTTCTACCTCTCTTATTTTTCTCTTATCCCTTTGATAGTTCCCAAGACAAAAGTTCTACATAAGAAAAGATTACCTCACAACCACAGGCTATATATTTTCCAAAACTGAATTATAATTGTTACACCAGGAGAAATCACATTATGATCATGTAATATGTATTGATGAGAAGCCCACAAAAAGTTAAACATTTTCCTTTGTATTTATTTTTTCCTACCATAACATCTTCACCCCAAAGCAAGGATTCTTTTATAATTGATTAACAAAGTTTTAAGCAAGCCAAGTATATTTCATCCAGTTCCTTTTGTACTGGCAGGCTGCTGTTTGCGGTTACAAAGAAAGGATCAATAATTCTATTATTTATCTCAAAAGGTAATCTTATAAAAAATCTTAAGAGTCACAAATCTAAACTTTTATATATAAAAAAAACTATCTGTCATTTCTACTTTAACTCCTCAGAGTGCACATCCTCTCATCAACATTTTTTTTATTAAATCATACTAGGAAATCAAAAGCAAAAATGGGTCCAAGAAATGGATCACCATCTTCTGTTACCAACACATCTTCAACAAGAAAAGCACATCAGCTAATAATAACTGGGCTGCCTTTGTCCTTGTTCCCTGACCTCAAGAGTCCCCTGTGTAACTATTAAAAGCTTGCCTTTCTAAACTTTAAATTGTTCCCCAAGACTTTCTGCCGCAAAGCCATAAACAACAATATCTTAGCCTGAATTTACTAAGGATCTCCATCTCTAAATTCTCTCTAAAGTTGGTAGTTGAAGCATTCAATCATTCCTGCTCCAGCAGCAATGCTTGGAAATAGTCAATCAGTATTATTGTCGTACACACCAGTGACACTGCCCAGTGAGGAGCTCCAAACCCCCTTAGAATTTTTTTACAGTTCAAAGATGATGGGAGACACTATGACGACAAGAGCAATAGACAGAGAGCTGTGCTCAGTAATAGCATGAGGTCCTCAGGGAACTTGGTGCTCTGCCTCTCCAAGGCTCATTCACTGCGATTACACTAACCAATGAGCCATTTTCCATGAGTTCCAAATCTGCTTACTGTTTCTCTTGCACGGCCCCCAACGGTTACAACAACATTACATTGAGTCTGTACTAGCCTTTTACTGATTATTTTTAGACTTTAATATTCACAAAAGTAACAGTGGCTTAAAAATAAATGCAAAATGTAGAGTTTGGTGAGGGAGCTTAGCGTCACAGCAATGGTATATGCTGAGAGACTGATATTTAAAGATATCAGTACCAACAAAGAGAGGACAATGCTACATTGTAAAGATAAGACTCCAATTTCTGAAATAGAACCTAAAGGATTGCTTGATCCTAGAAAGTATTTTTTTTCAATTTATATCCCTTTACAAAGGCTGCTATTGGCAATGGCAGTTTTGTCTACACAGTATTGAGAATACTATAAAAATTAGATGTTTGGGGATTTTTCTTCTGCAATTTCAGAGAAGCCCTGAGGCCATACAATGTATGGCAGGACTGGGGTCCCTGGAAGGCTGATACAGTACATGCATGAAGCTATGAAGGTGTAGCCTTGATTGCAATGGAGAATCTAGAATTTTAGATATGCTAAAGCCACGAAACATCTGTAATCTGTATACAAGGAATGGAATTAGCAAAAGAGAGAGATGTATGTTGCAGGTAGCAAAGCTTTATGGGAAGAGATCCCTACACCATATGAATATAAAACATCAGAAACTGGATATGGAGCTATAAGACTTGATGTTTGGCCTACTAGATTTCAGTTTTGTTTTGATATTTCTTCCCTATGCCTCATCGCTCCATTTTGGAATGAGAATGTATAGTCTTTGACATTGAATATTGGAAGGATGTAATTGGTGTTTTATTTTCTAGATGTCACAGTTGAGATATTATCTGGAGTCTCAGAAGACACTTTGTACTTTTGAACACTGTCAAGACCATTAAAGACTATGGGAACTTTTGAAGTTGGTTGCTGTGCTATGAAATGGAAAGGATTAATGGTCTGGAGCATTGCTGGAGAAAGTAGTCGCCAAGGGGCAGTCTTTCAGAGTTTGCACCCTTGCCCCGCTTCCAGTTTGCCTCTCAACGTTTTGTGAGATGAAATGTGATCAGCCAGCTTTTTCTTGGAGCTCATTGCTGCCATGCCTTCTTCACCATTACAGAAGGTCCCTTTGTAGTCCTAAATCAATATAAGCTCCTACATCCAGAAGCTGCTTATGGTCATGGTATTTTACCACAGTAACAGAAAAGTAACTAATACATTGCCCTTCAGTTTTAAAAGATCTGCAAAACACAGAAACCTGTTTACACACTCAATGTCTCACAGGTCTTGTTAAAGCAAACACACTTTGTGGTTTTGTTAGAAGCTGTCCATATATACATATAATATGTTATATTAATAACAGATATTAGCAAGGCAGTTACCATTGTTATGTCATTTTTGTCATCTTGGTTCATGTGCACATGAGGATACACACACTGTGTTGCTGCTTCCAGATTCTGCCATTCTTCAAGTGGCACATAAGCATTTCAGACTGTACTGTTCTTACTAGAACAACAAATATCTTTGTTATCATCCCAAGCAGTCAATAACTGTTGGCTCTAAAGCACAAAGTAATGTCACATTCTATTTAATGTGTTCCCATAAAAAGCTTATCACCAGAATCTCCTGGCACACTCTTGTCATATACAATCTCCACCATCACCTTCCCTCTATTGTCACCTGGGTTCATTGAGTGTGTTCTGAGTTGACTATCAAACTTTCACACTCCTTTTCTATGGATCACTTAAGTGGGTAGTCATAAAATTGCGTACATACTCACTCGTACACATATACAAATACAAGCTTAAAACACTGAAGTCTCTTTAAACATAACAGAAGAGAGATGAAAATGCCTATGTAATGTTACGGGATTGAAGATGAACTTTAAAATAAGTGTGTAGGTATAAACAGGTAGGAGCAGTGTGAAAACCGTATGGACTGCCATCATACGCTCAGTCTAAAGGTTCTTCCTGAATATCTGGGTGGTTAACAAAACTGTCCTCCAGAGAGAAGTGTGTTTTTTACCAAAATACTTTTCCTGTAATAAGCCTGAATTATCAGTGTATTTCATGCATTATTTTGTGAAATTAAGGTTAAGAATCCCTTTGGTTTCCTCCCTTCCAAGCACAGAGTCTGTGCTATAAGGAAAGTCATTTTGTCAAAGGCACTGTTCTCAATGATGATGGTTCAGTTTAGTTAGATACTTGACATGAGAAGGGAGAACTCATCAGCTCCTTATATATGCATTTAGGAAAGGACAGCAAAGCTCCTCCTGTTTTAATGTCTCTCAGGTCTTGTGTCTTAATGGTGGACAAGAAGCTGTTCATTTCCTGAAAATGCAGATGTAGTGCAGTCAGTTAATGGAGATAAAATTTAACAAGAGAATTCTGAAAGGAAAGATTTGGGATCTGTAACAACATCTTACAACATGCTAGAGGAAAGGCAAATATCAAGAAACAGTCAAAATTTGAATTCCTGTTAATTTTCTTCTGTAGCAGTAAAAGGGTAGCAAGAAAATTTAATCATTAATTTCAGTGTCAACTTTACTGACTGAAGGAAATCTATGGGTATGTGGTAATAGTATTGCTTAGATAGGCTGGCATCTGAATCAGTGGAGTGAATAAGAAATATTTTCCTTTTTCCAATGAGAGTAGACACCATCCTACTAGTTGAGCATGTAGAGTATATAGAGAGTACAAAATGCAGAGAAGAGAATCTATACTACCTTTTCTAAAGCTAGACAATGTTGTTTACTTCTTTCAGTAATCTTCAGAATTTCCAGACTCTGCCATTTCAATGGTTCTCATATTGCTCAGACTTCTAGACTCAGAATTGTACCACCATCTTCCCTTATTCTGATGATCATAGGCTGAACAGGACTCCAGGATCTGTATCTGTTGTTTTTCCCTTCAGAGACAGCCTATCATAGGATATTTCAGACTCCACTGCCACATTTGCAAGTTAACTTAACTGTGCATATATATGTGTGAATGTCTCTGTGTGTGTGTGTGTGTGTGTGTGTGTGTGTGTGTGTGTGTGTGTGAAAAATCTATGCCTGCATATATCAATGGCATACACATATAAAAATATTTCTAACTATCTATTTTAATCTATACATGTATTCATTTTGAGAACCACTAGGTTTTGGCTCTCTGAAGAACCCTGATAAATACAGGAAAATTTAGGGTGGCCAATGTTTTAATTGGATTGCATTTGATCATTAGCTTTACTTGTGAGGCCACTTCTCAAGGGGTGAGGACATACCTTAAATCAATATATAGTAAATTACACAGATTTGAAAGAAAATCAGGATATGGTGTATATAAATAGCAAGTATTTCTTCTCAATGTAATAGAAATACTTAATTACTAAGAAGTTTAAATAAATATGCATAAACATATATGAAAAGAGTTTGAATGGAATTCCCCTATAATGGAATAATGCCTCTTTCAGAGAACATAAGCAGTTAAATATTGACTCAGTGCCTGGTATGAGATGTTGATGAGTAAGGTCCCATAGACACCCTCAAATATTGCAAGGTATTATCACTTTTCTTTATTGTTGAAAACCTGCAATTTTTAAGTCACAGAACATTGAGAAATCAAGCTAAAACTGTAAGGTTTATGCCTTATGGCTAGCTTTCACAGTTATGGAATATTCTATGCATGTTACTTAGGGAGAGGGTAGTCTTCAAAAATTTTGAATAGCTTTGAAACTTGCAAGCCACAATTATGCATGGCCTATGAATATATTTCCACTAATGCAACGGAAACATATGTTTATGAGTAACCACCCACTTTCTGATATTTAAAGCTGGTTCCACAGCAGGAAACTCATGCTTAGTGTTGTTAACTGGGCCAAGAACACATAGCTGACTAGGTCAAAGGCCCTATGGGAGAACCTAATGCTATTCTTCAGCTAAATGAACACAGCAATAAACTTCCTCCTAAATTTTTATGTTTATATCCATAGATTAGTAGTATATTGCTTAAGCCTCATCAAAGAAAGTATTTTGGGCAGCATATTGTGATTAATACAGAGATTTATACCTGGATAACATGCAGAGAATAATGGTCTGTGGAAGGTTCAACTCTACTTAGAACATCTATATCATATTCCCTAATACAAAGACTTTGGAATCAACAGAAGGAATGGAGAATAAAGATTGTAAAAGCCAGAAGTAGTAGTTATCTGAAGAAAACTAGTATTTTTTGGACATGATGATGTAGCACAAATCTTAAAAGGTATTGGGGTGAATGCTAGAAGATCAGAGAAATGGAACAAGCCACAGCCAACTTCACCTTACCAATTCCTCAGCTAATCTTGTTTCCTCAAACTGGAAGCCTCTGCGTCCTCAGCCAAATGAATCTCAGCTGAACTGATGCTAAAAGCCTAAAAGCTTCACCAGGCTCTAGTTTCTGATCCTCATGCCTTATATACCTCTCTGCTTCCTGACATCACTTCCTGGGATTAAAGACATATGTCACCATGCCTGGCTGTTTCTAGTGTGGCTTTGAACTCACAGAGATCTGGATGAATCTCTGCCTCCAGAATGCTAGGATTAAAGGTGTATGCTGCCATTTTCTGGCCTCTATGTCTATCTAGTGGCTGTTCTGTTCTCTGACCCCAGATAAGTTTATTAGGGTGCACAATATATTGGGGAATACAATATATCTTCACATGATGAGGCAATTTACATGTGTACTCACAACACCTATTATTGCATGAACAGTTTTTGCAAGACTTCCATAATACCAGCAGGAATGAAAGTAGAAATTCTGAAGTCCCACCCCTCAGTTATTGGGAGAAATTATTGGCAACTAATAGCTGGTAGAATGAAGGGAGAGTGAGTTTTAATCAGGACAATACCAATGTTCCAGTAGATTATCCTACATGTATGAGAATATAATCATCATTATATGGCATCAGTGGATTTTTCAAAGAACACTTAAATTTTGGAGGGGAAAATGGTGTGTGGGAAATAGGAAAATAATTGGAGAGGAAAGAATAGGGACATAAAGTTGATCAAAAATACATTTTATGCTTGTATGAAATACTCCAACAATAAAAATTATAAATAAGCAGTCAAATGAATATAATCCAAAGTGGATGGAGCCAGTGTATTTTAGTGTAGTTCTTTTAGAAGTTCCAAGAACTGAACGGGAACACTTGTCACCTGCCTGATGTTCAAACAACATCTACATTAATCTGCATAATATCCATATGTGACAAATTTAGAGAGCCCCAAGCAAATACATCAGTGAGAAAAGTTTACATAAATTATGTAGGAAAACAGTCCTGCCATCTCTTCAAGACAAGAACTGACTGATACGCAAACATCATGCTCTTGCTTAGAGCTTTAGCTCCACACCCAAAACAAATTACAGAGATGAGAAGTAGAAAAAAATCCCAACTATTTAATTAAAGGAATAATATAGGATATTGCACCCTTGTATCACTTCCTGCTTCTTTTTCTTCCTTCCCTCCAGCTCCTCTCATTCCCCTCCGATCATTTACAAATTCCTGGCCTTTGTCTGGTCTGTTTAGTGTTGGACACTCAACCTATGGCAATTCCTAAATCTGGTGGTGAAGTTCCCGTGGTGGCCAGTTAGATGGACAGTATTCAAATATGTCATCCAAATGCGTGAGTACAATTGTGTTTAAGTAAATTCACATGAAATGATGATGTTTTCTTCACCTAAGCACACAATAGGCATCAGAATTGTATTTCATTTTAGAATGAACAGTGTAAAACAGAACACAAACATAACTGGCTGTGTGATTTGAAATCTCAAAAATTGCCTATACATATAGATTATTAGTTTCTTATATAGTAATATGATGTAGTTTGCAATGTGGGATTACATTTGTGGGGAAAGCCTGTGAATGCCAATAGGAAACAACATTGGAATTCTTAATTTCCTATATCATGGTACTATACCATGAAAAGGTCTCCACATGAAAATTCAAACTCACAAGCACAAACATGATAAACTTAGACAATTCATTGTGATAACAATCTTTCAACATTTTTATTTTTTTTTAACTTTGTAACAGTCTGTGTGCATATGTGAATGTGTGGTACCTGAGCGCAGATGCCTGGAGAGTTGGGCAGAAGAGGGAATCAAATACCCTAGAATGGCAGTTACAGGCAATATGAGGTAACATTGGCTCTGTGACCTGAACTCAGGTTCTCCAGCAGAGTGGGAAGCACTCTGAACCACTGAACCTCTGATATCAATTGTAGTGTTTATGTTTCTGTAGCTGTCTTCATAGAGTCTCTAGTTCTGAACCTATGTAAACTGAACTCCTGCGCTTCCCTTTTGATTTCCTATGTATTATTTTTGTTTACTTATAATAAGTAAATAAAACTCCAGTGTTTAGGTTCTACTCATTTTGATTCTAGTTTATAAATTTGATTTATAAACTATTTGACTGTAGTTTATAAAATACATTGTTTTGTATTTTATAAACTACATTAGGGCATTAATTTTTGTTATTTTCTTAGGGGTGCAATGGAAAAAGAACATAAATAACCAATATATACTTTGAGAAATCAGGTTTTATATGCTGAATCTGAGTTCTGTAACTAAACAGTTTTCAATTTGAATCAACGTTTTTATCTCCCCTTGCTCAGCAAGAATTCCTGGTCAAGCCTTAATTATCATGTGAACTTTTAGGGTAGCTAACATAGTATCTCCCAAACTATAATTTTATAGCTGTAATAATTTACTCTGTGCTTTCTGAAAAGTCTGTTAAAATTGTATCTGTAAGATGTGTCTGTGCGCCGGGCGGTGGTGGCGCACGCCTTTAATCCCAGTACACGGGAGGCAGAGGCCGGCAGATCTCTGTGAGTTCGAGGCCAGCCTGGGCTACCAAGTGAGTTCCAGGAAAGGCGCAAAGCTACACAGAGAAACCCTGTCTTGAAAAACCAAAGAAAAAAAAAAAAAAAAAGATGTGTCTGTGCATTTACTGCGCTTCCATACCAGTCTCTGCCAGCATTGTCTAGCGTTCTCATTTTGCTGTGCCAACCTGAAAGGTTAAATTCTAAAATGTTTAGCCACTAGAGTTATAGAATTCAGCTATGTCTTTATTATTATTTCTTCATTATATAAGTATGCAGCCAGAGGCCGAGTTTTGGTCGAAGTACATTTTCTCTCTGTTTGTTATGGCTCAAGGGTTAATTACCAATACGCACTGTAATGCAGACATGAGTTCTTTTCTGATATTTACTGACTCTAACTGTAGCCTTGTTCTGTGTTATAATCTGATTTCGGCTGCTCATTTCCCTGACCTGCTTTAACCTGCTTTATGCTGTGCCTTGCTGCTTGCCCTCTCTCTTACCACTAGATGGTACTCATATATTTTTTTGTGTATTTCAAGCATACAATTTTGTTGTTTTAATAAACAGAATTCAAGGATTTCAGAAATATAAATGTTTCTAAATACCTACTCTGGTTATTTTAAATGGATTCTATCAAATTTAATTACTACTGTTTGTGTATCATGTGAAAATCAAACAGTAAATGCTATTTAGTTTTTGTGTGGGTTTCTTGTCATTGATTTGTACTGTACATCCTAGAAGATCAGGTCTCAAAACAAGAACTACAGCTATTGCACACTAAATGTAATAATTATCACATATTTGGCTTTGATGTAGCTCATATTTCCTTTGCATTTTTTTTCAATTAGTTGTATTCAGCTGACTTCATTTTTATATATCTAGTCTATAATCCTCCTGAATGTTGGATTTTTGTATATGATAAAGCTGTTATGGATTACTGTATTCTTAGTATTCTAAATGCGTCTTTATTAAATAAACAAATGAAGTATTTATTACCTTAAATGTCCTTTTATATATAAAAAAATAAAAATGATAGAAGTCAAGAAACCTCTTCTTTACCATGTACCTCAAAATTTCTTTAGGACGGAGACTGGTTATCAAACTCTTTTTTATCATCTATTCAGTGTGCATTCATATAACAGTAGTAATTGGTTCTATAAATCTCTCCACATCTCAAAGTGAATGTGAAACATTAGAGTCTTTCAGGGGTTAATAATAATTTTAAAATAGTAGTTGTTACATTACTTTTCTGGTTCTACTAATTTCTTTTCTGCTACTTTGATAGAATACTCTGACCAAAGGCAACTTAAACAAGAAAAGATTTATTTTGGTTTCCAGTCCACAGAGAACACAGTCCGTCATGACACAGAAGTGTGAGTCCAGCCTAGCAGTCAAGAAGTAGAGTGACTGGACATTGAGTGCTTGGTTAATGAGGTGAGTAGCATGAATCTTAAAGGGTCTTATTAATAAAAACAAACCTAGGGCCAGGTATTGGGGTGAACGCGGGAAGATAAGAGAAGCAGAACAAGCCACAGCCAACCTTACCTTGCCAATTCCTCAGTGGATCCTGTTTCCTCAGTCAGGGAGCCTCTGAGTCTTCATCCAGAATGAATCTCAGCTGAACTGTTGCTCAAAAGCCTAAAAGCTTAACCAGCTCTAGTTCCTGGTTTTCACGCCTTATATGTCTTTCTGCTTTCTGCCATCATTTCCTGGGATTAAAGGCATGAGTCACCATTGCCTGGCTGTTTCCAGTGTGACTTTGAACTTACAGAGATCCGGATGGGATCTCTATCTCTGGAATGCAAGGATTAAAGGAGTGTGTGCCACCATTTCCTGGCCTCTCTATCTAGTGGCTGTTCTGTTCTCTGACCCCAGATAAGTTTATTAGGGTGCACAATATTTTGGGGGACACATTATCACCACTCAGACAACTCAGAATGGGCAATACCATTTCATGGGCTGGACGCTGGAGGACATCAAAAGGAGAGATCCAATTAAGAACTAGTGTGCGTGTATAACCTCATTGCTCTCCACGGTTAACCATGGATATACGGTGACTACATGCTTAAAGTTCCTAGGTACTTGAATTGCCTCCAGTGATGGGCTGTAACCTGAAACTGTGACCCAAATAAATCCTTTCTCCCCTGAGTTGCTTTTATTCATGTTGTAATTTATCCCAGCAACAGGAAAAAGAATTAAGATGATACTGAATGTTGATTTCCTCTGAGGCAACATTCTGGAATTCTCTATAAGATGGTAAGGGTCAGACACTGCCCTGGTGACTTACAGACAGAGAAAAGACTCGAGGTTGACAGATGTACTTTTCACTTAAACATTTAAAATACTGCCTTCCCAATACCTCTCCTTCTCCCAAGCAAACATTTGGTAGATGCTTTCCCATAAATGCAAAGTGTTTGATAGTGTTTTCAAATCTCTTATTGTGTGTGTGACTTGTCAGATACGGGGTCCCCAGGAGTGAGAAACAACCATCTCACCTTTCTTTGTCTATGTTTTCCAATCCCAGCACTAGGCCAAAGTGGGTCTAATTATGAGGGAAAATGGAATCCCGTCTCCCTCCCAAATATTTCAAAATTCTGGTTCTGCCAGACAAACTCAGAATCAGTTTCTAGGTTACATCTCCACAAGAGATGTCTGATTCATTATATGTCTCTCTCTCTCTCTCTCTCTCTCTCTCTCTCTCTCTCTCTCTCTCTCTCTCTCTCTCTCCCTCCCTCCCTCCCTCCCTCCCTGTCCTTCCCCTCTCTCTATCTCTGTGTCTGTCTCTCTCTGTCTCTGTCTCTGTGTATATGTGAGTATGTGTTGTGTTTGCATACCTTTGTATTTTATTGTTCAATAAAACATGGCTTCATGATGAGTCCTTGCTTTTTTCTCCCTTTTTATTTTGTTGTATCAGCTAAAAACTAGAACCCATTTCTGTAATCCTCAATGTGCCTCCATTAAGCATAATCTGGAAAATGAGGAATAATATGAATTAATGTCTACATTTTTTTAGTAATTCCATCTCTTCTTTTCTATCATGGTCTTTACTGTATATACAGATAAACAAAATGTGCATTTGTAAGAAAATGTAACTGCTTAAGACATAAAGCCCTCTAATAAAAGGCCTTGGTTCTTTTTGTCCTGCTCTCCAGCTCTTGTTTCCTTCTTCTTTTTGTTTTTTTGGTCGGTTGGATGCTTTTGGATTTGTTGTTGAGACAGTGTCTTGCTATGCAGCCCTGACTGGCATGGAGTTTGCTTCATAGACTAGGCTAACTTTGAACTCACAGATATCCACCTGCCTTTGCTTGTTGGTATTAAATGTGAGAACTACTATGTGGTAGTTCTGTGTATAGCTTTTGATAACAGCAGTCACTATGTACAACTTCTACTTGAAGATCAGGATCAATCATAGCATCCAGAAAATTAAATTGCTTTTTGCCTAATATTTCAGAAACATCTGGAGTTAAAACTCACTTAATGCAGGTTCAGTTTCCACTGTAACAGAATTATTGTGCCTCTGTGAAAGCATTTATCCCCTTGACATTATACCTCTTGGCCTGGAGAGTTCAGATCAAAGAACAGGAAACAACAGTTTCATTGGTGTTGTGTGAGATAAAAATAACTGGTGTTATTCTAATTTCCATTTTGTTTCCTACTAGAGAAGTAAGCAGCATAAGTTGAATGCTGACTGAGAGCAAGCAAAGTCTTCTAGAAAACTTTTCCTAGACAGGCAAACCACTGGCATCTGAACAATGGTGCAACAGAGATTTCGAATATTCAAAGTTCAAGCTAGCAGCTTCTCAGTTTTAGCAGTATTAACCAGCTTGAGCTGCTGTAACAAATAATCACAGACTAGGAAACTGAAGCAATGTGGAACGTATTTCACCACAGTTTAAGAATCTAGAAATTTCTGACTATGCTGATTTAAAAAAATAACAACGAAAACCAAACCAAAACAAACAACCACCACAACAGAATACCTTACTTTGTTAAGAGCTCTCTCTTAGGCTGAAGATAGCTGTATTCTCTTTGTTCTCATATTTCTTTCACATAAGAACATAAAAACTCCGATTTCATTTATTATATGACACTAACCACATTGGATCAGGGCCCCATATTATATCTTTTAACTTCTTTAGTACTTCATCTCCAATTACAGCAATATTGAAAGTTAAACAGAGGAAGTTAAGCTGTAGGCAACATCAATGAATACCCTGACCATTGTCCAATTAATGTACTTCAGAATTAATATTGTTTAAAAGACCAAGATGACAATTGATACATTCTATAAATACATAGAAGGTAATGTGGGGGAGCATTAAATGCAGAAAGGCAAGTAAATGTGTACAATGAGTACATACCAAAATAAGAAGTAAATAAAATTGTATCATTTCCCTTATAGAAACATTCTAATCGAGTCAAAAAACTCCATGTAGCTGATCTTCCAAGGGATAATACAATGAACACATGAGGGTCTGGTAAATCTAGTTCATTTAACATACCTTTCAGTCTTTGGTTCTGAAAATCAAGCAAATTCTGTTAGAACTAAGCTTTAAACTTAGAACATGCTGAGGGAATTCATAGCAAAACATTGGCCTGATCCAAGCTGAAATCTTTCCTAAAACTATGCCACACATTAGTTAAATATCCATTCTCACAAATAGTTTGCAAGCTTCTGTTTCTACTTATTAATACATATTTCTGTTGAAGTGAAGTACTATCTTAATGGGAGACACTTTGTGACTCACCTTTATTAACTAGCTGGGACTAATATAAACCCTAGGAGTACAAAGGAGATATGGCCAATTCCTAGAAGAATGAACAGTATCTCACAGATAACAGCCACAGAGGGATGGAGAGGATGCTTCCACTTCAGGAGAATTCATGTCAATGTATTCAAGGAGTCTAGTTTCAGCAGTTTTTCTGTATGCTCCAGGTTAACTTTCACTAGACTGCTTTTTTTTTTCAATCAATGATCTGATCATACCAAATGTATGTATGATTCTGATTTGTAATTTTACTTAATGTGCCTTATAATATAGACGCTACTTGGGTTAGACTATAAGTGTGGCTATTTGCAACTGTAGTCCTGTGTCTATAAAAACTTAGTTTTCCTTCTGGGTAGAAATAGATGTGTTTTGATCATTTATAGATGCATCGGGAATGTGAATCATTAGGCTTCTTCTTGTTTTGTTTTTTAACTTTTATTTTACACATTACATCCCTATTGCAGCTCCCCTCTCTCCACCTCTCCTAGTCCCTCTCCCTACCTCCCCTCTCCCCATATCATCTATTCCTCCATTTCCCTTCAAAATAAGAGTTGCCCTCCCATGGATATCCACTGAACATGGCATAACAAGATGCAATAAAACTGGGAACAAACTCCCATATCAAGCCTGGGTGAGGCAACCCAGTAGAAGGAAAAAGGTCACAAACAAAGGCAAAAGAGTCAGAGACACTCCCCACTCCATCTCTTAGGATTTCAACAAAAAACAAGCTTACAGTCATAGCATATGGGCTGAGGACCTAAATCAGACCCATACAGCATCCGTGTTTATTTCCCTAGTCTCTGTGAGCCCCTATGAGTCCTGCTTAGTTGACTCTGTGGGCCATGTTCTTATGGTGTCCTAGAACACTCTGGTTCCTACAGTCCTATGTCACCCTCTCCCATGGGTTTCCCCAAGCTCTACCTAATGTTTGACTGTGGGTCTGCATCTGTTTCCATCAGTTGCTGGATGACACCCTTCTGACGACAATTGAGCTAGGCACCAATCTGTGAGTATAGCAGAAGTATAGCAAAACATCATTAGGGATCATTTCACTGACTTTTTGTTGTTGTTTTGTTTTGTTTTTTTTTTTGCCAGTTGTGTTTGGTTTTGTCCTGGGTCTCTGGGCCATTCAGCCTCTGTGTCCTGAACATCCAGGTAGTGTCATTCATGAGCTCCCTTTTCCAGGCAGGACAGATTATAGGTCCAAGGTTTTGTGGTTAGGTTGATTTCTCAGTTGACAGACTAAGTAACTTGCCTGGTTATAAAAGGTGGCCAGATTAGGCTCCATTTAACCCATTAGAGGAGAGTTCTCTAGGGTAACTGCAATCGATTCTAAGGAGTTTCCATTGTGCAGGGTTTCTATATCACCTCTCTAAGTAGCCCCAACACCAGTACTCTCTTCCTCCATCCTTCCCACTCCCTGCCTGACTCCTCCTCTTTACATCTCCACATGCCCCCAGTCCACCCTCAAAATCTATTCTATAGCCAGGCAGTGGTGGTGGCGGTGGCACACGCCTTTAATCCCAGCACTCAGGAGGCAGATCTCTGTGAGTTCAAGGCCAGACTGGACTACAGAGTGAGTTCCAGGAAAGGCACAAAGCTGCACAAAGAAAACCTTTCTCAAAAAAAAAAAAAAAAAAAAAAAAACACACACAACAACAACAACAACAAAAAGGAATTAGGCCAGGTGATTGTGGGTGGTGGCAAGTCCAGAATCTACAACATATATTGATAGAGTGGAAATATAGGGAAGATACAGAAAAGAAAAAACAGTATAGAGCATAACATCACTGACTGTTGGAACCTAATGGAGGAGAGGGTCTAGTTATATTCAGGCATTCTTCTAATGGGATGAAGCCCTGGCCCACAAAGCAGGAAGATCAGCTGTGTGTAAAGTCCACAGACTTAAATTTTAATCTCATCCAACAAATTTTTTCCAGAAATGTATTGAAAAACATCTGATCAAGTAACTGAGCACCTCATAAACTGACAGATAAACATAATCTTCACATACTACCCTAACAGGTAACATAAAATATTATACTTCTCCTGTATGCCAAATATCTTCTTACTTCAGTAAATTTTATTTATTGTATCTAGCATATTTCTACAGGGGGTGGCTAATTTTAATTGTTATTAAATTATTATTTCCATTTTCCTTTTCTCCAAAGGAAGTGAAGCAAAAAAATTGTTTTATATAAATGCCATTATCATATAGATTATTCAGTTTTCATTTTAGGAATGATTTAATCTCAATGCTTAGAAAAAGAACATTTCGCCGGGCGGTGGTGGCACACGCCTTTAATCCCAGCACTCGGGAGGCAGAGCCAGGCGGATCTCTGTGAGTTCGAGGCCAGCCTGGGCTACCAAGTGAGTCCCAGGAAAGGCGCAAAGCTACACAGAGAAACCCTGTCTCGAAAAACCAAAAAAAAAAAAAAAAAAAGAAAAAGAACATTTCTTCCCTAAGAAGAGCAGACCTACGCTTTCAGCTGGATTCCAGAGACTGTATTTTTGTTATTTGTTTCTTTTCCCTCTAGGGTTCTGGCCTAAAGAAGCCCCTGCTCTGTGGGAGGTCATACAGTTATTGGATGGAGCTCAAGAAGAACAAACACATTGTTGCTCTGCTTGAAAAAGAATTTTATTGGCTTCAAGTATGTTCCCAGATTCCATTGCTAAAAGACATTCACATGGATAAACTCAGAGTCAACAGGGCTGGATGTCTGCAGGGATTTGTGTACTTTCTACTCTGTAGGAAATTAGTGGAGTCACATAGCAAAAGGCAAGAAAGGATAGTAAAGTGTCCAGTGGGAAGGTTAATCCAATGTACAACTGAATCGCCATGAAAACACTTTACTCAGAAAACAGCATCAGAGTAGATACAGGCGGATTCATGTACCTGGAAGTTTTCCTGTGTCTCACCTGGTCCTGCACCTGCTCTCACAAATAAACACACAGAGACTCATATTATTTACAGACTGTATGACCTAATGGCTCAGGATTCTTGCTAGGTAGCTCTTAGATCTTAAATTAACCCATTTCTATTAATATATGTTTTGTGGCTGCCATCTCTCCAGACTGCGCCTTTCTGTTTCCCATCTCTCTCCTTTCCTGCCTGCCTCTAAGCTGCCTTGCCATAAGCCAAAGCAGTTTACTTATTAACCAGTCAGAGCAACTCATACTCATAGGTACAGAAAGACATCCCACAGCAGATTCATTCTTAGAAATTCACACCTTGGACGCTGGGGAGATGGTTAAGAGCATGTATGACTCCTTCAGACAACCCAAGTTCTTTTCTTTGTACCTTCATTGAGTAGCTCACAGTGGCTTAGAACTCCAGTTCTGGGGGGATCTGCTGCTCTCTTACAACTATGCAGGTACTTATACTTTTATAGATAGACACACAAACACAATTGCTGTGGGATGGTCTGTATGTCAAATTGCTCTGACTGGTCAATAAATAAAACACTGATTGGCCAGTGGCCAGGCAGGAAGTATGGGCGGGACTAACAGAGAGGGGAACAGAGAAAACAGGAAGGTGGTGGGGGGGGGCACTGCCAGCCACTGCCATGACAAGTAGCATGTGAAGACGCTGGTAAGCCACGAGCCACGTGGCAAGGTATAGATTTCTAGAAATGGATTAATTTAAGATGTAAAAACAGTTAGTAGAAACCTGCCACAGCCATACAGTTTGTAAGCAATATAAGTCTCTGTTTACTTGGTTGGATCTGGCAGGTGACAGAGATTTGTCCTGACTGTGGGCCAGGCAGGTAAACTCTAGCTACACACAATTTAAACATAAAACAAGTCTTTAAAAACCTCACCCTGATTTCTCTGATACAAAGGATATTTTTCTACACCAGTTAATGTTGGAAGCATACCACCATAGTTAATGAAAACCAGTTTATATACCATGAAATATATCTGAGAAGGAATGTAGGCATGAGTTGTAAAGTAATGAAATGATATAAGATGTATCACCGCTGAAAATTTGATTAACTCTTTACTTATTTTAGTCTTTCTAGTGGTCCTGATTTTCTGCTACCATATTTCTCATAAAATTCATCTGAAGCAAAAAATTCATTGTCTGTGTATAAAGATAAGAAAACTGATGTATGGAAAGTTTAAGTAAGCATTATTAATTAATTAGAATTTTTTTTTAAATGAGAATTCCATTTCAAGCATATAAGAGGCAAGCTCTACTGTTGAAATGAAATACAGCATTAAAAAAAAGAAAAGAAAAAAAAAAGATTCCATGTTGTTTCAAATACAATTGGATTACTATTTGAATATATAAATATCTACCAAAAGTTAGTACTATATTTGAATTATTATTATAAATCAGGATGAAAAATTGCATGCATAAAGGCTCTAATAACTTTTATGCACTTTTTTATGCACAGTTTATGAGGATGTGTTGTTCATAAGGATAAGATGTTGTACTGATGGATTCACAGGTTTAAATTTAGGTAATAGATAATTTATCCTAATCAAAATCCACAAGAGTTATTTTTAAAGACACCCCTATCATTCATCTCATCAGATTCTCTCAGGTATTCGTGTTGTGAATTCCTCTCTGCCATGTAAATTGATTAAGAGACAAAAACATCAGTCCTAAATGTGCTTTCCAGATTATCTTTAGGAAGACATTTTTGCATGTGTACTGATGAGAGCGTTTTCTTAAAGCTGCAGTTTTTCTTAGGAAGCTAAGAGCAGGATATTTAAACACTGACTTGAAAAAAGGATTTTGTGTGATGCGTGCATTTAAGTTTGTTAAATTGCATAGAAGGCGTACTCGAATTATATATTTTTTTCTGGAAATTGGAATATAATGGCTTAAATTCTTTGCAACTGCAATGAGAAAATGCTGAGGGCTCAAGATAGTTTTTGACAAAAACACATTCAAATACAAAAACACTTTAGAACATTCTGTTGCAAAATCTTTACAAAGCTTGTCTGTCTTATCCTACGTATTTGTTGTCATTAGTCATAATCATATGAAGTAAATAGCTCTAAGTACAGCAGTTTTTGTTGTGCAGTACACAGTAGTACCCAGAAAATGACTCAAAAGACACAAAACTTTGGAGTGCACAGATCCAAACATAGCATAATATCCTCAAACTGATTGCTAAGGATGGGCTTCAAAACCAGGCTTTGAGCAAGCAAATTATGTGCAGAGGTGGCCTGCTGACCCTACAAAGAAGAGATTTTTTCCTAAAGTTTTCAGGACTGCTTAAATGTTCTTGCTGATGAATCGAACTTTCAGAGTTCTCCCACATCCTATAGTTACTATCATACACGTTAAATTGATTTAGAAAACTCTGTAAAACATCTCCACGTCGTATCTATTCGAAATGATTAAGCATTATAGCATTCCCATAAAGAAATAAAAGTGAGTTATTTTGATTGCAAATCAATAGACAAAGTTAACATGTGGAGAAAAATTGCATTAACTTTTATTACACTGACAAGTAAAATAAGTATCTGTAGAAGGCATTCAATTGAAACTAGTTAAGCATGCAAGGAGCGATTATACAGCATAGAGCCAAATTTTCTATTCAGTTATGTTCCAGGAACCAGCTTTACTTGTTAAAACTCAGCAACGACACTATCAGGATTAAATTCTGAGTGTCCTTGCTTCTGGTGAAGCAGGACAAGCAGAAATCTAGGATGAAAGAATATTGAATAGCCCAAACACACACACACACACACACACACACACACACACACACACACACACACACACACACACATATGTACTCAAAATGAATATACAGTAAGGAAAGAAAACATGTTTATCTTTTAGGATATGAATGACCTCCCTGAAAGTGCTTCCTCTTTCATACATTTTCCTAAGAATTTCAAACTTTCATTTTAATTAACAGCTAAATAAAATTTCAATCCACAAATAAACCAGTTTTCACTATCCATTTCTCAGCTGGTGGACATCAAGACTATTTTATTTCCTGGATTTTGTGAGCACAATTGCAATGGACATGGATGAGCAGGTATCTCTATGCTAGGATATAGAATTCTTTGGGTCTAAAGAGTGGTATTATATGTTAGATGTATTTCTAACTCTTTGAGGAAACTCCACAATGATTTCTACATGGTTTCATGAGTTTTCGTGTCTACCACCAGTGAATAAGTATTCCTTCTCTTTTTATATTCATGCTAGCATTTGTTTGATTGTTTGTTTGCTATAATCTACTCTGACTGCAGTGAGATGAATCACCAAGGTAGATTTAATTTATGGTTCCCAATGGCTAAAGATGTTGGATATTTTAAAAATGATTCTGAGGAGTGGATGCGGGGTGGAAGAGAGGGGGAATTTAAATTGGTATGTAAAATAAAAAAAAAATAATAAACTTTTTAAAAATAAATAAGTAAAAAAAAATAATTCCCAAACAGTTATAGTACTTGTTTTAAAATTATCTGTTTGATTAGCTCATGTCTCAGTTTTTAAATTATTTTACTGAAGTATAATTACATCAACTGATCTTCCTTCCCCCTCTAGCAGTGCTGCCATTTACCATTTCTTGTTCTCTTTTAAATTCAGTCACTTTCATCATTAGTTGCTGCTACATACATATATGCATATGTATATGCATATATATATATATATATTCCTAAATACATGAAAACAACCTGTTCCATCTGTATAATGCTACTTATATGCATGTTTTTAGGGCTAGCTATTTGCTATTGAATAACTAATCAGAGTTCTCTAGTCTGGGGAAAACCATATTTCATTCTACCAGTATTTCTTAGTTACCTGTACTTCCACCTGTGTTATATCTAACTATGTTTTTAATATTTGTCCTTACAAGCTCAGATAAGTGTACTCCCCACTCCTCATCAATGAAACTATTCTTTGCAACAGATGAAGACCATTACAGAAAACTTCAACAATCAGAATGCAGAATAGTGGAGTGAGTCTCAATGCAATTGCAGAACCTAAGGCTCAGGAATCACTGGGGAAAAGAAGTGGGGGAATTACAAGAGCCAGAGGATCAGGGAGCTTGGTAGTATTCACCTGGAAGTTTTGCCTCTCCTAGCTAGCTTTTATAGTAATAGAAGGTGTTATCCTTTCTACTGTAAGAGAAAAATCAATCAATAGTCTTACTCAACTATTAACTCTGAGGAGTAGAGTTATGAGCAGCTTTGCAAGAAAGGCTCACTTGTGCAATAGTGGAAAGAATATCATGGTAATAACCAACAATTTTCTGAATGGATTTAAAGTTTCTCCCACAAGATTAAACTCATACCTGGAACTTTTGTTGAGGTCAAAAACCTGGTGCTAGAGAGATCATGGATCCTAGAAAACCTACCACTATTATTCAGCTAAACTGACACAGTATTAAAGAGACTTCTGACTGATTGTTTTCTTTAAGAGAATATTCCTAGTTAGAGGTACCACAAATGGCTGAAAGGTCACACATCCAATGATATATGGGCAGGACAACTGGAAGCAATAGGTTTTTTTCTTTGTTTTAACTTGTATGAGTAGGGCAGTGTTTTGGATCTGGGACTACTCGTGGGGTTAAAGTAATAAAAACAAATTATGTAAAATTCCCAAAGGACTTATTTTTAAAATGAGGAAGAAAATGTATAGAAAGACAACACACTATAATACATCTGATACTAGTAATCCTTCATAGTCACTGCTTCTTTATATTGACTTAATTCATAATGTGGTATGAAAAGTTGAATAAGATCTACTCATTAAATACATTATAAGTGTGTGATACAGTACTGTAATTATGAACAGAACATTGAACACAACTTGATCATCTACATGAGTAAAATTTTATTAACATTTGATAGCAGTTTCCTGTCTTCTCTTCTTCTAAGACCCTAAGATCCACATGTCTATTTTCAACTATTTTAAGAGATCCATGACTAGGCCCCGGGTGGATCTCTGGGAGTCCAATTAGCGAGAATGAGGAGGGTTTATATGAGCGAGAATTGTTGAGACCAAGGTTGGATAAAGCACAGGGACAAATAGCCAAATGAATGGAAACACATGAACTATGAACCAATGGCTGAGGGGACCCCACTGGATCAGGCCCTCCGAATGGGTGAGACAGTTGATTGGCTTGATCTGTTTGGGAGGCATCCAGGCAGTGGGACCAGATCTTGTGCTCATTGCATGAGTTGGCTGTTTGAAACCTGGGGCCTATGCAGGATTGTTTGGCTCGGCCTGGGAGGAGGGGACTAGACCTGGCGGGGGGGGGGGCGGGGGGGGGGGTTGGGGTAAGGTGAGGGGGACGGGAGCGGGGAGAACAAGGGAATCCGTGGCTGATATGTAGAACTGAATTGTATTGCAAAATAAATTAAAATAAATTTAAAAAAAAAAAAAGATTGGCAGATATATGTACCTCATATAAATGACACATAGAAAGGTATTCACAGTAACTTCTTTGGTAAAATGTATCTTCTAAAGAAAATTTCTAGTTTATATTAATTCTTCTTATGAAGTGTTAAAAAATACTTCCTCTGTTCTTTTATGTTGTGCATGATGGTTGTATTTCTAGAAGCTGATCCCCAGTGCCTTATGAGGCAAAAACCCACAATGCCGGAGCTACTCTTTGACTTGCCAGGGGGTGTCTTCTTCCAGTGTTCTCACATGATCCTCCTTTTCTGTGTATCTACTTCATAAACTATTCTTAGAATAAGATCAGTCCTACACCAGGAAGAATCAACCTATTGACCTCATGTAACTTTATTTCTTCTTTAAATATCCTGTCTCAAATACAGTCACTGCGTACCCGAGATAGAATTTTGACAGCTGAATTTGTGTGCATTGAGATTTAGTACATAATATTTACTAACATATTGACTTCTTTGTGGTAAGTGAAATGCAACAACAAGATTTAGGAAGCAATATTGCATTTACAATTTCTACTGAAATATCGAATATAAATATATATGTTATAAAAATATATTGTAAAAATAAGTTAGAATTTTATTTTATTTTGTGTATTGAGTCCATCATTTCTGTATCTCCTGATTTAATCCCCTGTCTTTAATCTTAATACATCAATGTTCTCATCATTACCTTCTTGACTATAAAACTTGCTCTGACTTTAACGTTAAATATTATTTTATTTGAAAACACATTTTATGTGTTGTTATTCAAGCTGCTATTCTGGTTGGTCAAACATAACATGGTTAAGATGAACTCTACTACTATTTACTTCTAGATCTTTCTCCCGATAATCAATGCATATTTTCTCTGTCTCTTTTATAATATCAAAATATATTAAGATATACTGCATGGAGAGTTCCATAATGTATATTTTATTGTATTTCCTATTATACAAGTGATCTCTATATTATATTTTGACAAGTAATTTCATTTTATTTACTGTCATCATTGTCTCAAGATTAGCATAGGCTTGTACACCTTGCCCTTCAATTCCCTTACAAACTTCGTAGGCATACTCATAAATCATGAGTTCTTTAGTCAAGTCCTGATTAAATTCCGCTATTTCATCCCAACCCTATTGTCAGCAGAAAATTTAATAAACACCCTTTCCTGACACAGATTATAGAAAATGTCAAAGATCACCCACTGCCTTTCATAGTCAATGAGAGTTTAAAATTACTACAATCAGTTTTTTTTTAATTTCTGCTAGTGTTATTATAATTTTAATTGTAATATGTAATGATAATTCTCAAATATTTAGTTATTGTGATGGTTATTCTTAGTTGTCTGTAGCATGACTCCTAATTGGTCTTAATAATAAAAACCTGGAGCCTGATATCAGGGTAAATGCTGAAAGATCAGAGGATCAGAACAGCCAGCCACTAGAAAGACTTCTTATTTCTAGGGATCTTCAGCCAGAAAAAGACTGAGCTCCTGTCACCTTCCACTTTATATTCCCCCGCCCCTGCCACCCGCAGCCATATCACTTCATGTCTCCACATCCCTAATGCTAGGATTAAAGGCATGAGATCCCTGGGGTTGGTATCAAAGGTGTGTGTCACCACTCTATTTCTCTTTTAGACTGGATCAATCTTGTATAGCATAGGTTTGGCTTGAACTCACAGAGATCTGTCTGCCTCTGCCTCTGCCTCTGCATCCAAAGTTCTGGTATTAAAGGTGTATGCCACTACTATCTGGCCTCTATGGCTAACTAGTGACTTAGCTCCACACTCTGATCTTCAGGCAAGATTTATTTGTTAGATCACACAAAATATCACCACATTTGTCAACTTGTCTTCATCTGGATTTAACTAAATTCCAAGTGGATGAGTACAACTATGAGGAATTATTCATAATTAAAGCATTTGAAGCAGGACAACCCAACCTAATTCCAGATCTTTTGAGGTGAGAAGTTTCACTTTAAATCTGGGCCATAACTTCAAATGGCAGCCCATATAACTTTGCAATTTGTCTAAGGTTCAGCTGAGTAGGGTCTGTTTCCAAGCTTCATAGTCACTGGCAACATTCAACATTATGCACAATGCCTAACTGATGACTTTGGTTTATTAACTGTATCCTTGGCTAAAATCAGCTACCAACTCCATCCTTTCTATCAAACCATTTAGTCAGATATTTGATTCTTTGAAGCTGAGATGATAAGGTAGATCTCCTAGCAACTTAAATGATAATATATTTGAGTGTATTTCATCAATGAATATAATCCATTGCAATGTGCATCCACCTCTATTTTTCTAGAGGGCAAGAAGCATGGTGAAGGTCCCAGGGGGAAGGATTAAACAGGGACATGAACACTTCATCTTGGGTCCATGGAACTCCTCTGGAAATTATCTATTACTCACCTCTGTATCTAAATCATTCTACTTCTTAACCATAATGTGTCACTCTCAATGTTTACTTGTCAAAATATTTTGTTTTTTAAATACTGTAACTATGTAAATATATTCACATATTTCTTATCAAGAAGTGTTTTCGGATGAGCACAATAATCTTACTATAGAAAAATATTTTTTACTAACCTGCTAAGTGATAATTTGGCATTTAATTAAGTATGATTATTTTATGAGTTTTCTTGTATACCTTACTAAAAAACTTTCTGATATATTATAAGAAAAATGTCTTCCCACTACTATATTCTAATATTTAATTCATCTTTTTCTTTCATTGTTGGATAGAATAATGTGTGTTTATAAAATATAAGTAATTTTATAGCAGAAACTTTATCTTACATATAAAGTACCTAGATATACAAGAATAATTCAAAAATATTTATTATTGATTGAATCATGTCTGAATATGAGATAGTTGGAGATGAAGGAAAAAACTATTTTTTACCAAGCAATTTAATATGATTTTGGAATACAATCTGCATGATAATAAACTAGAAAAATGAATATTTTAAAAGACGCTTAATGGTTGCTAATCAAATGTGCTAAAAATTGCTTTTGACATAAAAAAAATGTACTACTCTGTAAATAGGACATTTTTATTGAGTAAATGGATGCCTTAAATTAAATCCAACATCAAATGACACGATCTTTCCCCTTTTAATTTTAATAGCAATTTGTTCAAGTTTATTAGTTATTTTAAATTGCTTTTGAAATTTAATAGAAGATGAGAGAATCATGTATCAGAATAAAAAATATTGACACGTAATATGAGCATGGTAATAAAAGAAGCAAATCCTTTCAACTGAGAAAACATCACATTTAATAGCATCCATTATGAAGGAAGAAGATGGTTACCAGTCAAACGACTACCACTCCTGTGTTGCACAATGATAGAACTCATTAGTGTTTGCCAGCAGTTTCTGATATTTACATGCAGCTCTGAACTTATTGTCTAAGCATCTGTGGTTTTAATTACCCGACATATATTTACTAATGGTAATGTGTATGCTTTAGAACATGAGTCAAAAATTAGATACCAAAAGTTGTGAACAGATAAATACAAAAAGGTGTTTAGAAATGCAATGAGTATAGTCTACAGTGAGAGTGATTTTTTTACCTGGTGAGATGCCAACATGAAATTTTTGCAATAGTGATACTTCATTTGAATTGGTTTATAAATGTCATGTTAGCTAGGATGCAATGAATTGTGTAATGGAGTTTTAGAAATTCTTTCTTCCTATTCATGTAAAACACCACAGAGGTGAAACTTCAAAGTCATCGAAACTTTATATCAAACTAACATTGGTGGAAATTTATACAATTTCAGAAAATATTAATATTGACAGTCATTTTAATATTAAATAAATTTATATGAATGTGATATATGTTTATCTGTGGAGTACCTAGCTTTTAGATACATATTGATGTTTATACAAGTTTTCACTTGAACATCTATTCAAAAATATTTTTAAAGTGAATTCAATTAGACTGTAGTTCATGAACACAAATATTATTAACTAAAAGATGTCATTTAATCACAACTATTTTATTGCTAAAATAGAGCAAATTTATGTCACTCCCTTGGAATAATATAATGATTATCTTCTCTTTCTCAAGCTTAACAAATGAATTTAAAGAAGTGATTTCAAATAGGTTAATTTTAAATCCCTAAAAATTATATTCACCCTGACAGCAAGAATTAAATCCTGTAATTATCAAAACACAAAATGTGATTTCCTAGTGAAGTTAGGTAATTTTAATGAAGGAATAGAGATTTTTATTTTATCAAACAAGTTCTGCTTTTAACTAAAAAGGACAAAGAAAGGGAAAGAGTTGCATGAATATTTTCAAAAAATAAATTCAGGAGAATCACGTGACAGTGAATTCAGTAGATTGTGTTTTCAGCCTCTTTCCATCCTCTCCTGTGTCAAAATGCATGGCTACTTTACAGCTTTGAAGTTCTTCCCACCAAATGTGCTCTTACATTTTTGATGTTGGCGTTTGTCCTTGACCTACTTTCAGTTGACACTCCTGTCAGGAGAACATGCTTGGCCCAAGTTGTAGATCTCAGAACGCAGATATATATAGCCGCAGTTATATATAAAACATATGTAAATGGAGCACTAAGATAGGTACCCAAAGATCCTATCCAGCCACCTACCATTCTGAAATCAGTTGTTTCGCCACTGACCCATAAATGTATACTTAGATTTTGCTCACGGACCCTGGTTCCTAAAGCGGTTCGTTCTGAGCTGACCTATGGAGATTTATGTGAAAATAATACTGCTCTTCTTAGCATCTGAAGCCAGGGAGCACTTGATACATATCAATTGGTAGTGGATCTGGAAAGCAAACATAGAAGTTAGCATACAACTCTCATAAATAAGCTATGATAAATATCATCATTATAATCACGCAGTGAATTGATGACAGGGAGCTGACACTGCTCAAAGATAAAATGATTTTAAAAGTTGCCAGGATGTGTATGGTTATAGGATCATACATTGGGATGTGGACAGCCTATTAAGGTTTCATCTGAAGAAAATTTACTATCCCTACTCTAGCAGCCATTAATTGCCTATAGTTTCTCAGCTAAGCTGGGACTTCATGGCCCTTTTAACACCCATGCTGTGATTAAAGCTGGTTTGATCTTACCTTTATTACCTGTTTTAAAATTCTTGATAAAATTATACCACAATATTTCACAAGATTGAAAACAAATATCTTATATTAAAATGCTGCCAAAATGGTGTGGACTTTATTTGTATATTTTAAATAAAATGCAGTCACTTTAGCTGTGAATAATAATACATAATGAGAAAAATCTTATTTTCAGAAGAAATTCATCAGTTTATTAAAAATCAAATAACTTATCATAGCTACTCTTCAATGAGTAAAGTATCTTTACATTACACTAAATCATATAATCTTAGACCGAATCCACTAGGTCAGTATTTGTGAGGTTAGAAAAGAGTCCAGTAGGGAACTTCATTGCTGGGTAGCACTCTCAGATGAGTGGGAAACTCAATTTCCCTTGGCAAGGAAGTTCCATGAGAAATAAAGCATCTACTGCACGTGAGTCCCAGGTTTTGATCACCTGAGTACAAGCTGGAACCAGGCCTGAAAAGAAGCAGATGTGGTCTGTGAAGATCCACATGTCAGATGGAACCGACATGAACTTTTTGACTTTTTAGTTTTTATTGGGTTGGAGATCCAGACAAATGAGGGCCCAACTGGTTTTCAATATATCTGGCCTTCCTCTGTCTTTAACACACACTTTCAAGGAGAAGCTATCAACTGAAGAGGAAGACAGTTATCTTAGTTACTGGTTTGCTGGAGGAGACACATTAGATCAAAGCAACTCTTAAAAGGAAAGCATTTAACTGAAGGCTTACTTGCAGTTTCAGAGGCTTAGACCATGATCATCGTGTCAAGGAGCATGGTGGCAGGCCGTCAAACATTGTGCTGAAACAGCAGCCTTAGCAGCAGGCAGCAGGCAGAAAGAAAGACTGGCATGATTGTTTGAAACCTCAAAGCCCACCCTCAGTGACACTCCTTCTCCAATAAGGTCATACATCCTAATCCTTCCCTAGTAGTTCCAGTAACTGGGCACCAAGTATTCAAACAAATGAGCCAATTAGGAAATTCTCATTCAAACAACCACAACATGAAAATTTCAGAGACTATCTCCTGGTCTTGACTTACTTGCTCTCTGAAATTGAGGCTTCTCTGTCATGGGGGTCACTAGAGCCAGCCTCCAAGACTCACCCATGGCTGCAAGCAGAGTGATCCAGGGACAAGAGACTGTTCTTTAAGACATGGTGAGGACAGGAGGCTTATTTCTGTTACTCTCATTAGTGACCTGAAGAGGTGACCTGGAGTTCTTATGAGCTTTGACCAGTAGCACCTGCCAGAGTTGCAACACTTTACAGAGTTGTAACAGCATGGGACTAACATCTCTCTGCTATCTAGAAATCAAACTTCTTTCCTTTACATTTTATATGACTATTTGTATTAAGTTGTTTTACCCATTGAGGGTTGTAGTCTTAAACTAATAACAAAGCAACCTTATCTCCTCACTGTCTTCTCACCGCATTTTTGTAGGAGGATAGGGCAAAAACCAGGATAGTCTCTACCCTCTTAACATTTCAAGACATCCTATTATTTCTTTTTAAGAATGAAAGTCGATTATGACTTTCTTGTTTAAGTTTAGAAAAGTCTATGGATTATATGAGGCTAATGAGCAGCCAACTTCCTTCTCTGGTCCCATTCTGTGAATTTTTCTTGGAAGATTTAAACATGTATCTGTTCACCATTAGCACCCTGATGACAGACCAATGCAAGTTTTTACCCTTGTATTGAAAGGACCAGGCAGACACCATAACAGGCTGCTCAGTCTTCCCTCAGAGATCAGGCCTCAATTTCAGTTTCCTGAGTCTTGAGCAAGCAGTTTCTGGGCAGACTGTGAACAAAAGACATAATCCTTGCAGTAGTTCACTTTCTGCACATATTCTGACTGCTCAAGGTTCAGCCAATTGTTTACTGTCTGGGAACCCTCATCAACTTAGAAGTATGTGCATGCATCAAGGACAGAGCCTGGGCCACAGAGTCTGCCCCCACAGTCACTATGTGCTAAGCCAGTCAGCCTCCATGGCAGCTCAAGGACAAAGCCTGGGGCTTATCCAGGCCTGCCCCCAAAATGGATAACTGTAATCCCCAAGTAACCTTAGCCAATTAAATGTTACTAACATGATTGCCACTCGCATAAACCAATCCTGAGTCTGTTCCTATGGAATCTGTAGAGCCCAAGCCCCCTTGCTTTAAAAACCCTGCCCCATTGCTACTCAGGGTCTCTCCTGTTCTGCTGCTACATCAGATGGACAGAAAGTCCCAAGTTAAATTGTAGCAATACGAAGACTTTGCTTTTGCATCGGATTCGGTCTCTTGGCTGTCTTTGAGGGACTCTGGGAATAAGAGTATAACATGGGGGAATCAATAAATTTAACAGGGTTATTTGTAGAATATGGGTAAAGGGTTACTAACAGAATAGGTCAGTCCAAGGCAGCTGAATCCATAAAAAGCCCATCTTGTGGAGTTTTCTCAGAAAAAAATGTTTCCTTGGAGCTTGATACTTAACTTGCTGATAGGCTCCATCCATCGTAGCATCTCCTTCTCACCAGAAACCATTGACTGTTTACGTAACTTTTGGAAGAGTTATGTAACTTTTGGAAGAAGCTTTGTCTTAAAAAAAACAAAAAACAAAAAACAAAAAACAAAAAAAAAACCTTTCTCCTTTCTGAGATTTCTGGGTTTCATAAATTTCATTCTCGTCCTGAACTGTTATTTTACCTTCTTTGCTCGTAAAAGATTCCTTCTTCAGTCCAGAAGGGAGTGTTTCCATTTAAAGGAAGTAGTACAAAAAGTCCACAAGTGGTCTAATCAACAGGGAATATGTTTGACTATTCTACAGTTACAAACATTCATAGTTGTATATCTTGTAACATGAATTGCTAAATGATTTTATTAATAGAAAACTCGGTGCCGGATGTTGGGATAAAAGCTGAAAGATCAGAGAAAGAGAACAAGCCACAGCCAACCTCACCTTGCCAGCTCCTCAACTGATCCTGTTTCCATGAATCCTCAGACTGAAAGTCTCTGGGTCCTCACCCCTGAGGGTCTCAATTGAACTGCTGCTTAGTTTCTGTCTCCTCATGCCTTTTTTACAGTTCCCCACCCAGTCATGTCATTTCCTGGAATTGCAGGCCTATGTGCTTCTCAAGCAAAGACATGAGATCTCAAGTGTTGGGATTAAAGGTATATGTGACCATGTCTGGCTCTGTTCTCAGTATGGTCTTGAATTCACAGAGATCCAGACAGATCTCTGCCTACCTGTGATAGGATTAAAGGTGTGTGCCACCACTGTCTGGCCTTTATGTCTAATCTAGTGGCTGGCTCTGTCCTCTGATCCCCAGATAAATATATTAGGGTACACAATATATCACCACAATATCTTTCCCTTGGGTGAGTTAGCTAAGATTCCCTTGAGCGATTTCTCCATTTGCAGCCTACATATCTCCCTGGAATATTATTTTTCTCCCTCCATGAATTTTGTTGTGATTGTGTTATGGTCTTTGACCAATAAGGTTATGCAGTCCTGACATGATAGTAGTTTTGAGTTCAGATTTATATTTACCATCATTGTGAGGACAAAGATACATTTCCCCAAGCCCCTGTTTATCAAGGACACAGAGGGAAAGGGGAGTCTCTTTCAAAATCATGCCACAGAAACAATAATCACATGCAAAATTGGACCATTATGAGATAGTGCATGCCAAATCAACTCAAAAATTAATTAAATGGTTAAAAAGAACTTAAAATATAAAATTTTATGAAAAAGACATTGGAGATAAGCTTCTTGACTTGTATCTTGACAGTGATTTCGAGTATACACTAAAAACACAATCAATGAAACAACTGTAGACAAGCACTATCATACCTAACTTCAAATCTTCTACACAGCAAAAGAATTGTCCAGTAAAGTTTGCCTACAACTTATGGATCAGCAGAAAACACTTGAAAAACATTTGTCTAATGTGAAATTTATACCTAAATGGTGTATGAAATTTGGGCAACTCAATAGCCATGAAGCCTGATTTTCAAAACGGCTGAGAACTTCAATAATAATTCTCCAAAATAAATGCAAATGTCTAATTAAGCATATGGATGGACTTTCAAATAAACATTAAGGACACATATCCTTATGTTCATCTGAGATTCTTCTAAAGTCCTCTTAGACAGACAGTAGCAAGGCTCCTTCCAGGACAGTCTGTGCTATATTAGTTTCAGGTTGTAACACAGAAGAGTCAAAACTTCTTAAAGTAGCTGAATATTGTCACCTACCCAAATCATCCTATCCTTCAAATAAATCTCTATGTGTCAGGAAGTTCTTGTGCAGAATTACAGCGATAAAGAGTGGGATTGTAAATAGCTGGATAAGAAGTACTAAATTAGCTCCTGAATAAAAATATGGGCCTATTTTCTCCTTGGATGTTCCAGTTTCACAAAATGGTTAATCCCACGGAACCTGGGGCAATATAAGCTGTTGGAACCTTGGTTTTTATTTACTCAGAGTGACCTTATGTAAGCTACTACATATCTTCTTCTACATACTCCTTAAATAAAATCAATCTGGGATAGACCTTCCTAGGATGAACCAACATGTGAACCATCAGTAATTAACCTGCCTAGTTTACCAGGCACATAGCTACTCATCACTGACATTGGTAAACATGAATTATATCATTAGACATAATTAGTTTTTTTTTTATTTTAGGAAATAAATGAGGTTCTGGGAGTGCACTTCATGGCTGGAGAGATGCTGTGAAGATGTTAGAATTTAGGTCTAATCTACAGTCTAAGAAATGAAGACAGAGAGTGATGGGTGATGTTGTTTTGTATTGCTATGAATGTGTTGCTCTCATTGGTTGATAAATTAAATGCTAATTGGCCAGTAGCCAGGCAAGAAGTATAGGCCATATAAGCAGAGAAGGAGGATTCTGGGAGAGGAAGGCTGAGTCAGGAGATGCCAGCCCACCGTCCAGGGAGCAGCATGTAATGGCACACAGGTAAAGTCGCAGAACATGTGGCAACATAAAGATTAACAGAAGTGAACTGAGTTTAAGTGTAAGAGGTAGTCAATAGTTAGCCTGAGCTAATGGCTGAGCAGTTCTAGTTAATATAAGCCTCTGTGTGTTTACGTGGGGGACATGAGTGGGAGAGATCTGTCCCGACCACCAGCAGGCAGATACAGGAAACCACCCAGCTACAAGAGGAGAGAGAGAGAGAGAGAGAGAGAGAGAGAGAGAGAGAGAGAGAGAGAGAGAGAGAGAGAGAGAGAGAGAGAGAGAAATAGCGAGCAGTGGGGCAGGAGCGAGAAGGAAGAGTCACAAAAGCATTTTATTCACTGAGCTACATTACCACTCTTTTCTTATTTTAATAAATAGTGTGAGTTATGTTTTTATGGACAATTTCACAAGATGGCTTCCCTGAAGTATGGAATCATATCAGTGTTCCTTCATTTTCTCTTGGCAAAGAGAAGATAGCAAATTATTCTACTGAGATTCAAGTCACCATGTGATTACAAAGTAAAAGTTCTAAGTATATAAAGAAAATAAATCACAACTCAAAAACATTTAATCATTCCTAAGCATAAATTATTACATTTAGTCATGATTTATATTGGTTTGATTTGTATAGATCAATGGCAGTCATATTTAGAAAGTTTGTCTAGATGTCATTTAGCTAAAACACGTTATATTTATGATCAATGTTCATTTTATCTACTTCAAATAGCAAACAACAATTTATTTCTGCATTTAGATAGGTTGAAATATGCTTTGCTGTTTTGTATTTTCAATATTTTTCTATTATTTTGCAGGGAAATGGTGATTTACAAAAATGACAAGTTGCAAAGTAGACTTTCCTTGAATTTATGCCTTGCAAAATGCTCTCCTGATAGTAACCAATGACAGAATCACTGTTTGCATTTTTCATTCATTTGCAAGTTCATACATTATCGGTCTAGAAATAGAAACACACCCTCATAAACTTTCCATACTTAAAAAAATGTATCTTTATAACAAAAGAACTCATGTTAAGTAACTTTTAGCTAACTCAGTTAAGTAAACTTTTCAGTTACACATAATCTGCTATCCTCACATTATATGGATGAACTTTTTTCTGCCCTTATCATAGAAACATTAGGAAGTGGCCAGTGTATGGAGACCATGGGATTTCATCTCAAACAGAAAGGCATATCCTTTAAAATATCTCACCAGTGCTTATATCATATTTCTGTGACAAAGCTACACCCGCCTTTCCCAGTTCCACAAACATATTTTTCCTCCTTGAGCCAGGGTTTCAATATACATTGCAGGCTTGTCTTCAATTTTATATTCTCCTGCCTTAAGCTCCCAAATTATATGATGATACCCAGGCCACCACATCTGGCTTCCTAGCCTTTTAGAATTCTTTTATGTATTCCTTCCTCCTTCTAGTGTTCAAATTTCAGCTCCTTCATTATCACGTTCATTCTGCTGTAAATATTTTTTTTTGTATCTTTGAAAGCCCCTGCATTGAATGTTATAACCCATTGTAGCTTTTTGTTTTCTTGGCTATAAAAAAAATCCTTAACTTCCATCTTTGTTTCTTTAATTATTCCCCACACTGTGTTCTATACTTTGCACAGCAATGATCTTGACCTTTTTAGAAATTGCATTATTTAGAGCTTAGAACTTCTATACTGAAACAATGAGTCTTTGATCAAGTATATCCCTTTGTTCTGCTATGATGTTTTCTGGTTCACGAGGGCTGTAATTCCTAAACCTTCACATCTTAAGCACCTTTAAAATTCAATTCACAAGTTCAAAATTGCTTAATAAAAAAGTACCAATATAAGCTCTTGGCGGACCTTAATAGTCCCAGCACTTATAAGGCTCACACCATTTTGAGAGGATTAAAGGTTGAGACATGTTGTAATAAACTTAAAATGAAAAGTAAAGCTAAAAATGAATTAAATTGGGACTGAGGAGATGTCTCTTTGGCTAAGGAAGCCAGATATAGCTTGGAAGGCAGACACAGACATGTCCTAGAGTCTTGCAGTCCAACCAATCATCTCACCAAAATGATGTGTTTTGGATGTAGTAAGAAGCTATCTGAAAAATATGGTGGTGAAGGTATTGAGGAAGTCACGGTGATGTCAATCTCTTGCTTCTCTTTGCATTGCACAGACAATTCTATCTGCAAACAAGTGTCTGTACATTCATATAAAACACACATGCAAACACACACACACACACACACACACACACATACACACACGCACGCACGCACACACACACACACACACACACACACACACACACACACACACACACCACCTCTATCACTTCTACTGCCACCACCAAAAAAATCAATAGAATTTTAAAAATATATAAAAGTGTGTGTGTGTCTCTGTGTATGTCTGTGTGTTGGCTAATGTTGGTACTAGCTATATAATAAAACAAGTACTAGGGTTTCATCTCTAGTTTGTTCTTATAAGTCTCCTGTTTGATATTGAGAACAACTGACCCTGTTTATCACATTTCTCTATAATTTGTAAAGAACTTAACTGATAGATAGTTCCTCCGTGACAAGTTTTAAAAGTGCATTTAAGAAGCCTATTAATGACGGTTTGGCTTTCCTTCTAAATCTTTCGTGATTATTTCACATTTGAAATGTTTCATATATATAATCTAGGATTATGAGAATCAAGTTCTCCCACATCTGACTTGTCTTGATTTCAATTCATAATTGTTTTAACACTAGTGATATTTATATTTGGGTAAGATTATATAATGCAATGAAAACATTTACTTAAATTATGATCTGTGATTGGAGGCAATTAATTTTTTATTAAAAGCAAAGGTTTTGGTGATAGTGTGTCCAGTTGAAAATAGTTACTGTAATGATTATAAGGTAGTAGTAACTTCCAATTATGCTAGAATATTGAAAGAAAATAAATGACCTCTATCTTCTTTTCAATTTTGTTACAAGGTTATAGAGCAAAACTAAAGATCTTCAGTTGTTATCCAAAAATATCCTTTCGGCTCTCACAAATCTGGTGATAGTGATTTTTTTTTTTCAAGACAGGGTTTCTCTGTGTAGTCCTGGCTGTCTTGGAACTCACAAAGATGTGAGTTCCTGCCTCTTCCTCCCTAATGCTGGGATTAAAGGCACGTGCCAACACTGCCCGATAACATTGTACATTTTTAACACAGATATCTATGCTATGTTAAAAGAATTACAAAAGAAATTTACCCCTGAAGAACATTTGTACTAAATTTAAGAAATTGATAAAACTTCCCAAACAAGAATATATGCATTTTGGGCATTCTCATGAATTGGCTTAAATAGAGTAGCCTTATACCACTGAGACTCTCCACCGTTAAAGTCTTTTCTCTACTCTGAATAGAATAGTTCCCTGTAATAAAATGGAGTCTTTCCAAGCAAGATCTTCTCTTAAATGAAATATAACTTCCTTCAGTGCTTATCTCACCAAGGCTCATGGTATCAAATCCGTAATCACAGTAAAAGGAAATTACCCTTGGAAAAGACAAGATATTATTTTGAAGTGATGTAATATTAGTTGAAGGAACTGTAGGCTTTGTATTTCCAGTAAGTAAAAGTTTAGAAACACTTCTGGGAAAAGTCTAGAAGATCTTATACCATAGAGGTACTACGCAGTATTTGAAATGTCAGACAAAGTGGGACCTCTTAGAATATTTAGCATAAGTGAGTTAGTTCAATTGCCTTTGAAGTAGCATTAATGGTCAGCCTAACAGGGTGAAACACAGGACTTCAAAAGTGTTGTCTCGAAAGTAATCGTAGAACTTGCCTTTAAAGGGTTGACGGAATGATGAGCTAGAGGGACATATGAAATATATTTATAAACTCAGAAAAAAAAATTCTCTATCCACAACATCCCTTCAGTGACATTCCTAAGAAAATTCACAATGGGCATTTTTGTGAAGGAGAGCCACTTAAAGGAGTTCCATTGATTATTATTGGGAAAAAAAAAAACATTATGCTCAATTTGGAGCTGAGAACCCACAAACCACACTGGTCGTCAGAATTCATCTGCAGAGTTTTGTTGAATCTGTCTTTATATGGCCACGGGTATCTTTTCAGCTCTTCCCTCCTTTAACTGCATTCCCCCTTTGGGAAACTGCTGCCATAATTACAGCATCAGCTTCCCAAATTAGAGATCAGTAGTTGATTACAGAAAAAGGAAGAGTAAAAGACCTTGGATCTTTTATTTCTAAAAAAATAAATAAATAAATAAAAATGAAAGCCACCATTGCTTACGAATTGCAGATAGTATTTCCACACTTGAAGAAGTGAAAAAAAAATGCAGAGATGTCTTCCCATCACTTTAAACTAATTCTTCCTATTTAGTTTCCATAAGAAAATATATTGAGGAATAAATCTAAATTATTGTGTTTCTTTCTGAAATTCTGGCTTTAATCACACCTACTGTAATAGCTGTTTTATCTTAATTGGAGGTAAACAATGAGGCCTTTTGTTTCTTTTATGCACGTACTATTGTTTGTTTCTTTTTATCCAGTGCCTAATGCAGCTGATAGTCTTATACTTTCAGAACACCAGTGCGTCTATGCTGTCTAAGATCAGTGCTAGCAAAGTTCAACAAGTCCCTGTCAGAGCCACGCTCCCTACTGTGTTGAGCATTTCTATTATACATGATATTTTCTGCTTCGTGGAGTTGGAGATATGGTGTCTTGAGCTCATAATCAAAAAGAAGGCAAGTATGTCAAAAATCTCTTAAGACAGAATGGCAACCTGAATATGAGATAAACTCCCAGAAAAACAAAAATTAGAGACCCTACATTAGAAGGGAAGCTCAATAATCAACCGTTTTAGATTTATAGATGTAACGTTTATCATACATGTCAATGGTGCTTTAGAGTATATTCTAAGCAAGCCTGTAAGTCTGCTTTCTGTAAGTGGATTCAGAGTCGAATTATTATCTATAAGAAGGCCTTCAGTAAAAATCATTACATCAGTTGTGGCTTATAAATACAGACACAAAATCTTAAACAGTTCTTGCCAGTTACAAGGGTTACATGCAAATTCTGGTAATCTCAATTGGGAAACCATGGACAGTCTTTTAGGAACAGAAGGACACTTGCATGACCATTTTTCCTGCTGAATTTTGAACATGTAATGATGTAGAGTCAAGTGGACAAATACACCTCAGCCTACACTGGATGCACTAAACATTATCTGATTCACTGAATCATAAAATGAGGTTGTGCAACAAAACTCCATAGTCATCTGGCGTGCTACATACTAAATTGAGATCTACAAACCTGAAGATGACTCACTTAGATCCTACACTCAAGTGGTTTAAATTCTCATGTCACTCATTTCTTCGTTAGCTCCATGTTTCTCTTTTCACAACTATGGCATCATGGGGTTTTCTGTGTATAATCATTGTATGTAGAAAATCCCATGCTTGTTTTATGAATCATATGATGTTTAATAAAAATCCTGAGCATTAACACTATGCCTCTAGCCAAGGTGCATTTACCTGGAAAAAAAGTTCTCTGTGTATATCAATTTATAAGTGTGTAGTTATCAATCCAGACTTTTGCTAAGGCAGTAGGTTGCTCTCCTCAAACTGATAGTGAGGCCCCGTTGCTGAGGACAACATACCCACAACTCATTGAATGTGGGGAAGTGAAGCCAGCGCCTACATGGAAACTTCACCTTATGTTCTATTGTCTTTAGTGTGAGACGTTATTCTGCAGGCTGCTAAATGAGAAACATAAACACCAACCCAGCCACAAAACCTTTGACCTACAATCTGTCCTGTCTACAATATATGCTAGGGCTTTGGTGGCAGAGGAGTTGTGGAAGTAGCCAACCAATGTCTGATTTGATTAAAGCTCACTCCACAAAACATAACTCATACTTAACATTGCTTGGGTGGCAAATAATCAGACACTAGATAGCCCAGAGACCTAAAGTAAAACCAAATGCCACTATTCTTAAAGAAAAAAAAAAGAAACAATAAAATGACTCCTAATGATACTCTGTTATGCTCATAGATCAGTGCCTTATTCGACCATCATCAGAGAAGCTTCCTCCTATAACAAATGGGAACAGATACAGAGACCAGCTAGATATTACACACAGAAAGAGGTCTTTGAACACACAGCTTTAAATGGGATGCCTCTATCAAATCCCTCCCTATAGAGCTAAAGGAACCTAGAGGAAAAGTAGTCAGAAAAAGAGTAAGAGCCAGCGGGGATGGAGGGCAACAGAACAAGACCTCCTTGACAAACAGAGCAAAGCTCACCCTAACTTACAGAGACAGAAGCAGCCAGCTCCTGGATGATAGGGGTCTGCACTGAATCCTCCCTATATATATTACAGCTTTCAGCTTAGGATTTTTATGGGAATACTGAGTGTGTGCACAAGAGAATCTTTGATTCTTGTACCTTCTTTTAGGGATTTTTTTTCCTTCTGTTGGTTTGCCTTGTCCAACCTCAATGTGATGGCTTTTCCTTCATCTTATTATATTTCATTTTGTTATAAAAATATAAATGGAATGGAATCTAACTCAAATTGTTTTTCTCTATATGCATAATAAAGTATGATGTTCATGTTAATTAAATAATAAATCTAATGCCTGGAGGGCTAGGACCCAAAGGCTGGACAGCTCAGAGACCTAGGATAGAACTAAACATGATTGGTAAAAAAAAAAGTCAGTGAGATGATTTCTAATGATATTCAGCTATACTCATAGATTTTTGTTTCCCACAATTGTTATAAGTGAGGCTTCACCCAGCAACTGATGGAAATAGATGTACAGACCCACAGCCAAACATTAGGTGGACCTTGAGAAATCCTGTGGAAGAAGAGAAAGAAGAAATTTGAAAACCAGTGGGACCAAGGACACCATGGGAAAGCACCTAGAGTGAACTAACCTACGAGTTCATAAGGGCTCAAAGAGACAGAACCACCAACCAAAGAACTTGAATGGGACTGATTTAGACCCTCACATATGTTGCTTTTGTGTGGCTTGACGTTCTTATATGATTCCTGGCAGAGGGAGTGGGTGTTATGTCTGACTCCGTTGCCTGCTTTTGGAACCCTTTCCTCCTGCTGGGTTGCCTCATCCAGCCTTAAAAGGAGAGATGATGCCTAGTCTTGCTGTCACTTGATACACCTGACTGGCTGATATACATAGAAGGCCTGCAATAAATATATATATTCCCATTCTCTACTTGGACACAATTATATTCTTACTTTATTTTCATTATTTTAAATACAACATTCTATGTAAGTATTTTTCCTTTAATGTCTGTCTATCTAAATCAGATTTTAAATCAGATCCTAGAATGATTTTTTTTAATTTCTCTTTGGACATACATTTGAATCTCTACAACTATATAAGCAGAAATAAGTTGGTAGAAGAACACTACCACAACTCATTGAAAGAAGGGCAGCTATAGATGATCAACAGATACTCATTCATTTTGTGTGTGTGTGTGTGTGTGTGTGTGTGTGTGTGTGTGTGTGTGTGTGTTGATAAAGTGATAAAGAGACTTTACCTAAGAAGTAAAGAGAACAATTAAATCTTAATTACATAATTAAAGTTATGAGATATAAACATTATTTTGATGAATATGGAAATACAGAATTTTCTCCAGAGTCACAGAATCAGTGATTAAATAAATATACTTTTGAATATCAGGTAAAATTTTGGAGACTGAATAAAAAACATGAGTGAAATGAACGTAAAAACAAAGATAAATTTCAAAAAAAGAAAGGACTTGAAATTTACTATGACAAATGACCAAAATAAATGACAACAAGTATGTAATAACCACAAATAGTAGAACATTGAATTTGAAAAAGGTAATCAGATCACTGAGTACCTTAACTGTCATCATAGAGCCTCCATCCAGTAACTGATGAAAGCAGACACAGAGATCCCCCAGGTAAGCACCAGGCTGAGCTCCAGGAGTCCAGTCAAAGAGAGAGAAGAGATATTCTATGAGCAAGGGACATCAAGATCATGATGGGGAAACCTACAGAGACAACCAAACCAAACTTGTAGGAACTCATGAACTTTAGACCAACAGCTGTGGAGTCTCCATAGGACTGGACTAGGCTCTCTGCATAAGCAAGTCAGTTGTGTAGCCTGATCTGCTTAAGGGACCCCTAGCAGTAGGATCAGGATCCATCCCTGGTGCATGAGCTGGCTTTTTAGAGCCCACTACCTATGGTGGGACACCTTGCACAGCCTTGATGAAGTGGGAGAAGCTTGGACTTGCTTCTACTGAATGTACCAGGCTCTGTGGACTTCCCATGGGAGACCTTACCTTGTTGGAGGAGGGAATGGGGATGAGGGAGCAGGAGAAACAGGAGGAGGGAGGAGAAGGGGATCTGCAATTGGTATATACAATAAATAAAAAATAATCCTTAATAAAGAAAAGATGATTTACTGTTTGAATTTTGGAAATGAGAAATTCCAGGCTAAGGCATAATCCATAACCTACATGTAGAAACCTGAATTTGGGGAAACTGTCATGAAGGAAATGTTTGAGCAATCTGTGTATGGCATAAGAATGAGGGTAAGAAGGGAATGAATTGTTTCAGAAGTTCATGACTGCCACCCCTCTTTGCTAAGAGCTATCTTCTGAAAGATCACTCTGATGGTATTTCCACGGGGATTTCAACAGAGCCTAGAAAAAAATCTAATGCTCCTCTAATGAAGCTACAAAAATTAAGATATAAATGCTTAATTTCTTAGTATAGTATTTTGTAGTGGAAAAAGAAAATAGAACAAAATAACATAGGATTAAGAGAGTGAGTTATATTAAGCAGAGTTCAACTTTATTAGTAGAATTAAAGATGCTGGCCATGTTAGCAGCTATAATAAAAATAGGCTGTGTGGCTATTTGAAGGAGAAGTCTTCATAATAGCTGCTAATATTTGAACCAGGAAAGTATGAAAAGCCAATAGGATGGGGCAGATTTGAAAAGAGAATAGGAGAGCACAAGTGATCTGAAGTGGGAAATGAAAAATAAAGGGAGAGCTCTTCAGCTAAGGAAGAGCGAAAGAGGTCAATATAGATGGAAAAGGGAGAATAAAGGATAAATAACATCAAAGTTGTTTGATAAAACCTCAAGGAACCATATTATTTTGTATGTATGTAAAATCATACTCCCCTCCTCTCTCTGTGTCTATGTGTTATACATAAATACAAAGAACTAAGCCACTTGGGCTGACAATGCTCCCCAAAAGACCATGGACTAATGAAAATCACAGGCATGAAAAATCTCCTTTTGTATGGCCAAGCAGAGTAGTCCAAGTGTCTCCCCAAATAATGTAGAATTTCGATATAGCCCTTAGTTGCTTCTCAGGGTATGAGGGTGGACTTCTACTGCTGAAGATACCACACACTCAGGATTGAAGACATAGGTGATTCGTTTGTTCTTAATCGGACTTGAAAGTCCCATTCCTGTGGTCTATCTTCCATGACTCCAGAAAATACTACACAAGCCACAGAGGAGAGAAGCAATTAAACAGTCCTGCCCATTTGCACCATCTGTGGATCACAGAACTTAGAAGCACGGCAAAATAAGCATAATGGAGCAGGAAGCAGAACTCACATGTCAAGAACAACCATCTAACAATGTCTAAGTAAATTTAGACATTTGGGAAATCATGCCTGGTACTGGGAATTTAGCAACCTTTCCAGGTCTAGCGAGGTCATGCACCTTAGAAAATAATCTGCTACTGCCACTTTGCTAGGCCAGCATAATTCTGACTACGCTCTAAATCTTGTTATAAACACAGATAAGTTTAGTTTCAACCTCAAATCAAAGAAATCCCTTTATAGCAAACAGGGACCGTTATAGAAAACTGGACACCAAGCAGAGAGGAACCAATTGTGGAGAGCCTAGCTCCACTGAACATATTTACATTACAGTGCCTACATTTATGGCTCAGGGGACATCACAGAAGTTGGGGAAGGAATATTATAAGAGGCAGAATACCAGAAATTCTGTTGTGGAAATGGCTGCACGAGCAAAACCAGAAAAAAATGGCACTATCAATGGATGTTTTAACATCAAAGAGAGAAAAATGTCACAGGGTCCCACCCCTGGACACAGAACTACAACCAACTGATGAGTGCTGGGAGGAGAATTAGCATATTCCAAGAATGAGCCCCTTTCTCAGTTGTCTAATGTGGAGTGGTCAGCTTTGAATCCCTAGACACATCTTCAACAAATATAGACTCGGTAGGTATATCCAATACACACACACACACACACACACACACACACACACACACACACACACACACACACACCAATAATAGTCAAAGAAGAAGTCACTATCAACTTTCAGGAGGGCCAAGGCAAGGACTTGGGAGGGTCTCAAGTGAGGAGAATGAGGGAATGATAAAGTTCTATTTCTACTGAAAATCAACTTTTAAAAAGAGAAGAACAAAGTCCATCAATTAAAAAATAAATAGAAAATGCAGATGCTATGCAAATTATCCTTAGGGATCTGAAAAAATTCTCAGTACCCTGGAGAGAAACAGTATAAGGTATTTCTTTGCCAATTTTGTCACAGAAAAGTCTAATTCTAATGAGTACTACAGTAGTGTTTTGCCCTAATTATTAGAAAACTTTAAAATCTGTTCATAACTTTTTATCTTTTTCAGTTTTGCAAAGTAGAAACCAGGTCGGAAATCTATGATTTCTGACTACAAAACTAAACCAAAGAAGTTGCACTACTGATATACAGTTCTGAAAGTTATTTCTTCAGAAATCACAATGGCACTGATCCTAAAAACGTTACTAGGAAATAAAACAGAGGAAGCAATTGGCAGAAAGCACATGAAGATGAAATAATAGCTTAGGAGTTCTGTATGAAATATGGCATAAAAGGAGAACTTCTGTAGTAGTATAAATTAAGCTTTGTACCAAAGGGACGTAGATAAATATAATCCAACTCCTAAAAATATAGTATTGCTGAAGTGTACAGAAGAGCAAACAAGCTTTTCTCTTTCTTGTAGGAGATCAGAAATAGAACCTAGGGAGAATTCTGAGATTTAATTTCTCAATAAATTAAGGACAGTGAAAGGCTGTAGTATGCCTTTACTTTATAACAATTGAAGGATAGACAGAGTTCATTGCTTAAGTTATGGTCTCTGATTTAAAAGAATTTTCTTCCCAAACAATCTTAAAGAAGTGGAGTCTGCCTCTGCACCCTGATTCTTCAGCACAGCTGAAGAGTTCTGATGGCATTGCAGTAGTTCCATTCTTTATGGACAAGGGTGAACAACCTTTGATCTTCTTAGAAAATCCCTTTGGGCTTTAGGTAAATATTAGAATGTCATATGCCTTATAATCTGCATGTTGTCACTGAGGATCTCTACAAAATGTGCACAGACAACTAGATAAAAACATTAATGTTTAAGCCTCACCAAGTTTGTGATTAACTTGTAGTAGAGGTTTGTCCCTCATGTGTAAAAATATTTTTCAACAGAGGCAGGTTAAGTGAATTTATCAGTTTGTCTCATTTTGTGTTGATTTATTTCTGCATTTATAAGTTTGAGTAATGAGAAAATACTTTGACCCACAATTACAAACTTTCAGAAAAAACTGTGTGTGTGTGTGTGTGTGTGTGTGTTAATCTCCCTATTCAAATGGCATCAATGTGTTCTGAATAAAATGTATCACATAACTGAGTTGAATGTTCAAAAAGCTTAGATGGATTCACATACAACGATTTAATATATTATTAAACCTAACCTGCCTATTTTTCTTTATATTCTGTTTCAATTGCTTGTTTGACAGCATCTTATCTTGTTGCCCAGTTACTTTGAACTTAATATTCTTTTGCTATTGATTCCTTAGTCTCAGAATTATAGTCATTGCTTACCACATACTGAATGGCTTGAATGTATTTATTTTAAATGTATCATAATCAAAACCTTATCTTTGACATAAATATAAAAATATGTTATTTTGTGTATTGCTTTTGTTTGTGAAACAAGACATCTGTTTTATAACTGAGCTAGCATTTACTTGGATCATGTGGGGAACAAATTTTCATCCTCTTATATATTATTTTGCCATGTTTGGTGGCTAAATATTAGAAAACTGTTCTTTTCTAATTAGAGACAAAAAGGAGTGAATGTGAGGGGTGGGGAAGATGGGGAGTAACTGAGATTAGTAGAAGGAGGGGAAACTGTAATCGGGATATATTGTATGAGAAAAGAATCTGTTTTCACTAAAAAGGAAAAAAAATATAGCAACAATGCACACTTTTTTTAGAAGCACCACAAAGTGCCCTCTAAATTTAATGAAAACATCAATGGATGAAAGAGTTGTTACATAACTTTTTGTGAATAATTAAATACTGTATAATGAAAACGAGAGACAGAGAGAGAGAGAATATCTAGCTTCCTTACATGATAATACATAATAACTCTACTTGTTTCAAGAAGCTGTAGAGAAATGAAATTGATTTCCTTACTTTGAGTTTCTGTCATTATAACGTATTTATATAATAAATATAAGGGTGATAAAGATGGCTTACCTGTTACAATCACTTGCTGTTCTTCCTGAGGATATGAGTCTAGTTCCAGCATCCATGTAAGGAGGGTCACAGACATATAACAACAACAACAACAATAATAATAATAATAATAAAATTAAATTGTGTCAATCAATCTTTTATCTTTGACATAAATGTAAATAATTTTATTTCACGTATTGCTTCTGTTTGTGACATAAGACATCTATTTTAAAATTGAATTAGCATTTCCTTGAATCACATGAGGAACAAAATACCTCCATTCAGATTAAATCTAATAATCACAAAAACTTTCAGCTCTTTTTGATAATGGAAATTGAATTGTTAATTTCATTTCACCTTATATTGTGATATGTGCAGTTTAAATTTTTAGTTTCTAATCATTTTGCATTATCTTATTCCCCTTACACAGTTAATAAGCAGATTACTTTAAGAGTCGTGAGTTTTATAAAAGAAATTTCTTACTAAAAGTAATTTTAAAAGTCACATACTCTTTTTCTTAGAAAATTGAAAATCTACAGAAATATACATATCTAATTCCTATCACAATATTTAATTTTTAAAATAACTAATCAAAATCAAATGAATCATTCATAAACTATGAAAATTATAACTAAATTGTTCCCATGATTATTGGAATCTAATGTCTCACTTCACCCAGAATAGACTTCTCAATTTAAAGTTGCTTTTATCAGTAGTCATGTGAATGTTGCCTGATGCAATGATGCTCTTGAACTGGTTGTGTCTAAACAGGAAATAATGCCTGAATTAAAGGAAACGTCTATTGCAAAGTGCATGTATAACACTCAGACAAATGTATGCATCGTTTTGTTTATGATAATCTCAGTTCCCAGTTGACTAAGGATAAGTGTAAACAGCATGATCCTTTTATTTCTCAAGTTGCCTGACATTGGGTGACAACTGAGACCATCTGCTCATTCTCTCTGTTTAAAAATCTGCTTCTAAGCCGGGCGGTGGTGGCGCACGCCTTTAATCCCAGCACTCGGGAGGCAGAGGCAGGCGGATCTCTGTGAGTTCGAGGCCAGCCTGGACTACCAAGTGAGTCCCAGGAAAGGCACAAAGCTACACAGAGAAACCCTGTCTCGAAAAACCAAAAAAAAAAAAAAATCTGCTTCTATATATGTTTTTTGCATTTATTTTCCTGAATTATTATCAGAACTATAGGCCATAATAAAGATTATTGATACTTCCAGTGAGTTTGGAAGAGTTAATCCAACTTCTTCATTTTGTAAAAGGGATACCTTAGATTCAAACTGAGGCTGGATGTCCAAGATCTCATATTAAATCACCACCAAATATCACTTCAGGCATTTTTATGAACATTATCTGGGTTGATGATATGAATGTAATGCCAGTGACATTAAGTTAGTATTTGAATTATTCTAGTAATAGTATAATTTCCGTACAGAAGTAAGGATGAGAGAGGACCCTGTTACACAAATGATGAACTTTAGATTTTCTCTGACCTTTAATGTTATGGCCAAGCCTCATTCAGCCGGCACACTGGTCCTGTACATTTTATAGCCTTGGCTTGACCAAACATGTTTGAGCATGAACTGAGGCTGAAAGGACTTTCATATGTACTTTGAGATAAGTCAGTTTAGTCCAGTTAATATGAAAGCAAGACAATGAATCCAGAACCTCAGAGTTACTTTTGATATTTTTCTTCTATTAACTGTCTATCACCAAAGATGTTACCCCAGTTTTGTGGCTTAAATCAATACGTATTTATTACCCTACGTTCATGTAGGTGAGCTCTGGTCATTTGAATCCTTGCTCAGGAGATCACAAACCTGCAAATCTGCTTCCTTCCTTCCTTCTCATGGGACGCTAAACATAAAGCACCCTGTTTGTAGCTTTGCAGTTACTGGAAGAACTGATTTTGGGATGATGAGGGCACTATGAATGAGGATATTAGGTGCTTCCTGTTGTGGTGTAGGTCTTTATTATTATTGTCATCATTATTATTTATATGCCATGCTGGTGACAAAGTCAGCAACACTTGTGTTTTCTGATGGTCTTAGGTGACCCCTGTGAAAAGATCGTTCACCTCCCAGAGGGGTTACAACCCACAGGTTGAATACCACTCCTTTATCAAATGTTAGAGGTTGACTCAGACATTTCTCTTTTTACAGTAGTTGTTATTATCTGCATTTCTCTAGTATTTCTGGCTAACTCTTTTGAGTTTCTATGGTGCTCAATATTTATGGACAATTTGATTTCATTGAGAAATACCTATAGGATTAGTGAAGGGGGTTTCTTCAGAAGTAATTGACTAAAGGAGGTGTTAATGTCAGATATCAATATGTAAAGTGAGTAATGTAGATAGACTGGTAGCCCAAATGGGAGAAAATAAGAAAAAGAAACGTGTGCATTGAAAACATTCTCATTCTACCTCCTTTATCAATGAAATAAAAATTTCCATGACACTTTGAAAGTCTGTGCCAAGAGAATGGTAGAATATTAGGTTGAACATGTTGCAAGCAAGACAACATCTACATCGATAGCCTTATCTACCACTTTGAGTAGTTTTGTGGTAGGAGGAATTCCCATCCAAAAGCACAAGAGATTGTGCAGTATCAGGGAAGAAGAGTGGGAAAGCCTAGGTAGAATGTGTTTGGTGTAGATAATGCAGACAATAGACAATATATCACTGCTTTTTTTCATTATACATAAATATCAAAAGGCTGAGGCTAATTTCTAGTTTGTCAGTCACCTGTGTGTGCTTCAGTTTATAGCCTAGAGCATTCTGGATTCAGATAGAATACCATTTTTTTTAAATTTCTGAACAGTGGAATTGTGTTTTATAAAGGTGACAACACATGGAAAATGGACACCATAGAAATCTTGTAAATTATATCCTGGCATGACCTTATGTGTACCTGGTTTACGAAAAGGGTTTTTATCATTCATCAGTACTTTTAGACATCTGTCCCTGTATAGTAGGTTCTTGAATTTCTAGGGTGGGTCTAGGCACAGTCTCTCTTATTGATGGCATCGAAAGTGGAATTGACAGTCTCCAATAGGGAAGTGCAGAAGAATTTTCCATATGGCTTTAGACCAACCAGTTACCCCACCACACACACACACAAACACACACACTTTTTTTTTAAATCTTGTAATGCTAAATAATGACTGTATAAAGTGTAAGAAATGCAGAAAGCTGCTGTCAGCGGATATTGGCCAGTACAGCCTGGGCTTCGGTGTGGGCTACTCCTAACAAAATGTCCCTCTTTGTATTCGTCAAGAGATTCCTATAAAGCTGTGGTATAAGCACAGGACAGGCTGATTTACGGGAAATATCACCTAGAGTACAAATGCATGACATGTAGATGTAACTGGCACACAGCCAAGACCTCTTGCCCTTTGGACTGGCTCCCAATCAATAAGGCTCTGTGCTTGCTCCTTCTTCATAAAGTGTAGCCCAAATTTATGAACCAGCCACATGTGTGACAGTCTTCTCTCATTAGATTCAGGCAAGTTGGTCAATATGCATCTTGAACATATTTCATAAGCAGTTCAGAACATCCTCCCCATGGTCCTCAAAAACACCAATTTGAATAGGAAGCAAATTAAATTACCTTGCTTCTACAAAGAAAAAATAGTTACAAAGTAGCATTGTATAAATATTAGCTTTTCCAAGTCTTAGCTACTCCAATTCCTATAGAGAAATCTAGGAATACAACTCTGCTTGCATCATAGCTCCAATTTAAAACAAAAAAGGAAAGAACACATGGTTTTACTGTGCATTTGCCTTAAAGTGCTATGGGATGGAATTTTTACAAGTCATTTCTGATAATATGCTGGTTTTTGTGGCTTCAGATTTTACAGAATTTTACACAACTGTGTCTGTGAAGAGGCTCAGCATGATTGTTGTATCTCAAATCTACAGTAAAGGACCTAGCTACAGTTCCTAATACCATCCCTTATTAAATTGGAAATCACCTAAAAACAAACATTATGATATATGTATTTTATGAAAATTATATGATAATACCACAGTAAGTGCTTAATGATTATTAGTGTAGTTCTTTATCCTCTATTTTGTTCAATAAAATTTCATTAGTATATCCTTATTGCTACATCCTTTCTACACACCCTCTTCTAATATTATTGTCCTGGAAATTGTTATAGCTTCCCCATTTTTCTTTTATTACTCAGTATATATTGAGGCAAATCTATTTGCTATATTTATATGGTTATGACATTGAAATTCCAATCGAGCTTTGCATTTTCATGCTTGAAATATCCATGGCCTCAGGACAAAGGTAAAAATGCTTAGGTTGCCAGAAAATCCTTCATGACCTCTAACAAACTTCAGTAGAACTTTTATTGCATGGTTTTTAGTGATAAAGGGTGAAAATATTCTTGCATCTCTTGGCATGGTCCTTATTTGTGTCTATTTTTCAAGCCTCCTAGTAAGATGCTGCAATAGTTTTATACTGAATTTGTTATTTTTGTAAAAATTAAGGCATCATACTGCTGATGTAGCTCTTTGGATAATGCATGCCTGGAATGCACAAAAGTTGAAGCTCTTTCACCACAAAGGAGAGGCATTATCTTTACATTTATTTAAAACTATCCTGACTAAATTTTATCATAATTTATCTATACTTACAATGCTCTTAATGCTTTATTTGGTAATGTGTGAAACACATCACTAGCAGTAAAACACATCTCTTTTCTTATTTACTCTCTATCCTAGAAATAAAAAAAATTCTTACCATTTATAATCATTGACAGTGTTTCCTTATTCTATCCAGGAAAAATCTTTTCCTTTTAATATGATAATCCATTTTATGTATGTTGGTATGGCCCAAGACAAATCCAATAGGAATAGATACAGCACATAGCTGTTATGTCAAGGCTGGTTGAGAATGTAAGGAATTGTATTTGGTGAAAATAAAGAAACACATCAAGCATAGAGCCTTTTATTTTCCTTAAAATTGTATATATTAAATTATAAACCACCAAAATAGTGGTATTAGGAGGTAGGTCTTCTGGAAGGTGGCTAGAAGATGAGGCCAGAGACTAAGGATTGAGATTAGTGTCCTTATAAGATAGATTACAAAGTGTTTCTTTACCTCTTGTAAAATGTGGGATGTGGGGAGACAATGAGTGTTTGTGTCCCATTGGGAAGGCTTTCACTATGTTATCTGTGAGAACCTTGCATAACCCACACTTGGAAACTGTGAGAAGTAAAGGTATGAGCTTTCTAAATTTGTACAGTTCTGCTGTGACATCCTATAATGACTAAGTTAGAGTATGTTCAAGAACATATGATTAGAAAAAAATTACACCATGGGTAGACAATACATTAAGAAAGATTTAAAAAGAGAGAGAGAACACAAGTAGCTGATGGGCAGGTAGTCCCACTTTACAGACCATTAGGAGGTGCTTTTGATTTTATGTCTAATTGGTATTGCTTAAAGTTATATGTAATATGTATAAGTTTCATATAAATTGCTTATTAGGAAAAATTGCTTTATAAAAAGCAAACAGAACCATGACAAACAAGTTAGAAATATCACTTTCATTTATACAGCAGTAAGAATTTAAAACCTGTAACCCAAAGAGTAAAGAGCAAGTGTAGGTAAACTGAACTGTTTCTGAAAAATGATGAAAAAGGGAGAAAAATTATTACTAAAAAAAAATAAATGAAAGGGACTGCATATTGGAAAGTAGTTAATTTCTTCTACACAAGCCAATAAGGAATCCATGTTTTAATACTAGAAAATATGTACATAGATGGTTATTGGTATACATATAATCAATTTAAAATCTGAAAAACATAAATTTTACTATCTTTGATACTAGATGAAATTGCTGTTTGGTTGGTTATCTATTTATTCAGTTAATTTTTTTTATGAGACTACCACACTTGGATGTAATACATTTTGATTATACTCAACCCTACTACCCAAGCCAGAGAATGCACAACATTGGTTTCTTAACATATCTACACAATGTAGGATTTCTTCAGCAATGAGGACTTGCTATCTAGTTGTGGTAAGCATCCCGAAGCAATCATCATCTTGAATATTTCTATCCAACATTCATGGGGATCTGTCCCTTATTTGGCACTTGGATTTCTATTTAAAAACTTGTGCTTTCTGGCAAACTATTAACCACATTTACAGATCACTTCCATTCATGCTTCTTTTTAAAAAACCTATGCTTTTGAGATAGCTTATAGTATAATAGCTTAGTATATGGCTTTTCAATACATCATTAGTTCTAGTTGACTCATCCACATACCATGACCATGGCCTTTCATAGCTTCTTTAGAGGTAACTTGCCTCTAAAGTTGATACTCACTGCAACTTAAACATAGGTTCTGGGCTCTTAAAGAATTATTTTCTATAAAATAAATTTTAATGTATAATATAAACATGTGTATATATTCTACAAATATAATTATGTAATGAACGATGTACAACATACATTTATAACTTAAATATAGTGTTTTTAGTGGAAAAATACTTGTTTTGAAATTTTATTAGAAAGTAATAATGAGCAGATATGGTTGTGTATCATGGATAGACACTAAAATATGCTTTTGAAAACTACACAAAGACCTATTTTAGGTTGATGTTTTCATATTTATAATCACTAAATACCATAATTATGATAACTCAAAATATAGGAAGAATATGTAAATCTTAAAATATATACTATTTTTAATGTGTATGAGGGTTTGACCTTCATGTATGTCTACATACACTATGTGTACAAGGTACCCACAAATGTCAAATGTCAGAAAAGGGTATTAGATACCCTAGAACTGGGGTTACAGATAGCTGTGATCCACAGCAAAGTGCTGAGAATTGAACCCATGTCCTCTGGAAGAGTAATCAGTGTTCTTAAATACTGCTCTATTTCTCCAGCGCCAATACATAGTATTGTATGTTCATTTTACACTTAACATACTTGGTTTATTCCTTTGTATTTTGCTTTAAAATTTCAAGGAGTTTAAACAGAATGACATTGCCAAGGCACATAATTTCATAACACTTTTACATATTCAATGATTTATCCATTAAAATACAGGAGTTAACTTTACAGAAACTCAGAAAGATTGATTACAGTAACAGTAGTTTTTTACATGTAATAAGTAAGATAAATGTTATTACTTAAGCACATATGACATGGTTTGATTTGAACGACTCCTCAAATAATTAATATTTTGAAATCTTTAAATTCTGTAGGTCAGAATATTACTACACTCAGAGACAAGGAATTCATTAGATACAACCAAGTCAAAAGTCATGTTAGAATGGATGTAGTTCAGTATGACTCCATACTTATGAAAGAGTTAAGGACCAACATAAAGAAAGCAGGTCTAGGCATACACAGAGAGTTGACAAGCAGAGATCTACACAAAAACCAAAGAACAATGTGGCATTCAACAGACCCTGTTGGCACTTTGTGAAATTCTATCTCAAGAAACTATGAGAAACATGTTTATGGTAAAACACATTATGTGATAGCCTAGTTTTGTAGAGAGCAGTGCACGGCCGTGCCTCAAAGATGGCGCCGGCGTCCGGCTTCCGGACTGGCTTTAGAGAGAGAGAGAGAGTGAGAGAGAGAAAGAGAAAGAGAGAGAGAGAGAGAGAGAGAGAGAGAGAGAGAGAGAGAGAGAGAGAGAGAGTGAGAGAGAAGAAGATGGCTTTCCCCAGGGTCAGAAGATTGTTTCAAGGTTCCTGAATAAACTGCTTGGAGAAGAACCTGGCGTCACGTCTTCCTTGCTGGTCGAGGTGGACACAACAAGTGGTGGCCCGTACGCGGAAACCTTTAAGGCTCAGAACTCTTTGCAACTCAGGGCAGTGCACTGGTAAGTCCCCAGGTAAGGTGGGGATCCATGATAAAAGTTGGAAAATTAAGTGGAGCCGCGACAAAAGCAGACGGGAAGATTAAAGAAAGTGAAAGCAGGTGAAAGCAAAAGTGCTGCTAGCATCATGGGCGCAATTTCTTCACACCCAATTTTCTGGCTCTTAACGAGCTGCTCCTTTCAAAGAAATTAGAGATTAAGAAGAGTAACCTGGAGGTTTGGAGAAAGGTTAGAACTGAAATGCAGCTAGCTCGCCCAGTGTTTCTCAATGCCCAGACTCAACAGAGATACCATGACCAGATAAATCAACTAGCAACAAGGGCATGGAAGTCCCTACCTAATAAAGGGGAAGTGAGCAGTAACCTTACTAAGATCCTTCAGAGACCTATGGAAACTTTTTCAGATTTTGTGGCCCGCATGGTCGAGGCTGCAGGCAGAATCTTTGGGGACCCAGATGCCGTGATGCTGCTTATAAAGCAGCTAGTTTATGAACAATGTACCAAAGAATGCAAGGCTGCGATCACCCCTTATAAGAACAAAGGACTAGAAGTATGGATAAAAGTGTGCAGAGAATTGGGGGACCTCTAACTAAGGCAGGCCTTGCAGCTGCAGTTATACAACTTAGTAACAAGAAAGGAGGGAACACTGGGGCATGTTTTCGGTGTGGAAAAATGGGCCATCTCAAACGTAGCTGCCCTCAAGGAGAGGGTAAATTTCTATAGTTTCATTAAAGAGTATAAATAAGTAGATGTTAATATGTTATATGTGAGTTTGTAAAAATGTGTAAATGTTGAGTGTGAGTTTAGGCCTAAGCACATGTTATATGTGAGTTTGTGAAAAGGTGTAAATGTTGATTGTGAATCTAAGCTTAATGTATGTGGTGAAAGAACCTGAGATACAGAGTTAGTGTCCTAGGAGACTGCAAAGCAGGCAGTCTGAGCGGTTTTCAAAAGCTCCAAAAGCCGCTAAGAAGCTAAGAATGGTGGACGCCAGAACCAGCACAACAAGGTATCCGCCGCTGAGATCTGTGGAAAATCAATGCAACACAGAAAAACCTGAGCTAACAGCGAAAATGGTGCGGTTTAAAATTACTGACTCTGCAGATGGGAGTACAATTAGTGGAGTCTGATTTTAAAGGCCCTTTGAAGCCAGGCATGGTGGGTTTATTGATAAGATCCTCCACCACCATAAGAGGTCTTAATCCATACAGCCCTATGAAGGGCATGGTGAAGTGGAAAGATACCCTCACGGGTAGCTGGCATGGCCCCGATCCCGTGCTAACATGGGCGGGAGGTTCTGTTTGTGTTTTCCCACAGGACCGGCTAGACCCTATCTGGGTACCTGAACGATTGGTGCGACGGGCCCCTCAGACGGAGAGACGTGATGACACCCCGGAAGCTGATGTGCCTGATCCTGATAGCCCTGAGTGGGCAGGATTAGGTGCCCTGGCAGGCCTACTGGTACTTGTCTCCCTGATGTGCCGGTGGTGCATTGTTCATTTAAGGGTTTCTCAGCAGCGCAATGCAGCCATGATTATCCAAGCCTTTACAGCCATAGAGGCTGCACAGTCTCCCCAGGCCTGGCTGGCCGCATTAAAACTTGATGGCGCAGGATGCGAGGCTAGTGCACTGCACTTGGGTCTAGCTGTATTGCAAAACCCAAGAAGAGCAAGTCTAATTGCATGTGGGTTGATGCCCTAATTCCCACCTCTGCAAAAAAGGGTATTGGACGGGTCAAGTGTTCTCTGGGTGGATGACACCTGGACTAACACCAGTACAATGTCCAAGTTGTATTTTGGCAGAGATTAGACCTCTGCTCTTGCCTGCTGCTTAAAACAATAAAGGGGGAACTGTAGAGAGCCATGCACGGCCGTGCCTCAAAGATGGTGCCAGCGTCCGGCTTCCGCCTTCCCGATGGCAGGTGCTCCTTATTTGGCTAAGGCTAGGATCTGGCTTGCTTCCGCACACCTGGACCTAATCTGGCTTGCTTGCATATGTCTGACCCTATCGGCATTGTCCATGTGGCACCACGGTGTTGATTGCCCAGTGGCTATAAAGGGCATGGGCTGGCTTTAGAGAGAGAGAGCGAGTGAGTAAGAGAGAGAGAGAGAGAGAGAGAGAGAGAGAGAGAGAGAGAGAGAGAGAGAGAGAGAGAAGAAGAAGAAGAAGAAGAAGAAGAAGAAGAAGATGGCTTTCCCCGGGGTCAGAAGATTGTTCAAGGTTCCTGAATAAACTGCTTGGAGAAGAGCCTGGCGTCGCTTCTTCCTTGCTGGTAGAGGTGGACGCGACATAGTTTGATAGGAGAGGCTCAGTCTATACTATTTATGTTTACTGATAAACATAAGTGCAAAGTAAAAATGCATGAACTCCAATAAAACTATGTATTTTTTCAAACCACCAAGTAATGTCTACTTTTTTCTTCTGTGAAGAGGCTCAAAATTAAAACTTTGAATGTAGTAGGCAAGCCCTGTACCAAAGAAACACAGTTGAGCCTTGCATGGTTCATTCATGTTTATAATTGTCCCATCAGTTCATTCATTTCCTTTTGAATTTTTAGTAAGTATTAATAAGAAATTACATAACATCTTTCAGCACTTCTCTGAGAAATTTCATAAAACCTCTCATCTTTATTGATTCAAATTTCTGCTTTATACATACTTTGAAACTCAATCCAATAATGTTTTCTGAGTCTGGCTCACAGTATTCCCTGTCTACTTATTTCCAATAGAAGAATCCTCATTTCCTTTACAAGAATTATTTCCAACAATATTTTCATGATTAGATACTCTCAAAAAAAAAAAAAAGACACGATACAGCAGTCTGACTTTTCACAATAGTTACATAGTTATCACACAATATAGCAATTTGACTTCTGGGTTTATATGTAAAGGCCATAAAAATCACTCACTGACCTACTAATTTCAGTATTTACAACAGCCCAGTTATAAAAATAAACTAAATGTCCTCTAGCAGGTGATAGATAAAAGAAAGAGGTAAACACACACACACACACACACACACACACACACACACACACACACGCCTTACCAATGATCAAATTTTGTCAGAAAAAACACTATAGATCTTAAATTATCTCTTCCAGACTTGTTTCATTAAAAGCATCTTACTCATAACCTGGACAATGTATGAAGCAACTAATCTGGCTTTTCCCCCATCAATAGCTATTAGTAAAATTAACAGGAACAGTATTTACAGATATCAAATCTGGTAATATGCCATCCATCTCTTCTAGAGACTGTGGGTGTCTGAGCCTTTCTGTAATTTCTCTCATAAAGAACTCGAACATCTTTTTTCTTCACAAGACTTCAGTGTATCAGAGGATATATAACAAAATTATTTAAAATTCACAGGCCTTTTACACAGTTAATAAGAAGTCTGACTATGTAGGGCATATCAAGGTATCCTTTTAGGGTGAAGTTTATATGCTATTGCTTTGGAGCCCTGCTAGAATCCAATTGTGGCTGAAGTGAACCAGCACTTGCTTGAGATCCTAGGCACAACTCACTCTTCATTTGAATTGGACACTGCCCAATTTTGTTGTGCTCTGTAGCTAGAGTTTTCCTGCCTGGCCCACAGTCAGGACAAATCTCTCTCACCTGCCAGTCCCACAGCCGCCAGACGCAATCAAGTAAACACAGAGACTTATATTGGTTACAAACTGTATGGCCATGGCAGGCTTCTTGCTAACTGTTCTTACAGCTTAAATTAATCCATTTCTATAAATCTATACCTTGCCACATGGCTCATGGCTTACCGGCATCTTTATATGTTGTTTTTCATCATGGCGGCTGGCAGTGTCTCCCTGACTCAGCCTTCCACTTCCCAGCTTTATTCTCCTCCTTGTCCCGCCTACACTTCCTGCCTAGCCAATGGCCAATCAGTGTTTTATTTATTGACTAATTAGCAACACATTTGCCATACAGAACATCCCACAGCAGTGCTCTGACTAGCTGTTCATTTTCAGTAGGTGTGGAACCTGAGTCTCTGTTCTGGTCCACATTGCCTTGTAAGTTGTTCTGCCCTTTGTAGCGTATGCACTAGGGTACCTCAGTTTGACACATTATTTGTAGCTATCACAGCCTTGCATAAAGGTTTTTCAAGACTTTGCCATCAAAGTCCTTCTTGTACACACTCACTACACTACTAAGGAACAGCTTTTGCCTTGCTATAGCTTTTGAAGATTAAGTGGTCAATTTTCCCAATATCCTTAATTCTTCAGTTGGTACAGAAATGTCAATGTACATATTTATTAAATAAAATGAATGATGTCTAACAAGCTTAAAAATAGTACAGAAAAATGAGAAATTTCAAAGTATTCTCCTTAGGAAAAAAGTTCAAATTATTTGTGTGTGTGTGTGTGTGTTTGTGTAAAATACTTGAGTCATAAATATTTAGTTTGAGATACTATTGTCAAATATTTAATTAAATATAAACACACAATTAACGGCATGAAGATCCTTACTTGAACCTTTATAGCCTGTTTCATTCAATAGTTTAACCAAAAAAGCCTCCTCAAGGAGGATATTTCCATAACAAAACACGAGGCTTTAATTGCATTTTGAAACCTATCACCAAGTGTATAACTTTGAAGATGGTTTACCATATTAATTAAATCACTTTCTTCTTCTCAAAGCATGTTCACACAAAAATTACACTTGAACATATTTTCTGACCCACTTCAATTTCATTAGATTAGTTATTCCCTGGGAAGCCACAGAAAACAGGAGGTCATGTGTTTTTTTAGTTAATATGTGTAAGTCATGTTCAAATACAAATCAAACAATCAGATAATTACAGAAAACATTTTTCAGCCTTCTAATTGAAAGAATGATTGTGTAAATCAAAGTATATTGCCAACTTCTTTATCTCAGATATAGATTTGGCATCAATTTTAATGAAAAGTTTGTAGAAGAATTACACAAAAAATTAACTTCTGCTGAGTATTTTGTGCCCCCAAAGTAAATAAAACCATTTAAAGCCCTGTAAAGGCTGTATTACACAGTGACTAACAATTACTGATATGAAATTCATGGTGAGTGTAATGGTCAAAATATTTAACCCAAGGTACAGTAAACTTCGGGATTTTGTTTTTGCTTTAAATTGGGTATTGACTTACTTATGGGACATAAAATATTTCTGTAATCAGGTGCTATTGGATTTTTCACTGCTTTATTACTGAAGTTTATTGTTCAATCAAAAAAGCATATATTTTAGTGCCTGTGTTGACAGGAAGTAATTCCAAATCCTTCATGCTGAAATTCCTCTTCCTATTTCTTCTGCTGCCCTTTGCAAAAGAAAGAGAACTAGTCAGCATTTTCTGTATTTTTCTCAATTCGTTTTCACACTTTACATTGTATAATGTAGGACATTATTAAATACACTTGTACAAAATTTGATGATTTTAAATATAAACTAAAAATCAATTCAAAATATAGACATCACAGTTTCATGCAAGTTGTCCCCTTTGAAAACTACTGATTTAGTTTAGTGGTTGGAAAAGAAAATAATTCAAAAGAAGTCCAGTGAACTTGAGACTCTTTGTCCCACTGTATCATTTTTTTTAATAATGTGAAATATGAAGATGGCTAATTCAAATTTATTTGAGTTTATATGCAGTAAGTGTTGGGGGTGTGCATCTCTGTGCATGAGTGCAGAGGCCAGAACAGCTCTGTTCTATCCCTCTCTACTTCAATCTGTTGGCAAAGGGTCTCTCACTGAAAGTTCCAGACAGGCTGCAGCCAGTACACAGCAAGCTCCAATAACTCCAGTGTCTCTGCCACACCCAGCTCTATATGTGATTGCTGGGATATGAACTCTGGTCTTCTTGCTTGTACTAATGACCTACCTCCCCTACCCCAAGCTAAGGCATCCTTAAACAACAACAACAAAAACTTATTCTTCAAGAAATGGTTAATATTTTTCTTCTTATTTTGTATACTAAGATTTCTAAGAGAGTATTAGATTATGTAGCAAATTTCATTTCTTTTTGTCAACCTGTTACTGAACACTGATGTGTGTATAGTCTACCACAACAATAGTAAGTACAAAAAATTCAGCAGTTTGCATTGTTTCTTTTCTATTCCTTCTTCTCCAGATGACCTCTCTTTTGGAGAAAGTAGTCTAATGAAATCACCCAGGAATTCTGAGATAGAGTGAAGCTGTGTGTTTAAATCCAATAGTATGAAGATGGGTAAGCCAGATTGATGCACACATACTTAAGATTGTAATGTCTGTAGCATGAATCTTAAAGAGTCTTTACTAATAAAATCAAACCTGAGGCCAATTATTGGGGTGAACATTGGAAGATCAGAGAGACAGAACAAGCCACAGCTAACCTCACCTGGTCAACTTCTCAGCTGATCCTGTTTCCTCAGACTGGAAGCCTCTGAGTCCTCATCCAGAATGGGTCTCAGCTGAACTTCTGCTTGAAAGCCTGAAAGCTTAACCAGCCAAAGGCTTAATCAGACCAAATGCTTCTTGTTCCTGGTCCTCATGCCTTATATATCTTTCTGCCTTCTACCATCACTCCCTGGGATCAAAGGCTCGCTTTCTGGGATTAAAGGCATGAGTCACCATGCTTGACTGTATCCTTGAACACATGGATTTCTGCCTAGCTCTGCCTCCCAAGTGCTGGGATTAAAGGTGTGTGCTACCACTGCCTATCCTGTATGTTTAATATTGTGGCTGTTCTGTCTCTGACCCCAGATCAGTTTATTAGGTGCAAAATATTTCGGGGAACACAATACCACCACAAATGTCTCCTTGATTAGTTGTTCCTTTGATCAGAATGAAGTGTCCTTCATCAAATCTGATTAATTCTATTTGAAATCTATTTTGTCTATGATTGACTGGCACTTGCTTCTTGTATCTCTCATTTGCTGAAATATTTTTTGCCATCCTTTCACTGTAAGGTGGCTCATATCTCCAAAGGTAAAATGAGTTCATGGCATACAACTAAAAGACAGATTTTGTTTCTTAATTTAACTAACCTATGCCTTTTTTACTAAGTAGTTGAGGCCATTAATATTTAACATTATTATTGAAAGGTATGAGTTGAATGCTAACATTTTGTTCTTTTTTTCCTGTTTGTATTCTTCATCCTCTTTGTGTGTTCCCATGATCTTAGGAATACCTTTATTCCTTTCTTCATTCCAAATACAGATAATTGTGTGACTTTTTATTTCATGGACTTTGTCATTCAGTGACTGAAATGCTTGATATTGTGTTCTGTGTTCTTATACCCTCTCAGATGCCCCAGATCTCCTCAACCTGTCTAGGACATTGAGAGAAGATAGGACATTTGGAGAACAATACATCTTACTATTAGATACGACTGTAAGTGGCTTTGCTATCTGTCCTTCCACTTAGACAACAAACATTCTTTTGATCACAACTTAAATGAAAAAGTGGCAAAGAACAGTAGCAAGGACATGGAAAGGAGGAGAACTTATTATTATTTGTTTGGCTAAATGGGCATAATATTCATCTGACTTCTAATTATTTGTCAATATATCTATAGACTGGTGCAGCCCTCAAGAATCATCAGAGAAGCTTTTTTCATTAGACACAGAAAACCACATCAGACCAAGGTGCAGAGAATAGAAAAACTGTGGACTGCTGAGCTTTAAGTGGGACATTTATATCACATCCCTGTAGCTAGAGTTTTCCTGCCTGGCCCACAGTCGGGACAAATCTCTATCATCTGCCAGTCCCAAAGCTGCTCAGACCTGACCAAGTAAACACAGAGACTTTTATTGGTTACAAACTGTATGGCCGTGGCAGGCTTCTTGCTAACTGTGCTTACAGCTTAAATTAATCCATTTCTATAAACCTATACCTTGCCACATGGCTCGTGGCTTACCGGCATCTTCACATGCTGTTTGTCATCATGGCGGCTGGCAGTGTCTCTCTGACTCAGCCTTCCACTTCCCAGCTTTATTCTCCTCCTTGTCCCACCTACACTTCCTGCCTAGCCAATGGCCAATCAGTGTTTTATTTATTGACCAATCAGAGCAACACATTTGCCATCCAGAACATCCCACAGCACATCCCATTCACACGGGCCTCAGGAATCACAGGAGAAGAGAGAGTAGAAAGAAAGAGACACGGGTGGTAGACAGCTACAAGGAAACAGAGTTTTTCTGGACATTTCAGGGAGTTGCTGACTGAAATCTTAGTGGTTATAACAACAGTTGGAGACCTGCACAAGCTCAAACCAGAAGGAATCCCAACATGGAGGAGTGCTGGGAGTATGCAATCCCGTGTCTAGCTGAGGAGTTGATGGATATTAGCAACTCATAGCTGCTGTAAAAGGGAGAGTCAGTGTTATTTAAGAAAGTGGCTTCTGGTCAGCCAACCATGCTTTGGTGAATGGCCCAACACCCAAGAGTATAAGAACGGCACAAACCAACCCTCTTGACGTTTTGTGTAAGAGGGTTTTATTTTGGTTTAGTTTTTGATCTCTCTCTCTCTCTCTCTCTTTCTCTCTCTCTCTCTCTCTCTCTCTCTCTCTCTCTCTCTCTCTCTCTCTCTCTCTCTGTGTGTGTGTGTGTGTGTGTGTGTGTGTGTGTGTGTGTGTGTGTGTGTGTGTATTGATACAGATTTAGGTATTTAGGTTATTATGAGGTTTTTGGACAGGTCGTTAATAGTATGATGCCTTATTATTTTTTAGACATCCTTACTGTTATTACTGTTATTTGACATCCCTGATTCCTTGTTCTATATTTATCTCTCTCTATGTCTTCCTATAGAATACTGGTCATCTATGTATAGTAGCAAGAGGCAACTTATTTATCTTATTTTCCCTTTTGCTTTTTATTTAAAAAATTATTCATTTTACATGCCAACCAGAGGTCCCCATCTCATCCCTTCTCCTGCTCCCCCCCCAAACCTCCCCACCCAACCCACCCAATCCACTCCCATCCCCTCCTCTAAACGGGTAAGGTCTCCCATGGGGAGTCAGCAGAGCCTGGTACATTCAGTTGATGCAGGTCCAAGCCCCTCCTGCTGCATCAAGGCTGTGCGAGGTGTCCCATCCTAGATTATGGGCTTCAGAAATCCAGCTCATGCATCGTGGATAGACCCTGATCCCACTGCCAGGGACCCCTTAAACAGACCAAGCTGCACAACTGTCTCCTGTATGCAGAGGGCCTAGTCCGGTCCCATTCAGGTTCCACAGCTACTGGTCTAAGCATGAGGTAATTTAAAGCATGGGAGAAAGCCTTTGGGCATATAGAAACTACTCTCTTGATTGATATGATTTTAGAGGTATATGTTTATCAATCTGTATACATTAAATGAGTTCAGTGTCTTGTATATCAACTATGCATAAAAATGTTTAAGTAAAACTGAAAACTAAAAGAACAAGAAGTCATAAAATTGAGTATGTAGGGAAGGGGACATAGATCTGAGGGAATTTGGAGTAGAGAGTAAAACTGTTTAATGTATTTTGTATAAAATTCTCAAAAAAATAATATGATGGATTTTTTAAAATAGAGATGGTCTTAGAAGCCATACACTTGGAATCTCAAAACAACCATACTTTGTTCTATTTTCATGTTCTATTTATAGCTAGTAAAGCACTGTGTCTGAATGTGAACCTTCATTCTTAAGCATTGGACTAGGAGGTTACAATGAGCCCGCAGCATCATTTGCAGAGTACGCTACAATTTGACGTGCTTTCTAGTCAATGAAAATTGGCCCACAATTCTAGAAGAGAATGAGGAAACTGAAACATCTCATAGAGACCCAGTAGCTATATAATTATGTAGCTCAGAGGAAGTTCATGTTTACTAAGTTCTGTACAATCCCCTAACATCCTGTGTATTCTAATCATTTTAATCTCCTGAGGAAAGAGGATGATCAAAACACATTTAAAAATATGTTAAAAGGGTCAAAGTTAAAAGAAATATCGGAGTTGGTTCTTTCCTTCTATCATATAAATCCCGGGGACTCAGGTTGTCAGGCTTGACTTCAGGGGCCTTTATCAGCTGAGACATCACTCACCCTCTTATTTATTTATTTATTTTTCATTTTCATACCAACCACAGTTCCCCCTTCTTTCTCTTCTCCGGCTCCTCCCCCCATCTTCCCTCCCCAACACCCCTCCACCGCTCATAGTGGGTAAGTCCTCCCATGAGGTGTCAACACAGGCTGGCATACCAAGTTGGGGCAGGACCAATCCCCCCACCCCATCAAGACTGAGCAAGGTATCCCACTACAGGGAATGGACTCTAAAAGGACAGTTCATGCACCTAGAATAAATTCTAGTTCCATTGACAGGGGCCCCTCAAAGAGATAAAGCCACAGAACTGTCACCCACATTCAGAGGGCCTAGTTTAGTCCCATGTGGGTTCTCCAGGTGTCAGTCAAGAGTCCATGGGCTCCCACTAGCTCAGGTCAGCTGTCTCTGTGGATTTCCACATCATGATCTTGACCCCCCTCCTTGCTTCTATAATCCCTCCTCCATCTCTTCCACTGAACTACAGGAGCTTGGCCCAGTGCTTGGCTGTGGGTCTTTGCATCTGCTTCCATGAGTTACTGGTTGTAGGTTCTATGATGACAATTAAGGTAATAATCAATCTGATTACAGAGAAAGTCTAGTTCAGGTACCCTCTCTACTATTGGTAGGATTCCTGGCTGGGGTCATCCTTGTGGGATTCTGTGGATTTCCCTAGCAACGGGTTTCTCCCTAACCCCATAATGACCTCCTCTGTGAAGATATCTGTTTAATTGCTCTCCCTCTCTGTCTCTCCCCCAACTCGGCCATCTTGATCCCTCTTATTCCCTTCCCTATCCCCTCCCTTCGACCTCCCCCCTTTGCTCAAAGACTTTTGCAAACTACTCTGTTTCTGCCTCTGTCTCTGCCTCTCTCTCCCTCTCTCTCTTCCTCTCGTGTGTTTCTGTGTTGTGTCTGTCCATATTTGTGTAACTACATGTATTATAAACAAAAATTACCCGTTACAGACTCAGTGAAGTTATCACGTCCTCATTACTTTTTATTTAATACAATTGATCATACTTTCCTTCATACCCAGACTTTTACTTTGCATAGACTTTGAAAGGGCAAGCTGAAAGCCAAGGTTAAATCATCTCTTCACTGCTTTCTTTGACTCAAGATTCTTCAACATTTCCTTTATTATGAATTCAGCTTCTAGAGGAATAAACATATTTTGATTGATCTTCTACTTAAAATTTCAAATGATTTCTCACTTCAACATTTATCTCCCTGACATTTAATACTGTTTAAATGTGGGCATTTATCTCCCTAAGCTAATATGTCTTTGGTTACAACATGCAATTTACTTGTCTAAAAGAGGAATCCTAATATATTTTGATTTATTTATCACATAGCATTTTCTTTTTCATGGTTTTTCTGATTAAAATACCATTTTTTTGGAATCTGTAGATATTCAAACAAATCCATGAGATTCAGATATATTCACATTTCAGATATAAAATGGGTAGTTTAAACATGTTGTCAGTATTTCTGTGCTGTTTTATTTAGTGTAAAAGAAAGGCTTCTGCTTGTAATATGTGACTCTGAACCCAACACAATGGATCCTGAAAGAGCAACACAAATTCTTGCTGGGACTCTCCGTTTGAGATCTTCACATTCCGAATGATGGTAACTAAACTTTTTGCTACCTGTTAGTACCATCCGAAAACTCTTTCTGATTCTTCTTTTATACCATTTCAGCACTTTTCCACCAGAAAGATAGCACTTTTCACCTGAGTTTTATTCCATTTCAAAATGATGAAATCAGGGAAGTAAATGCTGTTTATATAACATTGACTTCCATTATGATGACTTTCCATCAGCAATTTTCAAAAATATCCTCATTTACTCTTCCAGTTGCTGTGAAAACTACTAAAATGGTCATTTATTCCCCTAGTCACTACCAGTAATCTAGGCAATGTGTCTTTTCCAACTGCCAATAATACTGATTTATATGTCCTGTTGGGGGTTTTCCTTGTTACAATCAAAAGGCAATTTTATTTCACTGAGCAGTAACTTGCTGAAAATTAATAGAATTTGTTTGTACATAGTCTTGACTAGAACAATATGAGCTTTAGGAAATCTGTATATATATGAAAATGAATTTTTAAAAGAAAAGTGAATACTTGTTTAAAAGCCTCCATGCAGATAGACTTAGTTTTTTAGTGTAAGACTTCCTCTCTCACTAACTAGAAAAGCAATTAGCCTTTTTCAGGTGCAAAGGAGACCTGTTAGTAGAATGAACAGTGGGTTTGTGTGGACCTGGGTTTAATGTCATGTTACTTATTATCAAATGATGTCTTCATAAAAAGAATTTAAGCATTAGAGTCACCTAGAATCTTTGTTATGGAGTCAGTATACCACATGTGAAAGAAATGCAAACTTCTCACATTTATCCCTACTACAAATATCAGAAAGTGGTCATTATTCACATGAAAGTTTTTCTTCAAGGATGTTTAAACATTCAAAAATAACCTTACCAAGAAATTATATTTTCAAAGACATCATTGCTTTCCATAAAAATAAAACTATTTTTGGTTGTGAGCCTAGCCTTTAACGGCTGAGCCATCTCTCTGCCGGGCGGTGGTGGCGCACGCCTTTAATCCCAGCACTCGGGAGGCAGAGCCAGGCGGATCTCTGTGAGTTCGAGGCCAGCCTGGGCTACCAAGTGAGTTCCAGGAGAGGCGCAAAGCTACACAGAGAAACCCTGTCTCGAAAAACCAAAAAAAATAAATAAATAAAAAAATAAAACTAAATAAAACCAACTCCAACATCCAATATTATACATACCTATGAAGCTTGTTTTAGTTGAAGTAAACTATTGATTCTTTCACCCCCTGCTGGTTTCCCTTATACTATGTTGTATTAAAAAATGTTTTTTCCCTAAAGTAAATACATGTATAAAGCATTTAAATATAGTTAAAAATACTCATTTATTTACCATATTGTGGTTCACTCTCTGTTCACTTGAAACTCTAAAACAGAATGAGTAATTGGAGAGATTTAGAGGTCATCAAAAGCAAATTACCTGCCAATCTTCCTTCCTTGTCATTTAACCAAGAAAAAAAAATTCCTTGCACCTTGTAACTAAATACCTCGGGGCATGTACTCTATTGGATTTTATGTCAGGTCATGCGAGGCTCATAATGGACTTTGAGCAGTACAGTCCTGACATGACAGAGAACGCAACTTTCAGTCATTAAATGAGTTTTCTGTCATCTAGGCTCATACTAAGTGACACTTGTTTTTTCAAAGCCTTTAAATGATTGATGGTCCAATATTTTAAAATACTAAAAAAGAATCTATAACTACTCGAGCTAACCACATGCATCAGTAATAATAAATTCTCTGCCTCTCTTCCCTGCCTGTCTCAGGAAACCCTGTAAATTTGTTATGGGAAAATTACATATTATGTTATATATAACCAATATATTTTTTTTAAAAACTCTGTAATCAAACAAGTATTTATCTTATGTATTAAATATGAACTTATAGTAACTTATACCATACATGTTTGATACTATAAAACAATCTATAAATCCTCATTTTATTACAAGTTAAGTTTATTTTTAATTGAAAATAGATTCTTATACAATACATCTCAACCATTTCCTCCCCTACTCCTCCTAGCTCTCCCTACATCCCCTCTCTCTCAGATCCACTCCCCCTCCTTTCCTCTTCAGAAAAGAGGAAGCCTCCAAGCGATTACAGCCAGAGAAGACAAAACAATATACAATAGAACAAGGTAAAAGCCCTTATATCGAGATGGACAAGGAGGAAATGAATCCCAAGAGCAGGCAAAAGAGTCATAGATACACCCACTCCCTCTTCATCAATGGTCTCCAAATAATACAGAATAGTATTTACATAGTAATTATATTAACTTTGACATCTAAAATCACAGTAAATATTAGAAAAATGTATGGAGGAAGTATACCATTTGATAAAATACATAAGCCTGTGACATTTTTGGCATTCACAGAGGTAGATTTTCTGTAGATAGAATGGGATGTTTGAAATTCGAAGTGATTACTTCTCTTTATTAATGCTTTTTGCTATAATTAACTTTTTAAAAAAAATAATGGAACTATTTTCTTCTGGAAAGACATGTGTGTCCCTGCTTCACATAAAAGTTAAGTAAATGTGAATTTTGTCTTAGTGAAAAAAGAAATAAATACTTGCTTTAAAGCATCATAGATAAAAGTGTGAAAAAGAAGTTTCTGTAGCAAGCATCCACACTTCTCCTTTTGAGAGGGCAGTATGATCATCTTTACGACTTTTACAAGAGAAAAATGTAAATACTAATAAAATAACTAGCTTGCTATCATGATCTCCACGGTGAACTTCTATATTTAACTATCCCCAGCTGTGATGCGTCTATGTCTGATTTTATAACAGATTTGAGAAGGAAAAAACAGCTATTGCCATTGCCATTTCCTCCTCTGATTGCGCAGGAATGCCACCTAGTGTCACAACAGTTACTGAGTCCTGGCTGCTTTCTGAACGATGTTAACATGCCACAGCACAGTTTTTTAGGAGACTCTCCAAGGTTATGCACCACAGCAAACTGTACAGGACAGCCTGACATAACCTAACAGTAGGGGGAAAGAAGCCCAGTGAGGCTTTAGCAGTTTAGAGTTTCATATTTTATAGAAAGCAAATTAAATAAACTTTACAAAAAAAAAAAAAAACTTATCAATGTATTTTTTCTCAGGCCAAGAATATTAAAAGAAAAAAAAAACAGAATAACTTTCTTTGCAATCAGCTCAATATTTCATGGATCCACATTATAATTCTGCAAAAATGCAGCAAAAATACGTTATTCTTTGCTGTTCAGATGTCTTTAGATGTCATTGATTTCTAGTAAAAATGAGGAAAAGATAAACGTAACTGTAGTTAAAATATTGTCTTGGATTAAATATTTTAATAGATGCTATTGTTAGCTTATGTTGAATGAAAGGAATATTTAATTTATAATTTTAATGCAAATACACCCACCTTTGGTGAGTTAAAATAAGAAATGCCCCTGTAACTTCAGTGATATTCAGACTCATTAGGATTGTCAGCTTCAGTTTCATAGCTGACTTAAATAAGTATTAATTTCAGGTATGTATTTTTTATCCTTTGGAAAAGCAGATTAATTATACAAGTGCTCTAAAGAACTTCTCGATTAATTTTTGCATATGAGATAGAACAATTTTTAAAAAATGGCAGCATGTACCTGAATGGGATGTGAGAAGAAGCAGCAAGCAGAAACCAAAAGGGGAATGGAGAGAATTATGTCACAATGGGAACAGGGGGATATGTGACAGGGTGACTTAATGTCTGCAGCCCCGTGTCACATTTTTCTATTTTCTTATAATGCACCTATTTTTACCATTACTGCAAGTTTTACTGTGAACTAACAGCCCAAAAGGGCATTCCTGATGTTAACACAACATTAGGCTATGGGACTATTCTGTGAAAAGAAACAATGATGAACACTGGCAGGTAGTAAGAACCTGGGCTTCAGGCATCGCCCACAGGAATGTGCCTGGTACCCAGTGTCCTGATGTACATCCTCAGGCACAGCTAGAGTCCTCTTTAACTCAACCTGAAGTGATAGAAAGCAGGCTTAAAACTTGCTTCTAAGGTTCGACACATCTTTGTTACCTGTGGCGTTCCTAGAGACCATGTGCACCATGAAAAAGCACAGTGGAAAAAAGATTAGTTGAAAGATATACTTTAAATCATTGCAATCGTATTGCAAAAGAAAATTATTATATTGTGAAGTTTGAGATGATTTCATGTATTGTAATAGACAAAAATCAGGATTCAAACATAGGTCCAACTGGTCTTAAAATTAGCATATCTACTGATGAAACACAAAATCCTCTAGCCTAGTTCTGTCATTAACTACATATATTTAAGAAAACCTCTTTTATGATTTTCTTCCTTGAAAGAGTGAGGTAGTGATGTGAATTATCTATGAATTTGTTCTTTAGTCATTAAAGATCTGGAATTCCAGAACTGTAAATATTGCACATTTCTTTTTCCCCATATTGCAAAAAGGCCACTCTAAAGTAAGTTGTTTAAAGAAGTTTTTTTTTTGTTTTTTGTTTGTTTGTTTGTTTTTTTCGAGACAGGGTTTCTCTGTGCAGCTTTGTGCCTTTCCTGGAACTCGCTTTGTTTTTAGTAAGGAAGATATTGGCACTTTCACAACAGAAATGAGGACGTTGTGAATTATTCGCCTTTTAAAAAGTTAACATTCTCAAGGGAGATTAAGGAAAATAAGGTTATTACAGGTTGAAGAAGCAGCATTGAAAGAAAGCATGAATTAGCATTACATAGTTTATGGAGTAGTTTATGAAGATACTGAGATTGTGAAACATCTAGGAAAAGAATTTATAAAGTAAACATTGGACATAGTTCCTATCATGGTAAACAAGGAGGGTGAGTTAGATAATATAGTGATATGCTTTTGGACAAAAAATGCTAGGTGAATGCACTACCAAAAATAATGAGAAAGTATAAAAGAACATTCTTATTACACAGCTCTGTAATTACTCTTTTCTGTAAGGAATTGAGAACCATGAAAGAATTCTGAGTTTAGAAGTGCCAAAATGAAGATTAAATATTACAAAGTCAACTCTAATATGTAGAGTATGGAGGAACAGATCAGGAAATAAAATGAAATTGCCAAATTAGGAAAGAGAGCCTCAAGTAAAAAAACAGAGGGTAGAGGAGTCATAGGCTCATAACTGAAAAGTGTAAAAATTAGTTTATAAGATATTGTCAAGCCTTGGACAAGCCTAGGAAGAAGTCAAAGCATGGATACCAGATGTCAGACATGATTTCTTATGTGATGATGCTGTTAAGACATTTAAAGTAACACTGATAATGAGCTATTAGCTTCAATGCAAATGTGACCTCCATATTTAAAATAATCCATTTCTACCAAAAAAGAATAAACGTTAGTCAGTTACATACATTACGGAAATGCTAACTATCAACAGGCTGGTTTCCCACAGAAACAAATGGAATGCATGCAAAAATTCCCAAAGGGAATTGCTGGGATGGTAGAAGAGCAAAAATAGAGGGTGGTCTGGACAGTGATGTGGCCTCAATAAAGGCCTCAGTGTCATAGACAGATATCTAAATCAGGAACAGCTCCTAAGAGTTTACATTCCTAGTATCAATTTAGTACTTCAGAGACCTCCTGTGTCAACACCCATCTCAAAGACAGGTGAGAGATGTCACTTGCCAGTGTTCCCACACACTATGGAATGAATTGAATTCTAGAAAGAAAACAGTTTCATGACAATGCCCCCCAAAGGCACTTCTTAGTCTCCTGTACCTTAAAATGCTAGTGTCAGAATATCTTATGTCCAACATAAGTCATTTTGTATCATGGTTATTACCAGTTTTCCCTTCTTTTTCTGTTCAAAAATGTCTAATTCCTTTACTTCCTATGTGGCCTTAATGTTCTCTCTCTTAAAAATAGTTATCTTAAGCAAGCCAGTTTTTCCACATCTTTCTGTTCTTAACCTGTTTCTTACATTCTGCAAAGTTTAAATTGTCACATTTTTAATCGATTCTTCAGCAACATTATATCTCAAGTTGCATTACATTGTTGCAGCCTGGTCTTTCTCTTTTGTTCTGGATACAAATTTGCTGAAGTAGCATGTAAGAGTTGAGATTTTCAAGCCATGTGTTCTTTTTCTTTCTTTTTTTCTTTCTCTCTCTTCTCAGTGACACTATATTATATTTGGTAACGCTGAGGTAACAACTATTATCGAGACAGTTAATAGGGAGGACACAGATATTCAAAAGTAAACACTGGCTCTTTCATTTTTTCATTTCTCTGAAGCTAATTTTCTCAATTCCCATGCTCTTACCTGCCTATTTCAAAAATAGGAATGATATTGTCACCTATTTAACCTATATATGGACTTGTTTATAAGTAATGGATGTCATCATTTAAAAATTGTATATGAATATATATAGAGATATAGATAGATAGATATAGATATAGATATAGATATAGATTTGTTTGTTTGTTTTTGAGAAATTACATGCGCTAGTTTTCTTATTTCTGGGACAAAATACCTGGCCCAAGCAACTTAATGGAAGAAGGCTTTCTTTCTGCACAGAGTTTAACGGAGCAGTTTATCACAGAAACCAGGACAAGGCAGCAGGACCTCCCTGCAGTTGGTCACCGAATGAGCAGTGGGGGATGAAGAGATGAAAGCAGTACTCGGCTCATTTTCTCCTTTTTTTTTTTTTTATCCTGGTTGAGATCCCAGCCGGTGGAATAATTCTGCCCAGAGTTAAGGTGAGTCTTCCCACCTGAAGTACCCCATTCTCACAACTTCCTCACAGAAAAAGGCTAGAAGTTTGTCTCCCAGGTTATTTTTGAATTCTGTCAAGTTCACACTATTAACTCTCGGAGAAGTTTTCCACAGTCTTTAACCACTAGAACTGATTGACTCAATCATCGTTTGTTGAAAGATGTCTGACATGCTGAGATGGTACCCATTTTTTTTCTACTTTTAAGAATTGAAATGTACTGAACAGTCATGGACAGGAATGTATGTGAACATAGATTTTCATTTTTAACAGAAATTCCTGAAAGTGCAATTGCTATACCATATGGTAGGCATGTGCCTAGTTTTCTTAAAACTGCCAAATTACTTTATGAATGAAATATTTTATGCCTCAACATCAGTAATTGAGAGATTTAGTTTTCTACACTCTCCGCAGTATTTTAATTTTGCTTCAGACTTTCCAAGGGATATACTGACATTTTATTGTTATTTTAATTTACATCTTTTAGGACTAAAGATGCCATAATAAACACTTTGCAATTATTTTGTGTTAAACTACCTTTTCTCTAATAATAAACAGAGATTTTATTCGACTAAATGATTGTGACATAGTTTCAAGCATGATAGCACCTGTATTTTTACATGTATATATACCTACTAAATAAATGAAAGGGTTTATTTTACATGCTCATTGTGTTTAAACTAGAGTAATGAAATAATTCAATACTAAAATTAAAAATGAAATTTGTACTCACTGATTTCTAAGCTTATTAAAAGCCAAAATAAACAGTGATGTTGGGTAAAGAGAGTCACGTACTTTTAGAAGGCAAACAACAGCAAAATAGTCCAGAAGTTGTCATACAAACTATGTAAAAATAAATTCAATGGCATCCAGGTTGTCTTCATAGCAACTAGTTCTAAGGCAACGCATATACATGATCACAACGAACTTAGTGGTTTGGAGAGATGAGTCAGTGATCAAGAGTGATCTTTGACCTTGCAGAAGGCTAAAGTTCCTTAGTTCTGGTCCACATCACTAAGAACTGAATAGTTTGGTCAGTATTTAGAGTGCTCCTTGATCTTGCAGAGGACTGGAATTCTGTGGTCTGGTCCCCAGAACTGAGGACTGGAGAGATTGTTCAGTATATAAAAGTACTCCTTGGTCTTGTAGAGGACTGGAATTCGGTGGTCTGGTTCCAAGCACTGAGGACTAGAGCGATGGGTCAGTATTTAAGAGTATTCCTTGACCTTGCAGAGGACAAGAGTTCTTTGGTTCTTGTCACCAGCACTGAGGGCAAGAGCGATGAGTGAGTATTTAAGAGTATTTGTAATCTAGAGGACTAGAATTCTGTGGTCTGGTTCCCAGCTCTGTAACTCCTGCTCTAGTAATCCCATGCACCCTTCCATGAACATCACACATATATAATCTACATTCACTCAGACACAGCACAGAAACCTAAATACACCTGCAAATTTCACTTTTCTTTACACCTGGATAGAATTCTGAAGTATATACGTACCTCATTTTTACTATCCATTCATGAGTTGAAGGGCATTTAGTTTGTTTCCATTTCCTGACTATTGTGAATAGGTCATCAATGGGTGTTACTAAGTACATATAGAGTAGGATGTTGAGTCCAGTGGACATATGCCAAGGAGTGATATAGCTGGGTGAAGGTTTAGATATATTTTCAGATTTTTGAGCATTCTGTATACTAATTTCCAGACTAGCAACTCAAATCTGTGTTTCTACCAACAATAAATGAGGTTTCCCTCCTCTTTTTGAACAATGTCACCAGCATTTGTTGACATGTTTTGTTGATTTTTTTATTGTAGTTAGATGAAATCTCAAAGTTCTTTCAATTTTTATTTCCTTAATTGAAAAGAATAATGAACACATTTTGAGTTACTTCAATACACACACACACACACACACACACAAATAAATCAATATATATGTGTGTGTATGGTATGCATCACATATATCTACCATATCATTATGTGTGTGTTTTATCACACACACACACACACACATATATATGTTGCTCCTCATAGAACTGTAGACTAACAAAACCCCTAATGCTAGGCATGAGAAATATCCTTTCATACCATAAGTCAAGGTAGTTCAAACAACTCCCAAAACTATATAGAATACTGATATACCTCTGAGATGCTGATGTTAAGCCCCTATTGTTGAAAGACAGTATACACTGAGGACATAGGTATCTGATAATTCTAAGTAAATCTGACATAAATGCCTCCTTTCTGTTGTCTGATTTTTGTTGTTTGAGAAAATAAATACAAGTTGCCAAAGGTGGGAAGTGATTCATAGTTCTGTCTAGCTGCAGTACCTCTGAACCACAAAACTGACCAACATGAGAAGATAAGGGGGCAAAATGGGCACTCACATGTCCATGGTGATTAACAGTTGTCTGTTTAACTTAAGTCCCACCTAACAGGAGAGGAACCATGATTGGTACTTGAAACTTAGTCAACACACGGGTACTACTGAGTTCATAGTCTTTAGGAAAGAATCTAATGTGGCCACTCTGCTAGACCAGCATAAGCTCCTTTCATTTTAAATCTTTTCCTTATAGCAACAGATAAGGATAGTTATCACCCTTCATCAAAAAGCTTTTCTTCACTGTTAATGGAAACCACATCCACACCAGACACACACACACACACACACACACACACACACACACACACACACACACACACTGCAGAGTTCAATGGGTTTTGGTGATCCAAGCTCCAGTGTATCAGTGGATACTGGGCTACTTAACGGATACTGCATGTTTGGTTCAACGGACATTGTGGATGAGGGAGCAGAAGGATTGTAAAAGCCAGAATAACCAGAAGTCTTCTGGGAAAAAAATTTCTCTTAGTAGTTGCTGAATAAAAAGACTAGAACAATGGCACTATCCATAGACATGCTTACTTGGAAAGGGAGAAACTCATAAGGTCCCACCCCTAGAGGAAGAACTAAAAGCAACTAATGGTTACTGGGAGAGGGAGAATTAGTGTATCACAGGGGTAACTCCCCTTATTGGTTATTCAATAATACAGCCCTGAAACCATATGTACCCAACAGCAAAAATTAGGCTCATAATGTGATATATTTATAATCGCACATATTTACATAGACACATATACACACATATATATGTAGATTGATAGATAAATAATTACATGATAGATAGATAGATAGATAGATAGATAGATAGATGATAGACAGACAGATAGCTGTAATATTCACTATCAGATAAAAGAGGATACCCAATGAGGGACATGGGAGGGTTTTGAGGAGAGTATTAGTAGAGGCTAGAGGGCAGAAAGAGAAGGGGTAAAGTTATGTGATTCTATTGTAATTTAAAATCCATTTTTTAAAAAAAATCTACATTGTATTTCAATGACTGAAAAATATTTAGAAACTTTTTTTTCCTCTTAAAAGACTTATGTGTTTGAGTATGCAAGCAGGTTTAATCTAATCACAACATTTACATAATGTATTCATGTATTGAAAAATCACACTGCCATATTTTAATGTACCATTTTGTGATTTTGAGTACAAGTTAACTGATAAATTTAAATTTCTTTGGAGGAATAAATGAGGCTTGGTTTGCACTGAAATAACACTCTGGAACAAAAAGCAAGAGTGATTTGAAACAATATGTTTGAATCTCAAATAAATGATGCAAAAGTAAAGGAATTTAGACACGAAATATAATATCTTATAGTGCATGTGGTTTATGTCTATGATAAATTTAGGGAATGAAAAATAGTGAGAGACACTGACTATGATTGACCTAGAGGTGCTTTCTTGTGAATTCAAATATACAAAACATAGCCTGAGAGAGTAACTGTATAACTGTATACACCTAACCTATTGCTATACTTATGTGGGCATGTTTTAACATCTGATTGTGTGCTGTGGTAGTTAAGACTATATATAAGTAAAATTACACTAAGAACTTGGATTATAGACTAGAGAGATATCTAACACCGGCAAAACAAAAATATCAACACAAAAGCACAAAACAGATACATGACTTTGACTCATATTTGAAAGTACTTTTGTAAAACAGAGTGAACTACCACGGTTCTTGGCTTATTTATAGATATCATTACACTAAGTCCTTCTGTAAGAAAATGGGGGACATACAATGTAGACACAAATAGCTGTTGTCACTGAAAAAGAAACGTGGTTACAGAGGACGGCTTCTACCTGGAAATCTTTCAATTCTTGAAGCCTGGATTGTTTGTTTTATATCTTTCTGTTTTATTAAAATATGACTGCATCATTTCCTTTAGGTTCCATTTCTTCCTGCATCTCCTCGCAGCTTACCTCGCTCCTAAACTTCTTGGCCCCCTTCTATACTTGCATATAAATGTACATATCTATAATTATATCAGCTTCCCACTGAACCAAGTAGAGGGCTTCTTTCTCTCTGAAGGAAAAATACTCTGACTCTCAACACCTCTTAGATGTCTCTGGTTCTTGGTCCAGGAGTAGGACCCTGTGAGATTTCTCACTTCCATAATAGCATGTCTACTGCTATTGTCATTGTTTAGATCTTGTTTGGACAGTCATACTTTTGAGGTACCATGTGTGAAGATTCCCTATTACGTCTATGAAACACACTATCGCATATTCCTTGTCCTCTGGCTGTCACAGTCTTCCTACCCCCTCTTCTGTTATGTTTCTTGATCCATAGGTGCAGAAGAAATAGATAAAAACACTTGGTTTGGGCCTGCCATAATCAATTCTCTGGATTTCTACCAGTTTTGGTTTTCTGTAATGGTCTCTGTTTGTTGCAAAGAGAAGTCAATTTGGTGAGGACCAGTAGATCCACTAGTCTTTGCATGTAAATATAAACATTTAGGTTGCAATTAGCAGTTATGACAAATTAGTATCCTCACAGGAGTACATTTTCCTCTAAGATCCACAACTTCACTAAACCCATGTACTTTGTTAGCATTTCAGTATCAGGAGTGAATTACCTCCTATTGAGTGGGCTTGAAGGCCAATTAGAGGGCTTACCATCTCAGACATCTTTAGGTCTTTTTTAGAATAACAAGAAATATTTTATTTTCCTAATATACATACATATATATATATATATAATTTCATCTAATAATATTGTACATATATCTGTGTTAATAAAGCATTTTTGAATATTCTATTATATTAAATGTTAAAATTTTCTGGGGCTGTCTCACTGATTAATTTCATCTGTAGCCAAGTATGATGACCTGTGTTCAATCCCCAGTCTCTACAAGATGGAAGGACAGAACCAAGGCATGCAAGTTCTCATTAGACTGCCCCACTAGCAGAATGGCATGCACATAATCAACATGAATACAAAATAAATGAAAAGATGTAAATAAAAAATTAATTTGAGATTGAAAATTACACTTAAAATATTCTTAACTTAATTTCCCAGGTTGTTAATTAAACATTAATAATACTAAAATGGGAAGATAATATTCAGTTTTTTATTACTTTTTTCTTTATTAACTAGTATTATATGATAATAAAATGCATAAACTTATATTCAACAAAGAAGAACTTTATTTTTGACCTCACTTCTGTCTCACATTTCAAATTTCCTTACAGAGTTCTCAGGGATGATCCTGTTTCCCTCTGATTTCCTTTATGATCCAATTTTATTTGATTAAGCAATAGAAAGCATTCTCCAAAAGATGCTAAAGAAGTATAATTTTTTTCCTGTTCTTTCTCCCTTAGCCATTGGCAAGGTTTTAAGTTCTGCAATCTCATTAACTGCAAGAAAAAGAAACACAATTTTTTCAGATAACTCCTTTAATAGTTATTAGATGCCACTATTTTCAAAAACAAATATGTATGTTGTTATTTTCAACAGCATACCAAATCTATTTATTTTGCTTTTGCAATTTAGTTTTGCAATTTGATCTCTGGTTTATCGTCTCTGCTAAACCCCATCTCTCTACACTGTTATGTTTCATTAGAGCTCTTTTTTGTTAATGTTTCTTACAACCCAATTTATGAAACATGCTTTTTAACTTGCAAGCAATAAATGGCTCAACTTAATGTCTTTCAAAATGTAAGTCAAACACAGTACTAGAATTTGAATTGTTTAATATAAAAATGATTAGACCGCTCTGTATCTCAGAATGTGATTGAACATGCCTGTAGGGTTTCTGGGTATGTAAAACAGTGTCAAAACTTGTCATCATTCTGATCCATTGCAAAATGAACAGCACACATCTTTGCCTATGGCTTTTTATCATTAACCCCTCACTGATCTGATTCTAATCACTCTTTTCAGCAGTGTAAATTATATTTACTATAGACAACAGCTGACATTTCATAAAGCCTGCCAATCATACTGCAAGAAGGAACAGCTCTGAGGCAGCTTATTCAATCATTTTACAGATATATTTTATATCTTCAATTGCTTTTCCAAATCTCATCGAGTTTATAGTAAAAAAAATGTAGGAAAATATGTAAGTGAATGAATCATCACAAAATAAAACAAGGTAATTTCCCCAAACTATGTTTATTCAGTTATGTATCCATTGGGTCATGAATTTAATTATGTGCTTATAAATGAGAATATTGATATAACATCTGCAAATGAATAGCAGCCAATAGCTATGAAGTTCTGTGTTATTTGATCCTTTTCAGAGAAGGAAAATTCTGAAAAATCAATTGTCTTTGATCATTTTTAATAATGTTGAGCACACATGAAAGCTCAAAACTTTTGCAAAGAAATAACTGTAATATTTATTTTTGATTGTTTCAAATAGAAAGGCAGTTTCATTGGTAAAATTATCTGTTACATTTTGTGTTAGTAACATTTTGTTTCTAATAAAATAGCTGAAAAAAACTTATGGTAGGAAATATTTACTTCGGTGCCTGATTCTTGTGCAAGTTCAACAGACTCATTTATTTGTGGAACATTGTCAAGTACAACGTCATGGATGCAGGGCATGAAAGAGCTGAGTTTCTCAACCCTTGACAGCAGGGAGACATATATAGAATGGATGTGTTAGTCATAGTTCTTTTGTTCTATTAAGGTTCAAAACACATTGCATGTTGCTTCCCATGTTCAGAGAGGTAGCTTCCAACTCATATAATCTCTGGAAACAAGAGATTTTATAGATACAACCAGAAGTGTTTTTTTCTAATGGCCATATTTCTAAACCCCCAAAATTTAATTATTATATTGGCTACTATTCCATTGTGGTGATAAAGTCCCATGACCTACAGCAACTTTGCACAGGGAAGAGTGTAGTTTGGCTTATGGTTCCAGAGGGATAGAAGTCCATCATAGCAGGGAGTGGTGGCTCATGTGACAGACATGACAGCTGAAGTAGAAAGCTGAGACATTACAGCCTCGACTGGAAGCCTGAAGGAGACACAACACACTAGAGTGACATGACGCTTTCAACTTTCAAAGCCCACTCCCTCCCAATCCACCATGACACACTTCCTTCATCGAAGCCACACCTTCTAAGTGTCCCCAAACAGACTCATCACAAGGAGACCAAGTGTCTAAATATCTGAACTTCTGTGATAGGACATTATAATTCATAGCACTACAAATCTCAACATTAAGAATCACATATATTCACTGCCAAAACTTAACAACCCTTTAGCTTTCTTCATTCTTTTTCATCCAAAAATATTTGCTATATCTAATGTCATGGATCAGTGATGTATGAAATGGAAATAAGAGGCTTAAGCCTTATCTGTAACTGGGTACTAAAATTTGGCAAAATATATCTTACTGCCAAAGTACATTACAATCTGATTTGATATGAAAACAATTTACAGCATTACCAAAGTGTCGATGAACTCAGAATTCCTGAATTTCAGCCTGGTGTAGCAGCTGAATATGTAGCCATTCATTGGCTGAAAAGGGTGACACCAGAAACATAAAATATTAAAATTAACAGAAGCCTATCAGTTTCTTTCTGGATGTCACTCCGGTTACTCTGGCAACAAATAGAGTGGACACATTCTTAACCATGACTAGGTGAGAGTTTTACGCATTTCTAGAACCTTTCAATTGTTTTAGAATAAAACATAAATTGATCTGATCTTAGTATCTTACTAGCACGTGTTCTCTTAAGTGCTCATCATTAAGTTCCATTGCTTGATTATGTTTTTGACAACACTCAAGAATAAAAACATTTTCAATAATAAGTGAGGTAAGGGTATTCAATATCAAGACTATAATATACATAAAATATTGTTAGAGTCAAAAGTGATTGTTTTAGGAGAATGCTGAATTGGATAGTTTCATGTGTTTTGGTTTTATCAGTTTATCATATATTAAACAAACCTAAAATTTAAAAAAAAATGATGTGTGCTACAAATGAATTATCAAAATTATCCATTATCAAAGAATCCCTGAGAGTAAATGGATATTTATCTAGTAACTGAGGTGGCAAAAATTAAGAATTATATTTGAAAGCAATATTATAAACATACACACACACAATGAATTTGTTAACAAAGCTGTGGCAAAAAAAGGTAGTGTTTAAAAATGAGAATAAATTGATGACATTATTTAATCCTCTATTTCTAAGCACAAAATGAGGACTATTGAAAAGTCTGTAGCAGTCTGAAGGTAATAGTTGTTGTAGTTGAACCAGGAATTAATAGTTTTGATTTGTGTGTGTTCTGTTATATTTAACTTTCCTCTTTTGAGTATGTGTAACACTGTGTTTTATGAGTTTCCTGAGCAAACCTGCCTAACAGAAACTCCTATTAGATCTTCTCTAATCAGTAGACTGAAAATGAAGACAGTTTTGATGACTTTGAGTCATAATCTAACATCCTTCTTTTACAATAGTGTAGAAAGAAAGGGAAGTAACCAACTGTGGAGAAAGGAAGGAAAAAAGATAAATTACAACACAGAACAAATACTTTTGCTCTTCAGTCTTTGAACTTATGATAGGCACCTATGTATGTATGCAGAAGAGAAGAAAAGACTGTAAGAGCCAGAGGTGATTGCTGTGGAATATTATTTTAAAGTGTGTTGCATTTTCCTGCTTTTTTTATTAAGAGATTTCTTATTCATTTTACCTAACAATCACAGATCCCCCTCTTCCCTTCTCCCACTCCTCCTGCTTTCCTCCACCCAACCCCCATTCCCTCCTAGAAGAAGGTAAGGCCTCCCATGGGGAGTCAGCAGAGCATGGTCCTTTCAATAGAGGCAAGTCAAAGCCCCTCCCCGCTGCCTCAAGGCTAAGCAAGGTGTCCCATCATAGGTAGTGGGCTCCAAAAAGCCAGCTTATGCACCAGGGCTGGATCCTGATCCTACTGCCAGGGGGCTCCTTGAGCAGATCGAGTTATGCAACTATCTCTCTTATGCAGATGGCCTAGTCCAGTCCTGTGGAGGATCCACAAGTGTTGGTCTAAATTTCATGAGTTCTTACTATTTTGGTTTGGTTGTCTCTGTAGGTTTTTCCATCATCATCTTGATGCCTCTTGTTCATAGAATCTCTCTTCTCTCTCTTTGACTGGACTTCTGGAGCTTGACCTGGTGTTTGGCTGTGGATCTCTGCATCTGCTTCCATCACTTACTGGAGAAAGGCTCTATGATGACAGTTAGGTTATTCCGTGATTACTGATTACTGGGGTCAGACAGTTCTGGCACCCTCCACACTATTGATAGTAGTCTAAGGTGGGGTCATCCTTGTGGATTCCTGGGAACTTCCCTAGCACTTGGTTTCTACCTATCCCCATGATATCTCCCTCTATCATGGTATCTCTTTCATTGCTCTCCCACTCCATCCATGTTTCTACTGTTTTTGTTAATAATTCAAAGATGTATTTGATTAAATAAAATTAACCTGCCAGCAGGAGGCTGTGTCAAGTAGCTGACAGGAAGCGATAGGGAGGAACCATGGGTAGCAAGGGTATTTTAAGTAAGGGCTAAGAGAAGGATGCTGGGTTTTTTGGAAGACACCAGCAAAGGGAGGTTAGCTACTTGCTATTCATCCTTTCTGGGAGAGCAGAATTCCACCTCACCCTTTGAAATGTGAGTTCTTTAGAGGAATACAGATCTAGATAAAATTCTCCTTAGTAGCTTTGTAAGAGTCAGTGCCCGAAGTAATAGAATCCCCTCAGGCTACGGCCCTTGTGGTTAAACTGCTGCTGGTAGCAGTGGAGTTTCAATCTCTGATTAGAACAGCCATTGCTTAAGGAACAGCCACTATAAATAATAATAATAATAAAATAACAACAGGTGATGAGGAACAATATCTTCCAGACACAGCAGGATTGATGCACATATGAAGTCACAGAGATTGTGCCTGCATGCATAAGGCCTGCACAGATTCAAGACAGATTGGGTACCAGTACAGAGAGGAGGAAATGAAGACAGATTTCCACCCATAATGAAGAAGCTATCTATAGTCAACAGCTTACTTACAAAGGAATAAAAATTAGTCTTCTCCAACGGAGTCTCACTGGGTATATTAACTACTCTTCAAGGTAGGCACTATGCCCAAGAGTAAATGGCCAATACAAAATTAACTCATATAGCTTTGTTTGGAAATTTTTTTTATGTTTTCGTTTCTCTCTCTCTCTCTCTCTCTCTCTCTCTCTCTCTCTCTCTCTCTCTCTCTCTCTCTGTCTCTGTGTGTGTGTTAAAAAGATGAGAGAGAGAGAGAGAGAGAGAGAGAGAGAGAGAGAGAGAGAGAGAGAGAGAGAGAGAGAGAGAAGTTCCTGGGGAAAGAAAGTTTCTTAGTTTGTTGTGATTTAAAGATTGAGAGAATGAAAGGGCATAGAGTTGAGTGAGTAGGTAGGACACGTGGATCTGGGAGAATGTGAGAGAAGGAAAATGCATGATAAGAATATACTGCATAAAACTTTTCAGTAAAAAATATTTTTAAAAACAGAAAAAAAAACAATTGAGTTTAGTGTAATTCAGCAGCACTTCTGATGTGCAGCATATTTCCTGAAGGAGAGATATAGTTGCTGAAAGTAGAAGCTGATGAGTACAGGTTCAGGTGACAATATGAACTAAGGTTTCACCTGGCATTAAACAGCAATGACATTGCATGATATTTTCTTAGAATTGAATCACTTATTAATTTTTTCCAGTATATTTGCTTTGGTTTTAATTAAAAAATTTGCTTCCTTCTATTTAATCATATTTTGAAACCTTTTGTGAGTTTTTCACATTCTATATAATCATTATACATAATTTATATCTGAAGTAGTACATATTATCTGTATACAGTATTTACTTATGAATATAATACTAAGCCCAGGTTGTCAATAAATGTTTATCATTTCAATTCAGATGCTATTAAGATTTTTGTTCTATTTTGTATATGGCTACCTCTTACTATTTTTAGTTCATATTACATACTAATAGTAGATAGTATTATGTTTTCTTTTTTTTTTTTTTTTTTTTTTGGTTTTTCAAGACAGGGTTTCTCTATGTAGTTTTGTGCCTTTCCTGGAACTTGCTTTGGAGACCAGGCTGGCCTCGAACTCACAGAGATCCACCTGCCTCTGCCTCCCGAGTGCTGGGATTAAAGGCGTGTGCCACCACCACTCAGCTTAAATGTTTTCTTTAAGAAAAGTTGGTAGTTGATAGTGAATATCATCCATTATAAGTTATATTCTATTTTAACAAGATACCAGCTTTAAAAGTTAGGTCTTACTCATCAGCAAGTATATGAAATATTTTTCATAAAATCTAGAAATAGTAAATGAAATTATTTTCATAAGGTTGGGGAAAAGGAAGTCAATACTCAGAAAGCAGGTTTCAATGCTCCTGAAAAAAATATCTTCATCTTTATCACTCTGATTAGCTGGCTGCTCCATAAGCTTTGATGAAAGTGACATCACATCACCCTCAGCCATTATGATACAAGATGAATTCTAGTTAGTCCTTCCTCCAAAGACTCTGAATTGAAGTGATACTAGGTAATGTGAAAACTGAAAGATTATTTGTGGAAAGTTTAATTAACTCTCCAAATGTGCTTATTGATTTAATCATTAGTGTGGTTATTGCTTCTTGAATTCCATTTGCAGCTAGGGAAAATGAAATATTTTGTGAAATATTCAACATGTTTTCTGTTAAAGATATTTTCCAATGTGTCTGTTTTTAGGATAAATTATTGTGAAAATATATGTCAATTCTGCACATATTTATATGTGAAGTACCATATATTATTTTAAAACATTTCACAGAAATTCCTCTCAGATGAACACTTAAAGCTTCTACCAAATTCACATTACTGGATGAACAATTGAGTTCTTTGAACTCTCAGCAGCTGACGATGTTTAGTTATTTTTATAGTTACATAACTTGAGTTTACTGGTATTGAGAGGCAAAAAGAGATTCCACATAAATGATATTTGGTAATAATGATTTATAACTGTTTCTAAAGAAAAACTGAAGAAAATTGCTGTAAAAAACGTCGATGGTTAAAAAGTTTTTGGAAGTCTTACATTGAGGCACTAGAGCATTATGTTCCCATTAGGCTTGATGTAAAAGACACGCCTCAGAGAAGGCATTACTATTTTTTTATATCATCCTAGATAAAACAGATTTTGATTGCCTTCCTCTCTTCTTGTAAGAAGAAGCCACCTTTCTGGTTCAAAAATTAACTAAAGCAATGAGTCAAACAATTTTCTAGTCAGTAACTCTTCTTAACACAAAATGCAGAAGATTCAGTGATGTTGTGGGATGTTCTGTATGTCAAATGTGTTGCTGATTAGTCAATAATTAAAACACTGATTGGCCATTGGCTAGGCAGGAAGTGTAGGCGGGACAAGGAGGAGAATAGAGCTGGGAAGTGGAAGGCTGAGTCAGAGAGACGCTGCCAGCCGCCACGATGAGAAACAGAATGTGAAGATACCGGTAAGCCACGAGCCATGTGGCAAGGTACAGATTTATGGAAATGGATTAATTTAAACTGTAAGAACAGTTAGCAAGAAGCCTGCCACGGCCATACAGTTTGAAACCAATATAAGTCTCTGTGTTTACTTGGTTGGGTCTGAGTGGCTGTGGGACTGGCAGGTGAGAGAGATTTGTCCTGACTGTGGGACAGGCAGGAAAACTCCAACTACACAGTGACCTACAAGCAAAGCCCACCAAGGTGTCAGAAAAGCAGACTATTCCAAACTGATAACCACCCTGAAACATGTAAATACCTTGGTTCCCAACTGTCTGATGAATTTGTCAGTACACCTTTATGAATTATTATGCCTGCAAAACCTAAGCCTTTTGTTTTTCTCCATTTCCCTTGGTTTGCTAGCTTTCCAAACAGGTATTTTTTCCCTGCTCCAAAAATTTTGCCTAGAACCAGTGGCTTTTTTGGCTGCTGAACAAGGAACCTAAGACCATGTTTACATAGCTTGGGCTCTTATGTGGGCTTACTCATCCGAGGCAGTCCAAATCACATCAGGCAATTCTATGGGCTGATTACTTGCTTCATCTCAAATTCATGCAGTGCCTGTCTAATGCAGAAAGTGGTGGTGCTTGTAACCACTATGTTATAGAAGTTGAACAGTTGTGGGGGTGGGATCCTGCAGATATAATTATTTCCAGGGCTAAGAAGATTTTCACCCTCAGTCTCAGACATGCTCTTGGGTGTACTCACACTCTCACCCTCCTCCTCTCTATTGTATGATGATAGTCAATGGAAATCTATTTGCAATCAATAGAACTCCTCACCAGGAAACTTATTAGTCATCCTATAAATATCCACCTTTCAATTAGTGTTTAAAAGTTCAGTCTCCTGGAATAGTAGACAGTTTATTCCCCACTGACAAAAGACACAAGTCAGATGAACTCAAGTTATTCTATTTTTCTCACCAATTATTCATTTTCCACAAACCAATTTTCTTGAAGAGGAATCCATGATTGTTATCTACACACTCTCTGCTCTGACAAAATCTCAGTTTTGTTCATTAAGTTCATCATAAAGTTAAGATTACATGGATTTTCGATGGAAATTTTTCAAATAAAATATTTGCTTTTGAGACTGGGCAGTGGTGGCCCATGCCTTTAATCCCAGCACTTGGGAGGCAGAGTCAGGCAGATCTCTGTGAGTTCAAGGTCAGCCTGGGCTACAGAGTAAGTTCCAGGAAAGGCACAAAGCTACACAGAGAAAACTTGTCTTGAAAAAAACAGAAAAATAAAGATTGCAAAATGTTTTGTCCTGACTGTGGGACAGGCAGGAAAACTCCAACTACACAGTGACCTACAAGCAAAGCTTGTTTTTGCTTTGATTGTTGAGACAGAGTCCATGCAGTATTAGATGGTCTCAAACATTCTATGTAATCAATTCCAGCACTTAACTCATTATCCAATGCCTCCACTTCCCATGTGCTGGGGCTACATGTGTGCACTTCCATACCTGGTTGATTGATGAGTATGTTCATGTTAGTGGCAACTCTTTTATTCTAGAAAACTTTTCATCAGCACCTATCTATGTTAATGATATTTGATTTCTTTGTACGGATTCTAATGTTTTGTACTTTGTTGAGTGCTTTCTACCAGAAGCTAATCTAGTTGTATATTTTAAAGAATGACATACTAATATTTAAAGTAAAATATTTTCAGCAAAATTTATTGTTTATCCAAAAGCTAAGAGCTCATATCTGAATATTAGCAAAGCCATGGTAGAGTCTTAAAATACAAATTAGTAACATGACCACACCTAAAATGTACAATTATTCAACGTATATATTGCTTCTACAATTTTTATCCCAAGAAGAAAGATCTGACACATAATTTTACCTATCAGATATATTCTGTAGAATATTATTTCACACAAGATGTTATTTTGTTAATTTTAAATTTATTTGTTTTGAAAAATTATTTTAATTCATAACTGTATATTTTATTTAACTAATTAAAAATATATATAATTAATAGCATATTGTAACCTAAACAAATGTATTCAATTTGAACTATGGCAAATTATAAAAAATTGTTCTCTGAATCACTTTAAATCAATTCAATGTGGATGAGTAGCTGCTCCACGGAAATCTACGAATTATAACTGGAGGTATAGCTGTAATTGCTAATTACAATATACTCTAGAGTAATCTCTTAATTTTTCATGTAAATGCATTCATTGACTTTGGAATTTGAAGAAAAATTTTAATTCAGGCATTCCACTTATAATTAGCCACACTTTAATTATGCTATTGCTCATTATGAGCTATTGAATAGCATACCTTTTTTAATAACATGCTATTGAAGTAATAGTAAAGCTTTGTTGACTATCTGTAATATAGACAGTCTGGAAAATAGTTTTAAATATATCATATAATTATTAAAGCTTTCTAAGTAATCCCAATTTTGGTGTTGTATTATCATATCAGTTTTATTTGAATATGTTCTTCCTGTGGTTATAAACAATGGTTTTATTTTTAATTGTTTATAGCTTTATATTAATCTGTATATTCATATAAGTAGAACTATATGGTTGACAATGTATTTCCATAGTTTTGAGATCAATTTGCTTATTTTTATTGTATATGATAGTCATCAATATCATACTACAAAATAGTTCAAAATTATTAGAAAGGACTGTTACTGACATCAGGAGAAGAGAAGCTACATTTGTAATTATAAATACAAGTTAGAGAGTATTAAAAAATAACAAATGTGTGTCCTACAATGCAATATAAAATGCTTCCTTGATATATAAACTTTATTTGACAATTTAAGTGAACCATTTCAATGCCCAGCTGTGTTGAAAACTTACTTTTAAAATTTTATAATTTATTTTTTGAGATTATAATATAATTGCATCATTATCCTCTTCCTTTTCCTCCCTCCAAATCCTCCTTTACAACACTCCTTGCACTTTTTCATATTCATTGTCTGTTTTGGTTTAATTGTTTGGTTTGGTTTAATACTACATGTGTACATGTACATATATTTTCCTAAATATACAAGTACAACCTGCTTAATCTATACAATATTACTTATATTCCTATTTACTTTTAGAACATTACTGGAGAGAGAATTGGAGTGGAGTTATATATGAAGATCAATTTCTTCATTTTGAGAAATCCATAGAAACTTTTTTTTTCCCCAAAGACAAGGCCATTTAATTTGTTAGTAACAATTGGAAAATTACATGATAGGTGAAATGGATTCTAGGAAGAATGAACAATTGGTAAAATAATACAATTCAGCAGAACTGAACAGTCTTTCATTTTCGTGACTTCAAATGTTTTTGATCAAGTTTGGGGTTATTTGTTTGATTTTTTTTTTCTTTTTCTCCAATCTTTTTTTTTTTTTTATCTTGCAATACAATTCAGTTCTACCTATCAGCCACAGATTACCTTGTTTTCCCCCTCCCACCCCCCTCACATTCCCCCCCAACCCACCCCCCATTCCCACTTCCTCCAGGGCAAAGCCTCCCCCGAGGACTGAGATCAACCTGGTAGACTCAGTCCAGGCAGGTCCAGTCCCCTCTTCCCAGGCCAAGCCAAGCGACCCTGCATATGGCTCAGCCGTTAAAGGCTAGGCTCACAACCAAAAACAGAAACTTTTAATATGCTGCACAAAAAACTCTAGTTTGTCAAAAATTAAATTCATATAAAAATAATAAAAGGAAAATATATTTGTCATTTATTAAACATGATCATAAGATTGTAGTTGTGTACTTTACAAAGATTTCAATTGTTAATTGTATTTATATTCTTTTTTTTTTTTTTTTTTTTTTTTTTTGGTTTTTCGAGACAGGGTTTCTCTGTGTAGCTTTGCGCCTTTCCTGGAACTCACTTGGTAGTCCAGGCTGGCCTCGAACTCACAGAGATCCACCTGGCTCTGCCTCCCGAGTGCTGGGATTAAAGGCGTGCGCCACCACCGCCCGGCTGTATTTATATTCTTATCCTGACTACCACCAAACATCATAAGAGACCACATAAAACACAAATTCGAAGTTTAACTTTACACTGCCCTTAACAGTATATTCATAGTGACTCATGTGTGATTATAGTACATGAACTCTATATCTATTATCTGCTGTGGGATGGTCTGTATGTCAAATGTGTTGCTGATTGGTCAATGAATAAATCACTGATTGGCAGTGGCCAGGTAGGAAGTATAGGCGGGACTAACAGAGAGGAAAATTGAGAGAACAGGAAGCTGGAGAGGGAGACACTGCGAGCCGCCATCAGGATAAGGAAGATGTAAAGTACCGGTAAGCCACAAGCCACATGGCAAGGTATAGATTAATAGAAATGGATTAATTTAAGCTGTAAGAACAGTTAGCAAGAAGCCTGCCACGGCCATACAGTTTGAAACCAATATAAGTCTTTGTGTTTACTTCTTGATCGGGTTTGAGCGGCTTGGGACTGGCGGGTGAGAGAGATTTGTCCTGACTGTGGGCCAGACAGGAAAACTCTAGCTACAATTATCTCATGTATGACAATTGTAAAGTTCATTCACTCTAACATTCCTATACTTTATAGGGTTCATTTTGGGGGATAGATAATGAATGCCACTTATTGTCTTGAATTCTAAAAGCATTCAGAAATATTTTTTTGTGAATTTAAACATACCTTAATTCAAAATAATTTAAAAGGACATCCTTAAAAAAAAAAAAGAAAAAGAAAGAAAGAAAGATCATCCCGTTCCCTCATGTTCTCATTTCCCAGCTCCTCCCCTTTATTGCCCCTCTTCATCCCAAATTTGCTCAGGGAGCTCTCCCCTATCTTCGCTGCCCAAGGTGATCCATGTGTCCCTCTTAGGGTCCTCCCTGTTTCCTAGCTTCTCTGGAGATATGGGTTGTAGTTTGATTATCCTTTGCTTTACATCTAGTTTCCACTTACGAGTGAGTACATACCATGTTTGTCTTTTTGAGTCTGGGTTACCTCACTCAGGATGATATTTTCTGGTTCCATCCATTTGCCTGCAGATTTCATGATATCATTGTTTTTTTACAGCTGAGTAATACTTCATTGTGTATATGTGCCACATTTTCTATGTCTATTCTTCGGTTGAGGGGAATCTAGGAGGGATGGAGTGGGAAAGCAATGAAAGAGATATCTTGATAGAGGGAGACATTATGGGATAAGGGAGAAACCTGGTGCTAGAGAAGTTCCCTGGAACCCACAAGGACAACCCCAGATTAAACTACTAACAATACTTAAGAGGGTGCCTGAACTGGCTTACCCCAGTAGTCAGATTAGTGAATTCCCGAACTGTCATTATAGAGCCTTCATCCAATAACTGATGGAAACAGATGCAGAGAACCACAACCAAGCACCAGGTCAAGCCCCAGGAGTCCAGTTGAGAGGGAAGAGGGAAGAGCAAAATGAGTCAAGACCATGGTGGGGAAATCTTCAAAGATAACTGAACCAAGCTCATAGGAACTCACTAACTTTAGACCAACAGTGGTGGAATCTTCATGGGACAAGACTAGACATAAGAGAGACAGTTGTGTAGCTGGGTCTGTGGGAGGGACCCCTGGTAGTGAGATCAGGATCTATCCCTGGTGCATGAGCTGGCTTTCTGGAGTCTGTTACCTATGATGTAACACCTTACTCACCCTTGATGCAAGGAGGAGGGGCTTGGTCTTGCCTCAATTGAATATACCAGGCTTAGCTGTCCTCTCAGGGAGGACGTGCGCTTCTGGAGTAAGGGAAGGGGTGGGGGGACAGCAGGAGGAGAGATGAGAGGGGGATCTGTGGTTGGTATGTAAAATTAATAAAAAATGTTTTTAAATAAAAAAGTTTCCTGCTAAAAAGTTTTTAAAAATAGAAAGAAAAAGAAAACTACCAAAGATATAATTTAATATCAAAATTGGTTATCAAACTAAATTATCTGAATTAGATAAAATGTTGATCATACTTTCAGTAGCCACTATTTAATTTAAAGTTAGTGGAAGTAATTATGAGAGAATTGGAACAGTAGATATAGCCATAATAATGGTAAATATGACATCTTACATGTTTTAACATGTATCCAATTATAAAGAACTTGCTCTAAAGCAGGAGATTTGTTGAGAGACTGTGCTCCCCAGAAATTAGAGACTCTTCACCCATGATACCTCAACAATATGACTGCCTAAACAAGGCCTGAATAAGTATACCACCAATGACAAGCTACGGTGGTAGAGGTAAATCTCCAAAAGTCCCACCCATAGATAAAGTACTTCAGGCAACTAATGCTGACGGTGAGGGAAACAGTAATGAAGCCCAGAGGAATTGAAGAAAGATAAGGGAGGGAGAAAATGACGTAATTATATTTTCATTTAAACATTGTAATTAATAATAACTCTGTCTGGATCGTGCTGCAATTCCTCAAAAGAAAATAAAACAAACTAATACAAATAAAATAAAAATAATACAAGAATCATTGGTTGAAATATATCTTCCACAAATTCTTAGAAAACTATAGCCGAAAAAGTGTTTATTCGGTATCCAAAATACACAGACAAACTAGATTCAGGACAGAAGTCTGAGAGAAAGGGCTGTGTGTGTACTATCAGAGGAGAGAACCCTGATCAAAACAATAACAATTTGCTGGCCAGATATGCCACTGATACACGATAGGCATAAATGTTACCAGAGCAACCAACCACTTTGTTTTCACTCCATGAAATGGAATCCAGACCTGATGTTGTTAATGAGTCAAGAAACCGACGGTAGAGAGGCCCAGGGGAAAAGAGACTGTAATAGCACAAACATGCGTGCTGGACAAAAGCCACAGCATGAAGAAGGGGAAATAAGTACAAAGACCTACCCCTGACCAGGAAGCTATTTTCAGTTGATAGTGTCTGGGAGAAAGGACATAATTCTCCTGAATGGATTAATACTGAGCATATCAACTAAACCCAAGGGCAGGCCTCATGTGTAGGAATAGTTACATGTTACCAAAGAACAACTATATGAAACGTTGTTTATGTTGCTATCATTCCCTTCAATTTAATACTGATAACATGCTCTTAAATATTTTGTTTAACATGTTCATTTAAATATGTTTTCTGTGTTTACAGGTTAAATTTTCTGATATTTCAGTTAGAATCATAATATATAAACATTGGGATTTTTCCTCTTAAAGGAATCTTCAAATAAATATAAAATAAAAGTGTGCAAAATTACTCTCAGAATAGTCAATAAACAATATCTGCATTTCTAGTCTCTTGTGAATTTTTCTTAGGTCTCAACTCAACAATATATGCTTAAGGCTGCTGATGCTTATGTTATAGATTATTCAGAGCATACACTTAAGTATATTGTTTCATCTCAATAGTTTTCTCTAATTCAAAATATCTTTAATACCTTCCAAAACTAAAAGAAAGTCAAAATAAAACAAAACATGCACATATGAACTCACAGAGGTTATGACAGCATGCAAAAAACCGGTGAATATCCAAGACAGAATAAATTCAAACATGGAGAGGGGAGGTTGGAAACAACATCCTGTGTAGTAGGTAGCTGTTCCAGCTTTGATCTGGAAGTACTACCCCCATTGAGGCTTTGGTAACTGTTACTCCTACAAGGCGGGGCCAAGAGAGGAGCCCTTAAGACCCGAGATCCAGATGTGCCTGGATCTCTTAGTTCCTGGATCCTGGACACAGAGTTTTCCAGAGAACACCACTGGACTGCGCTACACCTTTCCCGACCCTGTAACCTATCCCTTTACTTGTAAGTTACCCCACAAAATAAACCTCCCTTTTAACTACATAGAGTTGCCTTAATACTACAACCAGTAATCCTACAACTAGCCATTGAATGATTGGCAATTGTTAGCTACTAAGTAATGAAAAGTCAATTTTCTGTAAGAGTGTCAACTTTGGTAGGTTGACCATTCTCTAATGAAAGACCACTGTAGTGGTATTTGCTCTGCCCACAACCTTGGGCAATAGGGCCCGAAAGAGGTGGTGCTTCTTGCTATTGTACCTGTCACCTATTAAAATGAAAGGGAGAAGGATCAGGAGACATTTCTCCCTCCTGTCTGCATCCTGGTTTGATCACAGTGCTAGGTGGATTTGCTCCTGGTCAGATCAGAGGATGACTTCAGCTGTCTACTCCATTCTGTGTTGGTGAGTGTATTTCCTCAATTTACCCTAATAAATTTCCCTAATACTCCTTAATCAGACTCCTGTGGATTTATCACATTAGACGCCCAATCCACAGATGTTGGGGGCAGCACAAATCAGTCCTGACAGTGAAAAAGAAAGGACATATAGTAGTGTGAAGAGGGAAATGGGAGGAGATTGAGGAAAATTAATGAGATAAATAAGATCAAAGCATACTGTAAAAAAACCTCAAATTCACTAAAACATGAAAAGAAAAATATTATGGGGTCAAATTATCCTAATGTGGACATTAAAACAGTTTATATTGCCAGCCCATCCCATTTTTTTTCCTACACGTACAGATCCAATCAAGCTTTGATTATATTGGCTCATAAAATTGCAACCATTTCCAAAATGCAAAACTTCAGCAATCTGTCTTCTGATTACTGCACAGAATCTACTTTAATAAAGTAATATGTAGGTATTATATAGTAATTATATACAATCCAGAGATGATTAAATAGATGGAATACCTTATTTGTTAATACAGCACCATTCGTAAAAAAAATTGCATAATCTATGGGCTTTGAATCCTGGTATGCATCTTACACAAATGGAGGAACATCTGAAACGTCTACCTCATGGCAAATGAAGTGTATAAACCACACCATTTGTCATTGTATCAGGTACTTTTCTATTGTGATGATAAAACACAGTGACAAAAAGCAATTTATAGGACAATAATTTATGATAACCAGAGGGAGAGTCCATCATTGCAGGTGAATCATTGGAGTAGGCAGCTGGAGCAAGAAGCTGAGAAATCACATTCAAGGACAAACATGAAGTGGAAATCAATCTAGCAGAGGGGCAAGGCAGCAAACTTGAAAAACCCTCCTCCAGTAAAGGACTTCTCCCCTCAAGGCTGCACTCCTGATGACCTCTCCTAACAGCACTGCAAACTGGGGATTTTATTCAAACCTAAGAGCTTATGGGGGATATTTCTCATTCAAACTATCATATTTATCATGTGAGATGACTTTGTATGTTCAAAAGTAAAGAAAATAAATTGTACAAGAATAAAAAATAGTAACGTCTTCAAAACATCTAAATGCTGTTTTCATCTCTTAGAAAAAAGACATATGTTAAATCTACACAAAGTCACTAAAGTATGCACAGACTTTTCATTTGGCAAAAATAAACCTTACTTTAGCAGATATTTGATCTAGAGAATGAAACAAGTTTTGTAAGAATGGGAATAAATTATATATGGAAGACTGTAAAATTCAAAAGGAGGAATTAAACTTGGTTTTGTAAAAAACAAAAGAACATTCACAAAATAACAATTTTGATTATTCTCTGTACAATGGTCTGAGTGGCAACAAATTGCAATATTTATTTTATTTCAAATATCAAAGTAAATAAAAATGTTTGCCTTATGAATATAGTAATAGATAAGCAAATATTATAGACTAACATACACGCCTTCACACAGATACACACAAATATTCATACACACTGCAATTTGGAAGATGCATCACCTTGTTTGTCTGATGGTGACTGTGTATACACACATGCTTGCATACACACACACACACACATACGTGTACATTTGAAAAATAAATATGCAGATTATCTTATAGCTATATGTTATTATTGCTTCATATATCACTTATTATGTATATGTTATAGTCTATTGTATAATGTATTATATAATATAGATTATCAGCTATATAGAGAGATAATTTTGCTTTCCAAGCCAACAATAATGTATAGTTAAAAGAGAATTTACAAGATGGTGATTGAAAGAATTCTCATTTGTAGCATATAATAATGGGACTGTACTTATTAGCTTCTATGTTCAGAGGAAGAATAACACATCAGCAGAGCTCTAAATTAATTTTCAACTGACTTTACATCAACAATGTTCAATTGTTTCTACAGAAATACTATGAAAACTGTTTTTCTCAAAATAAACAAATCAGTCCTTAGTGAAAAGAGCAAAAGAGGCATATACATGAGTGATGGATATTCTCAGTTGTAAACTTGATTCCTTCTGGAATAAACTAAAACCCAAATGTAGATAAGACTCCTGTGAGTGATCTCTGCTTAATTTGAAGTAGGAAGGTCTACTTCCAATCCAGATCATTGAGGTAGGAAGACACAGCTTTAATCCAGATCTAATTTGGCCCATGGCTTCTGCAGGTGACCTATATTAGGACATGAAAGAAGGAAGCTTTTTCTCTTTGCCTGCTTATTCTCACCTTGCTGGCAAGTCAAAACCTTTACTGGTATTAAAGCCAACTTCATTGGAATACCAGCTATACTGAAAACCAACTGAGACATCTAAAGTCCTGGAATAAGAAACTACTGGACTTTTGAACTTCCTGTTTATTGTCAGTCATTGTTGAGTTAGCTGGACCACATTCTGCAAGACATTCCAATAATTTACTCATATATATATATATATATATATATATATATATATATATATATATATATAGAGAGAGAGAGAGAGAGAGAGAGAGAGAGAGGGAGAGAGAGAGAGAGAGAGAGAGAGAGAGAGAGAGAGAGAGAGAGAGAGAGAGAGATTTGTTCTATAAGCCCTGTTATTCTATATAACACTGACTAATACAAGATGAATCAGAAGGAAATTATGTCTCTGTCTCTTAACCTTCTCAAAACCACAAATCCCTAAAGACCATAATGTAAAACCTGACATTTTGAAACTATTGGAACAAAACATAAAAGAAACAGTTCAAAATTTTGACCTAGTTAGTGAATTTATGAAAAGAACAGCAATGCCATTATATTTGAAATAACTGACCCATAGAGTTATCTAAAACTAAAAATTTCTACACAATGAAAGAAACAATCAGCAGAATGAGATGAAGTCATTCAGAATGGGACATATCACTGCCAGACCCATTCAACAGTGGACTAATATCTAGAATACATAAAGGACTCCAAACTTAAAAAACAAATCTACTTAATAACCCATAAATCACAATAAAACTGAACTCCTTTTTTTCAAATGAGGAAACACAGATGCCAGTAAAAACATGAAAACAATTGTCTGAGTGGCAACAAACTGTAATATTTATTTATTTCAAATATCAAAGTAAATTAAAAATTTATGCCTTATGAATATAGTAATAGATAAGCAAATATTATAACCAAGTTCAACATTACTAACCAGTAGAAAATAGAAATTACTCGGTCAAAATGGTTATTATCAGGGACACAAATAACAGATTCTAGGGATATTGCAGAAGAATTTTTACTGTGTGGGGGTATTTAAAATTGTCTAGCCACTATGAAAGTAATCATGTTGTTTCCACATTAAATTAAAAAAACAACAACTTCCAAATGTTGTTCACCTATGCAATTTCTGGATAAACATCTAACACCTATCACAGGCAGCTTAATACAAGTCTACCTGTGTACTCATACTACCATGTACAGTTCAAAATAGTCACATTATTGAATCAACTTAAATGTATATCAGCAAAATAATATAGGTAAAAATGCAGGACACATGTACAGTTTTACTGCAATATGAATAAAATTCAAACAGTATTTTCTGAACATCGAAAGACATGTAAGTGAAGTTATATGGTACCATAGGGAGAAAAGGGTTGTACCTTTTGTAATTCATATATGGAATATCAAAGAAAACTGATTTCATATGAAATGAAAAGGCAAGTGTAATTATGGATGTGATGACAGAATGAGGGAGAGGATAAGACAGTCATGGAGAGGGTGAGTAGATGCAAGAATACAATATGTACATAATCTGCAAATGCCACACAGAAACTCCTTAAATTGTACAACAAAATTTACACTCTAGCAAATTTTTATTTTTCTACAAATTCTTCGTATTTCTCTACTCTTTTTTATCAGTGTTCCATCTTCTGTTGTTATAGACACAGTATCACACAGCAGATGATTATAATTACTCACCTTAACTATGTGTGGCTTGGATAGCAATGATGTATCTCTCTATCCTTTGAGTTCCTGTAAACCATCATTTTCCCTTTAATTGTATGTTTTATTATTTTATGTATCTTCTATAATTAAAATTGAACAGCAGTTTTTCCTATTGTCATTATTAACTTAGTAAAAATGTACCCTGACAAAACTCAACTACAAGTGATTATGTAAAAGGAAGGACTACAAAGACATTAAGATAATAAGTGAATCCCAAAGACACAAGGAAGAGGACATCCGTGTCTGGCCAGTACACATGAACTTAGGACAGTGAAACTGCAAGTATATTACTTTGGTGGATATATTTCAGTATCCATTTTAGAAAGTTATAAAATACAGGCATGAAGTCTAAAGTAAGCACTGGACTTTAGAAGACATTGATAAGACTGTAATGATTCATCAACCACTACAGATGCATCATCGTTCAGGGGTGATGTTGGTAACAGCTGTACACTGTGGAGAGAGAGGGGCTTTTAGGGAATTCTTCATGCCTTTCACTCATTCCTGTGAAATTAAGATTAGGATTTCTTAACTTCTATTTTTAAATAAAAAAAATTTGAAATAGTTATGTTTGTAGTGTGTTTCTCTTTGTAACTATCTAGGGGATTAACATATTTAAAGTTAATTGCCATGATATATTTAAACACAATACTACTTCATTCTTTTATACAGCCGTAATTCATTATTAGTAATATATTACCTTTCAATGTCAACATTTCCTCCCTGAGCATATAGAAATAGCTTAACTCTGAAGTCCTCAGCATATTTTATTTAGTAGTCTTGTATCTTATATAGATTAGTGAACATTGAATATTTTAGACTGCTACTGTTTAGATAGCTCATACTTTGCCATTTAAGTGTATAAAGTAATGGATTTTAAGCAGATAAAAGTTGCTCAAGCATGAAACTGTTTAACAAATTATTTCTTCTCTAATTGCAGGTATTTAGTTTTCTAGGAAAGGTCACTGAGTACGAATATGACATTTTGCAGAGAGACTGTGGTAAAACAAAATCCATTTTAGAGCATTTATCAAGTAGTAATAAAGTCCATGGCTATCCCATTCTCATTATCAGTTAATTCAGACATGTCTGCATTATTAATAGTTCTGAATATGACCTTCTTTGCTTTTCAGACAATTCACATTATGTTTACTGGCACATAAATTACAGACTCTCTTTTCTTTTAGTTTAAATTAAAATTTTCATTAAGCTGGTTAAAATTTTGTAGCCTATTGTGAATATAAAGCATGTTTTCCATTCCTATATTTAGTTAATGAGTATTGTTAGATGATTTCTTCTAGAGTTTCATATTATGAAACGTTGATTTATGACATATTTATCAATGATTTTATTTTTGTAAAAATACATATTTATCTATTTATATGTACGTTTGTGTGGTTATACACACCTGCATATGTGAGATGTTCCTTCATGCTTATACAAAGACTAGAAGAAAGTGTTGGATGTCTTATATTTTTATGAATTTATTCACTGAGACAGGTGTCTCTATGAGCCTGGGGGACTGAGATTTGTTGCCTACATTGAGGGCATGCAGTACATAGTAACACTTCTGATTCTGTCTGCCTTGGAGCTGGGGTTACAGTTGTGGCCAGGACACTCAGCTTGTTACATAAGTGCTGGAATCCAAACTTTGTTTCTAATGATTGTGCAACTATTACTTTTAGCCATGAGTTATCTCTTCATCTTCACAGGGAGTTACAGCAAGTCAAGCACTAAGGATCTACATAAAATTGAGAAAGTGTTTTCTGCCATTGTTCCATACAATGTATACTTCTATGTTAGGTACTAAGTTAATTTTATTCTTGCATGGAAAGCCTTGAAGTTTTTTGTTTTACACTCATTTCCTCCCTGGCTCACTGGGGCAACTCAGTAATTTTCCAAACACCGGGGATGACCTGGTAAAAATCAGATCTCATCATCTTTGCTCACCAACCCTTAAGGCTTAAGGAGACCCATGCCAAGTTCTCTGAATAATTAACCTACAAATTGCTATTGCAAACCTGGCATTGTTTATTCCCTAGCTGATGATACATCAGGCTGTAGAGAGAGGCCCTCCAAGCCTCATTCATAGTAAACCTGGGTTTCTAATGCTGCTAAGTTTCATAGCTGCCAGTAGTCACTACATGCAACTGTGTCAAATCACTAACTCTAAGAATGATGATTCTATCTCATCGTCTTCTTGAGGTTTTGCTTATATAGGCAGAAGAGAGCAATAGGTTGATAGGTTTGGATCACTTAATAAGGTAAGATGTAGTTTAACAAATCCTGGTGATATCAGGGTCCTGTAATGTGAGTCTTGCTTTAAGATGAAATATAGATAGAACATACATCTTCTGCTTTGAATCTTACTTGCCAGTTTGGAGGCAATAGAAAGATCTTATTACCATTTATGACTATATCCAAAAGTCAAATTTTCTCCAGTGATTATTTTAAAATAATATGGTTTCTGGTATTATATTATCTTTAAAGATAAGACAAATAGGATGATGTAATGTCTTAACATAACTAAATATAAAAATCAGAAATATACTTTGTTCTCTACATTTCCTGGTTTATTGAACCTTAATTAAACTTATAAAAGCCCTTTTGACAAGTAAGGATGTGCATGTTCTAAGAGCTAGAAAGGTGACATTTTGGGGACAATTATTTTATCTTATATGGACAGCTTATGAAACATTATTTGCACCGAGAGAATCAAAAGAAATGGAAGAGATTTTACAATGGAAAAGGATCTTTCCAGACACATTGTAATAGGAGCTTCAGTGGTGACTCTTTGTATATCCATTTTAAACATTTCAGAAGATCAACATGTTGGCAAGGATGGGCTCAACCAGGTCCTGGTGATTAAATAAAGACGACATTTTGAGAAAAATCAATAATAATTTTATTACTGAATTTCAATTGAAATATTTTTCCTCTCAAACTTAATTTGTTACAGAAAAGTCATATAATGTGTGTCTACTACACACACACTTCTAATTCTCACTAAACTATTGACATATCTGACAAAGCCAATGTTAAGGTTAGATAACAGTGACAAAGGAGAAATTGAAATATTTGAGCCATGGTTGGGAGAGATGATGGGCAAAAGATGAATGATTTTAGGAAAGTGTACCATGGTATGCCATCTTTGGGAAAGTGGGTGGGCTTCTACATTCACCTACATTCACCTAAATTCACCTACAAATCTCCAGTTGTGGATTATTGAGTAAACTGAAAAAAATGAACCTTGGTTTTTGCATCTGTAACTGAAATAGCTAACGTTTTGAAATGGAAGGGTACAAATGATGTACAGCTGGCTGGGAGACTCAGACTCCCTCTTCCTTAACTTTGAGAGGAGACTTAGGATGGAGCAAGGTTTGATGTTCAACACTAAGACTCACCCCTGGAGACAATATATAAATAAAGATGATTTGATCTTTTTGTTCTTCCACACATTTGATTGCTCAACCAACTGATATTTCTGAAGAGAAATCACAAACAAAGACATTTATTGTATTTTAGAACTTTTAAAGGATATGCATATGGCTAATGGCTAGAAACATAACACTCTCTGAAGTCACACTATTCTTTTGAGGGCACATAAATCAAAGGAAACAAAATCGATTTATAATAAGACCTGAGATCTATGATGTAGGATGATACACGGTTTTAAGGGAACCTCAAGTGCTCAGGTTGCAAACCGAGAGTTGCACACAGGTCCGCCTGACGGGAAGCACTCAGAGAGCTGCCACATTTACATGAGACGTGGAGCACACTGGAAACAACTTGGGGCATCATGGACAGAGCATGCCTGCGGATAATGATAAGACTGATATTTGGAAAGAAAAAGGTAAATTGGCAGGGACTAATTGGTGACAGTCTCTGTATCACACATGGTAATATTCTCTATACTGAATATAATAATGTTTCCCATTTCTGAGGCATTGTTTTGTGGCAGTTAAACTATGAATAAAATCTGGATCATCATCAGTTTCTTCAGGGGAATTGTCTGCTATTACTCATTGACTGACTGGATATTGATTATGTAGTATAATTACTAGCCATACTACAGGGAAGTGTGAAGACTGTGATGAGACAGGACCTCCGAATAACTGATTTAAGTCACTCAGAGTCCCCATGAATAGGAACATTCATTATGTTGGGCTAGGTAGCCGCTGCTTAGGGTGTGTTATGTGTTACAGAAACTCGTAATTACTACTTTTACTATATTACTACTCATTACCTTCTCTTTCCCAACCTCCTCCTGGTTCCCTTTCTCTTCCTAAATATTCTTCTTTTCCTTCACATACTACATGTCTATGTGTTTAGACTCAACATGTGAAAAAAATGTAGTATTTATTTCTGAGTCTTATTTTATTTAACATAATTGCTAGTTCCATTAATATTTAAAAAAACATAATTTTACTCATCATCTCTGTATTTGAGAAATATACATGTTTCATGCATATATATGCATATATAGATACTGATACAATAATTTCTTATGCCTAGATTTGTTGATGGGTACTAGTCTTATTAATAATGCCACAATAAACAAATACTGGCATCTCTTCACTTCTGTATGATGAATTACTATGTTAGGTAACTTTCTGTGATATTGCAAAGTATTTGACAAGTCAATTTAAAGATGAAGGGCTTTTTATTTATTTTATTTTATAATTTAATTTAAATTTACATTATTAGCCACGGGATTCCGCTGTCCTCCCTCCTCCCCCACCCCTGCCTTCCCCCCAATCCACCCCCCATTCCCATCTCCTCCAGGGCAAGGACTCCCCTAGGGATTCAGCTCAGCCTGGTAGATTCAGTCAAGGCAGGTCATGTCCCCTCGACCCTTCACCCAGGCTGAGCAAAATGTTTGCTTCTTCCTATTCCCATGGGGTCTTCATTTATCAGGGTCTCTCTTTCCTTGTTCTCCCTCCCTGTTCATGATCCAGTTGGGATCTCCCGCTCCCCTAAGCTCTCTTTCCCCTAACTCTTACCCTTCTTTTCCTGCCTCACGTCCAGTTTGTTCATGTAGATCTCATTCATTTCTCTGTAGTTGGGCGATCCCTGTGTCTTTCTTAGGGTCCTCTTTACTAGGTAGCCTCCCTGGAGTTGTGAGTAGCAGTCTAATCATCCTTTGTTTTACAACTAGTATCCACCTATGAGTGAATACATACCATGTTTGTCTTTCTGAGTCTGGGTTATCTCACTCAGTATGATCCGTCCATTTGCCTGCAAACCTCATAAAAAAAAAAAAAAAAAACCTCCCACCTTCTTTTAAAATAGAGTTATACCTGGGCCTGAGAGATGACTCTGAGGTTAAGAGTACCGACTACTCTTAGAGAAGACTGGGGTTCAATTCCCAGAACCCAAATGGCAGCTCACAACTGTCTGTAACTCCTGTTCCAGGGGACCCGACCCCCTCACCCAGACATACATGCAGTCAAAACACTAATGTTTGTAAAATAAAATAAAAGAGGAAATTTAGTCACATCCAATTAAGTTTTGAAAATATTTCATTTCACTATGTAAAATGAATGATTCTATGAGTGTTCATTTACGTAACATAAGCATTTTAGAAATATCCATGTCCATTGTGACAATTCTCTGTCTCTGCCTTTTCTGTTGTGTGAAATCTCTGGGGTTAGTGGACTTTTTGTATTGAAAATTTTATCCTGGAAATATTGTATGACCCTTTGCAATACAACCATATATAGACTTAAAGAAAAAAAAAAAGACGAAGGGGTTTATATTGCGCTCACAGTTAAATGGGTTGTAACCCAACATAGCAGTTAAGGCATGATGAGTGTGTGGAGACTGGTTACTTTACAGTCACAGTCAGGAAATAGAAATGAAAGAGTGCCCATCTGAAATTTTCCCTAACCCATACAAATTCAAAGTTAGGATCTTCCTTCCTCAGCTATTCAAATCTCAGCATTCTCAGGTGATTCTAGACCCTTCAAGTTGAAGGTTAAAATTAATAATTCATATACACATGAACAGCAAAGATGGGCTCACCATATTGTATTATGTATTTGTGCATGTGTGTGTGTGTGTGTGTGTGTGTGTGTGTGTGTGTGTAAAACAATAAGAAAGAAAAAGTGCTAGCAGTTTGATATCCAGGGCATGGAGGGTTTGGAGGCAGGGAATATGCAAAGAGGTGGATGGAAGAAGGGAAGGAGAAAAATTATGTATTTATATTTTAATTAAAAAAATGATAACAAGAGGATACATGGGAGGATTTTGAGGGAGAAATGGCTGAGGAAATTGGCATAATTACATCATAATCTCAAAAATGAAAAAAAAAATCATTTAAAAAAGGACAGACTAAAGCTGTGTTTAATTTTTTTATTATTTTATCTTATTGAAAATATTTTATACAATATATTCTGATTACTGTTTTCCCTCCCACTAATCCCCCTATTCAGAGGAACTCCTCCCCACCTTGACCCCCATTCAGATCCACCCCATTCCTGTCTTTCTTTAGACAGGCATCTAAGAGATAATAATAAAACATAAAAAGATAGTACAATAAATAAATCAGAATTGGGCAAAACAAACAGCAGGAAAATAGCCAAAGAAAAGGCATAAGTAACTAATATAGACTCAGACCTACTTGCTAACACTCATGAATCCCATTTAAAAAAAAAAAAAAAAAAAAAAAAACTAGCCGGGCGGTGGTGGCGCACGCCTTTAATCCCAGCACTCGGGAGGCAGAGCCAGGCGGATCACTGTGAGTTCGAGGCCAGCCTGGGCTACCAAGTGAGTTCCAGGAAAGGCGCAAAGCTACACAGAGAAACCCTGTCTTGAAAAACCAAAAAAAAAAACTAAATTGGAAGCCATAATGTATATTCCAAGGACCTGTAAGGTAAAAGAAGAGAAGAGGGAAATCATATATATAATTTATATTTAAATTAAAATAAAAATTAAACATAATATCATTTTTAAAGGAAAAGTTCCGACATGTATTATGAGAGGAAGAACCCCCAAAGATGTCATTAAGTTTGTTTTATATTGACTATCTATTGCTGGACATGCAGCTTACAAGTATGAGTAGTTTGTTTCCCCACTGAGGGTGCCCTGACGAAACTACTCGTCATATGCAAGTGGTTATCCACTGGAGATCCCTTTTTGGGTTAAGGATGGGAACTTATGTGCACTTCTTTCAGCTCCCAGACCCCATGTGGTGCAGACCCATACATGTGGTGTGTATACTGCCTCAATCCCTGTGAGTTCATTTGTGCATCGGTCTTGTTGTGTTCAGAAAGGCTTGTTTCATTTCCTTTATGTCATCCATTCTCTCTGGCTCTTATACCCACTCCACCTCCTCTTCTGCTGTCAGGAGCCCTAATAAGAGGGATTTGATACAGCCACCCTACTTCTCGCTAAGTGTTTCAAAATCTTTCTTCACTCTGCATATTATTTGACTTTAGTTCTCTGTATTTGTTCCTACCATCTGCTGCAGGAGCAAAGCTTCTCTGATTATATCTGAACAAGGCACTGGCATATGAATGTAGCAGAATGTCCTTACAAGTCATTAATGCTACATTTTTTAGTAGAATGGTACTATTTTTGTTTTTACCCTTAGTCTCAGGTTCTCAGTCCCTCCAAACAATTCTGGGTATGAGTTCTGTTTTAAACCAAATTATTGGTTGGTTACTCATTTGAGCTTTGTACTACCAATGCACAAGCATATGTTGCAAACAGGATACCATTGTAGAGTAAATGTTTTGTAGCTGGGTTGGTGCTAATGGTTGGTAGCTTGCAGAATTCTGTCCTGTACCAAGAACACTAGTCCATACTTGTGAAGGTAGTACTTTACCAGTTCCACTTCTCTGTATTCAATGAGATGTGTGGGTGCTTTCTTCAGCAAGAAAACCTTACCAAGAACTGTGGAGAGCAATGTATAACCTGGCAATAGCTGGGGTTGTTTGAGGGTTTCCATAGGACTCCTTTTTTCAACAAATGAGTTAGATGTAACCCAGTTTCTATACTGGAAGCTTCATTTGTTGGTGAGAGAAGTCCAGTGGGTCTCTTTCTCCCCCATTGTTTGGTGGTTTCATTTAGATTATTCTTCGTTTATACACATATGTTGGGAAGTTTCTACTCTATTAGGTTTACATACTCTCATTCAAATGTTCCTTATTTTTTGATTGTCTGTCCCTGTATTTCCTCCCACGCCCCCTTCTGCCTTCTCCCTCCCCACTTGATACCTCCCTTCTAGACCTCACCCTTCCCCCATCATTCCACAACAATTTATTTTCCCTTTCTATGGAAAACTGTCTGTTACCCTACTCTCTTGCTTATACCTAACCTCTGTGGTTCTATGTATTGCAGTATGATTGTCATTGACTTAAGAGCTAATATCACATATAATCAAGTTATATACCATATGTGTCTTTCTGGATCTTGGTTACCCTACTCAGGACGATCGTTTTCTAGTTCCATTCATTTTTCCTGCAAATTTCCTTTTTATTGGCTGAGTAATATATTCCATTGTGTAAACATGCCACATTTTCTTTATCTATTCATCTGCAGAGGAATATCTGCATTGTTTGCAGTTTCTTCATATTATGAATACAACAGCTATGAACATGGTTGAGCATGTGTCTCTGAGATAAGATGAACCATCCTTTGGTTATATGCCCAAGAGTTTTATTGTTCAACCTTAAGGTATATGGATTCCCATCTTCTCAAGGAACCACCACACTGATTTCTATAAAGGTTTTATAACTTTGCACTTACACAAGAAATGAATGAGTGTCTCCCTTGCTCCATATCCTCACCAGTATGAACTGTTACTTAAGTTATTGTCTTAGCATTTCTGAAGAGTGTAAGTTAGAATCTCAAAGTAGTTTTGATTTGCATTTCTCTGATGTTTAAGAAGGTTAAACATTTCCTTAAGCATTTCTTAGCCATTTGAGCTTTCTTTTTTTGATAATTCTCTGTTTAGAAATGTACCACATTTTTTTTTAATTTGGGTCATTAGTTCACTTCATATATAGTGTTTTTGTTTGTTTTCGTTTTGTTTTTAGAACTTTATGTATTTTAGATATTAGCCTTCTATCAGATGTGTAGTTGGTAAAAAAAAAAAAAAAAAAAAAAAAAAAAAAAAAAAAAAAAAAAACAACCTTTTCCTGTTCTGTAGCCTATTGCTTTGTCCACATGATTGTGTCCTTTGGCTTACAGAAGCCTTTCAGTTTTATGAGGTCTCATTTGTTAACTGTTGATTTTAGTGCATGTGCCATTGCTATTCTGTTCAAAAAGCCTTTCCATACATTCTTTTTTCTCAGGTTCAGTGTATCTGGTTTCATGTTGAGGTCTTTAATCCCTTTAGACTTGAGTTTTGTACAGGGTGATAAGTATGGATCTATTTGTGTACTACATTCAGCCATCCAGTTTTAGCAGCACCATTTGTTGAAGAAGCTGTTAGTTTTCCAGTGTGCATTTTGGGCTTCATTATCAAAAGTCAGATATCCATAAGTGTATGGATTTATGTCTGTGTCTCAAATCAGTTCCATTGGTCAATGGAATATTTGTGCAATGTTTGTGGCTTTGTTTTTCTGTTTGTAATATGGTGGATACATTTATTGATTTATATATGTTGAACTATCCTACATCTCTGGGATGAAGCCTTCTTCATCGTAGTAGATATTTTAAAATATGAATGCTTTATTTTTTATCATTTGTTTATTTTTCTTTACTAAGAATTTTTTTGCTCATTTTACACACCAAAAACAGGTCCCCCTCTTTTCCCTCCTCTGGCTCCCTCCCAGTCTACCCCCCCCCAAACCAACCCTCCTCTGAAAAGGTAAGGCCTCCCATGAGGAGTCAGCAAACCTGGTACATGGGGTTGAGGCAGGTCCAAGCCCTCCCCCTGCATCAAGGCTGTGCAAGGTGTCCCACCATAGGTAATGAGCTCCAAAAAGCCAGCTCATGCACAAGGGATGGATCCTGATTCTACTGCCAGGGGGGCCCTTCAGCATTTCAATCTGTATAACTGTCTCACTTATAAAGAGGGCCTGGTCCAGTCCCATGGAGCTGTTGGTCTAAAGTTCATGAGTGCTTTATTTACAAGATTGGTGGTGGATATTCTTGGTGTACTCTTGTATTAGGCTTACAAGTATTTTTTGAAAAGTTTTTGCATGTGTGTTCATAGGGGTATTGGTCTGTAATCCCCATAATTTGTTGCATTGTTACATGGTTTATGTACTAATATCAACCTGGTCTCATAAAACAAGTTGGGCGGTGTTGCTTTTCTTTCTATTTTGTGGAATAATTAGAGGAGTATTGGCATTAACTCTTCTTTGAAAGTCTGGTAGAATTGTGCTCTAAAACCATCTAATCATGTGATTTTTGTTGTTGTTTCAGTCGGCAGTCTTTAATTTCTACTTCTTAGGCACTAGAAGTTTGTTTTAAATCCCATATGAATTTCATTAGTGAATATATCCAGGATGACACAGCTGTTGTATTTTTGTAATAATTTATTCTTCAAAGTATTTAATTATTCCTTTGATTTTTTAATAAAATAAAATGCCTTATAAACAACCATTAATGATTTTCAAATAATTAGTAAGGAAATAACAGCAATTCTGTTTAGTATGAAGCAAGAACTTAGCAAGAATATCTTAAAAACTAAGTCATGCTTACTTCTGAAGCATAAAAAAATTTGAAAGTAGCCAATTGACATGATGTCTAGTTTCTAAGCATTTCTGTGTCACAATAAATACTTCTAAAACTCTCCATTCACAAAATCTGAAATATTTCAGTCTTTTTGTATAAATTCTTCTTTGTCCTATTTGCCTAATCAAATTAACAAGAGCTTTTCATTAGAACAGGCAAATGTAATTTCCCATTTGTGTAAGAATAAGACTATATTTCATGATGAAATTTCATACACTAAGTTGATTATTTAAATATAAATATGTTTTTGTAAGTTTTTCTATAGATAAAAAGCAAGATTATAGAAAATACATTTTCTCAAATATTAAGTATTCCTTTTATAACCTGTACTCAGTGACAATTTAAATACTTCAGGGATATTTTTTCTGGTAATATGTTAACATATTTGATTAAAAGTCAATCTGGCTTAGGTATATTAATATTATGCTTCACCAGAAACCCCTGGAGTGAGCTTGTTGCTTAAACTGTGGAAAGGTCACACCTTTACAGCATATTACTCTGTTTCAAAAATAATTACATTCCCCTTGTCTGTTGGGGAAATAGAAAGAAAGATAAGGTCAACAATATATGCAATTAAATTTAACCTTCTAAATGGAGCATTGGTGATCTAGGTTTACTTCCAACATTCATTAAAGAAGGAATTCTTCTTATGCATATGTGTACATGTTATGTTTATATAATCTCTTTAATCCAGGAAAAGTCAGGTGATCTGTTTAAGTTGTAGGCATGATTTAGTACATGCATTTCAACAGACTGAGGAATAACCAAATACCAAAACACATAACAGGAAAAGTAACACTTTGGGCTCTTTGTCCTTGGAGAAGCAAGGAAGGGTGTTGAGGGAAACTTAGAGCAGTGGAGTTTCATTCATTATTTATGGAACGGTATATGTACCAACATGTCTTGATTTTTGAGTCAGGTTTTAACCTAATCTATGAGAATGATAATCTTCACTACTGATCAGTCATGAATCCAAATTTCGCTTTTGTACAAATGTTCTACTTACTGATCTCTTCTCAAAGAATAAACGGCATCTTCTTCACGTCTGGGGCAGGAATGAGACAGTGATACAGTACCATGAGCATGTAAATCATAAAAATACAGTGTAATCTAAGATGAATTTTCCAATGGCAGGCTGATTTTTTCTATGAATTGTTATTTAAATTATATAGAAAGATATACCATGGCTTACAACCCAGTCAAAGTTAGCCACTCTAACAAATAAAATCTATTATTATTATTACGCATAATGAAGCAATAAGTTGCTTGACAGAATAATTGAATGAGCAAAAAACAAAAGTTTCAAGACCAATTAGAGGAAGCAATGGCATTATGGTGTGTGTCCCAGACTTCCCACAGCCACCATTCAGGGAACGGTCATATTGACAGTGTAGGAATGAAAAAATATGGCTAGTTTTTTGAGCTAAGGAAACAAAAATTGAAACCCAAAATTGTCAGATTGATTTTGAGGGAAAAAAGTCAAGATATTAGTCTGATACTATAAATGTCAATTGCCTTTGAAGCTTTCCTGAGCATCTAAACTGATGTTACATTATAAAACATAAACTTAACAAAAAGAATAGCATGACTGTTTAAAATAATGTATAATTATGATTAAAGGAATTTATTATTAAAATAATTTCAATGGAAAAAGCTATATATATACATTTTAATTCCTGCTGTTATGAGTTTAAAACACATGAAGCAATGACTAATCATGATTAAAGTTGAAGATACAGAGTGAGTCATATTTTGATATTTTAATGTAACATTCTCTAAAGCTAAAAAAGGTCTGACAAAATTTGCTATATGCAACAAAGGATTAAAAGGACTAACAAAATATATAAAGATCACATATATAAAATAATATATCAAAGAACAGATTCCAAAAAATTTATTTTAAAACTTATAAGCATTAAATATTGAAATAATTATAAAACATAAAGAAAATGTATATGTAATTCATAGATCAAAATCATTCTGAAAGGATTTACTAGTCACATTGGACAAAATCTAAGAATGACCAATTAACAGAAACACAAATAGATGAGGATTTTAGGACAGTCTGAGGTATCTCAGATTACCTGGGTATTTATCAGATGGAATCTAAGTCAGCATGCCATAGAGATGCCATCATATCCATGTAAGACAAATTGCTAAACAGTCTTATTTAATAAAAAAAAAAAAACCTGGAGATGAAAGCCAAGAGATCAGAGGAACAGAACAAGTCACAGCCACAATTTCTTACCCTAGGAAATCCTCAGCCCAAGAGAGACCTTATTGGGGGAATTATTAAGGCAACTACGCATAATCAAAAAGGAAGTTTATTTGGAGTATCTTACAGACAGTAAAGGGGTTGGTTACAGAATCTGAGAGAGGTGAGGTGCAGTCCAGCAGTGTTCTGTGGAGAACTCTGCTCAGTCTACCATCCAGCACCCAGGATCACCAGGAACCAAGAGAGCCAGCACAGCCAGATCTCAGGTCTTAAGGGCTCCTGTCTTGACCCCACCTCAGAGGCATGTCATAAGTACCAGAAGCTTTACTAGGGGTAGAACTTCCAGGTCAAAGCTGGAACAGCTACCCACTACAAGACCTACTTCCTATATACTCACGCCTATATCCTTTCTGTCCCTGCCATCTCACTTTCTCTCTCCACCCAGCTACATCATGATCTTCCTGTCTGTCTGTACAGACCTCCAGACATCCATGATTAGTGCTGGGATTAAAGGCATGTGCCACCATGCCTGGTTCTGTTCCCACTGAGGCCTTGAACTCACAGAGAATGGAGGTGGATCTTTGCCTCCCAAATGCTAGGATTAAAGGCGTGTGCTACCACTGCCTGACTTCTATGTTTAATATAGTGTTGTGGAATAGATATGTTTGCCTATGTAAAGATTTGTCACATTTTTTTGTGTTTCAGAATAATTGCTTAACTATGTAAAGATGTGTTGCCATATCACCTTGCCTGCTTAAGGTACCTGATTGGTCTAATAAAAAGCTGAGCAACCAATAGCTAGGCAGTAGAGGGACAGGCAGGGCTGGCAGGTAGAGAGAATAACTAGGAGGAATCTAGGCTAACAAGAGAATAAGTGTAAAAGAGAAGGCAGTCACCAGCGTGCCAGACATGGAGAAAGCAGGAAAGTAGGACATACATTGAATGAAAGAAAGGTAAAAAGTCCCATACAAAACATAGTTGAAGAGAAATAGGTTAATATAAGTTATAAGAACAAGTGGGACAAGCCGGGCGGTGGTGGCGCACGCCTTTAATCCCAGCACTCGGGAGGCAGAGCCAGGCGGATCTCTGTGAGTTCGAGGCCAGCCTGGACTACCAAGTGAGTTCCAGGAAAGGCGCAAAGCTACACAGAGAAACCCTGTCTCGAAAAACCAAAAAAAAAAAAAAAAAAAAAAAAAGAACAAGTGGGACAAGCCTAAACTAAGGCCAAGCATTCATAAATAATAATAAGTCTCCATGTCATGATTTGGGGACTGGCCGGCTGAGAAAGCCTGCTACAATATAGTGGTTGGCTTTTACCTTTGATCTTCAGATAAGCTTTATTGGGAGGCACAAATAAAATATTGCTACAAATCCGTGTTCTCTATAGCTCTATTTTCAATGCTAAACATATAGTACCAATTTACATATTTACCAATAGGTAAATAAGTAAAGATAATGTGACAAATGATGTGTGTGTGTGTATGTGTGTGTGTGTGTGTGTGTGTGTGTGTGTGTGTGTGTGTGTGTGATATGACATATGTCCATATCTATACTGGAGTTTTATTCAGGCATAAAAAAGAATAAAATTGTGTCATTGCAGGAAAAGGTGTGGAAATTGGTGTCATAACATTAAATTAAATACACTAAATTCAGAGGGACCTAATTTGTATGTTTTGTATTATATGCAGACCCTAAAATCTGTTTATATGTATGTATTACACACAAGTAGTACAGAGACAATATAAAAGAAAGAACAGTCTATGATCAGGAGGTAGTGAAAAAGGAGGGTCATTTGTGTAGAAACACAAACCATGCTTTCTTCCTATTGTGAAATATATATGTATACATATTTAGATTCACATGCAGCATTTATACATGACATAAATGCTGAAGAGGTATTGTTTAGGAGTAATGGGATTAGTGTGTTGGATTATGAAGAATTAAAAATAATTGAGGGGGAAATAACATAGGTCAATCATATTTGTGTTTGAAAATAAAAAATATGAAACCCATTATTTGCTCACTAATGAAAAAATTTAAAAGAAGTAAGATAAAAAGGCATTTCATATTTCCATTTTTAAGAATTCTAACCTAGAAGTATGACTAATAATTTATGTGATCCTAACTATATGAATTCATAATCTTGTGTATTCAATTTTTTTGATTTACTTATTGTAATTTGTATATGAGTGTTTTTCTTCGGTGCATATCTGGGTCCTCTGTGAGAACAATACTCTTACCTGCAGAATCTTCAGTCTCAATACCGTACATTCATACACAGTAAAAATTCCAGTTCAAAATCACTAATATAAAAAACACCAACTTTATGTGAGTTTATCATGATAGTGAGAAGGAATGTGTCCTTCCTATGCCGTTTTGCAAGGTCTTTAGAAAAACAAATGTTCAAAATGGAATTAAATGATTCAATTCAAATATCAAGGGTGATACTTAAGTAAAAAAATAACCCAGAAGTATAACAAAAGCATTGGTGTTTTTCTTCTTTCATTGCATGCTATCTGCACTGTTAGTTTTCTATATATTCTTGGACAAATCTCATCGCTTAACATTAGGTTTCATTGAGCTTGTGTAATTGTTCTTATTCTTTTTTTACACTAGAAGAGTAGGTTTCTTAAATATAAAATTTATGTAACTAAGTATCTACTTGAAAATAATTTTGACCATCAAATTATTCTTTCTGTTTGGTTATGTAGAAGTCTTACTGTGTAAATCTTACCTTTTATCATTACTTTGTAAAACCATCAAGCTCACTTCTTATCAATTAACTTGTTGCACAGAACATCATAACATCTCTCGGTGACGAATTTAAATGGTAAGATTAATTTTGTTGGTGAACTGTACATATTCTGTCCTTTCTTATTATAAATATGTGTTGGGCTAGAAACCTCATCCAACTACTGAGGGATCTGGATGCAGAGATCCATGACTAGGCCCCGGGTGGATCTCTGGGAGTCCAATTATCGAGAATGAGGAGGGTTTATATGAGGGAGAATTGTTGAGACCAAGGTTGGATAAAGCACAGGGACAAATAGCCAAACAAATGGAAACACATGAACTATGAACCAATGGCTGAGGGGTCCCCACTGGATCAGGCCCTCCGAATGGGTGAGACAGTTGATTGGCTTGATCTGTGTGGGAGGCATCCAGGCAGTGGGACCAGATCTTGTGCTCATTGCATGAGTTGGCTGTTTGAAACCTGGGGCCTATGCAGGATTGTTTGGCTCGGCCTGGGAGGAGGGGACTAGACCTACCTGGACTGAGTCTACCAGGTTGACCTCAGTCTGTGGGGAAGGCTTTGCCCCGGAGGAGATGGGAATGGGGGGGGTTGGGGGGAAGGTGAGGGGGATGGGAGGGGGGGAGAACAAGGGAATCCGTGGCTGATATGTAGAACTGAATTGTATTGCAAAATAAATTAAAATAAATTAAAAAAAATAATAAAAAAAATAAATATGTGTATGAGGGGTGGATATCCTAGTAATTAGTCCCACATATCTGGAATGTAAAAAATGTCACATACTCTTATGATGGTTTGAATGAAGATGCCCTTATGGCTCATAGATTTGAAAATTTGTTCACTTGCAGGTGAAAGTATTTTGGGGAAAGATAGTAGGCGTAGCCTTGTTAGAGATGTCACTTGGGATGGACTTTGAGGTTTAAAGCCAAGAATATGCCTAGTCTCTCTCTCTCTCTCTCTCTCTCTCTCTCTCTCTCTCTCTCTCTCTCTCTCTCTCTCTCTCTCTTTTACTTGTGAAACAGATGTAGACCCTAAGTTATTGCTCTAGCACCATACCTGCCTGCCTGCTGCCTAGCTCCCTATGGAAGTCATGGAAACAGCTTCTGAAACTGTAAGCAATCCCCCAGTTAAATGCTTTCTTGCAAGTTGCCTGGATAATTATATTGGTCTTTCACCCTAATGTAAAAGTAACCAAGAAACTCTCCCTGAAGTATTTGTTCTACCCTAAGATCCTCCTCTCTTTCAGGATGGATCTCTGCATATTTAAATGTTCATAAGATTATATTCTTGTAGTCTTGTTAATCTGATTACTGGCAGTTTGTTTGATCAGACTTCCCTATTACATTTTGAGGAAGTTTCTGATTCTCAGTATTATTCAATTGGTCTAAAATATTTAAATCAGAAGAAAGTGAAGATTATTACTATTATTATTGCTTTAGCATACGGAATAACAGGTTTCTTTATGAAATTCTCATAATGTATATAGTTATACTTTTCTAATATTCAGCACCTATTGCCTTCCTCCACTCCTTAAACCCTTCTCCTTCCACAAACCCCATTACACTTTAAATATTTGTATTTTTTATGAACATGTATTAACTCTTCATTCTAACTGTGATAGGGAAAACATAGCCCATGTCTATCTGAGTCAAGCTTTCTCTATGGGATATTTCTTCATTGTTTTAGCTATTCATAATGAACATATCCTCACTTGGCTATCTGTCAATGTTTTATAACATAAGAAATTCAAATTTAGATAAGAACAGAACCAATAAATACACCAAGACCTATAAATGGCTTATAATTGGGAATGGATAACCAATCAGGAGGCTTGTCTTTGGAGAAAACTGATTTTCATTTTAGAAGAGCTATTTCTGGAAGTTACCCAACCTGCCAATAATTGAAATAACATTTTTTGTTTGGTTGGTTGGTTTTGGGTTATTTGTTTTTCTTAAATATATTGACTTTTAGTTAAATAAGCTAGATTACTATAATTTGAAACTGAAGTTTTTAAATGGATGGAAAGATATAATTAAAATGATATTTAGTCATTGTTGGCATATTTTTATTTTTCCAAAGGAATAAATAAGATAGAATTTTCTAATTAGATATTCTAATTAAAAGGAGACATAAATCGATGCCAAGCTTTATGATTCAAAGCAACTTAGTAACATATAAATCTGTCATCCATGTCATTGACAAGACCTGAGAAAATAGGAATTATTGACAATATAAATAAATGAAACTCTTTATTTTCCTGTAAAACAGACACAAAGAAAGATTTGACTATGCAACATAGAACTACATAAATCCACATAAAGTAAGTTTGACAGCACTGTTGAAAAGAAAGGCCCTTTGTAGTCACTAGTCAGCAAGTGTTTAAAGTGGGGGAAAGGACATTATTACTTAAACCTTCTACTAAGTGATAAATCAACTTTTCAAGGAATATAAAAAATAATGTTACTGCTATCCATGCAAAGAGCTATTTTGATGAGACATCATGGGCTTTGAAGTCAAAGTGAAGGTACTGAACATTTAGAACAAAATGAGAGACTAGAGACAATTAAATTTGCTGAGTAAGAAAATATATAATTTGAAAAGTTATGGTACTATGCTTTGCATGTATATTGATTTTATAATTTAATTAAAATGTGATTTTTTTTGAGTAGCTTGATGTTTATAAAATGAAGATCAAAATATAGAGTTGCCAAGTATCTTCTTCCCTGGGGTGTCAATGTCTGCTTTTATTATCATCTTGCATAATTGTTGCAATAATGGTGCATTATTTAAAATGTAGATTTTAACTATGAGAGGTCACAGTGTCCTCCATACATTTTGTTTTTTTTTTTACTTCATCTATTCATAATTACACTGGAGTTCTGTTCTCTGAATGTTTACCCATGATTCTCTTTTCATTTCTTCCTCTCCTCACTCTAGCAATCACTTATCAGTTTTGTTTTTCACATATAACAGGTATACAGGCCAGATGTCTCTAGCCTCCAGTACTTTCTACTATTAGGTAAGATAAAGAACATTTTTCATTTACTGCCTGGAGCTTAGGTTATGCAGTCATTATCTTACCAGCATTAATAATATGAACAAGATAAATGAAGTAGCAGGAAAAAGTTCATATGTATGTGTGTAAATATGAAAATTGTTAAATAAATAAATACACTAAATGCTATATACATTATATGCAATTATATTTTTAATTTGAAGTTTGAAGTTTATATTTGATATCATGTGATTGAACTTTGGTTCTGAAAATAATCTTGAAAAGAATGGTAAGAGCTGTTCTGCAGAGTTTATCATATGATAAAATTTAGATATAATATGAATACACATATTTTGGTATAAAATATAAATAACATACTGTTATAACAGTATCCATTTTATAAATGACTCCAGGATTTATTTACCTCAAATAAGACAAACATGAATGAATCCAAATTATAAGTTTAATTTAGTGTATATTTATTCTGAATTTTGCAATTAAAAATTAAGTACTAAAACTGATAATTTGCTAAGTTTTTTCTGAATTTTGCAATTAAAAATTGAGTACTAAAACTGATAATTTGCTAAGTTTTTTTCTTTTGAAAATGGACTTAATTGTTTTAAAAGTCCTAAGTTTTTATCCAGTCTCCTAGGCTGGTCAGAGCCACCTAAAGAAATTAGAAAAGTTATTATCTTGTCAGTTACAGTTTTTCTGGAATGAAGGGTTCCAAATTAAAATCAGTGAAGCCTCTTTAATATATCAAATGGAAACTCTCTCTCTCTCTCTCTCTCACACACACACACACACACACACACACACACACACACACACACACACAGTCCATACTGTACACAATGCAGTTATCATTGGAATGAGGAGAACCTAGCCCCAATGGATAACTACATAGCAACTACTGCATCTGTAGGTCACAAAATATAGCAGAAGAAAGAAAAGTTGCAAGATTCAGAACACCAGGAATTCTGTTGTAAAACGGTCTTTCCTAGAAACAGCTGCATAAATAAGACTAAAACAGTGACAATATCAGTAGATGTGTTAAAGTAGAAAGGGGGAATTTTTGAGGAGTCCCGCAGCCTAGACAAAAGCCTTATCAAGTTCAGTGACTCTACCATGACAATGTAACTGTGTTTGATTTTATAAAGTATACAACAGTGATCTCCTATTTTGGGTCAGTTTTTCAATAAAGTTTTAATTATGGACAAAAAAAAGAACTATATGCAACTAATGATACTAGGAGAAGGTGAATGAACATCTCCAAGGAAAGGGTTGTCCAGTGAAAAATGTCAGCCTGAAACCATCTACACACAAATAATGACAAAATATGGACTGGGTGGGTTGGATTTACATATTTGTGTACATGTATGCACATACATATGAGTGCAACAACAATAATCAAAGAAAAGGGACTACCAACTTGAGAGTTGAGGATACAAAGGAAGGGCAAGAGGGAAGGTACCAAAGAGGGGCTGGAGAGAGGCCAGGGATTGGGGAAAGTGACGGGATTCTATTTCAATTAGAAACATAGTTTCCAAAAGTTATGAAAAACAGAATCCATGAGGAGCCAGGTGCAAGTAAACAGTCAAACCCTTCCAATAGATCAAATGGAGGACACAAAATTCGGCTATCCAGAGAGTGATATATACTGTCACAGTGAAGTGCTGCCCATCAGGGAAATGTTAAAGGTCAGTTTTGTAGACCTGGACCATCCACATATGTAACATAAACCCTAAGTGATTCTTTCCAAACAAAGATCAAGAGCATATGGCATGTCCAAACTCTCAGTGATGTTATTTGTTCAAGTACTGGTTCTTTGTTTAAAATATCCAAGGTTTATGTACTAATAATCCTAAAGGTTTAACCTTGTCCTATGCGATTAAAATGAATAGCATTGCAGGGATCCTGAGACAATCATACTATTTAAAAATAAATTTGAAGTTTTAGCGCATAGCATATATAGTTACAAAGGTAGGGAACAAAATATTTAACCCAAATATCCTGTTGTACTGTCTTCTAAAAAATATAGTAGATATATAAATGCAAACACTTTGAAAATGTTCTGTTAGCTGCTAAATAGTAGTATACGGGTAAACAGTTCAGAAGCTGGAAAGGTCTCTATTGGATCCGATTTTAATTCACCTTGATTGAAAAGCCCTCATGCTGTTAGTAGCATGTCACTGACACATGCAATTGCTGAGGAAGCAAACTTTCTAGAAAATGAGTGGAGAGCAGGCAAAGGGTCAATTATTATACGCAAATATGGAACTGGAGGGTGTGTTATGCCTGTGACAATTAAAAGGCAGTGTGATTGGAACCCATTTTGAATAAGTAAGAAAAATAATGGAGCCAGACATAGAAATGTTCAAATAGTAAGACCTGATCATTATTTTCAAGAATACTTATGAATGTTGATATTTATTATAGGAACACTATGCTTATGTTTTAAATTTATGAAAGCTTATTAGAAAAAAAAAACATGGATTTATGTATAATGGGATGAAGGCACTTTTGAACCTGAACTATAAAACAAGGCACTGAGATAAAGCTTTTTCCATGTGGCATCTTCAGGTGTCTATTTGAAATTTTACAACCAATTTTTCCTATAAGTAGTAGCATTTTATGAATAGTGCCAATAATTGAGGATGGCCCAGGTGGGCCTGACTGTAGAGGGACAAACTGATCTTACCACTACAGAGTCCCTCAAAGAGATCTCCGTGGGTCCCTATCATTACAAAATGCCAACTTTGCACTGTTCTTTCTTGGACAGGGCCTTTTCATTTGCTTTTCTTCTCTCAGCTTGCCTTCTTTGTGTGTGGAACATGTCATGTGGTGCACATTTTCTCCCCTGTTGCCCATGATTGAGAACAGATGTTATATGCCTTTATAATTGTCTTCAGGAAATCTTGATGCTTTTTAATGGCACTTTGTGCCTTTTGTAATCTGAAGGGTTAGTGGCATGCTTAGGGAGCCATGAAGTATAGAGCTTCATTTTATTGTAGATAGTCATAGACAACCCCTAGGCCTGCTGTTCCCCATTCACTGCTTGCTTGAACAGTTAGCACTAGTAAAGGTTTTTCACGACAGGTATTAATGCTTTACTGAAAGATGTAAGGACATTTGGGGTTTCTTCCAATAGGCAAGCACTGAGCTATGGAAGATAAAAGGTTTCTTTATGCAAGAAACTTTTTTATTTACTTTATCTTCTCTGGACCAAACAAGCAAATTATTAGTTTTTTGAGTATAGAATGTGAACAAGTGAATACGATATTTCCTCAAGTATGCATCATCACATAGGATAACACACATAAAAATAAGCAGAAAGCCTTCTGTGTCAGAACTGACCTGTTTGTGCCGGAAAACTTCAAATAAATTTCTCTTTATGTATTGTGAGAATCGTGACAGTGGACAAGAAAAACATATGCCTGAAATATTTACTTCAACATAGACCTGAATGAAAGTAGACTCTTCCTGTGTTTCCTGTTTTTTTTTGTTTTTTTTTTGTTGTTGTTGTTTATTGTTTTTGTTCGTTTTTTGTGGCAAGAGCAACAATCTAAAGCAAGATTTGAACTCAGGGAACATAGCACTGAAATGGCAACATTAACCACCAAATAGGATGGTTAAATGATTGATCCCACCTGATCGCATAGCGCCACTTGACCGAATTCTGGAGCCCTCATTGTGTTCAGCGTTCATATCAATAATTATAACTTTGTTCACTGAGTGCACCACACTACACTGCACACACATGGAATACTGGGAATACTGTCAATCCTTTGTAACAGCAATGACTCGCAACTAAGCTGAGGCTCCAGACTCAAAGACCTGAACACTTTAGATTATTTATTTCATTGGATTGCTCAAAATTTCCTTTCAGTCATCGCTCCTATTGCATACTTATTTATTTTATTACTTCCGTACTAGGAATTGAGCCCAGGGACTAATGCTTTTTAGCTAAACAGTCTACTTCTGTGCTAGAATTCTGTGCTAGACTGCTTCCTCTCTGGTCACTTTTATTTTGAAATAAGGTCTCTCATTGACTCATTGTGTAGCCAGGAAAGGCTTTAAGGTTTGATCTTGTTACTTAAGCCTCACAAATAGCTGGAAATTTTGTTCTGCATTTCACTAGGCACAGCTTTTAATTCCTATGTCTCAAATTTTCAAGAGGAGTGATATATTTAAAATCATTGTCTACTCATGTGCAAGGCATGTGCATTTTAATTGGTTTTCATGAATCCTTAAGTATTTAGAAAATATTTATTGTATAATTCCCCTACTTAATATAACTCTTCATAAGAGACTTCTAAATTCCATATTGTATTTCTTGGACTATATAGAACAAGTTGAAAGGATGGACATTGAAAAGTCATTGATTTTAGTTCAAACATGTCAATTATCTACCAGCTACCTTCTTCTTAGCTACTATGCATCCATTCTAACTTGCTAGTCCTATTTAATTACATGACTGTGTGCCTTTTCTCTGTTACTTGTTCTTTTGTGTTATATTGACTATACTTTATAAACAGCCAAAAGACATTACTTAAAATATATTCTAAAAATATTACTTAAAATATACATTCAAATTTAAATTTTCTTCCCATTTAAAAAAATGTTTTATTTTCATTAGGAGAGCAATTCATTTCATAGATACATAGCAATTCTATAGTTTTTCTAATTCTTTTTTTAAAATTTTATTTTATAATTTAATTTAATTTTACATATCAGCCACGGATTCCCTTGTTCTCCCCCCACCCTCCCCACCCCCGCCTTCCTCCCAGCCCATCCCCCATTCCCATCTCCTTCAGGGCAATGACTCCCCTGAGGATTGAGTTCAACTTGGTAGATTCAGTCCAGGCAGGTCTAGTCCCCTCCTTCCAGACTGAGCCAAGTGTCCCTGTATAAGCCCCAGGTTCCAAACAGCCAGCTCATGCATTGAGGACAGGTCCTAGTCCCACTGCCTGGATGCCTCCCAAAAAGATCAAGCTAATCAATTGTCTCACTTATCCAGAGGGCCTGATCCAGTTGGGGGCTCCTCAGCTATTTCTAATTCTTCTTATGCCAACTTCTTAATAAGTTACTTCTGTGGTATTTATCTACTTATTTTAGCAATAAAATTATTTGATATTTTTCCAATGATTACCTTTTTAATGTTCATAAAATTAGCAGTTTGGATAAATATTTTGCTTGAAGTATTAGTAATTTTTCTAATGAACCAATGAATTTAGAAAAAAATATTGCAACCTTAAATGTGTCCTAACAAGTTTAAAGACTTATTCTAAAATGTTCCAAGTGACGTGCCATCTTTGCTAATGTTTTATGCATGTTTTTAAATACATATTTTCACTAAAGTAACTCCATATTATATGATCACATCTCCAATAGTTCTACTAGTAAACTCCATGATTTTCGTGGTTCTAATTTATTCATAAACATTCACTATTGTTTGTTTGTTTGTTTGTTTGTTTGTTTGTTTTTTGCTGGCCCTTGAAGAATGCCATCCTTTGTTTGTGTGATTTAATACAGGTATACAAAACAACAAAAGCAATTTTTTTTTTGAGACACTATTTCTCTGTATAGCTTTGCACCTTTCCTGGAACATCACTCTGTAGCTCAGGCTGGCCTTAAACTCACAGAGATCTGCCTTCCTCTGCCTCCCAGGTGCTAGGATTAAAGGCATTCACCACCACCGCCCGACTCAAAAGCAGCTTTTTGATGTCCTATCTTATACTCCTCTGCTTCACCCTCTCTTAAACTGTAAGACTGCCCCAAACTCAAGTGGCTTTCTGCTCATTTATCAGAAGGACAACTGCTTTGCATTTGAATTCTACTTTCTGAGCTACACTTAAAAAAGTGCTCCTGGCAAATGTTTTTAATGTGATCCTCTCTTCCTTGATCTCATCCTTTGGGCTTGTTTTATTTGTTGTATCATGGAAATTGAAACAATACTGTGATCATGCTTTGATATTGAAGTAAAAAAAAGGTGTAAATTTTGTTCTTGTGGTTGGAAATAGAATAATCTTAAGCCATGTTTTCCTTTCCATTTGATTACTAAGATATTCATAGAAAACAAAACAGACAAGCAAACTAAAAAGAGTTCATAGGATCATGGAGACTAATAAACTCAACTCTACAGATTAGCTGATAGGCACAAAATTCAAAGCCAAGATGCAATTCTGGTCAGTAGTCTGAGAGACAGAGGCCTGCCAGTGTGAAGATACTAGTGAAGTCCTAAAGCAGTCTGATGAAACTTTCATTACTCTCCTATGTATCCCATGCATTCCTATTTTTATGTCTTATTTAGGCAAAGATCTCTAAAGTAGCCACAACTAATGTGTGTTTATGATCGCAGTGGCCATGGGCCATGAAACAGCAAGAGGATAGTGTTTCATAAAACTCCTTCTTATTCTCAACCTCTTAGAATTTTTCTCCTTCTTTGGCAGCATTTCCTGGACTCTGGGTAGACTGATTTAGATTTACTACTTAAGACTGAGTATCAAACATTCACTTATTCATCACAGTTTGACCAGTTTGGAGTTTCTGTACTAATTAACACCCATTGAAAAAGAAGCTTCTCTCTGACAAAAGTTGATAACAGCAATATTTAGAAGTCAGTTTAAATTAACCTTCATTTAATACAAACTTGCTACAAGAATCCAACTGAGTCCAGTGACTGCCATTACATTTAACATTGTTTCATATAGTTAATGGTTAGTTATTTAGTTTTTTTCAAAGAAATATTTAAGTAATTTGTCAGTGTTTTAAGTGCACATTTGTATTTGTTTTAGTTTTTAACGTCTTTGTTGTTGAATTTAGTAGTTTTTTCGTATTGCAGATATTAATCCTCCATCACCTACACAACTTGAAAGTATTTTCTACAAGTCTGTAGGATGCCTTTTCAGTCAGTTTTGTTTGTTGTTCCTAAGATTTTACTTTGAAGGGGTCCAGCTTGTCAAATTTATGTGTTATATTTGTGCATCCTTTTGATATTGCATATAAGAAACCACTGCAAAAAATGATCTTGCTTTACTTCTAGAAGTTTTATAATCTCAAGTGTTGCAGGTAAGACATATTGTGTTTTCAGGTGATTCCCTTTTTTCATTTTGTAAGAAGCTCTACACAAATGCATGGTATCTTTAGGTATTAAAAAAGTGTTAAGACAACCTAGATGCCCTTCAACTGAAGAATGGATAAACAAAATGTGGTACATATACACAATGGAATATTACTCAGCAGAGAAAAACAATGACATCATGAGGTTTGCAGGCAAATGAATGGATCTAGAAAAAATCATGCTGAGTGAGGTAACCCAGACTCAGAAAGACAAACATGGTATGTACTCACTCATAGGAGGATACTAGATGTGGAACAAGGATGACTGGACTGCTACTCACATCACCAGGGAGGCTACCTGGAAAACAGGACCCCAAGAAAGACATGGGGATCGCCCAATGACAGAGAAATGGAAGAGATCTACATGAACAGACTGGACATGAGTGGGGGTAATAAAGGGCGAGAGTCAAGGGAAAGAGAGCTTGGGGGAGTGGGAGATCCCAGTTGGATCAACAACAGAGAGGGAGAACAAGGAATAGGAGACCATGGTAAATGAAGACCACATGAGAATAGGAAGAAGCAAAGTGCTAGAGAGGCCCACAGATATCCACAAAGATACCCCCACAACAGACTGCTGGCAATGGTGGAGAGAGAGCCCGAATTGACCTACTCTGGTGATGGGATGGCCAAACACCCTAATTGTCATGCTAGAAACCCCATCCAATGACTGAGGGATCTGGATGCAGAGATCCATGGCTAGGCCCCGGGTGGATCTCTGGGAGTCCAATTAGCGAGAAAGAGGAGGGTTTATATGAGCGAGAATTGTTGAGACCAAGGTTGGATAAAGCACAGGGACAAATAGCCAAATAAATGGAAACACATGAACTATGAACCAATGGCTGAGGGGTCCCCACTGGGTCAGGCCCTCTGAATGGGGGAGACAGTTGATTGACTTGATCTGTTTGGGAGGCATCCAGGCAGTGGGACCGGGTCCTGTGCTCATTGCATGAGTTGGCTGTTTGAAACCTGGGGCCTATGCAGGATTGCTTGGCTCGGCCTGGGAGGAGGGGACTGGACCTGCCTGGACTGAGTCTACCAGGTTGATCTCAGTCCTGGGGGAAGCTTTGCCCTGGAGGAGGTGGGAATGGGGAGTGGGCTGGAGGGAAGGTGAGGGGGGCAGAAGGGGGGAAGAACAAGGGGATCCGTGGCTGATATGTAGAACTGATTTGTATTGCAAAATAAAAAAAAAAGTGTTAAATTTGCCAAAGCTATACACTTAAGTATTGTAGTTACTCTGACTAGTTCCAAATCCTAATTCTTATCACAAATTCTAGCATCAAAGATTCTAATAGTATTTGAACATTATAACAAGCTTTTAATTATTTTTAGTTAAATCCTCTGGGATTATTAATCCAATGAAATTGTGCATATCTTAGAATTGTGCAACCCTAAATCATTTCCCCTTGTTTAATATGTCCTTTTAACTTTAAACTGAACTGGCATGACAATATATAAAAATCCAGGCTGTCAGTTGAAATAGCTGAATTCCAGCAACTCAGTGGGGTTAGGCAGCCAGTAACTACTGCATTTTTGAAGTAGATACAGAGCATTCCAATATCGCAAAGAATTGTTATATGGCTCTGATTTATGCAAATAACTTCATATGAAATTTTTGAATTTATATGTTTTCAGACAGAGTCCCAGGTTGACCTGGGATTCTGTAGGAGGTACAAAGTAGCCTAGAATGTGAAATGATCTGTGTCTGACTCATCAGTTATATGCATGTGCAACCACACCTGGCTTGCAGGGGTTTTTAAAACAACACTTCAGTTACTTACACAGTGGAATTAAGGCATTGTTGAAGAAGCCAGATGGTTCTTGGGACAGGGTGATGTCATTCTGCTTAGAACCACCACTTAAGGCCACTGCTTAGAATTCTTTATTATTTTGCCTAAACTTGGGAAAGTAGAAGGCAACAGTATTTAAGAGATGTTAAAATATAGAACTCTGCATGCGTTTTAATATAAAAACATGAAATAGGAAAGAAAATAATTGGCCTCGGTTTATAGTATTTTGCTGCTATCTGCAGGTAGAAATGTATATTAACTATTATAATTCTATTCTTTGAGACAAGATTCAGTATTACTATTGGGAAATGTGCTTGAGTCAAAATTAGTATATTAAAATACACAGTAAATAAAAAAATCTAATAACAATTTTCTATATTCTAGAAGAGATATTGTCATTTAAGTTGAAAGATAAAATGTGTCAGAACAAGTGTTTTTAGAATGCTTAAAGATAAGCTGAATAAGAACAATAGACTTGTTAACATGAACAGGAGAATGCCTATTAGGCATTAACCTTCCACAAAGTTCTATAGACAACTAAGAAATGTTAACAGCAGGGGAAATAGTCCACCCCTAAGAGATCACACTAATAGAATGTTCATTCCTAAAAATGTACCTACAAATAACATTATATAGACTGCACAAGTTGCATTTATGTACTTAGGAATACATATGTATTATGTATGAAACAACAATTAATTAAAAAACTGAGACTATGAATGTGAAAGAGAGCAAGGAGATATATATTAGAAACATTTGTAGGGGAAAAAAGGAAGAGAGCATTGATGTAATTATATTATAATCTCAATAAATAAAGGAAATAATTAAAAGGAAAGAAATAAAATATTCTCATTTGTTCATTTTAGTGATATCCTGCTTATTATTCTTGATATGTATGTATTTTATTTGGAATGCCCCTAAATGTTAAGAAATTAGTAAGGATTAGCAGGAGAGTTAACGAGAGGGAAGATAAAATACAGTGGTATAAAGGGTTTTAAAGCAGAATAATGAAACAGGAAGGGCTAAGGTAGGTTAGGGATGAGATTGAATGGTAAAGAATATGGAGAAGAATAAATATCACTTAAGACCTTTCAATTCACGAGGAAACCTATTACTGTAGAATCTTCTTAAAATATGTACAGAAATGTACATCGAAAGAGTTTAAATGGAGTTAAGCCTATAATAAGATAGTAGTGTCCATATCAAACACCACAGGCAAACAAATGAAAGTCCAACGCCAGAAAGGATGACCTCTTTTAGAGTTGTTGGCCAGTAAGGTCCCATAAACCTACAAACACTACATGTTATTGCCAGTGCTTTATCATCTTAAAGAACTTCACAGTAAGACTTTATTTCTGAAGATACCACATACTTGAGTCATAAAACATGGAGAAATAAATTTTATATTCACCTAAACATTGTGTCCCTACTGGGTAGTTAACATAGGGCTGGAAGGTTCTATGTCTATGTACACTGTTGGAGGAGAAAAGAAATTAATAAGTATTTCCATTTTGGAACCCTGAGAGCTTCAATAATGACCACCTTGACAAGTCATGCCCACTGACACAATCCTAGAATAAATGACATGGCAATAACCAACCACTTTCTGCTTGTATTTTTACTTGATCCAAAAGATGTAACCCATACCAGACACTGTGATCAGGGGACAAGAAGGTCATAGGCTCTGTAGGTCATAGGCTCTAAGGAGGACCTACTATTCTTATTATGTTAAATGGACAATATTAAACCATGTCCTAATTACTTATCATTATTCCCAAATTGATACATCTTCCAATCCTCATCAGAGATCATGTCTTATGCAGAAGATGGTGAGACACAGAGTCCTGGAACTGGTCGAAATATAGAGAGTAAGAGATAGTGGGATACTCAGGCTTAACTGGGGCATCGGTATCCCATCCTGTGGTGGTTTGGAAGAAAATGGCCCCCAAATGGAGTATGGGCACTATTAGGAAGTGTGGCTTTGTTGGTGTAGGCATGGCATTTAGGAGGAAGTGTGTCCCTGTGGAGGTGGTCTTGAGGTCTCATATATGCTCAAGCCACGCCAAGTGTGTTGATTCACTTTCTGTTGCTTGTGGATCAAAAATGTAGGACTCTCAGCTCTTTCTCCAGCACTATGCCTCGCTGTATGCCACTGTGTTTCCCAGCATAATGATAACAGACTAAACCTCAGAAACTGTAAGAAACTCAAATAAATCTGTTTCTTTATAATAGTTGCTGTGGTCATGGTGTCTCTTCACAGCAATAGAAGCCCTAATGAAGACACATCCCTTCCTACCAAATCTCAAGGATCATTGTGGAAAAGGAGTCAGAAAGAGCAAACAAGCCAGAGGTAGCTGATGACTTCAAAGAAACTGTTTCTGATACTGCGGGGCAGTTGGAGCATGAACTCATAGTGCTTTATGGCAGCATGGACAAGATCTGCACCAGATCAAGTCAAAAGAATTACAGCATGGAAAAGAGAGTTAAGAACAAAATCCCACCCATACTGATAAGCTATGGGTAACTGATAATTGCTGGAAAGAGAGTCAGTTTATTAAAAGGTGTGACCCCTGCCTGGTGGGTGGACAAAGCTTCAGTGGAAGGTCACCCATCTACAAATATATGGGCAGCATAAATTGAGCTTGATTGGTTTAACTTTAAAAAGGAGAACACAGTTTGTATATTTTATTTCCACTAAAGCCTGTTTGTTAAAGGTCTATTATGCTATGAAAGGAGGTAGGCAGAAGTGGAAGAAAGATAGTAATTGAAGATGTATCCTTCGGGTTCTCTTACGACTCTCACTCTCCTCTTCCCTCCTTTCTGCCCTCATGACCAGTGCATTAACAGCTCCATTGCCAGACAGTTCTATTACAAGTCACCACAGGACCCAGAAAATGGAGCAAAACCTCTGAAAGTGATCATAATAGAATATCATCTTAGAAGATCATGTGGCTGGTATTTTGTAACAGTGGTTGAAAACTGACAAGTTTTGGTATTTTCAACTTATTTTTTATATTTTATCTGACAAAATTATATCTGAACAGCAATAAATTACCTAAAGGATATTTGTAAAAAAAAATATATAAACTCTATACCTTTAAGAGATTTAATGACCTTAAGTGATGTAATCATGTTTTCAGAAAACCCGTGCTTTATTATATTGCATATTGGGATGGAGGAATGTAGTAAATGGCATTAGGGCCAAACACTTGGGGAGATTATTGAATATTCTTAGTATGTTAGTTACTTCCTGTGGCTGTGAAAAAACATTATACCCAACAGTGGCTTATAGAAGAAAGAGTTTCTTTGAGCTTGTGATTCCAGAGGTGAGAGCTAATTATGGCAGAGAGGCATGCCAGCAAGCAGCAGGCATGGCATGGGGTTCAGGACACCAATAGATCACATATCAATCACAGTATCAAGTAGAGAAAGTGAACTGGAAGTGGCAGGAGACTTTATACATTGTCAAAATTCAGTACCAGTGACACACTTCCTCCAGCAAGGCTTCATATCTCCACATCATCTCCAAACCCCATCACCAACTGTGGACCAAGTGTTAACATATCTGTACCTACAAGTGGCTTTTATCATCCAAACCACCTCACATCAATATTGAGGGCTTGATGTTCGGTTGGTGACTAAGAGAATATTATGATCTTCAAGTATCAGCACTGAGCACATATATGAGAGTATCATAAAATGACACATGGATAACTATTTCTGAGCAATATTGTACTGAAAACATTGAGTTTGTAATATGAGTTGCAGGTAAAAAAAAAAAAAAAAAGGAAGTTAGCAAGTAAAAGCACCAAATTTGGTTGTGATGTCTTCAAAGAAATGTCAAGGTTTGGTATTATTTGTTAATTACCGAGGATTATTTTAGTAAGTCAGTGCAGTGAACAGATGAGATAATGTGAGGGCATATTATAGACACAGCAATGAAGTGAGCATGAGATTTCTTAGGGTTCACATTATCAACTTGACACGCTCTAGGGTCACCTACGATCAAGCCTCTCATCATAACTGTGAAGAATGGCCTTGAGATAACTGAGGTTGGAAGAGTCTCCCTAACTGTGGTTGCTGCAGCTGACTGGGATAGAGTCCTGTACTCCACAAAACTGAGAAAGCTAACTGAGCACCTAGACCCACTGCTCTCTTATTCCTGACCACAGATAGAGTGTGGCCAATAGCCTCAATTTCTTGTCACCATCCCTCCCAGCTGTCTTAGTCTTTCCTTCAAACTCTATGCTCAAATAAGTCCTTGCTTCTTCAATTTCTTTTGTTAGGATATTTTTTTCATACCAGTAGGAAATTACCTAACATGTGATCTATAGAGAAATGCCTTCCAGAAGACCAGATTCATGGTGAATCACCAGGCTAGATGAGCAGTAGTGGCTTGAATGTTAGGTGATAACCAAAGTCTTTCAGGTTTGACTTGAGGCCTGCTCCATAAGACAGTATCCATGCCTGGTGATGCAAACCTGGTCAAAATCCCATGCCTGGGAAGGTGATAGGCTCTAGTGGTAAACCTTCCCTATTTATTTTGCTCATAGTCATGTTATAAAGTTACCATCCAGTTACTTTATATGTACACATGGATCTGGGCTGCTCTTAACCTTGAAAAGAGAACATTTGTAGAGTGATGAGAGTTAAGTGATTGCAAGTGCTTTGCTAAAAATAAGACAACTATATTACCCCCTACCTAAGACTCTTTGGCCATTATCCAAGAGAAGGTAGAATGGGAGCATAAGAAGAGAGGGCAGAGTGCTATCAAAGCTATCTTTGGGGCATGATATGACTGTTGCACTCACTGCAACTCATACTACCTGTAGAAGATCTGTACAAGATTAAACTAGCCAAAATTCTAGTGTGGGTGGCTACTTAAACTTCATTTATAGCTGACAGGTGATGAAAGAGCATTATCAGTAATTTATCATTGAGATTTTGGTCACTAGTAGGTTGTACATGTTCCAGTGGATGGTTCCTTATCTATGAAAATATCAGAAGCATTAATTGGATGCAGTGAGATTTAATATGAAAAGACTGAGTAATCAACAAATGTGTTCAGTAGACTGCTTGATCAAAGAGAGAACATTTTTCTTGCACTGTCAAATATGAGAAGAGAACATATTATCTGTAATAGCAAGGGGAAAATATCAGGCCAAATGTCCATCAACAGAAGAATGGATAATGAAAATATGGTAGCTATGTATAATGGGATTTTATTCTGCCATTTAAATGAACTCACAAAATTTGGAAGAAAATAAATGAATGCAGAAGTTATTATACTAAGTGAGATATCCAGAGATAGAAATACAAATGCCACATGTTCTCTCTCATATGCATATCCTAGCTTCTGATTTTTTATTTATGGGCATTTATATTCCGTGAAAGGGGAAATGAGGTTTTAAGCAATAGAATTGAGTATTATAATAAATATGACATGAAAGTTGAAAGAAGATTGATGGGGTAGAAGTGCGTGGAGGAAAGAGAACTTGGTAAATGCTGTGGGATGGTCTGTATGTCAAATGTGTTGCTGATTGGTCAATGAATAAAACACTGATTGGTCAGTGGCCAGGCAGGAAGTATAGGCGGGACTAGCAGAGAGGAGAATTGAGAGAACAGGAAGCTGGGTGGGAGAGACACTGCCAGCCGCCACCATGACAAGCTGCATGTGAAGATGCCGGTAAGCCACGAGCCATGTGGCAAGGTATAGATTAATGGAAATGGATTAATTTAAGCTGTAAGAACAGTTAGTAAGAAGCCTGCCACGGCCATACAGTTTGTAACCAATATAAGTCTCTGTGTTTACTTGGTTGGGTCTGATGGCTGTGGGACTGGCAGGTGAGAGAGATTTGTCCTGACTGTGGGCCAGGCAGGAAAACTCTACCTATAGGTAAAGGAATTGGGAAGACATATTAATGAATGCAAAAAAAGTGTTCAAAAGCATCCAAAGGAAAGTAATTAATTTGCATGCTAATAAAAATACCAAAATAAAAGTGAGTAAATGGTTCTATTTATAAACATAAAATTCTTGCTTTGCTTATTATCATCATGAAAAGTGACTTTTGTCTCCCATGCAAGCATTTCATATATAGGAAGATACTTGATATTTTTCTGGCTTTTTCAAAGTACCTAACATTGAAAACAACATCGTTTGTAGTGCTGTTGGGATAATGACAGGGTAGGAAAGAACCTATTTGTGTCAGCTTGACAGAGACAATCCCTAAGTTAGGAGTTTGGAAAGTTGATAAGTAGAGACAGAAAATACTAGAGCTATATCATATGAACTTAACAATTAATGTTACATAAATATACAAAATTTATAATTGCCTAATACTGTCTTGCATTTACTTATTATATTCTTTCTTAAATTATTTACTTCCATCATATCTATGTGGTTGAAACAATTCATGACACTACTGAACATTCCTAATTTTGCAAGCACAGTTGGTTATGATATAATGTAGGTTGAAATTGATCACAGTAAAGGGCTTAGTTCCTAACCTGTTGCTATCCCAGTATACTTGAGGCTGGACAAGTTATAAACAAAAAAAAAATGTGTATTTAACTCACAGGTTTAGTGATACAAGAGCATGGCACCAGCAAGGACTCAGCTTCTGCTTAGCATTCATAGTGTAAGGACATGAGGACCACGTGAAAGACAAGAGACTGATGTGAGCTATGTATTTGTTCTCAAATAGGGCAGTCTCACAAGAATTAATTTATTCCTACTAAAGTAAAATCCAGTCACTGAAAATATGTTAATCTTTAAAAGTTCCAATGACTGTTAAAAACTTCTTAAAGCCGGTAAAGAACAATGTATGTTAGAACAAGCCTGAACATGCAGTTTGGTAGAGACACACCATAGATAAATCACAGCCGTGACCATACACAATTTACATAAATGTGGAACAGCAAACTAGTACAAATCAGGACTCAACTTACTGTTTTGTTAAATCGCCATAGCTGTGAATGAGAAAAAGTTGATAATATTCATTAAATTTAAAAATGTGTTATGTCTGTAGAGTATGCATTATAAGCAATGTGAAAACTATGAAAGTTAGTATTATTGTGTTAACATTGTTAAAATTTAATAGCCATTAGTTGAGTGGTTGACAAGTACATGAATGTTCCCTATAAATCTACACATCAAACTTTTGTTTCACTCATTAAAGTTCATGAAGGGGCCAAGCAGCATTCACATCAGAACCACAGTTTCAAATGTTAAAACTTTACAGAACAGAAAGCAGCTCATGACCCCCAATTTACTTTATTTTTTGTTTAATAAAGTTGTCGGTACTGATATGTTACAGTGCAAAGTAGCTATGATTTTGTTGATTCAGTTTATTGGAAGCAGTACAAACTCTTACATACTCATTAGAAATGTATGCACACACAGGAAAGAAGTGACAAAGGGAACGGATAAAGAGGGATGAAAGTGAAGGAAGGATGCAGAGAAGACACCATCAGAGAGAATACATCGACAAATTAAAAAATCAAACTCCTGGTAAAATCAAGTGCTTTGCTGAGAGATGTAGAAAACATTCTTCTATCCTGACAAGTTGGAAGAAGTGAAATAATTAGCATGCTTGCAAATACTTTTTAATGACACTGCCTTATACTGGGGGAATTTGCAGCTCAGATTTTTATAGTTGTTATTTTTTCTTTTTTTAAACTTTATTTTATTTTAATCATGTATGTGTGTGTGTGTGTGTGTGTGTGTGTGTGTGTGTGTGTGTGTGTCTGTGTGTGCATTTGTGCATATGAGGGCAGATGCCCACAGAAGCCAGAAGTGCTGGATCCCTCTAGATTTAGAGTTCCTGATGGTTGTCAGCATCCTTATGAGGCTACTGGGATCAGAATTTAGGTCCTCTGTTGAACAGTACAAGCTCTTAACCCCTGAGACTTCTCTCAATCCTATTTTTACACCTTCACCTAAAATAAATTTCTTGATGAAAGGGAAAAGAAAGTGAAGGCCAAAACCAACTTTTGATCTGATGGAGTGGTTTTGAGTTGTTCACAGCTAAAAGTTTGACAGAAACTACACATTAGTAGTAGATGGGAGGAAGATTAAGAGCCACATTTAGGGGCTTTCGTGAACTTAAGATTTGTCGATGGGTCAATAACTGAACTTGACTGTTCAGTCCACAAATAGCAGAAGCCAAGGGTTAGATTGTCCTGAAGTTTACTATTGAAATTGAAAAGCTGTGGAGACTCATATATCATCAAATGTACCAAGTAACACTTAAAAGAGAGACTGTCAGGACTAAGGTGAAAATAAATTGAGGACAAGAGAAGAAGAAGATGAGGGAGGATTTATGCAGAACACAGTGTATAACAACTAGACCTCCTTCAACATTCTGACGCTATCTTGCCTCCTCGACCTTCTATCCTGTTTCCCTCCTCCATTGTCCCCAAGTTTTCATAGTTTCTCAGATCAGAAAAAAAAAAAAAAAGTATCTCAAATATACTATTTGAATTGGCAAATAAAAATCATTAGGATCATATTCCAGCTAAGATCATAATGATAGTACATGAGTCTGACATTGAAATATTTTGTAAACTTGGAGTTAATAATCAGTGAGATAAGGAGACAATTAAATTCCATTCTTAACTATGAGAGTCTTAGCTAATTACCTATGCTTACCTTTCAACAGAGACACAGTGGGTGTATTTATGGATGTTAAATATATTTTTTGTTTTACTTCCTGCCCAAACTGATCATTCTGTTTTTTAAGTATTTTACCACTGTGACCCTTTCACAAATTTGCAATGGCCATGGAGAACTAAGATAAGTCAGGTTGTCCCGGAAAATGTTACTTGGAATAATATATCAAATGTGGGAACATTTAAAAAAAAAAGCTTGGATTTTAATTCATGCACAGCTGAGTTAGAAACTATACATATCTTCATGGATTAGAATTTTAAAAAGTCGGTAAAGCATTTGACACAGTGTCCACCTGCAGCATTGGCTATTGTTTGGAACTCTGTAAGCCAACAGTGACCAGCAGCTTTGGGACTGTGATGAGCTCCTGAAACCCAGAAGATGGTGCTGTTGCCATTTCTACCGCAGTTTGCAGCTGCAGGGAAACAATTTATTTCTAGCTCGGCCATTGATGGTTGTGAATTATTGAGCTTACCTTCGCAATAGGAACCGTTAATGCGGCTTTGCTCTTGAGGATTTCACATTTACAAATAATTTGCATAATATTTCCACACACCGGGTATTAGAAAATGTACTACTTCACAAGCAATCTCATGTTAATGGATCCTGATCAGTTGCCACATCCCAGTTATCTTTTGCAAGGAGTACTCTCAAATGTGAAAATGCATATTAGATAAAAGACCTATTTAATTTTCTGGTTACTTATACGGCTATTAAAATGCAACATGCAGACCATTAAAGTGGTGATGATCCTTATTTAATGGAATGTGAATTTATTCTTCCAAATGCTGAGCAGTTTTATAGTGACATGTTAATTATGCACTAGCCAGGCACAAAAGATTCAGCCAGTTAACACAGATAAATGGGAGAATGTGATATCTATAAAGTATCAAGCCTATTCCACTTCATCTAAACTTTAATAATGAATCCTTTATGCAGTCTTACAACTGTCTATGGTACTTCTTAGAAGAGGAACACTTGGAAAAGTTCCTCCATGTGCCTTTGCCAAGCACACCCATTCGGTGCTCACAGTCTTTGCTAATAATATCATATCGTCCCTCAAAGCTGAACAAAATAAAGAGCACAAAGATATTTTTTTCAAGTATCTTTACCAAAAAGTCAAAGAAGTCAATAGGTGAAAATAAATCTAAAACTGCATATGTGTCTCTAGCATAGATCCTAATTCTGTTGCTTTAATATTGAACTAATATTATGACATTGAGGACTAGACGTTTTTTTAAGTCCTAGTATTTGTTTTTATTGAAACCAAGAGTATAGGTGCCTGTGTAAACTAAGGTTTTTAACTTATGTGAGAATTTGTGTAAATGATGCTTACAAAGTATGGTTAAAGTACAGCAAGGGCACATTATTTTGTATAAGACACCAAGCAAAAATGAAATCTGAGAAAAGAGAGAACCACAGAATTACTATTTGGTGTGGGGGGGTGGGGGTGGGCGAGGGGGAGGATGGGATGCAGATGCCGAAATGAGGGGATGGAAAACTGTTAATTGTATTGTCCCTTATTGGCTAGATGACATGTTTGAACCTCATTACACATGTTGCTTTGGAAAAGGTGAAATTTATCCCCTGGAATTCCAGAATCAAGACTTCAAAAACAGAACAATTCATTGTCTATCAAAATCATTTTGGGGTAGCTTTGTGTTGCTGTTGTACCTTTTAAAATATCTTTCCTGGGGCTGGCTAAATACAGAATTGCTTAATTAGATCCTGTCAGTCAAAGCTTGGGACTAGATTTTTTACAAACTTTTTTTAGAAACTTTGGAGAATAACAAAAGTTCAGACCCTAGCCAAAACTTAAAACTGGAAAATTGTCAATAGAGGGAGACACAGAGAAATGATGATAGATACTGCAGTCTCAATCAATAAACAGAGGATAACATAATGAAGTTAGCAAACAAGTTTACTAAATAAACCAGGAAAGGACACAGCAGATTTATAGATATGATGTCTTTTAAACTTCCATAGCCCAGGCTATTAGTGGGAGATACCCTCTCCCCAAATGACATTTTCCCCCCCTTAAGCTACAAGAACTTAATTCAATAATTAGTTACCTCATTTCATTTTCCTACATCCCTTTCCCAAAAGTACTTCTAACACTTTATTTGCCTGCAGCCAAAATCTAAGGAGCATCATTGCAGCTGGTTCTTCTGATGACTGCAATTTAGGGAAATAGTCAGTGCTTCTGGAAATATAATTGTGTTTCCTGTGTCCTTTGATAGTGTCTTTGGTGAACTAATTTGTAGTTGCAATGCCTTTTCTAGAAGTTAAAAATGAAAAGTTCCTAGACATACATATATGTATATATATATGTATATATATACACATATACATATATATGAATGTGAGACTCTCAAAATAAATTGTTCATTTGAGCATTATAATATCATTTAAGATGTTTAAAATTACTTATAAGTACAAATCACCTGAAACTTTTTGATGATGTCAATTCTTTTCAGATACACGATAAACCTCCCTATAATTTGTACGAGAATTTTCATATTATAAGTTACTCACAGTTTCTTAAACAAATACTAATCTGCTTCCTAGATGATACTTGGTAAAATGCTTACAAATGACCCAGGAAGTAGCTGTGCTGTTTCTTTCAGTACCTCCTGAACAATTGGTGATATAAAGGCAATCTCAGTTTTCTTTTTGCAGTGTTGGCACAGAAAGGGAACAAGAATGCACAACAGAGATTTTAAATACTAGATTAGCCAAGACAAGTGACACATGTACTAAATATAAGTTTTGGAATCCATCCACTGAATCTATACTTACGAAGTTGTATAAGGACAACTAGCCTATAGAAAAGACCAGCACAGGATTTGGTTCCGTTTTGCAGAGTTCTTTATAATCTCCTATGAATGTGTTTACAAAGCACATGACTTAATGGTATACAGTATATATTTGTAACCAATTGATCCGGTGCATGAATTGTCTCCTCTTTTCGGGCTTCTATAATAAAGTAGCAGAGACTAGCCAGCTTGTGCATCACAGAATTTTAATTCTCACAGCACTGTAGACTGAGGAATTAAAATTAGGATATAGCCTGGTCTGATGAGGTAGCTCTTCTTGTTTTGATTATAATATTTTATATCCTGTCATGCTGGCAAATACGTTAACTCTCTTGCCTTTCTAACAGAGATTAAATCCCATTTATAATGCTACACACTCATAATCTAATTATCTCCAAATAAAAGATGCTGGATAGTAGATATCAAAATATGAATGCTGGGAAGGGCAAGAACATTTAATGTAATAGCATCTGCCTCTAGTTTGCAAACTATTTCATTTTTTCATTTTCTATTTTCACTATTGCTTTTATGATAAAACCACAAGTGTTAATATTTTTTCTTTCAATGTAAGTACCAAAATGAAGGACAGCATTAACATGAATAGTCTGATAAAATGTAATGACAATGATTAACAAGCAATGCCTCTTTCTACTCCCCAAAGCCTCTCTATGTTTTTAAGTGAGGAGATGGCCCACATGAAGTCCTACAATGTGTCTTTTGATCAGTATGCTCCTGCTTTTGATATATTTTACTTGTTTATGCTTCTGGGTAGTGCTGTGATTGAAGAGTTCTTTTCAAGATTACAAAAATATGAAGAGCCCTTGCTCTAAGGTAACATCGCAAATAGACCATCACAAGTCCATTCAAGTGCTTCTTATTCAGCATTGTAAAAAATATTTCTGAACATTGGCCTTTCTTTTTGACTGCATGCCTTATCTTTTCTTTTCAATTATTCATAGTCTCCTAAGGACCACTTTCAGTATAAAATAGTATCTATGGGAGGTAAAAACAGCAAGAAATGTATTTCTGAATGGATTATGGGAACTATCTATTTAGAAATTTAAATATATGTAATCGACACAGAAGATAAAGGTACCTGTTCAATGTCTCTGTTAGCCTACAGTGTTCTGCATACAGCCTATTTTAACCTTCTGATATTCCTCCTGGGGCACTTATGTTTCTTTTTTCTTTTATTTTTTTATGTTCAATTTGCTTTAACATTATGAAATTTGATGTGAGTAAAATGATTTATTTTGTAGTGTTTTACTTTGTATCATATGAAGCATTATTTTGAAAAGATTTAGGACATGTATTGTCTCTGTGACTGTTTGTTCTTTAAAAAAGTGTACTGCTGCCCTGCTCTTTCTCTTATACCTAATGATATTTAGGGCATTTCCAACTCTTGACCCAAATTATTTAATGACATTTTTACTTATTTGCATTTTCATTGTCTGCTCTTTCAAAGTTCTAAGTTTTAATAGTCATCTGTAAATTATCTTAAAGACAAAAATGACAGAAGGTAGTTAAACAAATAAAAATAAAAATAAGCTTGTAGAGCCATTGCTTAGAATTTTGTTATGCCATATATATTTCTAAATATATATATATATATGCACAGGCATATATATGCACATATATATGTGTATACACACACATACACACACACACACACACACATATATATATATATGAAAGAAATTTGCCTTAAAATCAGTGTAAGTATGACCTACAGGCAATTTTTTTTTAAATTTGACATGTATGTATATATTTTTAATTTATGATAGTATCAATCAAATTTCTCTCTGTAAAGAGAAAATTTTTTTCCTTTTTTTTTATTTAAGAGATTTTTCTATTCATTTTACATACCAATCACAGATTCTCTTATCCTCCATCCTCCCAACCCCCAGCTTTACCCCCAAATCCACCCCCTATTCCCACCTCCTCCAAGGCAAGGAAGGTCTCCCATGGGGAGTCAGCAGAGCCTGGTACATTCAGTAGAGGCAGGTCTGCACCAAGACTGCAAAAAGTGTCTCACCATAGGTACTAGGTTCCAAAAAGCCGGCTTATGCGCTAGGGATAGGTCCTGATCCCACTGCCTGGGGACCCCTAAACAATTCAAGCTAAACAATTGTCTTGCTTATCCAGAGGTCCTAGTCCAGTACCATGGTGGCTCCTCAGCTATTGGTCCACAGTTCATGTTGGGAGAACAAGGAAATAGATACCATGATAAATTAAAGCACCATGGGAATATGGAGAAACACAGTGCTAAGAAGGTTCCCAGGAATCCACAAAGATGACTCCACCATAGACTACTGGAAATGGTTGAGAGGGTGCCTGAGCTGACCTACTCTGGTGGTTGGATGGCTGAATACCCTAACTGTCATCATAGAACCTTCATTCTGTGACTGATGGAAGCAGATGCAGAGATCCACGGCTGCGTCCCAGGCAGAGCTACAGGAGTCCAATCGATGAGAGTGAGGAAGGATTCTATGAGCAAGAGATATCAAGACCATGATTGGAAAAAGTACAGAGACAACTAGCCAAACTAGAGAAATGTATTTTTTAACTAAAAAAAATTGAAAGAAGCAATAGAGAACAGCATATTATAAGGTTGGTTGGATAAAACGCAATGCTTCCAAGTATTTTAAATATATTTATAAGCAAAATCCAACATCTCTTCATGATGAAAAGTCCTGTATAGTCTATGTATACAAGTGACTGAGAAAAACTTAAAAAATGTTCAACATCCTCAACCAACAGGGAAATGAAAACTGAAAATACTTGGAGATTTCATCTTTCCTCAGTCAGAATGACCTAAATTAAAAACAACAAAGGATACAGGGAAAGGAAAACACATATGTAGGCCTGCAAACAGGTATAGCCACAACGGAAATCATTATAGAGCTTTCTCAAAAAGTTGAAACATGATTTACCATAACATCCAGCCATATCACACTTTCACTCTCGAGCTCTTTAATTCATAACAGCCATAAATTAGAAAAGTTTAGGATAATATGAAGTTATTCTTAGCCAATAAGTCCACATTAAAGAATATGCAATATTATATGAAGAATTCATATGAAGCAACATTTTGATTCATACTCAAAGAGATATTTTAAATTTTCAGTTGGGTTATATGCATTTGTTACCAAGAAATTCTCATTCATTTAGATGCTTGTCATGTATGAACTATATAGTCTGAGATTTCTAGATAGCAAAACATTCATTTCTATTGCAAATTTTGCAAATATGGCAATCTTCTTGATTAATTTATCTGCTTGGAGCAGCATATCACCAGATTTGTTATAGTTGTGCTCAAGTTAGATGTGTGTGGTTGTATAATAGATTGTAGGAATAGTTTGATCCTATGGATTCCATAATTTGTCTTGCCCTGTGTGTGTTGGGCCAAAATGCCAAACCTTTGAAATTTCACCATCACTTTGTAGCCAAGAATCTTACGCTCCTCAGTGACTTTGTCAGGGTATTTAAGAAATAGATTTAGTATGTTCATACAATTTGTAATTTAAATAAGGAAAGATATAACAAAAGCCCATTCACATAAATCAAAATACACACTTACACAAAACAAACAAACAAAAACCTACAAGGAAAAAGACAGGCTTTTGGTTTGGGTTTTTGGTGTTTATTTGTTTTTTGTTTGTTTAAGTTTATTCAACACAACACAATCCCCGACTTAATTGAGGTTGCTGACCATGTCCATGACCAAAACAGCCTCTAAATTAGAATTCAGTTGTGGAACCATTCCCAGTCTAGGCTTTCTAGTCAGCACCAGAGATCAGAACACTTCTGCAGGGTGTCTCTCTCTACCTCTCGTCTTTTGAATCTTGCAGATCACTCACCCTCTGGACCTTTGCACTGAGGTCTGTCAGTCTTAAGACCTCTGTAGCACAAGGAAGGCAGTCAAAAGCTCCAGAGGAAGGCAGAATTAATGTCAGAGGTGCTGGAGGCTCTCATTCATAAGGCACCAACAGAAATGTCTCCAGGCAAACTGTTCCTTCACATAGCCTCAAGATTTGAGGAACTGTATAGCCTTTGCTACATGGAAATAGTCTTGACGGACATCTCTGAGTGTTTGAGCATATAGACATGTTTCTTGGCAACTATCCCTCATTCCTTACAACGGAGTTCATAGATAACATTCAGGTTCTTCTTAGGCATCACCAGCACTGTGACAGCAGGGCCAAGGTGGAGGCTGCAAAAGAAAGATGAGGTCTTTTGTTTGTTTGTTTGTTTGTTTGTTTTCCTTCTACTCTTCCTTTTGAATATGTTAAAATCACTTTGTCTCCAACCACAAGGATAGCTTTCCCTTCTACTATCTTTCCAACAAGTATCAATGTGTCCATTTTCTAAACTATTAAAAAAGAAATGACTCTCTTCTTTCTCTCTGTTGTGGTTCAGGCACTATGGGATTTTAATTTATTCCTCAGAACCTTGCTGTTTCTCAGAATAAAGACAGTTAAAACATCTACCAATTAGAGGCCATTACCACCCACAGAATTGTTAGCTAGCTTTTGGTCCAAGCTAAGACATTTACAGTACAATAAATGTATTCTGGGAAATACTTGAAAGGTCTAGATTTCAGGCCAAAGAGCTCTCTGCATATTGGCTATATGTCAAGGCTTTCTTTGTTGGGATTGACAAACTGTCACTAGTGCTTCTGTGGCTTAGAACTTTAAGACTGCCCATTCATCACCAGCAGCAGTAGCTTCATGTGGAACAGGGAAAAGGGTGCTTATTATTTTAAAATAATAATTTTTTCTAGAACAATTCTAAGTTCCATGGTACAATCAAAGTATAAATTTTCCTCTTGGTTTTCAGTCTTAAGCAACTTGAATATTGACATTGTCAATCTTGATCATTTACAAAATGGGTATTAAAGGAAGTAATTGGCTCAGAATACTGAGTTAGAAATTAATTTCAACCAAATTAATACATTTTGATTTTCTCCAACATATCTAGTTTCAAGAAAATAATAATTTCTAATGTTCTCTATTTGATCTCAAAGTGTTAACATAACATATAAAAAGAAGAAAGAACATAAAGAAGGAGAAAGAGGGAAGAGGAGGAGGAGAAGGAAATGAATAGGAGGGAAAAGGGAAATAAAAAAATCTCAAAACTAGATAGCATGAAAACTAGCAGGTCAAACACAACCACAAATAATTTCAGCACTGTGGGAATATATGTATCTCAGGCTTTTCCTTTCGCTCTTTTTCTTGTTTTTTGTTTGTTTGTTTGTTGGTTTGTTGGTTTGTTTGTTTGTTTGTTCCTGTCCCAATTTGCTTGTTTTGTTTCATCTTATTTTATTTTATTGTTCTTAGTATGACTGTTTCTAATTAGAGACAGAAAGGCTGTAGAGTCTGATGGGAGGGAAAATGAAGAGGATCTGGGAGGAGTTGGGGGAGTAGAAATCATAATCATAACTATATGAAATAATCTATTTTAAGGAAATAAAGTTAAGGTAATAAAGAAATAAAGAAAAGTGGAAGAAGGTCTTACTAATATCTCTCTTCTTGACCTAACATTTCCATGATGCCTAGTTTATTTAAAAATGAGCAAGAGAGAGCTAGAGAAAAAAAAATGCAGCCCACGTTCTATGAAACATCCTAAAATCAATAGGAAAATAAGGTAAAAAGAAAACAAATGTCTAGCCAGATCAATGAAAAATAAATAAATAAGTAAATAAATAAATAAACAGGAAGAAAATCTAAGCATTGGTTTCAAAAGTTTTTCATTCCAAAAGTGAAGCAGACGTAAAAGGCACTGCTGGAACTTCATTTACTCATCAATAACCCACAGCTAATCTAAAAAGTGCCTGCCCTTGTTTTATTCTCTATAATCAGCCAAACTGGGTATTTGAAGAAGAAGATAAAACCAAATAACTCTTAGCTTGTCCAATTACAAAATTAAAGTAGTAAATTTATTCACTCTTCTGAGAAAGAGGAATTGAATTAAAGTAGAGTGAGTCAGAGACCTGCCAGAAGCCTGCGTTTTATGATCACTTGCTTACAAATTCATTCTAATAAGGGATGCTTTTTTCTCTAAATTTTTAATAAATCACTTCTCAAAATGCTTTATAGGTAAGCTTTAATTATTTTGCTCCTAAGACTTCACAGTTTATAAGTTCATGTGTGATGATAACATCACACTAGTAAGGTTTAAAAGCATTGGTTCTAGTACAAACAAAAGTACACTCACATAGCCCACAGACATGTTCGCATACACGCATGTGTATACACACATGCAACAATGATTGTGAACACACATGCCCACATAAGTACGCATATGCAAATACACACACTCACATATGAGCACACACAAGCAGACATGGATACACACAGTATAATTACATTACTCTGCCCAAGTTTGACTTTCTTTTCCCGCTAAACAAAATATTCTATGGAAGTGCTATCTTGACCCAGTGTGTTCTCTTACACTCATGTTACTCTAACTTAACTGCCAAATCAGCCTGTTCCTACCACAGAAAACTGAACATTTATTACAGACTATCAATGACTTCGATTCATGAAATGTAAATGTCAACTCCCATATGCTTCTCTCCTGAACTAATTGAATTAGTCAACATTGACACATCTGTGGTAAGGACATCTATTTTTAAATGGATGCTGAAATAGCAGTTTTTCTCTTTTGCAGCTCCTCATAGTGTTTGAGGTATGTCTTCTTAAATGTCTTTGTTCAATTTATCGTTTATTCTGAGCTTCTTTATTTTGGAGTACACTAGGCATCATTCCTTACAACTCTAGCATATATCTGTGCTCACTTCCTATTTATCCACTTCAACTTCAAAACTAAAATGATATTCTATTAATTTTCTGAGAATATTTTAAAATTTTCCTAGACTTGGTTATTGTCAACCAACTCAGATTTATTTATTTTTCTTAGTTTTGCCTGAAATGGCATGGAGGAGGCCTGTACACGATAGGATAGACTCCACTTCTTCTTTTGTTTCTAAAAACTTGCCTCCATTGTCACATTCCCCATTTATTTGTGTGCCTATATTCTTCTGTGTGTCTCACAAGGAAAACTGCTACTCATTTTAGAGAGCATCTTAGTTAAATTATTCCACTCAATAGCATCATCAAAAGTACTATAAAACATAGTAGCGTACACTCTACAGCCCTGATGACTGCAGGTTCCAAGATCACCATGCTGGCATGATCATCTTCTAATGGTAGCTTCTTTCTAAGTAGCAGCAACCAAATTTCATTCTATCTTCATAGGGACAAACCAGCTCCATATATCCTCTGCCATACAGTGCCTAATCATATTTAAAAAGTCCATGACCTATGAGCTGATCACCTCCCAAAGATCCTATCTTTGAGTAATATAATGTGGAAGATGAGTTCCAGTATGCAAAGTTTTAGAGAAATACAAGAATTCAAATCTTAGGAAAAAGAAATCTAGGATGAGAATTTCATCAAAATGTCATGAAAACATCTGCAAACATTCTTTGACCAAAGAAGGAAAATAGTCTCTATTTAATAAAAGTATGTTTTTGAATAAATCACTTATGCCACACCACAAAGACCACAGATAATGCATATATTTTTTTATCATATATGTATCCCAAGATGTGTATTTGTAAAAATACAAAATGATAGATGATGGATGGATTAATGGATACATGCACAGATGATGTTATATACATACATGTATGTCATTAATATTAATTACATAAATAAACATACTGTAACAACATATTAAAATAAGAAACTTCACTTAGATATACACTTACACTAAATTCAACAAATGCAAGTTTTGAGAAATGATTACAGTTTATTTTTCACTGAGATTCATGGCTAAAGTCTACTTTGTTTAAAATTTATTAACATTAATATTTTGTCAGTGTTTAATATAGATAATTAGTACAGCATTTTTCCTTTTGCATTCATTATATTTGTGTATATTTATATAGTTCTTTTAATTCTGCAATATGCTGTAAGAATGAAAGTTTTACAAAGTTGAAAATGTTAAGAAGCATTTTTTAAAGTTTTGATCTTTATTCTAAAGTAAAATCTACAATATAGATTAATTTTAATTTCACTGTGAATATATGAGAAGTTTAAATATCTACCTTGACTCCAGGCATTATTGACTTTTTTAATACTTCCTTTTCTGCATTATAAATCCCAATTTAAACATTTTAAAACTAGAAGTTGAAAGTAGTATGTAGTTTTATAGCATAGCCGAATCTTTCTCCATTCTTAAGTACTCATTGATGGCTGTCATATCAAATACTCATTTTCACATCAAATCTGCACTCACTGTCAGTTCTGATTCTGGAGAGCCCTGTCCACCTTATTTCAGGAATTGAGACAGATGATAAAAAGAAACATATGAGCATAAAGAATGTCAGATAGTGTGTTTTTACTACAAATTTGAGAAAATTAGAAAAATAAAATGTACAAAATTGTTTTTACAGTTTTCTCTAAATTGGAGTCTTAACAGCTTTCAGACACTGACTTTATTTCCAGGAAATACAAGGCAAGCACGACTTAATATTCACCTCTGTGAGGACAGAATCAGCAAAAATAATAGAAAATGTTCTTGAGTAGACAAAATGTTGCATAAAGGCTCTTTCAATCATGTAGAGCATTGAGAATTATTTTAAGTTGTTGCTTTTGATTTTGTGATGTACTTAAAGTACTCTGGATGATGTTCGGGGTCTAGTAACATGATTTCTCTTGTGTTTGAAAACTATAACTAGCTAAAAAGTAACTGGTCTAGAAAGTAATGATGGAATTGTAATATGTCTAAGTTGATGGAGACAGAGTTGGCTGAAGGTGAGTTACTTTGAAAGAAATCATTTTTCTGAGAGAGATAACAGTGCATTACTTAGTTTCACATGGTATTTTATTTTCTTTGATTTTTATATTAAAATCTCAAAATGAGAAGCCCAGAGCCAATTATATCTAATCACAGTGAATACACAGCAACATTTATTAACCTCCCACATTCATGAGTTTAATAAACCTGCTATGTGTGCATATTTCAATTGTTGGCTAATAACTCAACATAACAGTTAGGATGTGCAATCAACCACAATTGGAAACACAACTTTCCAATGTAATGGAATAGCAGATTCATTATGATTGACTATTTACTAGAGTTAAAAAAACAGAAGCACTGAATTTGATCTTATAAATTCTTTTCATTATACTTTAAATGAGTATATCCACATGATTAGAGCGGATCAGAGAATGAACTAATAAATGCGACAATTTCTCCACAATACAAAATTTCCTCATTATTCTCAAGTACTTTTGAGGTCTCTAATCACTGTGCACTCTTTTGTAATCACAGTGTAATTAGGCTTGTTAAAAGATGTTTCCAAAATTGCTAATATTGAATAAAAATCTTATTATTCCAGAACATGAGATACTCCTTGAAAATATTTATGTTTATAGGTGGTTTTAAAATATGTTATTAAGACGTCATTAAAGTCACTTTACAGGTGGGTAAATGTTCTTTAGAGGGAAGGAGAGAATTCAGTTATGTGTTAAATCTCTAACTTTTCAAATGAGGAGTCAGTCATACCTAAAAGAAATTAACTTAAACAGATGGCAGTTATTGGCTAGATCAGGTGAATCTGATGCAAACTTTTTGTTTCATTGTTTTATTTAGGCCTTATGTCCACTTTGGATTGACTTTTATTTTTTTTTTGCCTTTAAATTATATGCATTTCAAAACACAGAAATTTTCCTTCCATCAATTTTTTCAAATATATATACACTTAATTACATAATCATATAAAGGTTCATCTTTAATTTTACATATTATGTATTTATAGGTGCTTAGAACTACAGAACCTTACCCACATCAATATGTCCAGCTAGAATATTTTATACATGTTTATTATTTACTAATCATCATAGGCATGCACCATGATGCATTAGAACAAATAAGAGAGTGTGCGTTGTGTGTTTGTGTGTGTGTGTGTGAGTGTGTGTGTGTGTTTGTGTGTGAGAGAGTGTGTGTGTGTGTGTGAGAGAGTGTGTGTGTGTGAGAGAGAGAGAGAGAGAGAGAGTGTGTGTGTGTGTGTGAGAGAGTGTGTGTGTTTATGTGAGTGTGCTGTGTGTTTGTGTGTGTGTGAGTGTGTCTGTGTACACGCACACGCACGCTATAAATGTATCTATATGTCTTTGTGAGGTGTACTGTGGGTATTTTAGTTAAGAAGATGTTGAAGGATGATGAAGCATTTTGGAAACTGGCTGTGGTGGATGCAAGCAAGAAAGTCCCAGAATGTCATTCCTTTGTGCTCCTAACATCCAGACACTCCTGGGAGGCAACCATCACCCTTGAATTCTGTGTCCTCCTCTGGTGAATCAGGGGAACTCATGTCCAGTGCAAGCAGCTTCCATCATCCTGTATCCCAGGCTGAGCAGAGAATACAGGGGGCTCCTTCATTTTTTTTTTTTTTTAATTTTGCAATACAATTCAGTTCTACATATCAGCCACGGATTCCCTTGTTCTCTCCCCTCCCGCTCCCCTCACCTTCCCCCCAGCCCGCCCCCCATTCCCACCTCCTCCAGGGCAAAGCCTCCCCCGAGGACTGAGATCAACCTGGTAGACTCAGTCCAGGTAGGTCTAGTCCCCTCCTCCCAGGCCGAGCCAAGCAATCCTGCATAGGCCCCAGGTTTCAAACAGCCAACTCATGCAATGAGCACAGGACCCGGTCCCACTGCCTGGATGCCTCCCAAACAGATCAAGCCAATCAACTGTCTCACCCATTCAGAGGGCCTGATCCAGTGGGGACCCCTCAGCCATTGGTTCATAGTTCATGTGTTTCCATTCATTTGGCTATTTGTCCCTGTGCTTTATCCAACCTTGGTCTCAACAATTCTCGCTCATATAAACCCTCCTCATTCTCGCTAAATGGACTCCCAGAGATCCACCCGGGGCCTAGTCATGGATCTCTGCATCCAGATCCCTCAGTAGTTGGATGAGGTTTCTAGCACGACAATTAGGGTGTTTGCCCATCCCATCACCAGAGTAGGTCAGTTCGGGCTGTCTCTCGACCATTGCCAGCAAGATTGACTTTTATTTTTGACATAGTATAAAAGAGACGTCTCTTTGACATGTCAACATGCAGTTTTCTCTCACTTCTTACTGAATAGGTTATCCTCTCTCCACTATATGTTGTTCACATGGTTGAGAATCATTGGATTATAAATGCATAGAGCTGTATGTACCACCTTATTCTCACGCATTCTTTTGTCTGTTTACATAACAATTCCATGCTGTTTTAAAATATTACATTAACATTAGCCAGGAGACAAGCAATTTCAATAGCACTGGGCTTGTTTGAATCAAAAAATTCAGAAAGATTGAAAATTGGGCAGCATCAAAAAAGATCACTTGGTGAGAAGACAGATTGAAATACAAGCAACAGTGAGGTCAAATCCTATCGTCAGCAGAAGGGGCTATACAGACAGTTTTAATTTGGGGGGATTTAATACAGTAGAGAACCATGTTGTTACTCTAAAATGGGTTTAAGGAAAAGGAAGATTTCCCTTTTACATAAAAGGGAAATACATAGCTGCCTTTCTGAGAACTTATTTCAAAGTCAGATGATTAAAATCTCTCCTTAAATTCAATGTGTTCATGGGGCTGGAGAGATGGCCTAGTGTTTAAGAGCACAGGGTGCTCTTCTGGAGGACCTGGATTTGTTATCTAGGACTAAGATGATGGCTCACTACCATACATAATTCCCATTCCATAGGATTCAATACCCTTTTCTAGCCTTCCTGCACACTACATGCAAATGATGCACAGACATGCATACAGGCAAAATACCCATACACATAAATTAAAAAAAATATATATTAAAAGTGTGGTGTGTTGAATTCCCAACAAATTGAAGGAACCCTGAAGGTAAGAAGCTCATGTAAGTTTCTTAAAAACAGGAGGAAAAGGTGGATGGTGGTATGGAGAATAATAGTGTTTCAAGGTTTTACCAGTGGATTTGCTTTTGATGTGGGATGGGAGAGTCTGCAAAAGAAAGAGACATATGTGCAGGTCTTCTTTTGTTGTTTCCTCAGACATTGGCATGATTGGACTCTTTTTTTTATTTTTATTTTTATTTTGCAATACAATTCAGTTCTACATATCAGCCACGGATTCCCTTGTTCTCCCCCATATGGCCCCCCTCACCTTCCCCCCAGTCCACCCTCCATTCCCACCTCCTCCAGGGCAATGCCTCCCCCACGGACTGAGATCAACCTGGTAGGCTCAGTCCAGGTAGGTCCAGTCCCCTCCTCCCAGGCCAAGCCAAGCGATCCTGCATCTCTGGGAGTCCAATTAGCAAGAATGAGGAGGGTTTATATGAGCGAGAATTGTTGAGACCAAGGTTGGATAAAGCACAGGGACAAATAGCCAAACGAATGGAAACACATGAACTATGAACCAATGGCTGAGGGGTCCCCACTGGATCAGGCCCTCTGAATGGGGGAGACAGTTGATTGGCTTGATCTGTTTGCGAGTCTTCCAGGCAGTGGGACCAGGTCCTGTGCTCATTGCATGAGTTGACTGCTTGAAACCTGGGCCCTATGCATGATTGGACTCTTAAAGACATCATTGGAGAAACATCAAAGTGGAATCGGCCTCTTAATGATAATAATGGGTCATACTCAATTATATCTCATAGAATAGCAAAGAAGCACAACCAATTCAGAAACAATGGAATAAATAGTGTAAGAATGAATACATAGAATACATACAAATATACATACATACACAAATGTATGTACAAAACGTAACCTGTTCTGGAATCAAAATGAAGAAAACTATGAGGTACCTATTTTTTCTTTTGAGTTGAATGCATCTGTGGCTTTCCTCATCACATTATTATACCCTGTAACACGTGTGGACAGTTTAATTCTGATCTTGCTCTTTGAGTTGAGTTTTTTAACAGAGTATGGAGAAGTCAGAATCTGAATCAGAAATCTAGGAAAAATGAAAAGTAAAAGGAGTAAGTATCCTTTTGAAGATATTGAGAAAAGTCTGTTTCGTAGTATTGGAAAATTTAAAGCATGTTAGATGAGGACATGACATTATTTTCATCTCTCTTGATGTATGTATACAGTTGCCAAGTTCCTAAAAAGACATATACATGCTTACAAGGCTATACTGCATTTCTCACAATTTCTTTCCCTTAGTATTTCTGATCAAAGTAGAGTGTAAGAGAAAATTCTTGTAAGATGGGCAAGAGAAATAAAAGCTATATATTAGCTCACACATACATGTCACTGCCAGGCTGTTCTCCATTGTTTAAGCAATAGTCAAGTCTGCTATTGTTTTTTTGTTTGTTTGTTTTGTTTTTTTCTCTTCAGACCTTCAGTATCTTTAAATTATCATCTCTGTGTGTGTGTGTGTATATGTGTGTATATGTGTGTGTGTGTGTGTGTGTGTGTGTGTGTGTACTAACCATAGTATTCTTTATTCTTCACAATGTGTTTGACACAGAGATTAGAAACTCTTTAAATGAGCATGATTTCAGTCTATGGTCACAGAGTATTACTGTGGGATGGTCTGTATGTCAAATGTGTTGCTGATTGGTCAATAAATAAATCACTGATTGGCCCGTGGCCAGGCAGGAAGTATAGGTGGGACAAGGAGGAGAATAGAGCTGGGAAGTGGAAGGCTGAGATAGGGAGACACTGCCAGCCGCCATCAGGACAAGAAAGATGTAAAGTACCGGTAAGCCACAAGCCACGTGGCAAGGTATAGATGAATGGAAATGGATTAATTTAAGCTGTAAGAACAATTAGCAAGAAGCCTGCCACGGCCATACAGTTTAAAACCAATATAAGTCTCTGTGTTTACTTGGTCGGGTTTGAGCGGTTGTGGGACTGGCGGGTGGCAGAGATTTATCCTGACTGTGGGCCAGGCAGGAAAACTCTAGCTACAAATGGCGCCCAACGTGGGGCAAGAGTTTCCACCTAAAACATGAGTAAAAAGATTCTAAAACGGAGCTAAAAACAGCTCCTAGTTGTCTCTTTCAAGCTAGCGGCAGCCTGCATGTTTGAGCTACTATGGCGGGTTCCTGGCGTGCATGCTCGACCTGCAGTATGGCAGGAATGAGGCCTCTGCAAGTGACACATTAAGCTGTGTGGTGGATTTAGCCTTTGCTAGTACAAAACAAAAAAAAAAAAAAAAAAAGAGGTTTCTGGGCTACACGCTGCTTTGATAGAAGCATAGACCCACTATTTCTGAGAGTTGATGGCTCCCAGAGCTGGCGGAAAATGTATCACCGCCATTTTGGGAAGCTGAAGTGGGCGGAGCCAACAGCCACAGCACCAGCGCCGTTTCAGGCTTAGAAGGCTGCAGTTTAAAGCAATAGACTCAAGCTAATATAAAAAATAAGCCACATAAAGATGGCTACCACACAAAGAATCTGGATTATGTTCTCTTTGATATTCGTAACTAAAGAAAAACATTTGATTACAAAAGCTGTTGAGTTATGCCAAAATGTATATTTTAAAGGTACCTTGACTTCAAAATTTGGATATAAGGATATGTTGCTTTGGAAAGGAGATTCTGCTTTTGTTCCCACAGAAAGCCAGAGGCTATGGATTTGTTCCAGATTAAGATACATCAGGTTTGACCAGCCAAGACCCCCTGAAAGGTCTCCGATGACACCATGGCCCAGATGATCCAACATCCAGAATGGTTTCAAGGCAACTGGCTCAGACGATACACCCTCATGGACTACTCCATAATCCTAAAATATTCTTTGTGTCCCCATAAGATACAGCGCCCCCCTCCAGCAGGAAGTAGTAAGAGAGGCTACGCCCAAATTCCCAAATATACCAAGCTGACTTTGGAGATGTGTAAAGGTTAAAACCTTCCTTTTTAAGAAAAGAAAGGGGGAAGTACTGTGGGATGGTCTGTATGTCAAATGTGTTGCTGATTGGTCAATAAATAAATCACTGATTGGCCCGTGGCCAGGCAGGAAGTATAGGTGGGACAAGGAGGAGAATAGAGCTGGGAAGTGGAAGGCTGAGATAGGGAGACACTGCCAGCCGCCATCAGGACAAGAAAGATGTAAAGTACCGGTAAGCCACAAGCCACGTGACAAGGTATAGATGAATGGAAATGGATTAATTTAAGCTGTAAGAACAATTAACAAGAAGCCTGCCACGGCCATACAGTTTAAAACCAATATAAGTCTCTGTGTTTACTTGGTCGGGTTTGAGCGGTTGTGGGACTGGCGGGTGGCAGAGATTTATCCTGACTGTGGGCCAGGCAGGAAAACTCTAGCTACAGAGTATAGTTCACACTTCTGAGTTCTCACTTATTCATAGTTTCTGCAACATTTATCAGTTATTTTCCTTTATATTTAGCTCTTTAAAAATATTTTAACATTTTATGTAGTGATTACATCATAGTCTTGTTCATGCTGAAATATGTATGTTCAATATATGTTATGAATATATAATACATATATATTGAAAAGAAAACACATTGAAATCATATATTCATGTATTTCCACCTAGGACTAGATTAATAATTTTTAGAAAGACAATTTTCAGAAAAAATATTTTTATTTGAAAATTTTATTAAATTCATACACACACTTTTAAAAATCACCTTTGATAAAATAAAAGTTAAGTGACCCTGGAAGATAATTGATAAGATGTCATCAAAAATATGTAAGGGATATTTGGAAGTCTGTAATAACACAATCTAATTAAATGAATAATGAATAAAGACTTCAACAGAAGCATGAGGAAACATGTCTGTAATCTCATTACTTGTTGGAACTTTTAGAGGAAGATTAGAATTGAAGGAAAGCCTTGTTACATACTAAAATCTTCTCTCAAAAAGAAGGATAAAATTCGAAAGTTGAAAAAAACAAAGCATTCTAAAAGTGTTATGAAGAGGAATTCACAAAAAAGTAAAATATTAAGGATAAGTCCGAAACCAGTTTGTCACTCAATAAATTAAAATTATCCTTGAAAATGTTGTATAAGTACATGATGGATACAAATCATATCCATTTCTTATTCCCCTCAGTGTACTCTCTCCAGAGCTCCAAACCCACTTCCCTCCTGCTTCATATGCTCTTTGTTTGGTTATTTATTTATTTTAACCCATTGAATCCAATTCTGCAGCTCACATAAGTGTGCATTATCCACTGAAGTAACCCTTGTGTTTTTCACGGAAAGTACCTGTTGCCCTTGTCCTGAGAGATGGCTCAACTAGGCAAGGCTGTCTGCTGCCAAAGCTGTCAACCTTTGTCTGTGCCCTAGGACTTGCATGGTGAAAAGGAAGAAACTGAGTCATGTATGTTCTCCTCTAACTTTCACGGAAGCACTCTGACAAGTGCTTGTCTCCACACACTCAAATTCACACATATACAATAAGTGAAAATCAAATTTAAAACATTAAGATTATTTGCCAGGCTTAAAGGTAATTTTTAATTTAAAAGACAATTAGTCATGAAAAAGTATGAATTTCTTTGAGATACAGCTTGGCATACAAGTGTCACTCATTGTTTATGGCCCTTATTCAGTACCATTTTCTTGTGGTCATTGTAATAAAAGGATTCACACATTTTAATATCCTTTTGACAAGGGATTCCAGAATGAAAAAGAAATCTTTATCAAGAGAACTTTCATTTAGACTCTTTCACAAAAATATTTTTATAATTTGTTGTGTTGTATTCATTTAATTTTACCAATTACAAGTATTATAATAGTTTTTCTTTAAAGCCAATATTTAAAGAAGAAATATATTAAGTGCATAAAATTCTTATGTAATTTTATCATTTTTCTAAAATATTTGTTTAATAATTTTATGTTTATTGTTCAGTATAGGTAGAAAATATCATTGAAGAAGTTTTAGAAATTGAAGATAGAATAATGTATAGAGAGATGGATATATGTCAATTTTTATAAATATATTAAGTCATAATATATAGGCCAAAGTTGCCGGGTGGTGGTGGTACACACCTTTAATCCCAGCACTCAGGAGACAGAGACAGGTAGATCTCTGTGACTTTGAGGACAGCCTGGTCTACAGAGTGAGTTCCAGGACAGCCAAGGCCACATAGAAAAACCCTGTCTGGAAAAAAAAAAGGTATAGACCAAAGTAATATAGACATACATACATTTTCCTTTGTCATTTGTTCAATTTATTGCATTCATCCAATTTAAAACTTTATATAAAGACTGACTGAAACTTACATAGTTTATCAGTAAAACTAATTTTCATTCAGTATTAAAATAGGCCAACATGTACTATCCATACTTAGATATTAATAAAATCACTGTACATATATCATTTCTACCTTATACAATTGTGCCAAACTTCAATATGTTATCTGGATATGCTAATAAAATTATCAAGGAGAGAAACACATTACGACATTTTGACTGGACATATTGAATTTAAAATTAAATGCAAGAGTTTTATTATTCATAAACATCATGCCTTTTTACAGTTGTGTAGAGGAGTAAAAAATTCTCAGTGTTTCATTTATGAGTCATCTGTAAGATGTATAAATAGGGCATCATAATTGTTTTAACTTGATTCATTTTATAAATATTGTTCATGTAGAGTATTAGTGCAACTAAGTACTATAACATCACAGAAAAATATTATTTGCTGTGTTCTTTGTATCCAAGTATTTCTAACCTTGGGTGACTGTTCCTTTAGAAGGTCCTGTGCCTCTACCTGTACAGGGGATCTTGGTATGGCTCCACTGAATTCCCTCTTCTATCCCTTTATCTCACACAGCTGGTAGAATTTTTAGAACATAAAATTCACTAGCTGTATGCATAAATGAATCATGATGGACCACATGATGCCAGGATGTGTTAGTCACAGGAAGGGGCTTCTTTAGAATGGTGCATAATAAAATTAAGGGACGAGCCTCTTTGAGTTCTAAAACTTATGAGCTAACAAGCAGCAATACTTTGATAAGTAGCTACTCTGTCTATGTATATGTCCTGTGATGCAGCTGAATGTCTCAAAAGACATTTCTGTTGCACATTACCCAGTTTACTTGCGATCTGCCTATCCCTAATGATGAGTAGTTTACTAAGTACTAAGATTTCATTTATTTTAGCCTCTGGGCATGAGGCAGGTCCTGACCTACAGTTTTCCTAAACAATTTTCCATAAATTAAACTGTCTGTCAGTAAATAAACTCACAGGTGTTTCTTCAAGCCAAATAGAAACCTCACCTATAGAATCATTCTAAAAATCATTTTCTTCTTTACTTCATTAGCAGGAACTCCAAAATTATAGAAAATTTTCTTTACTACAAAATAACACAAAATTAACTTTCTGCTAAGCAAAATAAACTACAATAAGTGTTAAAATTTTCAAGTTAATTGAAATGTTTTGAAGCACAGGTTAGCTATTTGTCTGAATTTTATTCATAGATTTGTAGAAGGAAAATAAAATTGTAAATACACACATATTATATATTTTTATCTTCAAAATTGCAATGTCATTTTGTAAATTTAATGACAAATGTTGAAAATTTTGAGTGTGTGAAACATACTAATTCTGTGTTGGACCATTTTAACAACATGGTGTTTAGTGGATAATTTGTAAAGCAGAAATTCTATGCATCACAGAGAGAAAGTAGAGAAGTCCAAGATAAATGTTCTGGAATTCTTTTTTCTGATGCTCCTCTTGCTTCACACCAACATGTCAAAAAGTGGAAGCAAAGGGTAGCCAAATGTCAGGTGAATTGTCTTTTATCAAAACCCTAACTCCATTACCCAAGGTGGACTCCACATGACCTAAACAAACGCTAGCAGCTATTTTTTTTCAGTGATATCACACTGGCAATAATTGAATTTAAGAGAACTGTCATTCAAACCAAAGAAAATATCATAGAGGCATATACTTTTCATAGCTATAAATGCAGTGGACAGTGTAACACCTGAAAGGTTTTAATAAATGTCTAAAAATGTCATGACTGTTGGATTTAAAACAAATCCATATTTTGTAGATTGGCTATCTGGTATTATTAGTACACCAAGTATCTTTGGAAGATCTGCATTTGACCTCTTGATTACCCCTTTCAAAATAACTTCCTTGTCTTATTGTCAAAATTACTGTAAATTTCTAAAAGTTCACAAGTTAAGTACTTCCTTGACCTACAGTTATCTTTTCAATCAGAAGCATTTTATGCTGTAAGAGCTACATTTGATCACATAATTTCGCCTCCATTAACCTGCATATTCACAATGCTCTCAAATGTTACATACAGAAACAAGCAAGCAAGCATAGCATAAATACTCAAAAAGTATTACTTTGAAAAATCAGTCTTACTTGTTTTTCTTTAAAGAAACAATAAAAGTTCATATGGGACTGTGCTTAAACTTGCATTCTACAAGATCTGAATTATATAGAGAGATTAAATTTTATTATATATATATATTTAATGAAAGTAAATGTGTTGCCCTCATTCGCTTAAAGTTTAACACGTTTTAAATTTTTATATGTATGTAAACAACATGGCTATATAAACTCAAAATCTTAAATGTAGATAGAGCCAAACTAACACTGAGAGAGAGAAAAAGAGAGAGAGAATATGTATATGTGAAAGAGAGTGTGTGTGTGTGTGTGTGTGAGAGAGAGAGGGGGGGATGGAGGGAGGGACGGAGGGAGGAAGGAAGGAAGACATCAAGTCATGCATGGTGGTACAGGCCTGACAGTCTTTTCACAATGGCTAATCTGGATTGGTTATTTTAACATTGTAGACTCTACTTGTCAATCTCTTTGTCCAGTTCTAAAACCTCTGGAGCCCCTCTGTAGCCTCTATCACTGTATTTATTCTGTAACCAAATATATAGATATATTTACTATGTCCTAAGTGATGTGTGGTATGAGAGTTAATAATTGGGCTGTGAGATAGTAGCCTTCTATACAACTGTTTATATACCCTTCCTTAGGTTACCTCTTCACCAACCCTCTAATTTACCCCATATTTCTCTGCCAGTTTCTGCTTAAGCCTTTCTACCAAATATTCCACATCTCCACTTGCGTTTTATTCTAAACCACTATCCCCCCCTTGCTTAATGAATTTTTCCCCCAAGTGCTATTTTTAGTTTCCTGGTTTCTTCTAGTGTCCCTAGTTAAACATAAAAACACAATGTTTGAAATTGGAATTCATGTGTAAGAGAGGACATTCAGTGTTTGTCTTTTTTACCCTGAGTGAGCTTAATCTATCAAATCACAAATTGTCTTTCATATGTAAAAGGTAGATGCAAATGTTTAGACTTATTTGTTTAAGCTGGGATCCTCTGTAGAGACCTGGAAGGTAGAAAATGGTCAAGGTGGGGTCTGGCAAAAGAGGAGACTTTAATGGAGTGGGGATGCTAGAGAGAATGAAAGAATGAACGCTCTGTAAAGAGGGAGGAAATAGTGGGGATGGCAAAGTTTAAATAGGAATGGAAAAATGGGTTCAATGAGAATATGGAGTTCAAAAGCAGGGTTAACCAGAAGTAGCATATTTGAAGAACTTGCATGGACACCTACTACTTTATAAGTTAGCTTTAAAAAACATAACTAACAATTAAAAGGTAAGACTTTGAACAGAGGTACTGCACATGGGTAATTCTGATTCCAGAAGCCATGGGCTATAAAGTGAACATCACAGTGCCAGGTTTCAAGTATGTCCCTAGGAATTGTTGGCCAGGAATGCCCCAGAGACCTTCAAAAACAGCACTGGCCAGCCCATCGCTCTTTATTGCTGGCCAAAACTAGATGATAAGATGTGATAAGATACTATGCACCTTGTTTTCAAGACACATACAAATCAGGGTGGTGCTGAGCCTGAAGCTTCTGCTCTACTGTCTAGCCAACACAGTGCTAGAAAATTCTAGGGATGCAAAGTTAGCAACTGTCTTCCCCTGCTTTAGACCATTCTTGTTATAATTCTGACTTGTCATTTGAAAGATGCTGCTCACTGACACAATAGGGGTATAGTTTTTATAGAAGTAATCAACTGATTTCTGATGGGATCTGAGGCCTTCTATATAGAAGGGAGCTCACGAACCATATTGTAGATCTAGTCTTTGAAGGCCTGTGACTGAGCAGGCCAAAAAGAGAGAAATGAACCTAATGCTTTGTTTTTCTAAGTGGACATAATGTCAAGCTGCCTCATAAATGTTTATGTTTATGCTATAGAAGTGTTCTGTTTTGTATTGTTGTTATTGTTTGTTTGTCCAATTGAAATAAACCAGAGTTTTCTAGGAATAGGACCCTCAGTTGAGAAAACACCTCAGTCAGAGTGTCTATAGGTATTTCTTTGTTGAATGATTGATATGGGAAGGCCAAGTTCATTGTGAGTGGTGCCACCCTTGGGCAGCTGGTCCTGGAAAAGATAAGAAAGCAAACTGAGTGTTTCAGACCAGGAGGAGTTAACGAATTAGCAGCACTCCTTCACGGCTTCTGCTTCAGGACCTACCTCCATTTTCCTTCCTCCAGCTTCTGCTTTGATTCCCCTGAGAGACAGATTATTATCTGGAAGTGTAACAGGAAATAATGTCTCCTCCACGAGTTCCTTTTGTCCATTATCTTTATCACATCGATAGAAACCTAACTAAAATAACCAGTGAAGTCCTTAAATAAGCTTCTCTTTGCAGCAAATAACAGTTAAAATTTTCAATACCATTTAAAGTTTTTTCAATTTTTCAAAAGTTTCTAATAGCAGCGAGTGCATCTAAAGTTTTTTTGAGAAACTATAAAACCTGGAATTCAGTTTTAGCTATTCAATTTCAGTATTTTTCTGAATATAACCTATTACATTCTATTCACAATTACAACTTATTGAAAATAGTCTTTCAATAAGAAAAAATATTTATTGAACATTTATTTATATTTAACTAGATGCTCTCCCATCAGTCAGTGAATCCAACTGTTATTGGAATTTCCAAAGGCCAAATTGTTAGAGATTGGTACAGCCAAGTAAATCTATTGAATACTGTATCTTTGTTTTGTTTTGTTTTTGAAGACAGGGTTTCTCTGTGTAGTTTTGTGCCCTTCCTGGAACTCACTTGTTAGCCCAGGCTGGCCTCGAACTCACAGAGATCTGCCTGGCTCTGCCTCCCGAGTGCTGGGATTAAAGGCATATGCCATCACCACCTAGCTTTGAATACTGTATTGAGGGAAAGAGAAACTGAATTTTCCTGTTAACATGTGACTACTTACAGAACTTGTCATATGCCCAGAATATCAATTTTCTATTAAAAAGAACCCATCAGATGAATGTTAATCTATGCATCTTCATTAAATTTGAAACAGAATATTGTGTCAATTACACTAAAAGGAAACCTTCAGAGATCTGTCCTATTTAATCAAGAAAATCTAGCGCCTTGTGTATCTATTTTTGTAGCTAGCGTTTTCCTGCCTGGCCCACAGTCAGGGCAAATCTCTCTCACCTGCCAGTCCCACAGCCTCTCAGACCCGACCAAGTAAACACAGAGACTTATATTGGTTACAAACTGTATGGCCGTGGCAGGCTTCTTGTTAACTGTTCTTACAGCTTAAATTAATCCATTTCCATTAATCTATACCTTGCCACGTGGCTCGTGGCTTACCGGCATCTTCACATGCTGTTTCTCATCGTGGCGGCTGGCAGTGTCTCTCTGACTCAGCCTTCCACTTCCCAGATTTATTCTACTCCTTGTCCCACCTACACTTCCTGCCTAGCCAATGGCCAATCAGTGTTTTATTTATTGACTAATCAGCAACATATTTGCCATACAGAACATCCCACAGCATATTTTAAATTTATTCTTGGAGAATTTCATACAGTATATTTTTGTTATAAACTTCCCTATTCCCCCAAGTCCTTCCAGATAATCCCCCTCCTTACATGCCAAATTTCATATTTTTCTATCTTAAAACAAGATCAATTTAGAAAGTAAAAAGCCACAAAATACATGGATTCTCATTTGTGTTGGGCAAACACTCCTGAGTGGGGGACCTAACCTGGAGTGTGGTTGATATCCACAGTGACATTCTAATTGATTTTCCTCTCCCAGAATCTATCATTTGTGAACAGCTTCTTAGTTAAACATGGGACATTGCTCCCATGTCCCTTTCTTCATGCTGGGAATTTTGTGTGACTTGAACTTGCACAGGTCATGTGCATATTGGGACAGTTTCTATGGGTTAACATATGCATCAGCATGTGTGAATATGTGTCTGTAAAATTCTGTTTATTTAAAATAATCCACCACCTCTGGCTCTTAAATTTCTCCTGCCCTTATTCCAGCACTCGGGAGGCAGAGCCAGGCGGATCTCTGTGAGTTCGAGGCCAGCCTGGTCTACCAAGTGAGTCCCAGGAAAGGAGCAAAGCTACACAGAGAAACCCTGTCTCGAAAAACCAAAAAAAAAAAAAAAAAAAAAAAAAAAAAAAAAAAAAAAAAAATTTCTCCTGCCTCTTTTTCTGAATAGGTTCCTGAACTGTATGGGAAAGGGTATGAGAAAGATATTCCATTCAGGGGCTAAGCACTGGAGTGCTTAGCCCCAACATCATGTTGTCAAGATGTTGATCTTTGTGTTAATTATCATGAACTTCAAGAAGAAGCTTCTCTGCTGAGGGATGAGTAATGTACTGGATATATGGATATAGCAATATGTCATCATGAGGCATTTTATTTCTATATTCTTTAAGCAGAATAATAGTAATAATAGTAGCAGTTTTTCTCTCTGGGCCCATAGTCCATCCAGTCTTATTAGTCTCACATTATTGGCCTTCTTAACAATATCACTTATGAATTTCATCTCATTGGTTGGCCTTGAACCCAATCAAAAAAGTGGTTGGTTGTACCAGTAATATTTGTGCCACTGTTATTCCAATGGGCATATCTCATAGCTCACAGGTTTCATGGCTGGGTGAGATTAATGACAAAGTTTCTTATGCAGTAGTGTGTTTATTTCCTTCTAGCACTGTGAATGCCAGCCAGTAAGGGTGAAGCTTCTAGTTGAGTACTGGCTCAATTCTCCATGATGTTGTCATGAGTCTACAAGGTTTTCTTAAGAAAGAAATGTAATTTTATTTATTAATCAAGTGGACTGATTTGGGAGAAGAAAAGTTACATAATTTCACAGGGGAAAAAGGACACAATTTGGCTTTCCCCAAATTACCAAAGTGATTCTGATCCAGAGAGAGTGTCACAAGATAGTAAGGTTGAAGGCGATGAAATTATTAAAGGACTATTTTTGTGCTGTTGTTTTCATCATTATACAAAAAGCCCTTTTGAAGCAATTTTCTCTACTTGAGCTGGAACTTTGAGAATTTGGGGCACGTTTTATTCCCATTTTTCAGGGACAAATATGGTGACTTATAAAAAATAACAAAGAAGAGCTAAGGCATTTTGCTTTGTGTTTTGTCTTGTTTGGGCAACACTGGACAAAGTCAGAAAAAAACAATGTCTTCAAATTGTAAACTTTTGAATTAAAGCTGCATTTGTACAGAGTGTATCAGAAATGCAAATGATGAAGTGGAATGGGCAAATGTTCTCTGGGGAAATGAGGTTCTTTCCTGGATTCTCAACAGCCTGTTTTCCGGGTCTTGGTTTTGGTTGCAAACTAGATTGGAACCAGAGATCCTTTATGTTTTGTGTGTTAAAGAGTTGAGAGTCTTCTTGCTTGTCAGGTAGTCAGCAAAAAAAAAAAAGTCTTACAGATTGGATTCTCCTGAGAAACTCCATCCTCAATCTTAATCAGAGATAAGGTTGCCACCAGTCTTGGCTGACATCAATATTTACCCTAACATCTGGACAATTGTCTCAGTTAACCACCTTGTAAGTATAGCTTTTCATCTAATACAGAGTACTTAAAATCAGAACAGCAGGAAAAGATGTCTAGACTCTCACTGTGGGAATCACAAAGCACATAAATTATATTTCACACAGCACAGCTGGAAATGTTTGAACAAGTCAAGGGAAGTGCATATCCTGTGCACACAGAAATGAAAGCCTAAACAGATAGACTATTCTTGGATAGGATCTATGTAGGCTTGCTGATTTAACCAGACATTTGTCTGTAAAATCAGGAGGCACTTATTGTGACTTTAGTTTCTCATCTTATTTCTCTGAAATATTTAAAATACACCAAACTGTGAAATACTTATAAATAAAATACTATTTTTCAGAAACTTTATGCTGTTTCCACCTCCCCCCCCCTTATAGATGATACATGCATTGTTTAAATAGACTTGAAGACACCAATGTATAGTTTTTTTCCATATCATATTAAGTTATGAATGACACTTTAATTGCCAATTTGTGTAATTTGTGTTAGCACTGAGCAAAGTATAGTGAAGGATGTTCATCTCTCTATGATCCGTTATTAACCACAATGAACTGATAAACTGAGATGAGAACATTCAAAGAGGAAAGCCACATTTCTGTTTTCATTTTCTCTTAAAAATTGAAAATGATATTTTAATACTACCTGTATTATGTTAATAAAATTAAAATAAAATTCTATTATCTATATTGATAAGTATCCACAATGGTACACTTTTTACAATGTGCTACAGTATATACTATGCTATTTTGAGAAATATAACTTTTATGAAGGATTATAAGAATATAAATAATTTTAGTATGATTACCTAATAAAAATTGCTCCTTGAAAGTTTTGTTTCTCTACCTAAAATGATAGTTTTAAAAGTTTTGATTAATTAAATGATTTCCTTCTCAAAAATAGCTCATGAATATTGTATTTCATTAATTTTTATTAAACATTAATAATGATTAAATTTTAATTTTATCACATTACCTACATGTTGAAATGTTAATATTTAGTTATTGGCTTTAAATTTCCAAAAACTTCCATCTAGACATCATCAGTGTTTGCAAAAGGAAATAATGATCAACAAAATGAATTAGAGGACTATAGATCTGCCAGAAAGGCATTTTTCCCCACTTAAACATGAGACTCTTATAATCACTGGAGTGGACAGGTAGGAAATTTGCTGTATTAAAACGTAAAATATGCGCAAGCATGATTTGTTCTTCATTGAGAAAATGAAGCAAGTGCTACTTACTGAACTCCAATTTTCCCTCACTTAGCTGCATGTGGTAGCTGTCCCTCTATAATTTAGAGGGAAATCTGTTTACTGAAAGGCAGACTTCTGGGCTGAAGTTTCAGATCACTGTTATTTGAAACAAAAAGAGCCATATCTCATTGGAAACGTACCTTTTATATAATACAAAGCACAATGTTTTCTTCAAGTAAGGGCCGAAAACATATTAACTGTCATTATTCCAATTATTTTTTCCATGGTTTATATTTAAATATTGTTAAGTGTGAAGCAAAATGAAAAATCATTGCAGAACACAGCTAACCTTTGTGCTTGCACACATCTGTAATGTCACCATTTTGAGGTCTTTCTTTATTAATTCTCCATTCATTGACCCAGCCCATTCCTTTTTCCAATGATTACTTCCTATGTAGAACTTTATGACTATTTAAAGAGATTAAATAAGTTACCAAAGAACAAAAAGAAAAAAATTAGTTTCAGAATCATTACATATTAGTCTTAAATAATTCATGGCAATGGAGTAATTATGGAAAGTTAATTTTTAATACTTTAATTTCAAATGCACTATTGACTGTGAAGATATAATCAATTAGCTTTGAACTAAAGAAAGAGCAATTCATAATTTTAACTATGTATCTATGCATGTATAATCTAATATTCTGAATAAAGTTTCTTAAAAATAATCTTGAAATTTATTGGTCTATTAGCTTATTGAAAAAGATGTTGTCTAACTATTATTACATGAACATGTCCTTTAGTTTAAATCTAGCTGTCTTAACAAAACAGTTTACAGAATTAGTGATTAGTGGTTGCCTGATCTTTCACCAAGAGATACCTATGTACATATATAATGTGGATACTGTCTTTTCCTTTATTCTTCCTGTCTTCTGATATCATATTCTTTCCTGGCAAGCACACATCCTCTAGGTCATATTTATAGCAAAGTGCTAGATCTCCATAAAATCAAACATCCTGGAATCTGGGTATGCCTACAGGCTGCTTTCGTATTGCCTTGGCATACAACATATGTGTGCACACATAGCTGAGCCCTTGTTTTTGCTTCTGGTGATGTCCAGATACTACTAAATGTGGATAGTCTATCCTCTCTCCATCACTGAGCTGCCAGAACATAAATAGTTTTATATATTGCATGTGGTACAGGCCCACGATTGTGTGTTGGTTTAGGAGATGGCCATGTGCACACAAGTGGAGGCCAGGGAAAGAGTAAAGCATCCTTCTCTATTGCTGTACACCTTTTTATCTTGGGACAGGGTCTTTCACTTAACTGGACTCCAATTTAGTCATGGTATCTGAGGATCTGGACATTTCTGCTTCTCAATGTTGAAATTATAGGCACAATACAGAAATGCATTTTTTTTTTTTAATGAGAGTTGAGATTTCAAGCTTCGGCCTTCATGCTTACATAGCAAGTGCTCTTGTATTATTTATAAAGCTATTTTATATTGTATTCTTCTTAAAGCTATTGTTTGTATAACTTTTTAACTGAAGTTTTTTTGTATTAGACAAGTGGCATAAATTCCTGGAGTCATATCACCATCTAGCTTGTGTCTGCTGAATGGATGCTTCTACAGGTAAGTTAAGCCTTTTTCAGCACTTTCAGCTAAAAAGTATTTTTTTTTTTTTTTTTTTTTTTTTTTTTTTTTTGCCCAACGCAAAGATCAAGTGGACTCTGGAGAAAATGAGTCAATGAATTTATACATGCAAGAATCTACTCAGATCAATCCTAATCTTTTTTTAATTAATTTTATGTTTGATAATTTCATACATACATATACTCTCCATTTTGATTACTATCTCCCTCAGACCCTCTCTTATCTCCTTCCTTTCACTATCAGCAGACTCCTATCATCCCAATCAGTTCCTCCCCCAGGGTCATGATTTTTGTTTTGTTTTGTGAACCATTTCATTTAACCAAGATTATCATGGAACTATTCAATCGGAAGTATACCATTGCAGACTGCTGGGATCATTTGTGGATACAGAACCGAATTCAATGATTTCCCTACAATGAGAAGCAGCAAATGGCTTAACAGTGAAGGGTAGGGCTTAATGGAGTCTCCAGTCCATCCATGACTGACTCTCAATGGGCTCATTCTTTTGCAAATCCAATGAATGCTACTGCAGCTGCTATGCATTCATGATTGCAATGGTTATACATTGCTGGGAAGATGATGTTTCAGAGCCCTGCTTCCTATCTTACAGATAGTACATTCTTTCCATCTTGTCCTCCCAATGTTCCCTGAGCGTTACAGATTACATCAATGTCTATTTTTAGGGCTGATTCTCAACATTTACATATGTATTCAGCCCTGATAATAACATTGTACGGAACTTCTGTCTCTATTTTTAAGCAGAAAATTTATCCAAGATAGATGAAACAGTAATACAATAAGCATTAATGTACGGTCAGGCATACTCTCTTTGGGAGTTGGCTTTTGATAGTTTCCTGTGTTGCTAGAAGGAAAAATGTAGTCCAGACTCTCAACTATAAAGTTGTTCCTTCACCCCTCATTAATAAAGAAAAGAAGGAAGAAAAGTAAACACATAAAAAATGAAAAATAATTAAATTAAGGATAACTGGGCAGTGGTGGCTCATGTCCTTAAACTTGGCACTTGGGAGGCAGAAACAGGCAGATCTTTGTGATTTTTTGAGGCCAGCCCAGTCTATAGAGTGAGTTCCAAGACAGCCAGAGCTACACAGTGAAACCCTGTTTGAAAAAGAAAAAAGAAAAAAGGAAAGAAAGAAGGAAGGAAGGAAAGAAAGAAAGAGAAAGAAAGAAAGAAAGAAATATTAAAGGTCAAGTGCCAAAATACATAGAAGGAAAGCTTAAGGGATTATGTCTGTTATATATCTCATTACAAGTTCCCTCCATGTGCCTAAGTTTGGAATTAAATTTGTCTTTGAGACAATAACCCTGCAATAGTTGTAGTGAGCAAGCTTACTGAGCAGCAGAACCGCTAATGTCTGAACTTGCCTCAGCCTGCTAAGGGATAGACATCAATCACAATGGGCACATGTACAACTCCTTCACATAAATCTCAGGGATCATTGTAGAAGATGGGCACAAATATTGTGAGATCCAGAGAAACAGCAACTATGCTATGACATTGAGTCACCTAGCAATGTCAAAGGCTTCACTCATAAAGTCTCACCAAAAAGACTGCCTAAACAAAGCTGACCAAGGACAATATACATGACAATGTGGTTAAGGGGAAGCCCAGAAGGCCCCAATCCTACACAAAGCTTTACCAGTAACTAAGAAATGCTGAGAGATGGAGAAATGTTGTTCACCAGGAAAGAACACACCAACTGGTTATCCAATACCAAATGAAAACATAAATACAGGTAACATTATATAGCCTGAGCAAGTTGTACTAGTAGATATATGCTTGTGTGTGTGTGTGTGTGTGTGTGTGTGTGTGTGTGTGTGTGTCCACCTGTCTATGTGTCTCTCTGTGTGAATATACACATCATATACAAACGCAACAACAATTTATGAAAAAAGACCATGACTATGATAAAAAGCAGGGAGAGCTATATGGGAATCAACAATTTAAACCTATTATAATCCCAAAAATTAAAGGAAACATTTAAAAGGAAGGAACTATGTAAAAAGTAAATAAATGTGTTGAACTTAAAAATAAAAATAAAAATTAAAAAAAATTAAAAAGTTGTGCTATTTTCAAACGGGAAGAGCCGCTAGGAAGACCTGCACTTGTTTTCACTTGTAAGTTTTGCCTCCTTTGGACAATATAAACTAGTTTTACCCAATTTGTCCATCTTATTGATATTTTATTATTTGTCCATCTACATGAGAATTTTTTAAACTTAATTATAAATGAACCCCAGAATTTTATATCTAATAAAGTTAATTTTCAAGTTATCATGAAGAGTAAAATATTTTACATAACCAGTTTGAAATATGTATAGTATTTCATGGCTAAGTTTAAGTTTGAATCTGTTCCTCATATTGCACATTCTGATGTATATTTTATCAGACTTTTTATATTTATTTATTTATTTTGTGTGTGTGTGTGTGTGTGTGTGTGTGTGTGTGTGTGTGTGTGTGTTTATGTGTACATAGGAGAACACATGCACACATGCACATGCTTATGCTCACACACACCTGCATTTGCCTTGACTCATATGTGGAGATCAGAGGACAAATTGTGGGAGTCAATTCTCTACTTCCACCTTTTGAATTCTGAGAATTGAACTCAATTCATCAGACACAGTGGCAAGCAAGTTAACACATTGAAAATCTGGCTTTCCACAGGACCAGATGTTGTCCTGTTAAAGAAACACACGTTGACAAAGAAAAAGAATGTAGGCCTTAAGTAGGATACATTTACTATTAATGGAGGTCTTACTTAACTAGAAGTTGATAATTTTGATCATGAAAACTCTTTAAAATCCTATATATTAAAAATAATTCATTCATATGACTTATAGAGATGTTATACCTGCTTTAAAATCAACCACGTTAGGGCAAAACAAAAACTGCCACTCAAGAACTGGCTAGAATCTTACACAGACACATAACCAATGAAGTAAGTACAGTGCCAAAGTCACGTTATTCACACAAATGCACACACACACACACACACACACACACACACACACACATACACACACACACACACACACACACACACACACACACACACACACAAACAAACAATGAAAACCAGCATAATATTCCCTCTATTAAAAACATAATTGAGCCGGGCGGTGGTGGCGCACGCCTTTAATCCCAGCACTCGGGAGGCAGAGCCAGGTGGATCTCTGTGAGTTCGAGGCCAGCCTGGGCTACCAAGTGAGTTCCAGGAAAAGGCGCAAAGCTACACAGAGAAACCCTGTCTCAAAAAACCAAAAAAAAAAAAATAATAATAATAATTGTCTTTGTGGAACAATCTTTACATACACTGTGAAGATATGTTGCTCTCATTGGTTTAATTAAGAGACCAAATAGTCAATAACTAGGAAGGGAAGAGGTTAGGCAGGACTTGCAGACAGAGAGAGAGCTTGCTGGCATGAAGAAGGGCAGAATTGCAGGGAGACATGGGGAAAAGCAAGATGAACATGCCATGCTAAAGAAAGGTACTGAGAAGTTGTAGAAAGTGGGTAAGAAATATGTTGCAAGAGCCAGTTAGTAACAAGCCTAAGCTATCAGCTGAACATTTATGATTAATAATAAGACTCTGTGTCTTTATTTGGGAGCTGGCTGGCAAGACAGAATAATTATGCATCATCCTATAAAAAAATGTTTTCAAATGAGAATCTTCTAGGTGAATACCAGGACACAGAATTTTTTTTTTTTAATTTATTTTGCAATACAATTCAGTTCTACATATCAGCCACGGATTCCCTTGTTCTCGCCCCTCCCGTCCCCCTCACCTTCCCCCCAACCCCCCCCATTCCCATCTCCTCCAGGGCAAAGCCTTCCCCACAGACTGAGGTCAACCTGGTAGACTCAGTCCAGGTAGGTCTAGTCCCCTCCTCCCAGGCCGAGCCAAACAATCCTGCATAGGCCCCAGGTTTCAAACAGCCAACTCATGCAATGAGCACAAGATCTGGTCCCACTGCCTGGATGCCTCCCAAACAGATCAAGCCAATCAACTGTCTCACCCATTCAGAGGGCCTGATCCAGTGGGGACCCCTCAGCCATTGGTTCATAGTTCATGTGTTTCCATTCATTTGGCTATTTGTCCCTGTGCTTTATCCAACCTTGGTCTCAACAATTCTCGCTCATATAAACCCTCCTCATTCTCGCTAATTGGACTCCCAGAGATCCACCCGGGGCCTAGTCATGGATCTCTGCATCCAGATCCCTCAGTAGTTGGATGAGGTTTCTAGCACAACAATTAGGGTGTTTTGCCATCCCATCACCAGAGTAGGTCAGTTCGGGCTGTCTCTCGACCACTGCCAGCAGTCTGTTGTGTGGGTATCTTTGTGGATTTCTGTGGGCCTCTCTAGCACTTTGCTTCTTCCTATTCCCATGTGGTCTTCATTTACCATGGTCTCCTATTCCTTGTTCTCCCTCTCTGTTGTTGATCCAGCTGGGATCTCCCGCTCCCCCAAGCTCTCTTTCCCTCAACCCTCGCCTTTCATTACCCCCACTCATGTCCAGGTTGTTCATGTAGATCTCATTCCATTTCTCTGTCATGGGGTGATCCCTGTGTCTTTCTTGGGGTCCTGTTTTCCAGGTAGTCTCCCTGGTGATGTGAGTAGCAGACAAGTCATCCTTGTTTCATGTCTAGTATCCTGCTATGAGTGAGTACATACCATGTTTGTCTTTCTGAGTCTGGGTTACCTCACTCAGGATGATTTTTTTCTAGATCCATCCATTTGTCTGCAAACCTCATGATGTCATTGTTTTTCTCTGCTGAGTAGTATTCCATTGTGTATATGTACCACATTTTGTTTATCCATTCTTCACTTGAAGGGCATCTGGGTTGTTTCCATGTTCTGGCTATTACAAACAATGCTGATATGAACATAACTGAACAAGTGCTCTTATGGTGTGGTTGAGCATTTCTTGGGTATATGCCCAAGAGTGGTATAGCTGGATCTTGGGGGAGATTGATTCCCAATTTTCTAAGAAAGTGCCATATTGATTTCCAAAGTGGTTGTACAAGCTTGCATTCCCACCAGCAGTGGAGGAGAGTTCCCCTAGCTCCACATCCTCTCCAGCATAAGGTGTCTTCAGTGTTTTTGATCTTAGCCATTCTGACAGGCGTAAGGTGGTATCTCAGAGTTGTTTTGATTTGCATTTCCCTGATGATTAGGGATGTTGAGCAGTTCCTTAAATGTCTTTCGGCCATTTGAGTTTCCTCTGTTGAGAATTCTCTGTTTAGTTCTATAGCCCATTTCTTAATTGGACTGTTGGGCATTTTGATGTCTAATTTCTTGAATTCCTTATATATTCTGGATATCAGTCCTCTGTCAGATGTGGGGTTGGTGAAGATCTTTTCCCATTCTGTAGGCTGTCGCTTTGCCTTGTTGACCGTATCCTTTGCTCTACAAAAGCTTCTCAGTTTCAAGAGGTCCCATTGATTGATTGTTTCTCTCAGAGTCTGTGCTACTGGTGTTCTATTTAGGAAGTAGTCTCCTATGCCAATGCGTTCAAGACTCCTTCCTACTTTCTCTTCTAGCAGGTTCAGAGTAGCTGGATTTATGTTGAGGTCCTTGATCCACTTGGACTTAAGTTTTGTGCACGGTGATAGATATGGATCTATTTGCAGCCTTCTACATGTTGATATCCAGTTTTGCCAGCACCATTTGTTGAAGATGCTTTCTTTTTTCCATTGTGCACTTTTGGCTTCTTTGTCAAAAATTATATGTTCATAGGTGTGCGGATTAATGTCAGGGTCTTCAATTCGATTCCATTGGTCCACATGTCGGTTTTTATGCCAGTACCAAGCTGTTTTTATTACTGTAGCTCTATAGTAGAGCTTGAAGTCAGGGATCGTGATGCCTCCAGAAGTTGTGTTATTGTACAGGATTCCTTTGGCTATCCTGGGTTTTTTGTTTTTCCATATGAAGTTGAGTATTATTTTTTCCAGGTCTGTGAAGAATTGTGTTGGTATTTTGATGGGGATTGCATTGAATCTGTAGATTGCTTTTGGTAAGATTGCCATTTTTACTATGTTAGTCCTGCCTATCCATGAGCATGGGAGATCTTTCCATTTTCTGACATCTTCTTCAATTTCTTTTTTCAGGGACTTAAAGTTCTTGTCATATAGGTCCTTCACTTGCTTGGTTAGTGTTACCCCAAGGTATTTTATGTCATTTGTGGCTATAGTAAAGGGTGATGTATCTCTGATTTCCTTCTCCGCTTCTTTGTCCATTGTATATAGGAGGGCTACTGATTTTTTTGAGTTGATCTTGTATCCTGCTATGTTGCTGAAGGTGTTTATAAGCTGTATCAGTTCCTTGGTGGAACCTTTGGGGTCGCTCAAGTATACTATCATGTCATCTGCAAATAGGGAAAGCTTGACTTCTTCCTTTCCAATTTGTATCCCCTTAATCTCCTTATGTTGTCTTATTGCTCTGGCTAGAACTTCAAGTACTATATTGAATAAGTATGGGGAGAGTGGACAGCCTTGCCTCGTTCCTGATTTTAGTGGAATTGCTTTGAGTTTCTCTCCATTTAATTTGATGTTGGCTGTTGGCTTGCTGTAAATTGCCTTTATTATGTTTAGGTATGTTCCCTGTATTCCTGATCGCTCCAATACCTTTATCATGAAGGGGTGTTGGATTTTGTCAAATGCCTTTTCTGCATCCAGTGAGATGATCATATGGTTTTTTTCTTTGAGTTTGTTTATATGGTGTATTACATTGACGGACTTTCGTGTGTTGAACCACCCTTGCATCCCTGGAATGAATCCTACTTGATCATGGTGGATAATTGTTTTGATGTGTTCTTGGAGTCTGTTTGCCAGTATTTTATTGAGTATTTTTGCATCAATGTTCATGAGGGAGATCGGTCTGTAGTTCTCTTTCTTTGTTATATCCTTGTTTGGTTTAGGAATTAGGGTAATTGTAGTCTCGTAGAAGGAGTTTGGTAATGTTCCTTCTGTTTCTATTGTGTGGAACAATTTAGAGAATATTGGTATTAACTCTTCTTTGAAGATCTGGTAGAATTCTGCGCTGAAACCATCTGGTCCTGGGCTTTTTTTGGTTGGGAGACTTTTAATGACTGTTTCTATTTCGTTAGGGGTTATTGGACTATTTAAATAGTTTATCTGGTCTTGATTTAACTTAGGTATGTGGTACCTATCCAGAAAGTTATCCATTTCTTTTAGGTTTTCCAGTTTTGTCGAATAGAGGTTTTTGAAGTATGACCTGATGATTCTCTGGATTTCCTCAATGTCTGTTGTTATGTCCCCCTTTTCATTTCTGATTTTGTTGATTTGGATGCTCTCTCTCTGTCTTTTGGTTAGTTTGGATAAGGGCTTGTCTATCTTGTTGATTTTCTCAAAGAACCAACTCTTTGTTTCATTAATTTTTTGTATTGTTCTCTTTGTTTCTATTTTATTGATTTCAGCTCTCACTTTGATAATTTCCTGGCGTCTATTTTTCCTGGGAGACTTGCTTCTTCTTGTTCTAGAGCTTTCAGGTATGCTGTTAAGTCTCTAGTGTGAGATTTCTCCAACTTATTTATGTGGGCATTTAGTGCTATGAATTTCCCTCTTAGCACTGCTTTCATAGTGTCCCATAAATTTGGATATGTGATGTCTTCATTTTCATTGATCTTTAGGAAGTCTCTAATTTCTTTCTTTATTTCTTCCTTAACCCATTGGTGATTCAGTTGGGTATTATTCAGTTTCCATGAGATTGCAGGTTTTCTGTAGTTTTTGTTGTTGTTGAAATCCAACTTTAGACCATGGTGGTCTGATAGAACACAGGAGGTTATTCCAATTGTTTTGTATCTGTTTAGATTTGTTTTGTGGCCAAGTATGTGGTCAATTTTAGAGAAGGTTCCATGGGGTGCTGAGAAGAAGGTATATTCTTTTTTGTTAGGATGGAATGTTCTGTAGATATCGATTAAGTCCATTTGAGTCATGACATCAGTTAAGTCCTTTATTTCTCTGTTAAGTTTCAATTTGGGAGATCTGTCCAGTGGTGAAAGTGGGGTGTTGAGGTCTCCCACTATTAATGTGTGGGGTTTTATATGTGATTTAAGCTTTAGTAATGTTTCTTTTACATATGTGGGTGCCCTTGTGTTTGGGGCATAAATATTCAGAATTGAGACTTCATCTTGGTGGATCTTTCCTGTGATGAGTATGTAATGCCCTTCTTGATCTCTTTTGATTGATTTTAGTTTGAAGTCTATTTTGCTGGATATCAGGATGGCTACACCTGCTTGTTTCTTAAGACCGTTTGATTGGAAAGTCTTTTCCCAGCCTTTTATTTTTAGGTAGTGTCTATCTTTGAATTTGAGATGTGTTTCTTGTATGCAGCAGAAAGATGGGTCCTGCTTTCGTATCCATTCTGTAAGCCTATGTCTTTTTATAGGTGAATTAAGTCCATTGATATTGAGGGAAATTAATGACCAGTGATTGTTCATTCCTGTTATTTTTTGGTGGTGATGTGTGGGTACTTCTATACGTTGGGGTTTACTGCTGTGGCTTTATCTGTTGCCTGTGTTTTTGAGGGTGTATCTGACTTCCTTAGGTTGGAATTTTCCTTCTAGTGCTTTCTGTAGGGCTGGGTTTGTGGATAAGTATTGTTTAAATCTGGCTTTGTCATGGAATGTCTTGTTCACTCCATCTATGGTGATTGAAAGTTTTGCTGGGTATATTAGTCTAGGTTGACATCCATGGTCTCTTAGTGTCTGCATTACATCTGTCCAGGTTCTTCTGGCTTTCAAAGTCTCCATTGAGAAATCGGGTGTTATTCTGATGGGTTTGCCTTTATATGTCACTTGGCCTTTTTCCTTTGCTGCTCTTAATATTCTTTCTTTATTCTGTACGTTTAGTTGTTTAACTATTATGTGGCGAGGGGACTTTTTTTGGGGGTCTAGTCTGTTTGGTGTTCTATAAGCTTCTTGTATCTTCATAGGCATTTCCTTCTTTAAGTTGGGAAGGTTTTCTTCTATGATCTTGTTGAATATATTTTCTGTGCCCTTGAGTTGGTATTCTTCTCCTTCTTCGACCCCTATTATTCTTAGTTTTGGTCTTTTCATGGTGTCCCAAATTTCTTGGACATTTTGGTTCATGACTTTGTTGGCTTTAGTGTTTTCTTTGACTGATGAATGTATTTCTTCTACTGTATCTTCAACGCTAGACATCCTCTCTTCCATCTCTTGCATTCTGTTGATTATACTTGCATCTGAAGTTCCCAATCGTTTTCTCAGATTTTCTATTTCCAGCATTCCCTCTGTTTGTGTCTTCTTCATTTTTTCTATTTCCCTTTTCAGGTTTTGGACTGTTTCCTTCATTTGTTTCATTGATTTTTCTTGATTTTCTCTCAGTATTTTATTGTTTTCTTCCAGGACTTTATTGATTTCTTCTAATTTGTTTGCCCTTTCCTCTAGTTGTTTACAGCGTTCTTCACATTTTTTTGTCTTTTCCTCTACACAAGCCTCTAGCTTCTTCATGATGTCATTCATAAGGCTGTTTTCTTCTGCTTCTTCCAATTTCTGATGTTCAGGTCTAGGTGTTGGAGGAGGGCTAGGGCCTGGTGATGCTGTATTGCTATTCATTTTGTTGTATATGTTTCTGCCTTGACGTCTGCCCATCTCCTTGTGGTTCGTTCTTGGCCTTATCCGCACACTTGGTTCAGACAGACCAGTGTTCCAAAAGGGAAGTCAGTGTTCCAAAAGGGAAGTCCAGAGCAAGATGGGAGCTGGGGGCCGGCCTCTAAGTCTCAGGAAGAGGCTTGGGGTTCAGGCGGATGGGCGTGGGGGCAGGGCGTGGAGACTGCAGGGTCTGCCAGGGGTCTTGGAGAAGGGGATCCTTCCTGGTGGGGCTAGCAGGGGAACCTGCCTGGTGGCCAGAACCTGGGGCCGAGTTGGGCAGGTCTTCCCTGGAGTGGCTGGTGCCCAGGGATGGGGTCTGGGGCAAGGACGGGTACTCACGAGTGTTCCAAAAGGGACGTCCGGAGCAAGATGGGAGCTGGGGGCCGGCCTCTAAGTCTCAGGAAGAGGCTTGGGGCTCAGGCGGATGGGCGTGGGGGCAGGGCGTGGAGACTGCAGGGTCTGCCAGGGGTCTTGGAGAAGGGGATCCTTCCCGGTGGGGCTAGCAGGGAACCTGCCCGGTGGCCAGAACCTGGGGCCAAGTTGGGCAGGTCTTCCCTGGAGTGGCTGGTGCCCAGGGATGGGGTCTGGGGCAAGCCAGGACACAGAATTTAAAAGAATGATCATAAGCATGATCAGAGATTGAAAGAAGTTTAAAGACAACACAAGCAATCACCTGAATTAACATAAAGTAGATAGGTATAAATATTTGGCTCAATGAAACCATGAAAATAATTTGGGTTGAAGACTGAATTCAGTAAAAAAAATACTTAAGAAAACTCATGCTGGCATAAACACGCAATTGAGAATTTTAATAACACATTTAGAAAACCTTAACAGTAGAATAAATGAAGTAAAAGATTGAATGTCAGGACTTGAAGAAAGAGGAATTAGACAATTCGGTAAGAGAAAATGATTTATTTTTAAATCATCATTCTTAAGTAAAGTAATATTATTAAGGATATTTGCCAACATTTCACATACAAGACACTTTGGGGATAAGAATAACAAATTAACATAAAATATACTTGAAGTACAGATGCTGCATTAAAAATAAGTTGTAAATTATAAATATATGTATTTTCATTCACAAGGAATTATATTAAAACTATATTGAGGGCCACATAAATGACTAAGGAGTTAAAAATTTGCTGCCAAGTTTGATTTTTAAAAAAAGAAAAAAGAAGAAACCCAAAGAGAAAAGCCTAGGGCCAGATGTGTTCACACAGAATTCTAATTCTACCAGATTTCACCAACAGTCACTAAATTTTTTTCCTCAAAATAAGAACCGAGTAACATTGTACAATTCTTTTTACAAAGCCACCATTACCCTAATACCTATAACATATAAAAACAGACCAATTTCCTTTATGAACATACATGCAAACATTCTTAATAAATCCAAAATCCAAGAACACATCAAAAATATTTTCCCCCATGGTCAACCAACCTAGCTACAATCCCTTAGATCTGTAATGACAACCAGCCTGAAAGGTACACTATTGCAATAATGGCACAACTATTTGGGAAGCAACCAACCAATGGTTGATTAGATTTAAGTCACACTACAGTAGACAGAACCCATGCCTGACACTGTTTTGGGTTGCCAAGAACAGGAGACTAGTTAGGCCAGAGGCCTATGGAAAAACCAAATACTATTGTTTTACTAAAGGTACGTGGCAATATAATGACACCTAAGGACATTCTACTATTCTTATATATCAATGTCTCACTCAATCCTCATCAAAGAAGCTTTCTCCTGTAGTATATGGGAAGAAATATAAAGATCCACAGCCAGACAAGTGGCAGAAAGTCAGAGATCTTGGAATACCCAGTCGTGATGAGATATCTCCAACAAATCCTCCCAGCCAGGGCTCAGGGAACCCTGTGCAAGAGGAGGCTGATAGATTGTTAGAGCCAGAGGGAATAAAGGACACCAGGAAACAAACCTAAACATTGCAGGACCAATGCACTTATGAACTCACAGTAAGCATGGAAGCATGAATGGCAGTTACACCTTTCTACACAATATGAAGTCCCAGAGCTGAGAGAGGTAATGAGCAAATAACCTACCCTGACCAAAAGTTGTCTGTGATTGATTATGTGACTAATAATAGCTTATGAATGAAAAATAAATTTTCTCCAAGAGAACACTGGGTATACAAACCACTATCAAGAGCAGACCTCATGCTCAACAGAAGATGGCCAAAACAAGCTGGGCGGTGGTGGCACAAGCCTTCAATCCCAGCACTCAGGAGGCAGAGCCAGGCTGATCTCGATGAGTTCCAGGCCAACCGGATCTACAGAGCGAGATCCAGGACAGGCACTAAAACAACACAGAGAAACCCTGTCTCAAAAAACAAAAACAAAAACAACAACAGACAATGGCCAAAACAAATTCAAGGGCATCTTTGGAGGTTGTCTCAGGATGTTTCGTCAAGGTTTTGTTGTTTGTTTTCTTTCGCATCATTTGTCCTCTGTGTATCGATTTTTTTCATGTTTTGTGTTATCCTCATGATTTCTGTGTTTGCAAACGTGTGTGTCTCTGTGTCTGTGGTTCCTTGTGCCTTCTCTTTGAGTCTTTTTCTTCCGTTTGTTTGTTTTGCTCTATTCCGGGATTGTTTGTTTTTGTTTTGTTTTATTATTTAGATGCCAGTTTGATTTCTAAGGAGAGATTTTAAAAAAGGGGAGGTGAGAATTTAGATTGGGAAGGCAGGGGAAAAGGACTTGGGAGGCGTTGGGGGAGGGGAAAATGTAATCAGAATATATTGTATGAAAAAAAATCTATTCTCAATTAAAGTAAAACAGAGAAAACTGAAATATTACAAGAAAGATACAATTCTTTTTATTTAGGTAAATTGAATTAATCAAAGAAAGAATTAGGGTTTTGAATACTAAATAATTTTATAGAACGTAACTTCTCAACCTTTTGACAAATGATTACCAGAGTAATTTTAATTTTTGTCTCACTAAAGAATTTAAGAAAAGAAGGAAAGAAATAACTTTTAACAAAATTTCTCATGTAAAGACACTACACTATAAATCAGTGGAAACATACAAATACAGTCTTTCAGTATTTATGCTAACATGTTTTATGCTGAAGCTTGAGAATTAGTTCTATATACTGCATAATGATATTTGTGGTGGTTTGGAAGAAAATGGCCCCCAAAAGGAGAGGCACTATTAGGAGGTGTGGCCTTGTTAGAGAAAGTGTGTCACCATGGGGGTGGGCTTTGAGGTCTCTTTTTCTCAAGCTTCCCTCTGTGTACCTGTCAGTTGACTTCCTGTTGCCTGCAAGATGTAGCACTCTCAGCTCCAGCACCACATCTGCCTACATGCCGCTCTGTTCCCTGTCATAATAATGGACTGAACCTCTGAAACTGTAAGCCAGCCCTCTCATTAAATGTGTTCTTTGTAGAAGTTGTAATGCTCATGGTGTCTCTTCACAGCAATAGAAAACATTAACTAAAACAATATCCAATTTAAAAATCATAACACAATCACATTTCTACTGACCATGTACTTACAATTAAGTCATGTTCCTAATTAAACAGAATATATAATTTTTAGAAGAAACCATAGAGCCAATCCCTTTAAATCTAAATGTTTATGTTATTGTCAAAAATGATTTAAGCATATGGTGATCTTATCATTTTAAATTATTTCTTACTCAAAATACAGTGTGGTCAAATTTTTGCAGGAAATTGGCTAATACAGGTCTATATGCTATCTCAATGAGTTACCACTTTCTTCTTGGTTAATTAATAATCCTTCTGTTCTTCATCTACTTACTGGTACATTCTTCAATTCATTTTTTTATTTTATATAACTCAAACACACGTTTATGTGTGTTTTTTAATGAATTTTTTACTGAAAATCTTGCTTAATCATATCATTGCCTGTCTTCATATGTACTTATCACCAAGAAAAATGAAATTTTAAAGTGGAGATGCTGCTTTCCTAATTCAATCTTCCCCTCTCCCTTAAGAAACTGAGACTTATTCAGTGAAACTTAATGTGGCGTACACTGACTGAGGTCACAAAAAAAGCTTGATAAATTCCTCAAGTGTTATGACAATGCATCAAAGATCCACCTAGCAGTGTCCTTTGGATAATCTTTCTTTGTAACATTAGCTAGAAGAACAAGACACACTTGTAGACCTAGACCTAATCCATTAAACAAGTGCTTTCAACTTTCTGAACACTGTGACCCTTTAATACAGTTCTTAATGTTGTGATCCCCAATCATATATTTATTTTCATTGCTACTTCATATCTGTAATTTTGCTACTGTTATGAATTGTAATGTAAATACCCATGTTTTCCAATAGTCTTGGGTGATCCCTATGAAAGGGTTGTTCAATCCCCAGAAGGTTTGGCCTTAACACACAGGTTTGGCCTTAAACATTTCATCTCTTAACATTGTTGCCTTATGTTTCCATATTGTAAACTTTGGGAACAAACTCAAACCGCAGTGCTCTTTTGGGTGATATCAGTCACTCTGTTTCTTGTTTCCCCTTCTTAACCCTCCCTTCTAGAAAGAGTAATTCATAATTATTCATTTTATCAAAAGACAACAGCATTCAGTTGATTTTTGATGTAATGCTAGAATCCATTCATGATCAGTCTCAGCCCCTAACATTTTTAGGTATTGAAAACTCATGAAAATTTAAATTTATCAATTTATGAGTAAAAACAATACAAAAAAAACCCAAATCAATTTAAAATATTTTAAGCAATTGGGTACTCAATTTTTTTTCCACTGTTGATGCAATGAATTTCTTCAAGACAGCTTTCAACTCTATATTAATAGTTTTGGTAGTTTTTATGACTTATTTATTTATGTTATGACAATATATTCATAGAAATTCAGTAGTCTGGAACATATTAATACCAAATTTATGTTATCAATAATTAAGACCAGACGAGATACATAAATCAGCAATCTCTTGGACCAACCAATTTTATGTCTCTAATTTACAATCAGATTAGCCTTCTAAGGCTTTAGGACCATGGTTGTAGCTAGAGTTTTCCTGCCTGGCCCACAGTCAGGACAAATCTCTGCCACCCGCCAGTCCCACAACCGCTCAGACCCGACCAAGTAAACACAGAGACTTATATTGGTTTCAAACTGTATGGCCGTGGCAGGCTTCTTGCTAACTGTTCTTACAGCTTAAATTAATCCATTTCTATTAATCTATACCTTGCCACGTGTCTTGTGGCTTACCGGTACTTTACATCTTCCTTGTCCTGATGGCGGCTGGCAGTGTCTCCTCACCCAGCTTCCTGTTCTCTCCATTCTCCTCTCTCTTAGTCCCGCCTATACTTCCTGCCTGGCCACTGACCATTCAGTGATTTATTCATTGACCAATCAGCAACACATTTGACATACAGACCATCCCACAGCACATCCCCTTTTCTTTTCTTAAAAAGGAAGGTTTTAACCTTTACACATCTCCAAAGTCAGCTTGGTATATTTGGGAATTTGGGCGTAGCTTCTCTTACTACTTCCTGCTGGAGGGGGGCACTGTATCTTATGGGGAAACAAAGAAAGTTTTAGGATCATAGAGTAGTCCGTGAGGCTGTATCATCTGAGCCAGTTGCCTTGAAACCATTCTGGATGTTGGATCATCTGGGCCTTGGTGTCACCTTTCAGGGGGTCTTGGCTGGTCAAACCTGATGTATCTTAATCTGGAACAAATCCATAGCCTCTGGCTTTCTGTGGGAACAAAAGCAGAATCTCCTTTCCAAAGCAACATATCCTTATATCCAAATTTTGAAGTCAAGGTACCTTTAAAGTATACATTTTGGCATAACTCAACAGCTTTTACAGTCAAATGTTTGACATTTCCATTTGGAAGTTTGTCTTCTTGGCACAAATGGCCTACTGGGCAAAGAACTGCCCTTGCCTCGACGGCTGACAGTACAAATGCAATTCTATCCTTTCTGGACAAGCGGGACACAAGGAAAGCAACCACTGTACTCTGCCAAGACAGGGTAAGATGGTCTTTCAGAATTCCTGCTTCTGAAAATGGTCTGTCAGATACTTTAGGCCTGTAGCCAATTTGAATGCACCAACAATGCTGAGAAACATTAGGTGACTGTCCAGGCTGCCAGCTGTCTCGGTCTACTCTCGCAAGATTCCTGAAAGTTGCTTGCATCCATCTACCATTTCTCAGGTACCATTATATTCCTTCTCAGGTCTTTGATGGGATTGAAGACTAGCAGTTATAGTTACAACTTAGTAGATAGAACATATTAAGTATTAGATTCAGGTTCTTTAGGATAGGATACCTTTTGGAATGATCTTTGTAACATGCCATTTACCTATGCTCTATACTTCTCTGGATTTTAGTATGTGTTTCTTGCTTGATATTGTTTGCAGTGGTTGTACTTCCATCTTATCTAGGTCATTATCCCTCATTATTCCTGGACAATATTTGATAACCATCCCTTTGTATATAGTCTTGTATTAGGTTAGAACTTTCTTATTTAGACAAAAAGGGGAAAATGTAGTGGGTAGCCATTCCAGCTTTGATCTGGAAGTTCCAACCCCCATTGAGACTTCGGCAACTGTCACGCCTACAAGGTGGGGTGAAGGGAGGCGCCTGGGGACCCGAGATCTGGATCGGCTGGCCTCTCTCTGTTGCGGGACCCTGGATAGTGGAGGTGGACCGAGCAGAGCTCCAGAGAACACTGCTGGACTGTGATACACCTTCCCCAGACTCCGCGACCTACCTATCCCTTAATTTGTAAGTTATGCCATTAAATAAATCTCCCTTTAACTACGTGGAGTGGCCTTAATAATTTCACCAATACATTGTCACAGGTAGCATTTTCTCTTTAAGTGTTGTTTATCTCTACATTTTTAACTTGCATTACCTTCAGCATATAAATGAATAGTGGGATTGTAAATACATTTGTTTTTATTAAGGTTAGGTAAAGATAACATCCAGATTTTCAGAATTTCCTAAATGATGGGAAAAGGAGAAGATGACTATTTCTATCCATTCACAATTCATTATACCTTCGGTGTTAGCAGACATTTTAAGTGGTGTTTCCTGCTATCCCTACTTCTTGTTCACTTTGCCACTCTGAAATAGCAATGTTAGTTTTGCATGCCTGTGTCACAAACAGTAAAGAACTTCCTGTTTTTATTTTTAAATTTATTTTATGTGCATTGGTGTAAAGGTATCAGATCCCCTGGAACTGGAGCTACAGACAGCTGTGAGGCGCCATGTGGGTGCTGGAAATTGAACCTGTGTCCTCTGGAAAAGCAGCCAGTGCTCCCAACTGCCGAACCATCTCTCTACCCACAAACTTCCTGTTTTCGTGTTATACAGTTTTGTTCTCTGTTAGGTTCTTATCCAGGAACCACACATCATTTGAAACTTGAAGTGCATGGTGGCTGAAAGTTCCAGCTAGTTTCCTCCAGCCTTGGCACCTGCAGACTCACTGACACACTTGCTAGGACAAATATCCTTGGGGAGTCATCCCAGCTGATTCAAGTTACTTGTCACTTCTGTGATGACTCATTTGAATGTTGACTTTTCATTCTGCATCCCAGAATGCTGTGGGATGTTCTGTATGGCAAATGTGTTGCTAATTAGTCAATAAATAAAACACTGGTTGGCCATTGGCTAGGCAGGAAGTGTAGGCGGGACAAGGAGGAGAATAAAGCTGGGAAGTGGAAGGCTGAGTCAGGGAGACACTGCCAGTCGCCACCATGACAAGCCACATGTGAAGATGCTGGTAAGCCACGAGCCATGTGGCAAGGTATAGATTTATGGAAATGGATTAATTTAAGATATAAGAACAGTTAGCAAGAAGCCTGCCACGGCCATACAGTTTGTAACCAATATAAGTCTCTGTGTTTACTTGGTCGGGTTTGAGTGGCTGTGGGACTGGCGGGTGTCAGAGATTTGTCCTGACTGTGGGCCAGTCAGGAAAACTCTAGCTACACCAGAACTTTCTAAAAGGCCTAGAGATTTGGAGAATACCTTCCCTGCTTTCTTCTGAATGATCCCAGCTTACTTGGATGAAGCCATTTCAGATTTAGAAACAGTTCTCAAATGGGTATCGGACCTCAAATGACTTTCCCTCAGGATTATTTCACAATCATACAATCACCTTAAGGGTCATTGTCCACAGACTCCCGGTCTCTCCAGGAAACTTGAAAATAAAGAAATCTGAAAGCTTCTTAGTCTTCTAGAATATATTTCTGCCTATCCCTTGTTGTTGTGAACTTTTATCATATAATCAATGTATCTCAGAATCTGCACACATTGCTCACTTGCAAATGATGATGTTTTTCAATTATTTGTTTAAATTTTACCCAGGTCTTTAAGTGTTTTTGTATCATTCCCATTTGTGGAAATATTTTAATTTAACATAATTGTAGCTTGTTGAATTTTTGAATGTATGATGTCTTGTAACAAAGTGTAGACATTTTAGTCTTTATTTCTTTTTTTTTTTTTTTTTTTTTTTTTTGGTTTTTCGAGACAGGGTTTCTCTGTGTAGCTTTGCGCCTTTCCTGGAACTCACTTGGTAGTCCAGGCTGGCCTCGAACTCACAGAGATCCGCCTGGCTCTGCCTCCCGAGTGCTGGGATTAAAGGCGTGCGCCACCACCGCCCGGCTCTTTATTTCTTTGTATAGTTTTTCATGGTTCTCTTTTTTTGAGCTTAACCACCATTATTCATATGCTAGTGCTCTTTGTAGGTTCTTCAACTTTTAAAGCTCTATTCAATTATTTTTATCTCTTTTTTATTTTTATTCCTTGTAAATAAATTTATTTTTGTTATCATTTCTTCTGCCAATTCAAAATTTTATTGAGTTCTTCTGGCAGATTTTTTTCATTAAGAAATATACATTATTCTACTTATTTTGTTAAGGTAAGATACTAAAAGTAATACAATAAAGAACTCATTCTATTAGTTAAACTGACTGTATATATTACATCCCTCCAAAGGAAAAGGTTTGTATGATTTTTTTTTTTTTTTTTTGCAAAAGCAGACATTACTTTGTGGTAGTTTTTGGCATTTTGTGGTAATCTTGAGAATGTTAGAAAGATGAGAATACCTAGATAATGTATTGCTATGCTGTATGTTTTTCATTTTCCCAGTTATCACCTAGGAGCCTATAGACTGATATTCTTAATAAATTATTTGCTAGATTATAGTGAAAAGACAAGAACAAATGAAATTAAAGGTACAGAAGTGTTAGAAAGTATTCATAGTATATTATTTGAAGGGAAAAAAAAAAACAGAAGTTCATCATACCAACCTCTTTCTGTGTCTGAATTTTAGTTTTTCCCCAATCCCAATCCCATGGACCCTTTTTCAATATTGTTTCACTTTTTAATATGCTGGCACTGACATAACACTATGTGACAAATTTGTATCAATTGTAATTATTACCAATTTACTTGATTTTTAGTTATTCCTGTTTACCAAATTAAATAAGTATGTTTGTTATTGCTGTATGACAAAACTATTTTGGAGGAGACACCACACGTCTACTCCTTCCAGATAAGAACTCCACAACAGACCAAAGAACAGATACCACTTGGTGAACCTATGAGTTTTTTTGGGATTACTCAGAAGTATGGGTCAGGTCAGGGGTTACTTACACAAGCAGAAATAAATCAAAGACAGCTGTGCTGGGGATGTCTTTCTGTATGCTGTGAATGTGTTGCTCTGATTGATTGATAAAGAAAATGCTGATTGGCCAGTAGCCAGGCAGGAAGTATAGTATAGGCAAGAGAAACAGAGAGGAGAATATTGGGAAGTGGAAGGCTGAGTCAAGAGATGCTGCCAGCCGCTGATGCCATGAAAAGTAAGATGAAAAGATAGAGGTAAACCACGAGCCATGTGGCAAGGTATAGATTTATATAAATGGGTTAATTTAAGATATAAGATCTAGCTAGCCAAGAAGCCTGAGCCATTAGGCCATACAATTTTAATTAATGTAAGCCTCTATGTGTTTACTTGAGTCCAAGCGGCTGAAGGACTTGCAGGTGAGAGAGATTTGTCCTGACCAGAGGCCAGGTAGGACACAGGAAAACCCCAGCTACACAGCTGCATCACCAAAGCCCACCCAGCATGAGGGACAAGCCACAAAAGCTGGGAACCTGGGAAATACTGCGTAGACTGCAGCAGCTCAACAGGCTAGAGAGTATATTTTAATGATTTTGGTCTTAAAGCTCTTCTAGGCAGCTCAGCTGGTTTCTGCTTTTTATAGGCAGCTGTTCTGGCCTTAGAGTCTTCTTTACAATCTTCCTTGTGGCTTACTCTGACAGGAAGAATCCTAGTGAATCTGATTAGTTTCAGGGACTTCCTGAAGCTACCTTGAGTTGTTTACCTCTCTGCTTAGAGAGTTTCTCTGTAAGATGAAATGTTTCAATCTTGTATGAAACTGCTACACAACAGTTTCATAATCCAATTTCATTTTCTTTTCAATATTTATAAACATATACATGTCACTTTTTAATACAGATATTCTGAATTCTGCTTATATTTACAGTCTAATTTTTTGCTTAAATATTTTCTATTTCACCTTGGAAATTTTTAGTAGTGTTATCTAGATCCTTTTTCTTAAATTTGCAATTTTCTGTTCAGTTCATGAATGTTATAAATTGTATTTTTCAGGTGCATAATTTTCTATTTTTTGTTCTTTATAATTTCTGGTTTTCTGCTGAATTTGCCAACCTTCATGTTTAGCACATTCTCCTCTCACTTTTAAAGAATTATTTACTTCACTTTTTCTAATGTAACATCATATCTATGGTTTCCCCATTGGTAACTGGACATGCATCCCTGTACCTACTCTTTTAATTGTACACTATGAAATCATTGTTACATTTATACATTTGTGCTGACTTATACTTTGGTTATTATTTTACTAGCAGAAAGGCTTCATTTACTGATGCTTGCATAAACCTTTAAATGAAAAGTCCTGCTCCCCTGATGTACATGCCACTATTATATCAATGGGCATGTCTTACCAGGCCAGTCAATATCGTAGCTTACTGGTTTCATAGCTGGGTAAGATTGATAATTACTTTTCTCCTCAACTAATGTGTCAAGAACCACCAGGCACTGAGCAAGCTAGCCAGTAGGAATGAAGTTTCCAGATCACTAGCAGCTTGAGTTCTCCATGCTCTATAACTCAAGCATAAACTATCTTCCATGTGAGCATCTTACCTTTAAGTTATGTAGTGTAACCAAGGGCATCAGGAATAGATTGTAATGTTCGGGGCTCATTTGCATCCCACTGACAAAAAAAAAAAAAAAAACTCCAAAAGTAGTAAACAACTTCTGGTATTGAACCATTTATTTGTTATCTAATAGGGGACATTTTGCTTTCATAGAATAACACCATCGTAATATATATAAACAAGCATCTACAGTAGTAGGTTTCTGTATGATGTTTTCTAAATATTTTTGGTATTATTCTTGGTAACCTTCCTGAACCCTGACACAAAGAAAATTCAATTTCCTCCTGCTACTTCATGGGTGTAACTAGTCATTTTCTAATTACAATTAATACATGCTTTTTAAGATCAAACCTATAACTGGCACCATTATGAGGTCAGAACTCTATGTCTTAACAGATAATAGCCACTAGACATAGAAGAAAACATGTCCTTAGTATTTTGGTAAACGGGTATAGTAGTAAACCAAGTCCTGTTGACTTATCATTACACTCACAGAGCAATGCATCTCTCAGCCCTCACCAGAGACGCATTGATTTGAAAAAGATGATGATTAGCACACTGATCCACAACTGTCCCAGGTTCAGAAATTAAGAGGTTTTCAGAGTGTCTAGCTCTGCATATTAAAAAACAGTAAAACATTGACCAAACACATCAACCAGGTTTGTTTTCTAGTTTCACCACCTACCGATTTTACCAACTACCTAATAGCATTTTCAACTTTTGATTGAAATACTTAATGTCAGTTTTAGTGAATAACTGACTGAGTTACACTATATGAATATTTTCCTGAAAAAGTCATAGTTGTCATTATTGTTATAATTATTATTGTTAACATGTATAATTCATTCTAAATATTAATTGAATTATTATGTCAAACAAATCCCAAATATGCTGTAATTTTGATTGATGCTACACAAATAATAAATAGAATTTTTGCTTTAAGTAATGGAAAAATGCTCAACCATAAAGAGAAAATATGCATATGCTTCACCATCTCCTCCAAAGGGTCAAAAATTATTGAAAAAGAAAAGGGAGAAGGAATGTAAGAGATAGAGGTGTGGGAAACTACAAGGAAACTGATGGTAGATAACTACAAGGTCACAGCAGGGACTCTCCATCTGTGAACTCCTCTATGAACTCACAGTGGGTGTGTCAGCCTGCACAAGGTCTATGAAAGCCCAAGCTAGCAGAAGCCTAGCATGCAGAAGGGAGTTGGGCACAAGACTCACCCTTAGCTGAAGAGTAATTTGTTGTGGGATGGTCTGTATGTCAAATGTGTTGCTGATTGGTCAATAAATAAATCACTGATTGGCCAGTGGCCAGGCAGAAAGTATAGGCGGGACAAGGAGGAGAATAAAGCTGGGAAGTGGAAGGCTGAGTCAGAGAGACACTGCCAGCCACCACAATGAGAAACAGCATGTGAAGATGCCGGTAAGCCATGAGCCACGTGCAAGGTATAGATTCATAGAAATGGATTAATTTAAGCTATAAGAACAGTTAGCAAGAAGCCTGCCATGGCCATACAGTTTGTAACCAATATAAGTCTCTGTGTTTACTTGGTTGGGTCTGAGCGGCTGTGGGACTGGCGGGTGACAAAGATTTTTCCTGACTGTGGGCCAGGCAGGAAAACTCTAGCTACAGTAATTGACACCTGGGAAATGGGGAAGTCAGTTTTTCTCAGTGTTACCCCTTGTAAACTGACCAAGATCCAGTGGAGGACCACACCTCCAAGAATGGTTGAGGAGGAAGAATTTGTCTTGATGGTTTTTTGTTTTGTTTTTATTTGTGTTCCTTATTTTATAAAAAGGACACAAAATTGGGTGGAAAGAGAAAAAAAGTGGATCTGGAGGATCTGGTAAGAGTTCAGAGGGGGTGAATATGAACAAAACCCATTTCACAATATTCTCAGAGTATACACTCACACACACACATACACACATACACACACACACACACACACACACACACACACACACACATTATGTCTTTGACAGTAAAATAAAAAGTGTAAAGTTTGTGGACATATATGCTGAAAACTTTGCTCAGAAGAGAATAATGTTACAGAGAAGAGAACATGGTAAGATTTTTAAGCATATTTCAAAAACAAAAAGGAAATTATAGTCTGGAGTAGTTTTCCCAATATGGAGAGAGTGACTCTTTAAGAAGAATCAGCTGCTGTTGTATCCAAACTGCATTTCTTGAGATTTTAATTAGGTCTTTCCATTCAGATTTGTTGTTTTTCTAATCACTTTTGACAAAGTATCATGAAACTCACTATGTAGCCGAGAATAGACTTGAACATGTGATGCCCTTGCTTCCTCCTTGCACACACTGAGATGACAGGCATGCATCACCACATCTGGTTCAAGGTTTTCCAGCCTGTTAAGCAAGCATTGCACCAACTACACCACACTCCAGTCCAGAAGACAATCATTTTGCTAAATTAAAACCAATCAAAATGGGGGGGAAGACATGGGTTATTTAAGGATAGAGGGAGAGGGAGGAACCCAGTGAAGAAAGGAAGCAGGGAGGAAGGGAGGGAGGGAGGGAGAGACAGAGACAGAGACAGAAACAGGGAGAGACAGAGAGAGAGAAACTTAGCACATAATGTACCTAAAGCATAGAAAAAGACAAGAGTCATTGAAAATATTGATACGGCTGAAAAAAAACACAAAAGGATAGATACAGATCAAAATCACATGGGCTATGGGTTACTACTTAGTGATAAAATCTAGAGGCAAATGTACATTGTAGTGCTAACACAACTTTTTTATAGCCATAATAATTCTAATACTAATCTCAGACAGAAATTGCTCTGAAGAAAATTCTATTTTCAGAATATCTGGTGCCAGATAAGGCTGTACACATGCATTATTGCTCCTTCTCTCTCAATAAACATGTGAAAATTTTATATGTAAATCAACCAAAAGGGAAAAGGTTTTGTACTTTTCTAGAATGTATGAGGCCCTGAGGTTAATTTTAAATACCAAACGAAAAAGATAATAATAAAACATAAAAGTAAACAGATTGTATTCCACATATAAAAGTTAAACAAGTAAGTCTTACCTCCTTAAGTAGAAGACATTTCAGAGTCAATAATCTCTAATTCCAATATCCAAATGAAAATATTTTAAAAATCACCAAGTACTACACACTAGAGGGTTAAACACTGAGAATCCAGTGATGGCAAATTTATACAAAATCAGACATTGTCATTATCTAATAATAATTCAAGCATTCACCACAGTAATATTTCAACAAATTATTCACCACATTCCCCAGCTGTTTGGACAAAGTTCCTTCTTCATCTTAGTTCTTTGAAGATTTTATTTGTGTTCATTTTGTTTGAAATGAGTTCTCACTACACAGTCCAGGGAAGGCTAGAGTACTCCAGGATGGCCTTGAACTTACAATCCTCCTGCTTTACACCAGATTGCTGGGATTACAGATGTACCACCTACCCCAATATTCTTACACATGACCTTTCTAATCAACTCATTGGATTCTAGCCTACACATCTGTATCTTTTAAGCCTCAGTCATGGGTAGATGTTGTTTGTTGTTGTTTTCCTTCCTGAGTGTTCCTTTCAACTAAAAAGTTAAAGCATTTGGTTGGAAGTATAAGAGTTCTCAGACGTATGTGAATCCATTGCCTTGTGGATGCTTAATATACAATAAATTCCTGGGGATTTGGATAAGCTAAAAAAAAATCTGGCATTGTTGAACAATATCTATGTTTTTTAAAGAGCTTACCTGAATGTTGTAAATAGCTTGGAATGTTTAAAAAGTAATTTTAAAGCACATACAAGACAGAAAGAATATTTTGTTACTTTTGTTCCTGGGTCATGGAAAATCTAAAAAATATTTAGATATGAAACATTAAAATAGAAACTGTATGTATATGGTAATAACATTTTCATAGAGGATAGACAATATCTTGGATAATGAAATAATATTTATATTAGCTTCCCCAAACCAAAAGCTTCTTACACAATCATATCTATAACTAAGTACTACTGACTGTACTTATACTACCCCCCCCCCCAGCAACCACAAAGTGTTTATGGGCATCTCATGACTTTGAACATCATTTCCTTGTAGAGAGTTAATTGAGTACATGTAAACTGGATAGGAAATGAGTCTTTCATATAATCTGGATTTTCTCACTATATTTCTTTTGGAGGACAACAAAAAAGTGAAAGAATAAGAAAGAAAATGTTTCTGTCCATATATCTGTTCATCTACCCAACTGGGGGACAGAAGTAGTTTAGGGTTGGAGAATAGTAGATTGCACATCAAATGTATATTCTCTGGTATTTTAATACTATTTTAAAATTTTTAGAAGTAAACATCTTAAAAGCCAAAATTTCTCTGTGATATACTATCCAATTAGCTTCACATAATATTTTTAGAGGTATTAGTAGTCTACTGATAATGAGGAATAATCAGTCACACAGAGGAAGAAATTGAACAGTGTTAGATGTTGACTTCAGTTTCTATTGCATTTAATTCAATCCGTTATTTTCTTATGTAATAAATGTTCAATTATTTCCTTTTTATGAAGAGCACAATAACTTGTTTCATTCAAAACCTTAATAATTGACTCACTTCAGTGATTACAAGAACTTGATGTATGAAATAAATGTCTTTCCATTTAGCAACTTGCTGTGATGTGCCTGAATTGCTTTATACTTTTTCTTTCAGAGTCTTCTATTTATGAAGCTTTTTCATAGAAAAGTTTGCTCTAATATTGAATAATTATTAATGCAAAACACTAAACTCTGATGCTACATTCAGTAATTTGCAATTTTTTTCTTCTATGTTTAAGCAGTGTTAACAATATTTTTAAAAGAATGGAATGATTTGCTCCTTTAAATTCAGCCTTTTATTTATTTTTCACTTACAGCATAGTCTAAGACTCATAGAAAAATGTTAAGTATCAGGCATAGTGAACCATACTTGTTCATCTTTTTGACAGTAATGGAATACTTTATCTCCATAATGCTTCTGTGGATTTATTCTATTCCTGGGAATACAAATCTATGAAGTTTCTCTTCTATTTTTAGCTTCCTAAGTCTTTATTCAAGAACAGACTGTGAAATTTAATCAACGGTTTTATCATCTATTGAGAATAATACATAGAGCTGAAAAATGAATAGTTATAACAAACTAAGAACTGAGCTGGATATGATTTTCTGTTAGATTATATAGACTTTTCCATTTTTATGCATAAGTGAGTGGTCAATGATGACAAGTGTGCCCTTGGATTTTACTCATAATAATGGTCACTATGTGTGTTTGTGCACCAGTGTATACGTGGAGCATGTTCCTTTTCTTGGTGTGTGTGTGTGTGTGTGCCTGTGCATGTATTTGATGATGCTTGTTCATGTGGAGGTCACAGGTTGATCTTCCTAAATTGATTTTTTTTTTGAGACACTGAAACTAGAGCTCATCCATTAGGCCAAGCTGGCTGGCCAATAACCCCCGGCGAGCTACCCATCTCTCTCTTTGAGATACAGAGTTATACATGCATATCACTGCTTCTGAATTTCATGTGGATCCTGAGGATCTGAACTCATATCCTGATGTTTGCACTGTGGGCATTTTATTAACTGAGGCATCTACCCAGCCCTAAATTAACATTTGAAAAGTCTTTTCCATTCTATCATTTATCATATTTAAGATTACCAATGGAGACACTAACTTTTAAAATTAACATACTTTAAAAATAATTTAATTCCTCTAATGACATTTTGAACTATTCAGAATTTGTTACTTCTTAAATCAATTTTAAATAATTACATGTTTTTCAAGGTTATATTTCAAAATATTGTACTGAGCATGTGTATTCATAGATACATAAAATCTAGTTAGTTTATACATTTAGAAAATTATGCATGGAGCCGGTCGGTGGTGGCACACGCCTTTAATCCCAGCACTCGGGAGGCAGAGCCAGGCGGATCTCTGTGAGTTCGAGGCCAGCCTGGTCTCCAAAGCGAGTTCCAGGAAAGGCGCAAAGCTACACAGAGAAACCCTGTCTCGAAAAAAAAAAAAAAAAAAAGAAAATTATGCATGGACTAGTCTGGACATTTCGTATTTACACTACTACCTAATGTAACAAGTTTCATCCTATTATATTTTCAAAGGCATATTTTTAGTTTTATGATCAATTTGTATATTTTTCTTTCCTTTATTTGATCAATTTCTTATACCAGTAATAAATATATTAGAAAATTTAATTATTATAAAATAATTATCATGTGAATTTTACAACAAGGAAAATTCATAAAAAGTAAATTACTTATGGAAATTTTAAAACATATTTTGCAAATAAATTAGAATGTAGGGTCTTCAACATTAAAGTTATTTTTTTATTTTTTGATATTTTTATTTTATGATTAACTTAATTTCCCACATCAGCAACGGATTCCCCTGTCCTCCCTCCTCCTTTTTGATGAAAAGCACAATAACTTGTTTCATTCAAAACCTTAATAATTGACTTACTTCGGCCGGGCGGTGGTGGCGCACGCCTTTAATCCCAGCACTCGGGAGGCAGAACCAGGCGGATCTCTGTGAGTTCGAGGCCAGCCTGGGCTACCAAGTGAGTTCCAGGAGAGGCGCAAAGCTACACAGAGAAACCCTGTCTCGAAAAACCAAAAAAAAAAAAAAAATTGACTTACTTCAGTGATTACAAGAACTTGACGTATGAAATAAATGTCTTTCCATTTAGCAACTTGCTGTGACCTGGATTGTTTTATATTTTTTCTTCCAGAGTCTTCTATTTATGAAGCTTTTACATAGAAAAGTTTGCTCCTCCCACCTCCCAGCCCTTCCCCCCAATCCACTCCCCACTTCCTCCTCCCCCAAGTCAAGGTCTCCCCTAGGGATTCAGCCTAGCCAGGCAGACTCTGCAGAGGCAGGTCCAGTCCCCTCCTCCCTACACCAAGGCTGAGCAAAGTGTCCCAGCACCAAGGACAGGTCCCAGCTCCACTGCCTGAGGGCCTCCCAAACAGTTCAAGCTAATCAACTGTCTCACTTATCCAGAGGGTCTGCTCCAGTTCCATGGGGGTTCCTTAGCTATTGGTTCACAGTTCATGCGTCTCCACTAGTTTGGCCACTCGTCCCTGTGCCTCTTCCAATCATGGTCTCAATATCTCTCCCATACAATCCCTCCTCTCTCACCCACCAGACTTCTGGAGCTCCACCAGAGGCTCAGCTGCACATCCACCTTCATCAGACACTGGATGAGAGTCCCATCATGACAGCCAGGGTGTTTGGCCATCCAATCACCAGAGCAGCTCAGCCCAGGCACTCTCCAGACCCTTGCCATAGTCTACAATGAAAGTATCTTTGTGGATTTCTGGGGACCTCTCTAACACTCTGCTTCTTCCTATTCCCCTGGGGTCTTCATTCATCATGGTATCTCTCTCCCCATTCTCCCACTCTGCTCCTGATCCAGTTGGGACCTCCCTCTCTCCTAAGCTCTCTTTTCCCTGAGCTTGCCCTCCATTACTCCCCCCATCCCCAGTTTGCTCATGTAGATCTCATCCATTTCTCTGTTGTTGGGCGATCCCTGTGTCTTTCTTACGGTCCTCTTAAAGTTGTTGACCTTTAGGAATTTGATTAAACTATCTTAATTATGAAATGAGTTGATAAATTTCAAATTACTCTGCTTTAATAGACACATTAGAGTTATTATGATTATTATACATATTTTAAGTGCTTATCTTGTACTGTGTGTGCTTACTTTCATTATATAGTAGTGAAAAAACATTTCAACTGTTTTTATACACAAATCTATCTGCATCAGCAGAAATCTTCTAAGAAAATCCTAAATTGGTATATTATACTTTGCTGTAGTGCATTAACATAGATGCCACTATGCTTGCTGTTGAATATTTGTGATGATAATGTTCTAACAATTTTTATTAGTCAAACATTTCTGTAAATTGCCACAGAACCATGGTTCTGTGTCATTATAAAAATAATAAAGAAAAAGCAAAGCTTATTTTGAGATGAAGAGATTAGAGAAAATGGAAAAATAATAAAGTGGAAGACTCAGGTGAGGGTGATAAATTAAAAGACTAAATTCTTCATATAACAGGCAAAAAATTAAAGCATTTTGAGGGCCTTTTAGCAAATAAAAGTGATAAATCAAAGCTTGAAGTGCAGGAATAATGATGTCAGCCAGGTTAAAAGAGAATCTGTGTTGAGATACGTAAAAAAGAAAGCATCACCATTCAAAGTACATTTTAAAATGGGAGAAAGTTTAATATTTCATAGATTTTTAAAATAGAAAAATATATGAATACATCAGGAGAAACTATTTGAAACTCAGTTTCTCATCTAATCATAAAGTGGAGATATCCTTTGTTTAAAATGTTCTTCACTTGCTATACCAAGATATTATAAGAAGCTAAAAGCAAAAACATTTAAGGGATTATGGTAATGACATTTGAAATAGCAGGAAGAAAATGAAAGGATTATCATGAATAAAAGCTGTCATGAACTGTATTTGGAATTCTATTTCTTATTTTGTGTGATGGTTTTGTAATAGCAAAGTATATCTTAATGGAACTATTTGGGGACTTCAGTTATTTGGAATTGTTACAGAGAATTGCTGACAGATTCGACTGTTGAATGCTGGTTCCTTCCTTTTGATTTTTGGTTTTTTTTTTCTTCTTCTTCTTCATTTATATATGTGGTTTTACTTCAGATATACTCCTTAGGTGTCAAGAAAGCTACTCTCTTTTATAATATAACAATCTCAAATGATTGGTATTAAAATCAAGTATTATATAAAACACAAAGAAATCATATCATTTAGGGTATGTTCATCTTTCATTAATGATAATAGAATAAGATCTTAAAGTGAATCAGCTTATTTTACTTTTTCCTATGTACGTGAATGATTTATACTGGTTCATGTGTTCATAACTGAATGTGTGACTGAGAATTCAGAATTTCTCTATAAGCACATCTCTCTCCAAACTTTATGCAATACTCTTCTAAAATACTTCCAAAATTTATTCTTCAGATTATTAAATTATATATATGTATGTGTATATGTGTATATATATATATAAATATATATATATATATATATATATATATATATACTTATGTATAATGTCAGAGGTATTTACAGATGAGCTTTCCATACAACTGTGATTGTTAATTTTCATTAATCATACATAAAAGATCAACCATCTTTTGTAAGGAAAATCCATCTGTAAATAAAAGGATTTATTCTCCAAACAAAACATATGGTGGATAACATTATGTTTTTAAAGTATGTCAATTTTAAGAAAAAATTCTAAATCAATAACTGTATTATCAAAAAAACTCTGAATTTATATATAATTGCCAAGATTTTCAGTCTAAATAAAGTTTTAAAGTTTCCAATTCAATATAACTCTTCATTATACAGAAAGCTAAATATAATAGGAGTTCAGCAAGGTAGGAGAAAATATGTAAGACTATGCACAATGAATTTTCTTCTAATGTTTGAAAATGAGTACCTTCAATGTCAGATACAAAGATGTATATTGGGAAAACACAGGTGAGTGTCAGATCCCACACCCTCAGAGATGTTACTTTCAAGAGGAGTTTTGACTTGTGAACTAATACAGTATGCATTAAAGAATTCTTCAGACCATTTGCAGAATAAATGGCAGACTTCAACTACAGAAGAAACAAACACACAAAGACCTGTGTGATGAAACCTGAAATTAGTACTGTGTCACAGACCAGTCTTAGATTTTAGAGACAATGAAGACAGGAAGTGAAAGTAGAACAGTTTGAAATGGATGTTTATATTAGTATTTTCCTTTTACATTTTCCCACCCTGGGATAGTAGGTAGAAATTGAAGCATCAGAAATCTTAATATGTGCTGCTTAATAATGTATAATTTATAGGGAAAACATTACATTATCTGTAAAGGGAGACACTTCTTATAAAGGTAACTTTCACTATATGGAGTAAATGATGTGAGTGTACAAGCGAATTTTGGCCTTCAATTAAAATAAAATAACTCACTAAAAGGATACTTCTTAAAGAATAATTCTGCTATGCCTGTTAGTTAGACTGTACTCTTATGATAAGATTTGTGTCCAATTACAGAAGCCATTTTGGGAACGACAATGAATGAGCAAGTGGATTAGAAGCCAACACATCAAACATCTGAGAAACAGCAGGTAAAGTAGAAGTGACTGATGTGGTATTAATCACTAAACTCAACCCTCCCCATGCTGCCTAGGACAGATGGCAGGTTGGCCAGCTACAACCCTTTCATTAAAACAGGTACCAATTATTGATATCAAGTAACATGAAGTGCATTTGTTTAATTATAGTGAATTGAATGTAAACAACACAGCTAGAAACAAGCCCATTAAAATACATAATGTAAATATGAAATAAAATTTAGGAACTGTTTATAAACACAAAAGGAAAAATTATGGTTAAATAATTCCTTGTTTGTTGTGGTTGTTGTTCTTTTTGTTTGTTTGGGGCTTTTTTGTGTTTGTTTGCTTGTTTTTCAATTTCATACCTATCTCATATCTTGGATGTTTTTCTCAAGTGTTTGTTTAATCAAACTGGCTTATTATTTGTCACCATGGTCAACTCATTTTACATTTTAATTAAGAGGTCACATAGGAAGGCAAGAAGCACTGCCTCCTTCAGGTCCAATAGCCCAAGATCATGGGTGGAGCAAATACCACTACATTTCCCCTTTTTGTCTAAATAAGAAAGTTCTAAACCTAATGCAAACAACATACAATATGAATGATTATAAAGTATTGTACAGGAGAAACAAAGGGAAATATCATAAATAAAAATGGAACTACAACCAACAAGAGCAACACCAATTAAGAAACATACTAAATGCCTAGATTATAGGAAAATGGCAAATTGCAGTTTACTTCAAATGCTGTGCTATCCAGAAGAATTTGAATTTATTACCTAATGTGCTCTTACCTAAGATATGAGAGGATTGTGACTATTGTAGCAGGAATCTTTAAAAGTTCTTGTTGATAAGATCAAACCTGAAGCCAGTTATTGGAGTGAATGCTGGAAGATCAGAGAAGCAGAACAAGCCACAGCTACCTCACCTCGCCAGTTCCTCAGCTGATCCTGTTTCATCAGACTGGAAGGCTCTGAGTCCTCATCCGAGTGGATCTCAGCTGAACTGTGCTACTCTAAAGCCTGAAAGGTTAACCAGCCAAAAGCTTAACCAGCCAAATGCTTAACCAGCCAAATGCTTCTAGTTTCTGGTCTCCATGCCTTATATATCTTTTTGTTTTTGCCATCACTCCCTGGGATTAAAGGCTCACTTCTTGGGATTAAAGGGGTGAATCACCATGCCTTGCTGTTTCCAATGTGGCCTTGAACTCATAGAGATCCAGAGGGATTTCTGCCTCTGGAATGCTAGGATTAAAGGTGTGAGTGCCACCATTTTCTGGCCTTTGTATCTAGTGGCTGTTCTGTCTCTGACCCCAGATAAGTTTATTAGGGTGCACAATATTTTGGGGAGCACAATACCACCACAGACTATGACTATCTAGTCTTTAGCTTCATCAAAGACCTGAGAAGGAAAATAATATTACCTGAGTAAACAGGAAGAGCAAGTGAGCAACTTCTGAAATTTACAAGGATTGACAGAGATAGCTGGCAGCTTGGACAGTCACCTAATGTATCTCAGCAGCATTGAGGCATCCATTTCTGGCTACAGGCCTAGAATATCTGACAGACCAGTTTCAGAATCAGCAATTTCGAGAGACCATCTTACCCTGCCTTGGCAAGGCTCAGCAGTCACTTTTCCTTGTGTCCTGCTCATCCAGAAAGAACAACATGCATACTGTCAGCAGCCAAGGCAAAAGCAGTTCTTTTCCCAAAAGGCCATTTTTTGCAAAGAAGAAGACAAAGTTCAATACAGAGTGTCTTTGAAGACCAACAGGAGTAGATCGGTTCTGCCAGGAGCAATCTGTCTTAAGTAAACAGAATTCTAAGTTATCAAAACATGTAAATGCATGTTGTCTAGGTCTATGAAGTGTTTGAAGACTACCTACCCATCTGACATTATATCTGGAAAACTTGACTATATGACTATGATCATTATAAGCATGCATGACTATAAACCTGTAGTTCTTACCAACCTAAAAAACTTAAGGAATAAGGCTTCACATTATAAAAGTAAACAATCTGTAAACAAATGTACCATATAAGGACAATGACCTCAGAATTGTGACAATAAACAAAATATCTAAATCAGGAGTAGAAATGCATAGTGCAATATAAACAACAATATCATTAATGTGTATCAACATACAAAATATCCTAAACAAAGGTAGAAATACATACAGTATGATAAATATAATTATACATTTGTACCAATATACAAAAAATTTCAAACAGGAGTAGGAACATATTACAATATGACAACTATAGTTTTGAATTTATATCAATATACAAATTATCTTAAATAGGAATAGAAAAATAGTTTACATTTGCATCAATGTAGAAGATTCCATACCAGTACAAATTATCTAAGGCTGATAATTTGCTAAATTAGTTTACAAGTAGATACAATAATCCACCTTAATATCCTATCCTATCTATTTCCCTTTTATCTATTCCAAAAGAGAATCCTGAGTCTAAACTTTATTGTTACACCCCCAACCTTTTTACAACTTATTACCAAGCCCTGACAGATGACAATATTCCATAACCATGAGAAATAAAAATTTTGGGGGAGGTGTTATTGTTTTCTTAAAATTGCTCACTGCTGTCTAGAAAGTGATGATATCTGTGGGAACCTGTAAGAAAGCTAAAACAATGATTAAGTCTCATGAGGACTTGTAATATGATGGACCAACTCTTCTTGGAACTGTCCTGAAGAGTTTGCATCCAAAGCTGATCACTGAATAGTGTTTATTGGCTCAATGGCATCATGATGGGTCGGGTAGGGTTGTTGTGTTGTGAGGCCCCATCTCCCTTCTGGAGATTTCAGAGATTGCTTTTGGAAAGATTTCTTTTTTCACTGTGGAATATTGGAACATTTCTAATATGAAAATGGGAAGTTTAAATTTTAAGATGATATGACATGTAAAGAATGGTACTAAGGAATCAAGAATAAATATGGAGAGAAATAGAATCTTGACAATAGTCCCTAGATTACTTGCTTTCTTCTGTCCCACACCAGTTGGTTCTTCTAAGAGAAGGAATCTCTTAATTTTTTCTTTTAGCAACATGCTTGGGTTTAGAAAAGGAGAGAGCCACATTCCAACTCTAAAGCCAGCTTGATTTATAATTAAGTTTGGACCATAACTTTTCTGGAGGTAAAGAGATATTGATGCTAGGCAGTGAGATATTACTCTGTAGAGTATATTGGTACTAATAGGTCTGATATTCTTTGCTTCTAAACTTTTTCTGTCCAAGGCCTTTTGATTTCTGGAAAATGAGTATTCCTATTATCCTGTGAAGACAAAAATAGAACCCTGCCCTGACCCTTGTTTGGTGAGTTTTCCTTACACCTTGTGAAATTGTCACATTGGTGGATGAGCTATCACTTCTCCCCATCAAGGGGTTTCTCCTGTTCAGATCACATTTTTATGAATTTTTTGATATCCATAGCTTTTCACTTCCTGCAGAAACAAAAGCAAAACCCCTTCTCCAAAGTAGCAAGTATACTGGTTTCCATTCCGAGGTCAATACATCTATGAAGTAAACATGTTGGTTTAGCTCAGGAGTCTTTTCTGTTATCCAATGTCTCTCCGCAGCTGTTCCTTTCTCATCAGCATTGCGAAAATTCCACGTTAATAAAGCACTAGGAGTCATTGTTACCTCTTTCTGTTAAAAGGAAAAGGAGAAGGGTCACATCCCTCCTTCTTCCTTCTTTTTAAGAGATCATGTATGAAGGCAAAAGCATTGCCTCCTTCAGACCTTATAGCCCAAGGTCATGGGCACAGCAACTACCACCATATTTTAATAATCCTTTCTTATGTATACTAAAATTACTATTTCCTACTTATTTAGTATAGCAGACTTGTACGTCTCTTTAAATGCAATATTTTTCATTGTTTTTATGAAATTGGATGTTTATGTCTCTGTATGCAGTTTTAGTATTCTAAAGTAGATTCTCTCCATCTACTTTTTTATTGAGGATTTATTATTATTAGTTTCACACCTTTCTCACTTTTTGGCTGTTTTTCTCAATTGTTTGATTAATTTAGACCACACTTTTACATTCATAAAATATGTCCAAGATATTTTCAATACTTTTATGATTTGATCCCTTAGGCCAAGTCAAATCCCTGCCTTTCTATGGTGAATGTCAGTTGTGATTATTAGAATTCTGATTGTGGTGATTCAGAGTCAAGCTGGCTGGTTTCCCTCTATACAGGGGATGTGTTCTTTTCATAAGTTTTCTATCTATTTTGGCATCTCGTAACATCTTATATGGCACTGCTCTTTTTTCTTTAATGATAAAGTACACTATAAGAAAATATCCTTAGAATTATGTTTATATAAGATTATCTTTAATCTCAATGCATTTTTTTCTAGATAGACATTCTGCAGCTAAGCTCTCAGCCAATCAGGAAAGAATGATTATGCTTTGTCCACTATTAAGTATTTCTCTATTTTCAACTTACTGACACCAAACTAAAAAAGTTCCTATTTCGAAAATCTTACTCATATCACTTAAAAAATACATCTTCAGTATTACAAAGTCCCTATATGGAGTCTGAGTTCCTGAAATTCTGTTTTCACATGGATAAAATATCTATTGCACTTTAATGGACAGAAATATTTTAATGTTGTAGGTGGTTACAACATCTTTCTCATTAGTGATACTTCCCTGGAATCATTTTGTTTGTGGTGTGCTCTTTCACTCCCATGCCATTGCTCCAGAGAGAAAGGTTATTCAGCTTCCACATATTTTGTCCTAACATTCATAGGGTGAAACCTTAGAAGCTGGTTTCTCATGTTAGTGGAAAATGGCATCAGCAGTAGCAACAGAGTATTTATACCTATTAGTAATGGGAAAAGGCAGGCAGAAAAAGAGCAATAGCTCTCTTTTCTGTTCTTGTATTTGAGCTACCAATGGAAAGTACTACTTACAGAGGAGGAAAGCATTTTTCTCTCTGTTAATTGTTCCAAGAAATATTCTTTTACACCCACAAAGAGGCATGTCTGTTAGGTGACTCAATGTTGTATCAAATTTGCAAACAAGATTAACCAATCACGGGACAATATAGAGAGGACAGAAGGTTTATGTTGTGTTCTGATTCGGATTTTGTCAACTTGATAAAAATCTCAAGTCATTAGAGAACAGAGAACCCCAATTGAGAAAATGCTTCCATCAGATAGGCCTTGTAAGTCTTTGGAGCATTTTCTTGATTAATGATTGACACGAGAGAGCCGAGTGTGGTGATACTTTGTTTGTGCTCTAACAAATAAAGCTTGCCTGAAGATCAGAGGTGAAGCTAGCCATTAGTTAGCCATAGACGTCTGGAGGTCTGTACATACAGACAGGAAGAAATATGGCTAGGTGGAGAGAGGAATATAAGGTGGGAGGGAGACAGGATCTCAGCCCCTTTTTGCCTGAGGAGTCTTGGAGGCAGGAGGTGACTTTACTTCTCTGTTCTTTCAGCATTTACCCTGATATCTGACTCTGGGCTTTAGTTATTAAGACCAATTAGAATTTGCACTACAGCTGAGCGAGCTCACTGTAAGTAAGTGGTCCCCGGGTGCTATAGGAAAGGAAACGGAGCAAATTACGGGAACTGTCCAGTAAGCATCATTCCTCCTTGGATTCTGCTTCAGTTCCTGCCTTCAGGCTCAAACCTTGAGTTCCTGTCCTGACTTACCTCAATGAAGGAATATAATTTGTTCAGTGAAATAAACCCTTTCCTCCCCAATCTGCTTTTAGTCATGTTGTTTTATTCCAGCAATAATAGAAGGAAAATTAGGGCCTGTGGAGGTCAGGTGCTGAAAGAGAAATGTAAAAGGAAAAGCAAACACTTAACCAAAACTAAAGAGCTATAAACAAAAGCCATATGGAAACCTGATATTTTGAAAGAAAACTAAAAATTTTATGTGTAAGTATGTACCTACACATGCATACACACACACACACACACACACACACACACACACACACACACACACGAAGGACTTCACTCCTGCGTGAGTGGATGTTTGTTGCTCCCAGAAGACATAGATTATTAAATGAAAACCTTAGGCCTATCTTTGGAATATCTGCCTTTATGTTGTCAGTGAGAGAAGCCTCAGAATACCCCCAAAGCAACACGGGCATATCTAAATACTAAGACTATATGGTTTAAAACAGGACAAAATATTGTTTCAGGAAACAGAGAAATCAAGGTGGAAGTGAGTTGAACTCTTCCATCTATGGTGGCTGGATTTCATAATACTAGACGTGCTATACAGGCTGGTGGAGAAGAATATTTGTCAGTCACCAGTTTGCCCAATTATGGAGACTGTGGATTTGATACTGACCACTAGGCAAGATATGTCCACTGCTGCAGTACTGGCATGACTACTATGGGGAAATTTACTACTTTCTGATAGAGCTTGAGGCCCTTTTTACAGGAGGGGATTTATGCCTGCTATTCCAAACCTGGGTCAAAGGCAATGTTCAGGGACGTCATAGGTCTTGAGGGGAGGCAATCTACTACTGTTGTTTGCTAATCTGACATGTTGTCAAAATGCCTAATAATGTTGAATTGGCTCTTATTCACAGAAATTAGTGCTGCTTTCAATTTGGTGAATTTATTTTTTATCTTATTTTATTTTGCCATGGATGATAGCTAACACAGAAAACATAATTTAGTCAAAGCGTAGAGAATGTATGACTGCACAGTAATCAGCTTAATACAGAACATTTATATCATTTCCTTCTATGTCAAGGCTGGAGAAAAATGGTGGAAGAAAGGTTAGAAAGAATGCAAAAGCCAGAGTTTGGGGAAGGTGTTGGTAAGCCATTGTCTTCTGGACATAACACAGCCACTGCGCTTGTGAAGTTGTTACTTGCACCAATATGCACAAAATTTGGTCCATCGAGGGGATTCGACATCAACTCCAGGATCTATTGGCAGTTAATGTTTGCTGAAGGAGCAAGATGAATATTCTTTCATGATTCCACTGATTGTAAAAGGCAAGGAAGCTCTTTTTGCCATGGTATTGATGACTGCAGATGAACAATTGAGAAAGAGAGCCATAGATGGCTTCTGTGAGAACCTCTACCCCTACAAACCTCGCCCCCAAAAGGAACAGCCTAGACAGAAAGCCATGGAAGAGATATCTTACAATTTGTGATAATGATGGTGAGATACAGCTCTCCACAACTGAAGGCTTCTGGTGGGGATGCAGGCAGGGAAGGACTCACTTTTCTTTAAGAGACTGGGCACTGGGAGTTTGACCATGCTCCAGTGAGTATTTGGGCAACACACATTCTACAGTTTTTCCTTCTTTTTTTGGTGGGAGGAAGGAGTTCCCAGGGGAAGTAGGAGGATCTGGGAAGACTGGGAAGTGAGTGTGCTCAGGGTTCATGATGTATCATTCCCGAATAATCAATGAAAATATTATTTAAAAAGTATTTTACAAGGAAGTGTATCCTGAAAGTGTATACATTTCTTGGGTCTTGAGAAGCCAAATGTACTACATTTTTGAAATTCCCTTATCATTAAACACATTATTAGTGTACATCTTGAGATCTTGAGAAGAAGAAAGAGAAAAATGGATTTTAATACTGAAAGCAAAAGTATGCGCTAATGTTTGTGAAGGAGCAATATAAAAGTGGGATGAGTATTTAAGAAGTTGCTATAGCAGTCAAAATACAATGTGCATTCACATTTTTTTGGTATTGCAGCCAAGGCAATCAGAAACAAAGCTCTAGCTGTGATATATGTTAGATGCATGTAGCTAGAGTTTTCCTGCCTGGCCCACAGTCAGGACAAATCTCTATCACCCACCAGTCCCACAGCCACTCAGACTCGACCAAGTAAACACAGAGACTTATATTGGTTCCAAACTGTATGGCCGTGGCAGGCTTCTTGCTTACTGTTCTTATAGCTTAAATTAATCCATTTCCATTAATCTATACCTTGCCACATGGCTCATGGCTTACTGGCATCTTCACATGCTGTTTCTCATCATGGCAGCTGGCAGTGTCTCTGACTCAGCCTTCCACTTCTCAGGTTTATTCTCCTCCTTGTCCCACCTATAATTCCTGCCTAGCCACTGGCCAATCAGTGATTTATTTATTGACCAATCAGCAACACATTTGTCATACAGAGCATCCCACAGCACTGCAAGATCAGCAGGACTTGATGCTTTAATAGGTATTGTGAAAAAAACACAGAGGAAAGTCACGAATGCGGTCCCTTGTATAAAATGGTGATAAGTAGAGTGAATGTATTTCAGGAGGAAGAACTCAAGAGTTTGCCATTAGAATGTTAGATGAGAAACGTTTTTCACACAGAACAATAGTAATGAATAGCTGAATAGTTAAGCCTGAAATTTCAAGGAGTGTGTAGGTAACAGGCATATTCAGAGGTCATTAAACATCATTACTGCCACAGAAGGGCAAAAGCCTCACTGTGTAAAAATGTTTGTTATGAAAGCATGGAGATCTGAATTTCAATCCCCCAAATTAACCCCCAAATGGGAACAGTACACATCGGTAATCCCACGGCTCCTAGGGTGAGACTGAAGGCAGAAACAGTGAACTCCCTAGGAGCTTACAGGTCCACTGACTTGGGACAGCCAGTATAAAACAATGGGGTCCTGCCTAATAACAAGGGAGGAAGCAAGAAATGACACCTGTATTTGTCCTCTGACCTCTGCATAGAAGCTGTGGCAAGTGCATCTCTTCACTCACATGCATGAAAACACACACACACACACACACACACACACACACACACACACACACACACAACACACACACACACACACACACACACACACACACACACACACACACACAAATTGTATATACTCAGAAAAAAGAAAAAAAGCTACAAAATGGTGAGTGTCAATCATGGGAGGATGAGAAGAGAAAAAGAGTGATTATTACAGATGCTGATGAATTCTGTTATTACTGACACAATGAACAAGGGTTATACAAACTAAAGAATTATAAAGAACACCTGCAGAGAGAACATGGCAGCAACAAGTTGCTTACAGGGTCTGTGAGAAAAGGACTCAGAGTGATAAGGAAGATTGTCAATAACATAAATAAATATGTGTAGACAGATTGTATAAGACAGAAAGCCAATAGTGTCACCAGGGGCTTTGGAAAGCAAAATTCAACTTACCTAGTGTGCAGCTAATGTAAAAATAAGCAAAGAATTTACACTTAAAGGACTAATCTAAGGGACTTTTATCTATGAAACAGAGTTAGGAGGCAGCTTAGACAATGACCTGACAGGTTGTGATTATTAGGAAGGATTAAGTTTGTGTTCATTATGTGATAAAATGGTGTAAAGGAAATTTATATGATAATTCAACAGAGAGTAAGAAATGTAGAGATATTATCTTTCACAAAGACACTCAGGCTTTTATTTTGCAAATGTGTCATATCTGAGAGAGTTAAGTGCCATCCAGTTCCCTGGCCAGGTCATGAAGTATCTTGTCCAGAGACTGCAAAGAAACCCATGATTTGCATAGCTATGTGGACTTCTTGGCATAAAACCTCCTAATGACCCTGTTGAAATGCAAATACTTTATTACATTGAATTGCATTAAGCTTCATAAATAGCATAATGCACATAAATCCTATAAAAACTGTTTGTGTAGAAGAACTAAAATGAATTAACATGAGCGTGTGCATATATTAGATAATGCCTGCAAAGCAGCTTTGTAAAGACATTGCATTTTATTTGCCATTTAGTGCTTTCATTTTCCCAGTTTGTTATAAAATAATCCATTCCACCAACATCAACTGGCAGATAATTGAAGCTGAATATTTGCATCTGATTAGATATGTAGAATGGTAGAGAAAATAAGTACGTTTATCAGATGAGCAAACCATGTGAAGTGTTTATTTCTTTCTTCATCCAGTATATTTGTATTTTCACTGGCATTAGTTTTCAAGACATATTTTCTAAATAACAATTAAGTCATTACAACTTTTGAAGCAACAAAAATTGAATGTAAGTATTTTTTACAGTGTGTAAACCAGTCTGCATTGTGTAAATTAATCTAGAAAATTATAAATAAATGTGAAATGATAAACTTCACATCTGTAGGATTCCAACACAGAGCTGCTTTCTGTGAGTCAGATTTACATATTTTGTTATATTTATTTAGTCTTTCTCTCTTTTTCCCTCTGTGTGTGTGTGTGTGTGTGTGTGTGTGTGTGTGTGTGTGTGTTACATGCATACTTGCCAATAGTTTACATTTAAGGGTTAGAGGACAACCCTCAGAAGTTGATTCGCACCTTTCATCATGTGGGTCCTGGGATCCAACCCATGATCTTAGAGTTCATGGAAAGCACCTTTATCCACTGAGGTGCCTTGTCAGCTCTAAACAACTTTCGGGATAGCTGAGATAGATATTCTCAAGCCAAAGGGAACCAGAAACTCACTTTTAGTTTTAAAGCCTGAAATTGATAATGTTGTACTGAGGAGGAGCACATAGTGTTGAGATTTGCAGTGCATGCTATAAGCACTTCCTGAAGGATTGGGAACTCCCTCTGGTAGGTGGTTGGGAAGAGAGATTAGATTAGTGAAGCAAGGTTTAGCTTGCCTTGGATCATGTGAGAGAGTAGGCTTATTTCAATTGTTGAAAAATGATAATTTCTTATTTAGAATGAAGAAAGGTTAAACCAGAAATAGACAAATTCATTGAAAATCAATAATTACTTAAGTGAGGAGGAGCAAACATGAGTGCTTTGTGCTTTGAAAAATTAAAAAAAAATAATTTAAATTATTTAACTGTAACATTAGTTCTTGTCATTGATTTACACAGAATCAACAGTATAATGCAAAATTATCTTTCATATCCTAGTCCATAGTTTGGCACATTATAAGGATAGTCTGTAGGGAAATTTCTACTGATAATGTGCTGATCCAAAAAAAAAAAAAAAAAAAAGAAAGAAAGAAAGCAACCAAAATTATAAATTTAAAACATATTTTTTATCTAAGAAAATGCACAGGTCATGAGACTTGCATCAAATCTACATAATTTATCCAACTATCTGTATATTTATGTCTATTATGTATCTATCATCTATCTTCACATAACTTTCTCTCTTTCTCTCTCTCTCTCTCTCTACACACACACACACACACACACACACACACACACACACACACACGTAAAAGAGGAGTTGGCAAAGAACCTAGCATAAAATAAGTCACCTTATAGGTCTATAAAAGGCTTCGCATTGCAGTTATCACTTCCATTTGCTCTGATAATGGGTTTGCACCCCATGCACTGACAATATAAAGAGAAAAGGCATTTGCAAATGTAGCAAGTATTACTTAGAAACGGGACCACATGTGGTAGAGCTAAAAACAATTCAAAGAAAATCTGTAATGACTTTACAATTAAAAGGAGTAAAATTATCCGTAAAATATACTAAAATATTCCAAGTTTAGATAATAGTTTTAAAAATAAATAGCCATAATTATCCATAAACTAGCCAACACTAAAAACAAAAATGGATTTGATAAGGGTAATGGAAGCAAAAATCAGATGCCTGAGCTCAATATTAAGTAGTATGTAGATTGGGAAATAGCAATAGTAGAAATCGTTGTAAAATTTGCATCAGAGAGACTTAAGATGGTCATGTCACACTGAGAAGAAAATGAGGTGGCATCATATTTATCATCCCGGAATGACCTTTCCATTGCAAAGTTGCTCTAATATGGTCTTATTTTACACTAATATATTCTTGTTTTACACTCATGAAGAAAATAGCACAAGAGATCAGTGGAAGCACACAGATGGGAATTGTGTAGAACTGCCCAGGTTAGCAAATCTTCTCCATTGCTAATCAGAAGAACAAATGCTTTATAGTGGACCACTGTGCTTTGCATAAATGTGTGCTTGAAATTTTCCAGGAGAATTTGAAGCCTTATTTTTTTTTCTTGTTTCTGTTACCTATGTTTAAAAAAAAAAAATCAGTTCTGGAAGATACTATGTGGAGTACAGTAAGCGGGCTCCAAAATCAATGCCAATTTTTTTTTTCTGGTATATAGATTATAGCTTCAGGTGTTTAGATTTATTTAACTTAAAATGAGCACCAAAACCTAGAAGCACTAAAGGGACTATAGCAAGAGAATAAGAGGCATTAAGAGTTTGGGGAGAGTAGGACACATCTGCTGTAGAAAACAGTGACAGGAAATGCTGGGTATGGCAGTGTGTACACAGGGAAGGGAAGGGATGTGGGCATAAGAAGGGATGCAGAGGACTTTTAACCAAACTAAAGATGTATGAAGTCACATGTATGAGCTAATTTAAAAACACTGTTTTAAAGACATTGATTGAAAATACCATGTATGAGTGAATAATGCCTATCCCAGAATGCATGAATTGTTAAAAGAAACTCCCACTGCTTGATATGGGACACCACTGAAGGAGTTGTTATCCATGAAGGCCTTAGAGATCCCTAAAATCATACAGATTTTAACCACAGCTTTAACCTCAGCACTGGAAAGCCAGACACACAAGAGTACCCACGGATCCTAGTTAAATCAGGAAGCTCCAAATTTAATGTGAGATGTGGTCTCAACACAATATTAATAAGGTGTTGAATAATAAAAGAAGGAAAGCACAATTGACCTTTAAACTCCACAAGCCCATACACTTAGAAGCTCACTGGCAAATACCTCATCCAGAGAGATTTAAATAGAGAGACAATGAGAATTTTTTATTTGATTACAAGATTCTGTGAAACTGCCCTTTTTAATTGAAACAGAATTACAGTTCTTCCCCCTCTTTTCTCTCTAGAGCCTCCCCCAAATACCTTTCCTCATACCCTTCCCATGCCCCATCTTTCAAGCTAATAGCTACTTTTTCATTGATTTTATTTGTGTGTGTGTATGTATGCACAAATACAAATAAATACAACCTGTTGAGGTGTTTTGCTTGTTTGTTTTTTGTTTGTGTGTGTATGGTTTCAAGGATGGCAACTCTGCTTTGGCCAACCATAAAGGAGGCTCATCCCTGGGAGAGGCTAGTTTTCCTCCTCCCAGTAGTCATTAGTTACCCATAGTTCTTCATCTAGGGGTAGGAACCCACACAATTTTCCCTCTTCCACAGTAACATGCCCATTGATATTATTATTCATATCTTGTTTCTGTAGCCTTTTGTAGGAAAGATTGTTTAACAGCACACTTCCTGGTATTCTGATTATTACAGCCTTTCTACCCCCTCTTCCATGATGTTCACTGAGCAGTGATGTAGATGTATCTATTTTCTTGGCTAGGTTTCCCATGATCATTTGATATATACATTGGACTCACTTGGTATTTTTCTGTGGTAATTGCATTTGCTGTGAAGACAAGTTTCTTTGTTGAGGGGTCATACCTACACATATCTGTGAAATTAAGGATAAGATTTAGAATGTAGTAAGAAATTGTGCTGGTCTAGCAATGTGATGGTGGTAGATTCTTTTCTAAAGTCAATGACCACAGTAGCCACAGTAACCTAGGTAGTTTCCCAGTTAAGAAGCATGATTTCCCCTCTTGTTGAGTGGGTCTTAAGTCCAATGAAACAACTGTTGATTGCCAAAGATGTGAATGCCACTTCTTGTACCTTTTCGCATATATTTCAATACTTGTAATTTCCATGTTCTATTAATGTTTAAGCTGAATAAGACAGTTTAATTGCTTCCCTCCCTTGGAAGCTTGCATAGTATTTTTTTTTTTTTTTTTTGGAATTATGGAAGCTACCATGCAAGGAAAAGACTTTCAGGTCAGATCTGAATTGTGTACCCTAACATGACAGGAAATGGAATAAAAACTAAACACCCTTCAACAGAGGAAGGGATAATGAAAATACAGTACATTATACAATAGAATATTATTTGACTGTGAGAAAAGATGAAATCTGAAGCTAAATGGATGAACCTATGGAAGATTACATTGAGTGAGGTAATCCAGACCCCAAAAGACGAGTGACTCATGCTCTTTCATCTTCAGTTCCTAGCTGCTGATATGAGAATAGAACAAATAGCAATCACAGAAACTAGGGAAGTGTAAAGGGACCACGGGTGAGAGATGAGGGGGTTTGGAAGGGAAATAACAGTCCCCAGGAGACAAAAGTTGGCAAATGGAATAATGGTTAGGAGGGAGCGAGGGCATTAGCCAAGGAGAAGGAGGCACAAATAACACCAAGGATGTTTGATAAAGCCTCAAGGAATCATGTTATTTTATATTTCCTAAAATTATACACAATACATATAAGTGTTTTAGAGAAAGAGAGAGGGAGAGAGAAGGAAGTTAAGTCACTTGACCTGATAAAGCTCCCCACAAGCACTATAGACTAACCAAAACCCCAGTGGAAGACATGAGAAACCTCCTTTTGATTGGTGAGGGGACTCCAAGGGACTCCCAAACAATTCAACTTACCAGTGTAACCCCTGGTTTCTTAGGAGGGGTTGAGAATGGGCCCCCATTGCTGAAGACCTTGTTATTCTTACTAATGAACCAATTTAATGCTCATATGAGCATACTAACATAGAAATTAGAAGAAAGTAGTTATTTGCAAGGTAGGAAATGAAACAAACTGTAGAGTGCTTCTGAATAAAATTCTGTGAAAGAGGCACTTGTCTCTGATGGTAAAGGACTGACCTAATTAAGATGCCTAACTAGATTGAATGCCTGTATTTCCCGTTTGAATTCTGTAAGTGACTTCATGTGCTGGCAGTTAGGAAATATAAAGACCACAGGGGAATTGATCTGGTGACCCAAGCTTCATTAGCTGAATATATTTAATGAACTGAGTTAGCATGGTTCTAGGAATGGCCGAGACACTTGTCATCATTGCTCATCAACCCACATATAGACACTTCACCAGAAAGAAGGCAAAGCTGCCTCACTGATTTTATGCCTGTGTGTGGAAAGAACAGCTCATCTCTGCCTTTTTGCTTTAATTTTAGTTATATACAAAGTTTCCCCACTAACTTTTGATCTTTTCCAGCTGATTTTCATTTCATTGCATAAATAACAGTTGAGTAGCTTTTAATGACCCATATGAAGGAAGTCAAATATTTAATCAGTAATTTCTGCATACTTTCTTCATATTTCTTAGTATAGAAATTGTAATGTCTTGAATTTTTTATTTCTCACACCAAGAAAATGGTATTATGTTATCATAGATATATTACCAATTATAAATACAAGTAATTATCATATTTAGTCTCAGAGCATAAAAATCTTATATACAATTCTTGTGACAGATTAGACATAAAAACCGGCATAATATTGGTATTACCTATTTAGATATTAAGCACCTTTTCTCTATGGGAATGAGAATAAACTATGGAATATTGAGTATAATCAAAGTGTAGGCCAAAAATATCACCAAATTCAAAAGTTGTTAAGAGATTACACTCAAATGAATTTTTAGTGATGGAACAATTTTATTATATTAATCACATCCTATAGGATTTTCTACTTTCCAGACATGTGTTTAGTGTCTTATGTTGTATAGTACTGTAGGAAATATCTTCTTGTTGATACCAGTATTCATCACTCTGGCAAGTTCAGCAGCTTGCTTTGCTGTCAATTAATTCAACACCATAAGGCAAATGACACTTTCAACTTGTGTGAAGAAATCACTTGGCTGTTCTCTGGATGCATATTTTTCCCTTTCTGAGAGAGGGCTCTGGAGAAAGGGAACCTAACTGACATGAGGACAAAGGACAAATAGCTTGTCACTTTATCACTGGGGATAATATTGACAGGAACGCAGAAGACCCCCAAATAGCAGATACAGTGTTTACCAACCCCTTACCAACAGGTCTTCCTATTGTAAGAAGAGAGCATCAATTCAGACATCACTGTGTTCTGTTCCCTTGGTCATTTCAGTTGAGATTATGGGTAGTGCCAGATGAAAGACAGACAGTCTATATGAAAGACAAAACATTCAATGCTGGAAATTTTATAGTTGTTTCTTGTTATGTTCCTTTTACTAATAAAAGTGTCTCTTCCTTAACCTGAATTACTTGAAGATTGCAAGTGGATGTTTCTACTTGCTGTAGCAAAAACATGTAGACAGAAGTTTCTATCCCACCTGGTCCCTCAACCTTTCAGTCCCAAATAAACACACAGAAATGTAGGCAGAAAAATTTCTCTAGCCCTGCCTGGCCCCATGGTCCCACGGCTGCTTATAAAGTAAACACACAGAGGCTTATATTAATTACAAACTGTTTGAACTATGGCTCAGGCTTCTTGCTAACTAGCTCTTACAACTTAATTCAGCACGTTTCTATTAATCTATGCATGGCCACATGGCTTAGTGGCATTGCCTGTTTTCTCACATCTTGCTTCTCCTGGAGGCGGCTCACCGTGTTTCTCTCTCTCTCTCTCTCTCTCTCTCTCTCTCTCTCTCTCTCTCTCTCTCTCTCTCTCTCTCTCTCTCTCTCTCTCTCTCTTTTGGATTTCCTGCCTGGCTCCAATTCTAACCTGCCATTGGCCAATGCAGCTCTATTTGTTAACCAATGGGAGTAACACATATTCACAGCATATAGAAAGACATCCCATAGCACAGAGAATTACATTAATTAAAAACTGTTTGGCCTTTTGCTCAGGCTTATAAGTAACTGGCTCTTATGCTTAAATTAACCCATAAGTGTTGCCTATGATTAGTCATATGTCTTGGTACCTTTTCTCCACACAGCATTCTCATCTTACTTCCTCTGCATTGGGCTGGCAATCCCATCTCCTCTTTCCTCTTCCCAGAAGTCTCCTAGTCTGGCTGCCCCACCTATACTCCCTGCCTGTCTACTGGTCAATCAGTGTTTTATTAAACTAATACAAGTGACAAATCTTTATAGTGTGCAAGAGCATTATCCCACATCAAAAATACAGTCATTGTAAGTATAGCAAGATCTTGTATTCAACAATGGGTTAATGTTTGTTTCTAGATCTATTCTTCAGCTCCAGCTATGTGCTTTCAGAACTAGAATGATCAGATCTAATTTTTCATCATAGTCATTATACTTAATAATGCCACATATCTATCAGAAGAAAAAAAACTACTTATTTGTCTTAGTCAGAGTTTCTATTGCTGTGACAAAAACACCAATGACTGAAAAGCAAGTTCAGGAGTAAAGGGAGTATTACATTTTAATATTGCTCTTCATCAACAAAGGAATCCAGGACACAGGAACTTTAACAGGTCAGGATTCTGGAGGTTGGAAGTGATGCAGCAGCCATGGAAGGGTGCTCCTTACAGAATTTTTCTCCCTAGTTTGCTTATTTGGCTTTCTTATAGAACTCAAGACCACCAGCCCTAAGATGGTACCACAATAGGCTGGACCCTCCCCTCTTGATCTGATAATTGAGAAAATGCCTTACAATAATAAACATACTAAGTATAAAAATCAGACTTGATTGATTTATGCATAGTAGAATTTTTTATTGAATACTGGGAATTGAAGCTAGAGCCTAGTACATGCTAGACATGCATCTTACCACTAACTATATCCATCCACCTCTTTCTTAAGTTTTATTTTTGAGAGAGGAACTTGCCAAGGAACTGGCCTTAACAGTAGTCTGCATTGGAAGTAGATCTTGAACTTGCCAGCAGCTTGCCAAGTAGTGAATGCAAACATTAATGATACAACCTTTTTATAAACTGCATTTTTAAATGGAGCAAACAAAGGTGTGCAAAGTTTTCAAAGACAGAATTTGATGTTTGTGTAAAATAATAAATGTACCTTGTACTCCATTCATAAAATGTCATCGACAGAATTCTGTTATTTCATGTCGCTGATACATAGGCTTCACATTCTGATTTATTTTCTATCATGGTACATAGGCTGTCATGTGAGCCTATGCCTTCTCAGATTCTGATCCCTTATGCATTCTTAAGGATGTCCAGGTTCATAGCATTGGACTTTTTACTACATGTTTTATGTCTCTAAAACCATTAGAAGAACATCAATGGTTCTTTAAATTGCTTTTTGGAGAAAATGTAATATGCTTGATGAATTAAAGTAAAAAGTTGGAAACATAACAGCATATTGGATTATGTCTTAATTTTTCCCTCTCCAATATTTTATATTGAAAGGGACTGATTTGTAGACATACATTCTAAAGCAATTTCACCTTTGTTTCTAAAAAAAAACTACATTTTGTCCTAGGAAGCTATTGACATTTCATCAGAGGAACCAGATTCAGATTGGCTGCCCAGTAAAATCTTTCTTAGCAGTTCTTCCCTATCTTTCACCAAAGACAATGCAATTGACCTTGGGTCGGAGGATAAAAAGCTGCCATTATGAAGTGACAGAATAAATGGTTGTCTCCCTTTGCTAAGACTTTCGGCATCACAGGGCTGTTTGACTCATGCTTTTATATATAAGGGGAACAAATCCAATAACCGCAAAGACCCAAATTATAATACGAATTTATCTCTGTCGATTTAAATTGGTAGGCTTATCAGAAACAAAAACAGAATGTCAAATGCATACAGAAATCACAAAGCTAAGCTAACTAGGACTTAGAAGTAAGTGTCTTACCCTCTAAAAACATTTTAAGTCAAGTTCATATCCACTAAACTATTTATTTCGGACCCTGTATCATTTCAGAATAGGAAGCTAGAGCTATTTGAATTATAATCATTTCAAAATGCCACTTAAAATTAGGCCCATTAATATTTTCTTTTCAAGTAAGTATTTGAAATAAGTATGTTACCACAAGCAACCATTTAATTCCCTCAATGATGTAGAAACCCAAGTCTGAAATGAACATAGACATTTTTGTAATTCTGTTTTATTAAATAATCAGGATTAATTTGAATATTTTGATTTTTTTTCATTTATGTAGTGTCAGAAGTTGAACCCAGGGTTTCCCACAAACAAGGCAAACACTCTATCTTGTACTTACATCTCTGGCCATTGTTCTTACATACTTTATATTCAAATCTTGGTAACATAACCTTATAGGTACATCCAAAATAAAATAGGTATACAGCAAAAGAAAATGTTAAAAAGAAAGCTATGCTGGCAAGTCTCCCTAAATTTTTATTGTATTTTGAGTTTAGCTTAATTTCAGGACAACATTTCACACATCAAAAATAGAACAGAGGCGAACCCTAGTTCTTCTGTCTATCCAATCATTGATCAAGTAAACAGTCATGGGTGTGTCATTTATTTTTCATAAATCTATGCTTCTCCTGCATTACAATGGAAAAGATTAAAAATATTTTTCCCAAAAGAGCCTCCCAGTTTTAACTGTATCATTATTCATTGTATTCTTTGTAAGTAAAATAGTCTGTATCAGCAGTTTATATATTCTATTAATTTGAAAAATTGTATATGAATTAAGTAAGCTTGCAATAAATTCTCTGAAATTAGTATTGATATCTAATATAGTAACTTCTCTATGAATCAAGGATTTCTTTGGATAGTGATAATGAGCAATTTGACATGGCAATATTTTAAAACTATGACTAATTTTGGTACAAGTAGTGGGCCTGATTTTATAGTCGGCAGCAAAATGACCTCCCCAAATATTTACATAATAATCCAAGAATCCATGTATGAACTAAGTTTATATTACAAGGCTTTATAGATGACATTAACTTGATAATAAATTTAAGGTGGAGAGATATTGTCTTTATCTGGGTGGGTCCAGTGGAGTCAAAGGGTGATTATGTATTCTACAGTAGAGTAAAAGGCATGGAGAAAGCCATTGAAGAAGCAAAGGAGACTCTGGACAGATTAGCATGTTACCCATGAAGACACAAAAGGCTGTTGAACAAGGAACATGAGCAGACTCAAGAATCTTGAAAGGAACAAAATGGGTTCTACTTCCTTCCAGCTCCCTCTAGTGCTGCTCGGGGATCTTCTCTTACTTTCATGTCCTTTATTTTTTGCTTTTCTTTTTCTGTTATTAATAATCCCTTCAGTCTAATCAGTGCTGTCCCTACATCTACACATGGGTGTTTATCCATCTACTGGGACCACCTGCTGGTGACCAATTCCACAAAGGAGAATCACTCTTCCTCCCTCAGCAGACATCAGCTGTCAATAAAAATATAAATTATAGGTCCTGGTCCCATTGCCATAAACAGATCAATCTCCACAACTTTCATCCACATTCAGTGGGCCAGTTTGGTCCTATGCAGGCTCCCTAGCTGTCAGTCCAGAGTCCTTGAGCTCCCACTAGCTCGGGCCAGCTGCCTCTGTGTTTTTTCCCATTGTGATTTTGACCACCCCCCCCCCCCTTGATCATATAATCCCTCCTCTTTCTCTTCAACTTAAGTCCAAGAGCTCAGTCAAGTGCTTGGCTCTGGGTCTGTGCATCTGCTTCCATCAGCCTCTGGATATAGGTTCTTTGATGACAATTAGGGCAGTCACCAATCCTAGGTACATGAACTGGCTTTTTATAGCCCATTTCCTAAGATAGGATGCCTTTCTCAGCCTTGATGCAGGACAAGGACTTAGTCCTGCCCCAACTTAGTATGCCAGCCAGGGTTGAGGAGTTAATGGGGGGTGGGAGAAGGAATGGGAGAAGAGGAGAGAGGGGAGGTTGTTATTTTAAATTAAAAAAATTAAATAGATTATATATTATACAAATGGTATGAATCTTTTAAATGAAAAGGATATCCATTAATATTAAATGGTTTTTTTTTAATGACAAGTGAGGAAGCCAGAAGAGCACTCAGATAGAATATGGAGGGTATACAATTGGAAGAATGTTATTATTTTTTGTTCTTTTTCCCCTGTGAAAGCAATTTGGAAGCTTTTTTTTTCTTTAGATTTAGTTTGTATTTAGTTGTGCATATATATGTACTGGGATATAGGCACACATGAATGCTGGTGCCTGTGGAGTCTAGAAGAAAGCACAAGACTCCTAGAGCTGGAGTTACAGGCCAGGTGATTATGAGACTCCTGCCATGAACAAAATGAATAAACGTGGGTCCTCTGGAACAACAGCATACATCCTTGACTGCTTATCCATTACCCAAGCCCCATTTTGGCTTTCTTATTTCAACAACAGTAGGAAATTAAAATTGTTTCAAACCACAATGGCTATGTTCATTTTCATAAGCCATCAGTAGGTGACTGATAGATATGTCTTAGCAATTACTATTATTTTTCTCCACCTGGAAGCAATAAATAAGACATAATAAAATTTGGTTGAGTTTCACTGTGTGATTGCTGTTTTGTAGTTCAGTATCTCATTATTTCAAGGTCCTAAATGAATACCAAGAAAATTACATGAAGAAATACAGAAAAATGGAAACAAATATTAGTTATTACTCCTCAAAAATAGATATACAGTGTGAGTAAATACTAGATCATTATTGCCTATGTTCCTGGAACCATATTTGTTTACCATAATTTCTTATATCTATTTTTATAAATAATTTTCTATAGATCTTCAAATTATATATCAAATTCCATATCCTCTCCTTTTCCTATCAATATGTTAAGAACCCCTGAAAGTTGTCAAGGTCAACCCTAGAGGATTTGATGTAAGTTTCAGTCTATAGTAGATCAAATCAGAATCTCATATTTAGGATTTGGGTATTCATCTTCAAAATTGTATAACTGGAGTTACTGGGTTTGGTTAGAATGAAAAGCATGGGATGGAAGAACATTGCTAATATGTTTATGCTAAACTGAAATAAATACATTGAGACACCTATTTGAAAATGTCTTATAGAAAGTATAACTTATCCAGATTCTAAAGTTGGACATTTTTTTTTTTTGGTTTTATTTGAGAAAATTCTGAGCATGCATCCTGTATTTAAAACTAAAGATACAGATAGAATTACCTAGTGTCTTAGTTAGGGTTAGTATTGCTGTGATAAAACACCACGACCAAAGAAACTTGGGGAGCAAAGGGTTTCTTTGGCTTACACTTCCACATCACTGTTCAACATGGAATCAAGTGACAACAAGAACTCAAAGAAGACACTAACTTGAAGCCACGGGCTGATGCAGAAGCCATGGAGGACTGCTTACTGGCTTGCTCCTCATGACTTGCTCAGTCTAATTCCTTATAGAACCCAGGACCACCAGTCTAGGGATGGCCCCACCAATAATGGGCCCTTCCCCATCAACCATTAGTTAAGAAATGCCCTACAGGCTTTCTTAATTATATTATGGAGGGATCTTCTCAGTTCAACTTCCCTCCTCTCTGATGACTCTAGCCTGTGTCGTGTTCACATAAAAGTACCTAATACACCTAGACAGGACACAAGGAATAGTTAAAACCGTAAGTGTTCTAAGAATGCTAACAATGTGAATGACAACTTATACACATTTGAAAATGTGTGTGTATGTGAGTGGTGTGACCAACTGGAAATGATTTTACATATATTTTTGATTTTTCAATAAAAGAATACATGTAAAAGTGATGTAGGACTAGGAACGAGGAAGAATTTTTTTTTTTTTTTAATATATGGAGAGAAAATTGGAAACAGCCATGGAAGAAGTCAGGAGACAGACAGGAGTAGAGATGCTGCATCACAGCACATTACAAATAATCATGAGTCATTATTAACAATTGAACAAACCTTTGTCATGCAGAAGAGCTACACATAACAAATGGGCAGAGGGAAGTTTTGTTCCTAGAACAGACTGTTGCTAAGAAAATTGTAGCGGTAATGAGTACTGAAGATATTTGCTAAAGGTCTGTTCTGGTAGAGCATACCTAGATGGGGATATTTCTTTGTCTTAAGTGTTTGAAGAGAGATGATATACCAACAGTAGCCTTCAAACTGCTCATTCTGATTCTATTCTTGTCCCTCAAACATCTATATCCAACTCAGTAACTAAAATTCTTCTTTCAAAATTTAGGTCAGATCCTCTCATACCTTAAATCAAAGCTATGAGATATCACTTTATATAATCTGGCTACCAAAGATCTGTCCTTTTCTTTTTCTGCTGCAGTCATGGCTTCCTGATCCTTATAAACCTTCTGCATATGTTTCTTCACTGAAAAATGTTTCTGAGCAAACCCCATGGGAGTAGGTACTCTGACAATAATTTTCTTTACTAACTAAACAATTTCTTCCATTGTTCTGAACAAATTTCCAGTTACAGTAGTGTCTACACAATAACCATGGTTAACTTTGCCCCTAGCCTTCCACTACACACCAGCATGCCATGTTTCTAATCTTGTATGTCACCTCTTTGTGTGTTTCATAATGTACTTATTTATTGAGGATGCTTTTTAGTCTTCCCCATATATTCTAGAATGTAAATTCTAAAAATCTCAGGCTCTTCTCCATTCAGAAATTATGTATCTCAAAAGACTAGACATTTCACAGAATGCCAAGATAATTAATATACTCTACTGTGTGTGTACTATTGGTCAATTTTTTTCTTCCTTATACTAGTTTGACCTCTTCAAAACTGTCCTATTAGAAATCTATTGTTTTGATAGTCTGTCAAGAGCTCCCATCCAAATTACTATCTTGTGATTAAGATCCTTTCAGAAACTCATCACTCTAATATAACAATTTCTTTCTTCAGTTTTCTTATAAAGACTGAAATATGTAGAAGTTTTCACAATGTGGCTAGGTTTAAGGATGTTGATGTAATTTGCATTCTCCTAATAAATAAGATTCTTAGTGCTCAGAACTATTTTAAACTAATAGTGCCAGATCTGTGCAAATGCTATTCTTATCTATAATTATTTGTATAATATAATATAAATTGAAGGATTAAGCAAGATAATATTTACCAAACTGCTAGGTGCAAATTAATTAATTTATTTTGCTCTCTTCTCATCATTTTATGCTAGTTATGATAACTTGATATAATATGATTCAAATATTTAGTCTTATTTAGCAATCATACAAATAATCTGCATATCAGGTCCTTTTCTTCTTCTAACATCCATTTGTCTATAAAAGTTGTGATAGCCTCCTAACACAATAACATCTCCCAAAACACTGGAACAGGAGAGATCATTCTTCTAACCCTAAACTCATATATTCAATTTAGCACTGACATTCCATATGACTGCCTAAAGGATCTTTCAAAATTAACTTGTCAAGAAAACATATATCTTACTTCCTTACTCTAATTTTCTTTTCTTCCAAAACTTCTATCACTCCCCCAATTTAATAATTTCTATTCCAGCAAGTAATACTACAGTCAATTTACTAATGAAACATCAAAGCTCAGAGAACCTTCATAATTCCCCCTTCTCTAAATAACCATACCTACATCTTATCTGTCAATAACATTACACTTGTTCCCTCTTAATTACAACACCATAATTTTCCTCTCTTTGTATCTATTGTCAATGTCTTCCCTTACTGCAAGCAGATATCATCTCTGTTATTTTCACATTCTATTACCTGGAGCAATTGATTTACTCTTTCATTTATTCCCAGTTTTTTTTCTCCTTTTTTTAAATTAAGAGATTTTCTATTCATTTTACATATCAACCACAAATTCCCCTGTCCTCCCTCCTCCCACACCCCAGTCTTCCCCCTCCCAAAACCACCCCCCATTCCCACCTCCTCCAAGGCAAGGTCTCCCATGGGGTGTCAGCAGAGTCATTAAAGGCTAGGCTCACAACCAAAAATATTCTCCAGTTTTAAAATTGTAATTATTCTGGAACCACATAACTGATTATAGCATTCTGCTTCAGAAGAATTTTAGAGCAAAGTGTGAGCTGAGCCATGGAAATGGTGGCTTGTAGAAAGGGAGAAAGGACAGGGCTTTGGTGACAGATATTGTAGAGAGAAAACACTTGTCACTTGATGATTGTGCATAAGCTGCATATTTATTCTAGCTATCATGCCTACTCTGACAGTGACAACAAGAATATATTCCTGTGATTTCCTGATATTTGTTCTCTTTGGAATTTTCTTCCGGTGAAGGATTTTTCTTTAACCATTAAGGTAAACAAAAAGAGAAGACAGACTAAGTGGTAACATCGGAATATCACTTTGAAGGATTTGCCTAGCCTGGTTCCTCTTCAGCTTGAGCCTAATATCGGTTTCTTCAGTTAGACTGTTAGGTGACAAACGGGGAAACAGAAAGGAGGTTTTGGTACTTGTCTGTACTGCTTCGTCCTGGAAGAATTGCAATCATGCTGGCAGAGCACAAAAGAATTCTGAAGCTGTGGGCTCACTGCACACTAAAAAGGGAACAAAGTAGGGGGATCCTGGGAAAAAACAAACAGGAAAAAAAAATAAGGAACACATTGTTAAAAAGCAAAGGGTGGGGGCTGGGGGTAGAAAGGAAAGCCTCCAAGTTTCCAGTAGGATCACACAAGCTGTTCAAACAAGTAGTGCTCCATCTTGGGTGAGCTGTAAATTAAAATGTAAGAAACACCAAAAACATAATGCATGAAAGGAAAAGCCAAAGAGGAAACTGCAACTCAGGAAACCATCAAATGACTGAATGGATAGCAGAAATATTCGGAGCAGAGTTGGGACGACTAAGATGGACAGCTTGTGAATATAAATGGAAAGATACAGAAGGGGAAAAATGTCTCTTCTGAGAGCCCAGGATATAACAACATTTAGCAGGGAGTGCCTAGCAGAGACCCAGCTGTAGAACTTCAGCAGATATCCCCTTCCTGCCTTGAAGGTTTCATTCTTGCCTCCCATTTCCACTCCAGAATGGTGCAGCCTTTTCTTTATTTTTTTTTAAATTTTATTTTTATTTTGCAAAACAACTCAGTTCTACATATCAGCCACAGCTTCCCTTGTTCTCCCCCCTCCGGGACCCCTCACCTTCCCCCCAGCCCACCCCCCATTCCCACCTCCTCCAGGGCAAAGCCTCCCCCATGGACTGAGATCAACCTGGTAGACTCAGTCCAGGTAGGTCCAGTCCCCTCCTCCCAGGCCGAACCAAGCGACCCTGCATAGGTCCCAGGTTTCAAACAGCCAACTCATGCAATGGGTACAGGACCGGGTCCCACTGCCTGGATGCCTCCCAAACAGATCAAGCCAATCAACTGTCTCACCCATTCAGAGGGCCTGATCCAGTTGGGGGCCCCTCAGTCATTGGTTCATAGTTCATGTGTTTCCATTTGTTTGGCTATTTGTCCCTGTGCTTTATCCAACCTTGGTCTCAACAATTCTCGCTCATATAAATCCTCCTCATTCTCGCTAATTGGACTCCCAGAGATCCACCCGGGGCCTAGTCATGGATCTCTGCATCCAGATCCCTCAGTAATAGCACGACAATTAGGGTGTTTGGCCATCCCATCACCAGAGTAGGTCAGTTCGGGCTGTCTCTCCACCATTGCCAGCAGTCTGTTGTGAGGGTATCTTTGTGGAAATCTGTGGGCCTCTCTAGCACTTTGCTTCTTCCTATTCTCATGTGGGCTTCATTTACCATGGTCTCCTATTCCTTGTTCTCCCTCTCTGTTCTTGATCCAGCTGGGATCTCCCGCTCCCCCAAGCTCTCTTTCCCTCGACCCTTGCCCTTCATTACCCCCACTCATGTCCAGGCTGTTCATGTAGATCTCATTCCATTTCTCTGTCATTGGGCGATCCCCATGTCTTTCTTTGGGTCCTGATTTCCAGGTAGCCTCCCTGGTGATGTGAGTAGCAGTCCAGTCATCCTTGTTCCACATGTAGTATCCTTCTATGAGTGAGTACATACCATGTTTTTCTTTCTGAGTCTGGGTTACCTCACTCAGGATAATTTTTTCTAGATCCATCCATTTGTCTGCAAACCTCATGATGTCATTGTTTTTCTCTGCTGAGTAGTATTCCATTGTGTATATGTAGCACATTTTGTTTATCCATTCTTCAGTTGAAGGGCATCTAGGTTGTTTCCATGTTCTGGCTGTTACAAACAATGCTGATATGAACATAGCTGAACAAGCACTCTTGTGGTGTGGTTGAGCATTCCTTGGGTATATGCCCAAGAGTGGTATAGCTGGATCTTGGGGGAGATGGATTCCCAATTTTCTAAGAAAGCGCCATATTGATTTCCAAAGTGGTTGTACAAGCTTGCATTCCCACCAGCAGTGGAGGAGAGTTCCCCTAGCTCCACATCCTCTCCAGCATAAGGTGTCTTCAGTGTTTTTGATCTTAGCCATTCTGACAGGCGTGAGGTGGTATCTCAGAGTTGTTTTGATTTGCATTTCCCTGATGATTAGGGATGTTGAGCAATTCCTTAAATGTCTTTCAGCCATTTGAGTTTCCTCTGTTGAGAATTCTCTGTTTAGTTCTATAGCCCATTTCTTAATTGGACTGTTGGGCATTTTGATGTCTAATTTCTTGAGTTCCTTATATATTCTGGATATCAGTTCTCTGTCAGATGTGGGGTTGGTGAAGATCTTTTCCCATTCTGTAGGCTGTCGCTTTGCCTTGTTGACCATATCCTTTGCTCTACAAAAGCTTCTCAGTTTCAAGATGTCTCATTGATTGATTGTTTCTCTCAGTGTCTGTGCTACTGGTGTTATATTTAGGAAGTGATCTCCTATGCCAATGCATTCAAGACTCCTTCCTACTTTCTCTTCTATTAGGCTCAGAGTAACTGGAATTATGTTGAGGTCCTTGATCCACTTGGACTTAAGTTTTGTGCACGGTGATAGATATGGATCTATTTGCAGCCTTCTACTTGTTGATATCCAGTTATGCCAGCACCATTTGTTGAAGATGCTTTCTTTTTTCCATTGTGCACTTTTGTAGCCTTTTCTTTTTAGTCTCTTTTGTTTTTCACATCCACTGGAGTTATTCCTCTGTGAACTTACAAGAAAGGCCACATATCCCTTTCCTATAAAACAGCCAGGATCGGAAGACGTGCCGCCACTGAAGCTGCGTTCTCTTCCCTGATAACATCATGCACAGCCGTCTTCTGTCATCGTGGGTGCCATCATGATTATATGCTCTAGGTAGTAGTGATATTCTTTATTTGCAAAACAAAATAAAAAAGTGTACACCACACTCAGCATATCACTGCTTTCCCCTTGGTCCTAGAATAAGCTTCAACCTCTGCCATCCCGCACTGTGGGTCTCTCCATACTGTCTTCTTTACTGTGCCACGTGGGAGTATGATCAGCTCTCCATGCACATTCTAGTTGCTCTACCTCCAGGGCCTTTGCACTTGACATTTTCTCAACCTGTAATTCTCCCAGTCCTCAGACATGACTTGAACAACACCTCATTCATTAGATGATATAATAAATAGCATCTCCTCAACAGGAGGCTTTCCCTCACCAGATTTCCTGAAGTTGCCCTTGACTCTCTCAGGTTCAGTATGCTTCACTGCAGTCTTCTGTGCCTTTGAAGTATTAATGCAGCCTGTCAAACACATTGCAGATCTTTTTCCTCAAGGTGACTATGGCTGAGAGACACCATTCTAAAAGAGCAGTGTTTCCATAAAAAGAATCAAGCTTCTGTTGACCTACGCTGGCTTATCAAAAAAGTTCTAATACATAGCAGGCAGGTAACTCATGTTAGCAATAATAATAAATTCTGTGCTAAAACTCATTAATGTATACTATTTTAAGAACACATCATTTAAATAATAAAAATGATTTGACTGATTAATAAAAAATAATCATCTATATTTTCCTTGAGGGTAAGTCTCTCTCTCTCTCTCTCTCTCTCTCTCTCTCTATATATATATATATATATATATATATATATATATATATATATATATTAGTGTGTGAATTCTCCACTGTATGTAATCTTCAACTGATCAAACTGGCAAAATTAAAATATAAATAAATTTCTCTAATGTCATACACTTCAGTGGCTTTACTGGAATGAAAATAGTGCTTGCAGCAGAATAACAGACTGCCTTACATCTGTGAGTTTTCAAATTTTGACCAATATCAGTGTGGCTTGAGGCTGTTGGACATCTGGCAAACTTCAGTCCTGCATCTTGGCTTATACTTCTTTGCTATCTTTGGATAAAAATAACTGTTTGTAACACAGTCTACACACATAAACTAGAATATTTGCGAAAAACCTTTCAAATAAATTCAACTCTTTTAATAACCTAGTATCTCTCATTTTACTCCATTAAACTGATTTTATAAGAAGTCACATACAACATTTTAATTGCTATAACCCAAACTGAATTTATGGCAAAGGATTTAGTAAAAAAGTGACATTTTACCTTTTTTTATGATTATAATATAATTACATCTTTTCTTTCTTTCCTCCCTCCAGACAATCCCATATACATTTTCTTGCTCTTGTTCTTTCAAATTCATGACCCTTTTTCACTAATTGCAAAGATGGATATGTGCATGTGTGATTGTGTGTGTGTGTCTTTCTGTGTGTTACACATACTTTACTAGATATAACAAGCTTAGTCTGCATAATGCTATTGTTATGTATATTTTTCAGGGCCAACTACTTGGCATTAGATGATTAGTTGATATGATCTTGTAGGAGGAAAACTCTTTAGATGTCCAGAGGACACAATCTCACAGCAAACTTTCTGATCTTACAATTTTACATCTTAGGCTCTTAGAATCTTTCTGCCCCGTTTCTGAAATCTTCCCTAAGCCTTGGATGTGGGAATTGTTTTGTAGATGTATCCATTGGTACTGGACTCCACAATTCTGCATTTTGATTGGTTGTGGTTTTCTGCATTGATCTCTGTCTGTTGCAAAGAGAAGTTCCCTTTATGACATTGTCCAACCTAGCTATTGACAGCATCTCTTTCACAAACAATCTAGGTTGAGTATTTTGTTCTGCTATTTAATTATTTTCTGGAACTCCAGGTTTGTAGATACAAATCTTGGTTAAATTCTCCCCACATCCCTTTCCTTACACCATGAATCATGCATCCTTTGTCCTTGCTCATTCTGCAGTTACCACAATGTCTGGATAACTCAAAGTAGCAATTGCATTGACTAGCCTATTTTTACTTCAAGAATTCACTCTCTGTGCTTTAAGGTAAACTCTCCTTTGGCAAAGTTCAAGATACATCCTCTAATTTCCACTTTGATGTAAATGTGAGCCTAAGTACAGTTTCATAATTTTTATATATAGCATGTGGAATGACTTTTTTTTAACTACAGAGAGTGGCCATTCTGCTGACACAGAGCAGTTGAGTTACTATCATTGCATTTTGTGTCCTAGTTGGACATTTTTTGATTACTGATGCTGCTAACTAAGGACCTAATGCTGACATTTAGGTCATTTTGTACAAATGTCTGGTTCTTTGTACAAGTACATTGCCATGATTCACACAGAATATCTTGTTTGCTAGTCCCTGAAAACCCCTGTTGTCCTATGATGGCCTTTGTCTCCTGAGGCAATCAGGATTTCTTTATTCTGAGGGGGAAAATGGAACCATTATAGAGTCCTTATATACCTTATCAAAAACTCATCAATGTGTTGTCCTCTCCATCCTCTCCACAACCAATTATAGTGCCTGGGAAAAATATAAAACATCTTTAAAGCTGTGAAATTATACTGAAACCAACCAACAATGCCACAGTGACAGGTGCCAGTTTGGCTCCAAAGGAAATTATCTTTATTTTGGAATTTTATCTTAAAAATTGTACCCGCTCATCCTTCGTAAATTAACTATAAGCCAAATTCCTTTACCAAATTGCTTGAATCTCTTTTCTACCTTTTTGCAAACCGAATAGTAATCTTTCTGAGGAAATTATCGTAACCCACAATTCAAATAAAGGAGTTCAGATTGATCCTCAGGTGCTATGCAGCAGTTTGATAGGTCCCCCATTTTACAATTTAAGTATGCACCCTATCTATAGATTTTTCCATTATCTATATATATAACTCATTTCATTTATATGACCCAGTTCTTGTTCAAGATGATTGTGAATAAGTGTGCAGCTAACCGAGGGCCACACAATAAATTGGATTTTTATATTTAAAAAACATTATCTTATGAAATTATCTTTTTAAAGATACATTTAAAATATTTCCTATTACTAACATGCAAGACTGATTTGATAAAAAATGAATGCATATTATTTTTATATTAAAAATCAATTATGTTGCCTCTAATACTTAACTAGGTGCTGATACAAAGACATTCAATCAATTTCAAGTTAAGATATTGCTATGGAAGTATTTTTAGAAACAGTTTATATTAAATCTAAAGATTTTGCATGAAGCAAATTACTCTTCAAGTTGTGGTCAACTGCATTCAATAAACTGAATTATTCAAGGGAATCTTTTTTCCTCTCTCTCTCTCTCTCTCTCTCTCTCTCTCTCTCTCTCTCTCTCTCTCTCTCTCTCTCTCTCCCTCCCTCATTCCCCATATATAATATATACGTGATATATATAATTTCCACTTATTTATATTTTGAGTTTGTACTCATGAAAGAGCATTCGAGAATAGAAATAACATCAAGGAAAATAACAAGTAGTAGTAGGGAACATGTTTAATTAACAAATAGTTAATTGTACTGCAAAAATGAATAGGCTAACAAATAAAAAAAACTGTGAAAAAAAATTTCATGATTCTAATAGGAAGCAAGTTTTTTATATACAAAGTGAATTTGCTCCAAGGACTCTAAATAAGTCACTGAGAATTCTGAGAAACATTATGGCATTAGTAGAAAGTCAAAATTATTCTCCAATCTTTCCCAGAATAGGCAAACATAAAAGGTGGGGAAGAGGTTCTCATATCTAATCATATACCTCTATTTCGATAAGCAGGAGCCAGCCTTATGAAGAAAAATGAAAACAAACAACCTTATTCCATTTCTAAAACGGATTTTCTAGTTCAAAATCTCAGATAATGCCTATTTAAATTTGGGGAAAAAGACTGGTAGAGGAAATGTATACGGATTGATTTGAAATCTTTCTTTACCCTTCTTATTAATAGATTTTATTTTTACAGTGAAATCAGGTTCCCCAAGGACAAGCATATGGATACCCTAAAAGAAGAACTGTACAGCCATGTGGATTTTTCTATGGCTGGGATTTTCATTTTAAATGTGTGAAGTATTTGAACACAGAGGTCTATCTGATCTTGGATACATGTATGGTCTCCTTGTTAGGTTGGGAGGGCTGTTTTTTTGGAAATATTTTCCTCCTAAGAGCCTTTACAAAAAGTCACTAGTATAAAAATCTTATGTCTCCATAGTGGAGAAATACTGTTAACCAATCTTGTTCTGATGACTCTGAATACACTTTACCATTACCTAGGAGACAGAAATAATTTTATGGTGTTAACAAACTCCATCTCCATCTGGCTATGGTGAGGAAGCTCTCATAAAACAGAGGATCAAGGGGGGAAAAAAGCTCTATTGGAAAAAGCTGCCACAGACACGTTAATTATTTAGAGTCCTCGATAGGCCAAGAGCAAATGCAAGTTTCATGGATTTTAACAAATACAGAGAAAACAACGTACTCTAAGGAAAAAAGCAAAATATCAAGACCTGTCACCTATATTTAAAATATATTTTGCTTTTCTTTAGTGCGAATGTTTGTTGGTATAGAAAGAGAAACAAATAAGTAAATACAATCTTTAAAAGACGATGGCTATTGCTATTGCTTTCAGATAATAAAATAACTACTTGAGCATTCAAAGTCTGTATCTGCTCAGAATGTGAACATTAATTTAATGTGGTTAAACTTTCATATTTTCAGTACAGTTGTAAAATATAGAAATCATGATTTTATTGACAATAAAAAGACAAGACTAGATTGATACAAATAATATATTTGTAAACATATCCACAACATTTATGATTTAAAAGTTAGAGTGTACAAAGTTATAAAAATAATGAAAATTTTCATTGTTAAGTGTATTATATATTAATTAAATGAAATGCTCAGCAGGTGAATATACCTGCAGTGTAAGCCTGAGAACTGAATTCAATATGCAGATCCAATAATGTGAAGAACTGACTACAAAGAGTTTTCCCCTAGCATGTGCATGCATGTGCATGTGCGCACACACACACACACACACACACACACACACACACACACACACACAATGACACCATGGTCAACTCTTCTAGGATTGCAGGAATTTTTTTTTCCTGCTGATTTAAAGAATAAAAGTCATTAAAAACATGGTCTTAGCACCCCACCAGGTTGTATTGAAAACAGAAACACACATGAAGGAGAACAAAGAGACACACTCTCCACAAGTGAAAAGGGGATTTAGAAACTGATATCAGAGTCTTCCCATCCTGGAAGGTTTGGGATTTTTAAGCTACATAGGATGCCACCCTTCCTCTTATTTTGAGTTGGACATCTTAAACAAAGAAGAGGGAGCTGATAGACCCACAGCTTCATGAAAGCTGAGACATGCCCAGGACCAGTCTTGGCCTGTCTTGGCAGGTCCTCCTGGTTATAGGAGTTTCTGGCAACTGGGAGTAGGGGTGAGCGCTTGCCAAGCCTTTGTCCAACAGGAAGAAGTGGGAAGTTTGACATCTTGCTGTTTGTCTATGGACTCTTTCCCTCTCTGTCTGCCTGCCAGAGTATTTAGCTATCTTCACACACAATTTTAAAAAGAAAGAAATGTCAGAACTTATCAAAATCTCTTTAGAACTTGCACATTTCACCGATCATTTCCTGAGGGAGAGGATGAGATGCAAGGACAAGATTCTTTGAAATGTACTTTTGTACTTCCCTCTATTTTCAAGGCACATGGACTCCTAGAATTGCAGGCTTTTAAGAGGAAACACACCCTAGCTCAAAACATTGACAACTGGGTCCACACACACAGTTGACCCACATTCAGGCTTCTTCATGGAGATTATCAAAAATGACTACAGGCACCTAACATGGTATAAATATCAGTGTCAGAATTAAATACTGTATCTGAGAACATAAAACATGGCATTCCAGATTGCACCTTTTATCCTAAAGGATTTTTTTAATCGATTTCACAAGGTGTATTCAAACAGTGACATATAGTCACTAAATTATATTTAATGAGAAATATAAAATTGACTACCATATTTATAAGTATGCAAATTATAAAGGAATGGAAATTAGAGAGAAAAAACATTAAGTAAATAAAATATTCTCATCTACATAAATCTTCTAGTCTTCAGTTCAAATGGTGAACTTTCAGTATTTGCAATTAACTTTCTTCTGACAAATTTTTGTGAAAAATCAACCCAATGGGAAAGAATCATGACTCAGATTTCAATTGTTAGAGTCTACCATGCTTGCTACCCCACTTGGATGCATTAGGAACAGTTTCAACCAGATATATGACATGTTCCCAACACCCATTCACTATTCCAGCTTAAGTCTGAAAATCTTTTGTAATACTTGAAGAGCTTGCCTTAGTTCTTATCGAGGATCACTTTTCTTGTGATAAAGTAATGTTTTAATTTACATTTTTAAGGTGGCTCTTTTACATTTTCCCTGAACATTCATTTTAAATTAGTTCCTTTCTCATAGTGAGACATTTGGAGTGGATTGGATGATAATCCTGTACAGAGTATATACATATCCCTGTCATAAGGGTGGAAGGGCTCAGAATGAGGAACTTTCTCCCACTGTTGTGATCGCTGACAGGTGAGAACTGCCCAAACCACAACCACAACCATACCCACCATTCTCAGAGACAGCCAGAGACCTGAAGGCAAACAAGTCACATGTCAAACCCTGGAGGTAGAAGCTTTCCAAGAACAACAGATAACATCATACAAACTGAGCGTGTTTCCTTTAGGAGTATGTATGTATACACAAATATATATGCATTCAATAACAATTCATGGCAAAGGGAGGCCATGGATTGGAAAGAGAGCAAGGAGGGGCACTGAACAGTTCTTGAGGAAGGAAAAGGAAGAGGGAAATGTAATCGTAATCACAAACATGAAAAAGGAACAATGGAAAACTTTTACTGCTTAATAGTTATTCTCAGATTGATTGCATTCCTTTATTTGTGTGCCCACATTCAGCCAGCCATGGACCAACTGGTTCTTCAATACATTCTGCCCTTTCCTGAATCTTACATCCACATAGGAGGAAGACAAGAAATTTCCCTATCAGGCTGGGTTCCTGTCCCCAAGCAGATTCCAGTGCTCCAGTACCTTATGTTCTGCCACTGCCAGCTCTCCTGAGATGGACTTCTGAGCTCCTCCTGCCTGATAACTTCTGCTTGGACCATTATCCAGGACTATTTGTCAAATTATTGCCCCAAGCTAGTTCTTCTTTCTTTAGAAAGGGGAGGGGAAGGACTCATTCCTGTCTTTGTTTACATGTATCCCCACTAGGCTGGGCTGTAGAGTGGAAGAAATACCTACAGCTGATTCCAGCATCTAAGAGCTCCACAGGTTGAGAACTGTTACTTCCGACTTGCAGATTTGCTCTGCAAATGAGAGAGTCCTCCCACCCCAACTTTGATCTAGGACACTTCCAAAATCCAGACACATTTCAGAGCAGAGCTGTAAAGATTTTCCATTAGCCTCACAGTGCTTCCGAAACTTCAAACTTGCTTCATCTAAATCCCTCACTGCAACTAATTGTAGGTTATTTCACCCGTTTAAAATGTTGTTAATTGTGAATTTACATGAAAACTTACCCCTCTGTACACTTTCTGTCTGCCCACTATATTTTTGTAGAAAGAGCGGGACTAAAATACAGTTGGAGTTAGGAGTCAGTCTGAGCCAGCAATCATTTTGCCATTCCATGGAATCTGAGAACTTATAGTGGAGAGTCAGACTTGCTTATCTGGATAATCTCCAAATCTAATGGCAACTATCCAGGTAGAGGAACACATGAGAAGCACAGGGAGGTCACACGGTGATGAAAATGGAAAGTTTATTAAGGAAGCCACAGTGCAAAGAAGAGCTAGAGCCACCCGGGAAGCAGCAAAAGAAAAGCAAGTATTGGCCCTAAAGTGTGAATTTGGGCCTGATAACACCTCAGTTTTGGTTTTTATGCTCAGGAATGACGAAAAGTTTAATTTACATTATTTTAAATGACCATGTTTGTTGTGATTCATTAACAACAACAACAAAAAAAATACAGCATTTTTCCCTCTCCTCATCACTACACAGAATTTTCTACGTTTACTTATGTACTGACAAATCTCTGATCTCTTGTGGATGAGGAGAACAAATGAATGGCAAACTCAAGATAGTAGATACATTGTCTTTGTTGATACTCATTTCCATCTCATATATGAACTTAATGTGTGACTTCTAAGGTACAGAGTTACTTAGAAAAAACCCATTTTGCAGACACAGAAGAGAAAGTTGAGTTTTCTGTATTTTAATAGACTAATATGTACTTGTATAAGTCTGTAATTTAACCAAGGGAAAGGGCAGGGGAAGCGAGATTAGGCTAATAACTTCCCATGGAGTAGATGGCTTAAAAGCTGCTAAGCAAAAACTTAAAATTTGCTTTTGGTTTATATTTCACAATGATCCTTATATAAATACTACCTATTGCCTCTATATAACATCCATTTACATCTCTTTTGTCCATGACCATGATCCTCCAGACATTAGTGTTGAGTTTAGTTTGACTATTAACCCCTTGATAATGATAGTGTAATTCACTAAGAATATTATCCTGTAAACAGTAAGAAATTTGAGTAAGATAGAAAGCACAGTGATAAAATGTTTTAAAATAGCTTTACTGGATCTATGAGCATGCTTTGTCTTGAAAAGCCAAGCAAACTCATAATTCATACTTAAAAGTTCCAAAACATAATTTCTACTTAGCTATGTTAAAAGACACTGAATTCCTGTTAGAGCAATGAGTTCTCAGCAACTTAATTTCACATGTCAGAACACGAATCTAGTGTGCATTGTGTAAAAGGATGAAAGTCTAAATCAAAATGATCATCAAATTACTGCCTTATTCAAGGACTATTTCTTGAAATTCATATGTTTCTTGGGCCCCAGAGAAGATTAAACAGATGTTGGTGCCAGTTGTTGTCTAGCTGGAGGAAAATTGAAATCGTGACCTCTTGAGCACTGTCCACAGATCTGTTTACTTCACTGGTCTGAGGCAGTTTTTTTGAGAGAAATCCTAACAGTGAATTTTTACTTTAAGGAGAAGCAATATATGCTAATATCTGATGTTTTTAAGCATTAATATAATGGTATACACTTAATCAGCATTTAAGGAAATTACTAATTATATTACCATTTGATGTAAAAATGCACTGTTTTTTGAATGATCTTGTAAGTCTTGCTGATGCTAAATTTAAAATAAATTGTTTTTTAAAAGATTTTATTTAGTATTAAGGACTCTATTAGCTTTAGAAAACAAATCCAGTAAAATATAATATGGTTATAAAAAGTAACTTATTTAGAACTTTAAGTTATGCAAATATGTATCATTACTTTTCTCTCTGAAGTAGACTAATTAATTTTTTTCAAAGATCATAAGAAATGGACCAGAGAGATACCTCAGCATTTAAGAGCACTTGCTACTCTTGCTAAGAACCCCATTTCAGCTGTTAGCAGATATATAGTGGATTAAAAACCTCTGTATTTCTTGGGTATATGCCCAAGAGTGGTATAGCTGGATCTTGGGGGAGATTGATTCCCAATTTTCTAAGAAAGCGCCATATTGATTTCCAAAGTGGTTGTACAAGCTTGCATTCCCACCAGCAGTGGAGGAGAGTTCCCCTAGCTCCACATCCTCTCCAGCATAAGGTGTCTTCAGTGTTTTTGATCTTAGCCATTCTGACAGGCGTAAGGTGGTATCTCAGAGTTGTTTTGATTTGCATTTCCCTGATGATTAGGGATGTTGAGCAGTTCCTTAAATGTCTTTCGGCCATTTGAGTTTCCTCTGTTGAGAATTCTCTGTTTAGTTCTATAGCCCATTTCTTAATTGGACTGTTGGGCATTTTGATGTCTAATTTCTTGAGTTCCCTATATATTCTGGATATCAGTCCTCTGTCAGATGTGGGGTTGGTGAAGATCTTTTCCCATTCTGTAGGCTGTCGCTTTGCCTTGTTGACCGTATCCTTTGCTCTACAAAAGCTTCTCAGTTTCAAGAGGTCCCATTGATTGATTGTTTGTCTCAGAGTCTGTGCTACTGGTGTTCTATTTAGGAAGTAGTCTCCTATGCCAATGCGTTCAAGACTACTTCCTACTTTCTCTTCTAGCAGGTTCAGAGTAGCTGGATTTATGTTGAGGTCCTTGATCCACTTGGACTTAAGTTTTGTGCACGGTGATAGATATGGATCTATTTGCAGCCTTCTACATGTTGATATCCAGTTTTGCCAGCACCATTTGTTGAAGATGCTTTCTTTTTTCCATTGTGCGCTTTTGGCTTCTTTGTCAAAAATTATATGTTCATAGGTGTGCGGATTAATGTCAGGGTCTTCAATTCGATTCCATTGGTCCACATGTCGGTTTTTATGCCAGTACCAAGCTGTTTTTATTACTGTAGCTCTATAGTAGAGCTTGAAGTCAGGGATCGTGATGCCTCCAGAAGTTGTGTTATTGTACAGGATTCCTTTGGCTATCCTGGGTTTTTTGTTTTTCCATATGAAGTTGAGTATTATTTTTTCCAGGTCTGTGAAGAATTGTGTTGGTATTTTGATGGGGATTGCATTGAATCTGTAGATTGCTTTTGGTAAGATTGCCATTTTTACTATGTTAGTCCTGCCTATCCATGAGCATGGGAGATCTTTCCGGACTGCTCTCACCCAATGTGAGGTTGAACTGTCGACCTTGTGTACATCCTACTTCACAAATGAGTCTGTCAGATATGCTAAGCCTATAGGCTGAAGATGATGCCCCAACACTGTGGAGAAACCTCAGGTGACTGTCCAGGCAGCTGGCTGTTTCTGTCAACTCACAAATTTTTTGGAAGTTGCTTACATGCACTTTCTGTTTTTATTTTTGTTAGCTAATATTATTTCCTTCTTGGGTCTCTGAGGGAGTTGAAGATTAGTTAGTTATAGTTGAAGGTTAGTTAGTTATAATTGAAGATTAATTAGGATAGAAAGTGAATTAGATACATTTTGGACTTAACAAAATAGGATAGATAATGAAATTATTTTCTCTGAATTTGTCAAATACAAATGGACTAGACATTGTTTAGACATTTATTACTTGTATATATTGTATATAGTCATTGTACTTTTGTATATAGTTTTTCTTTTGTTAGTTATAACCTTTTTCTTTTTTTTCCTTTTTATTAAAATAGAAAAGGGGAAAAAAAAAAAAAACAAAAAAAAAAAAAAAAAAAAAAAAAAAAAAAAAAAAAAAAAAAACCTCTGTAACTCCAGTTGCACAGCATGAGATGCCCCATTCTGGCCTTCTTAGACACTAGACACTCATGTGGTACAATATATTTATGTAAACAAAGTACTCATATACATAAAATTAAATTAAATGCATCTTTAAAAGTAGATTATCTAGAATCTGATCAATCTATGTGATATATTTTTACTCAGAATTCTTTATAAAATCTGCACGTTACTTTTAGATATAGTCCCTATAAAACATTATAGCATACTAAGTATGTATAAGATTTCTAAAGTTTAAATGATTTAGCTATTTAAATATTCCAAAGTATACTATCTCCTCATAATTCTCTTAACTAAATTATACTTAAGTAAAACAAAGAAAAACTTGCCAAAATATTTTGATATCATAGATAGCAAAATTGCAAGATAACCAAAGCATTCAAGACTTGACACTACCTATAACAGAAAAAAGAATAATTAAGCCAGGCGGTGGTGGTGTACGCCTTTAATCCCAGCACTTGAAAGGCAGAGGCATGCGGATCTTTGTGAGTTCAAGGCCAGCCTGGTCTACAGAGCAAGATCCAGGAAAGGCACAAAACTGCACAGAGAAACCCTGTCTCGAAAAAACCAAAAAAAAAAAAAAAACAATAATTAAAACATTATGTTTTAATATTTTAAAACAAATCTTGCCACTAAGACCACTCATAGAAGCTACTTATAAGAATATCTAGTAGTGAATTTACTGTGGATAGATGTATATTACAATGAGAAAATTACCTCTAAGCTTCATTCATATGCACATTGGTTGCTAATGACAATCTAAAATATTTAGTCTAGAACTAATAAAACTCCTTTATATTCGGCAGTTCTTAGAGCAGAATGTTTTATGAATGGCAACAAGGGCATGCATTTTCAAAATTTGGTTCTATTTTATTGTGAATGGAGAATGTCTGGTAATTTCAAAATTATTGTGACAAACATCGTATGTGATTGATGTTAGGCACAGTTGAAAAAAAGCATTCGGCAGTCTATTATTGTGTCAGCAGTCTCTAATGAATCAACAAAATAGTCATTATATACTTATTACCAGACACATACGCACTAATGGCTAAACAGTAGTAACTTCACTTCAATGAGCTGGGTGAGATGATAAAGACACCTAACTTTTTAATCATTGAACTTTTTCTCATAATTGTACCTGTGATTCAATATCTTGTGAGTTACTAAGCAATTACTTCTGAAGGCTTCTGCTATCTAGAGAAATACAGAATCTGCATCAATGTGAACCTTTTTTTTTCAGTTGCAAGTTCAACTAGCACCTTTTTTCAGGAAAGTACATAATTAGGAAGATGACTAACCAAAACAAAGAAAAAACACATGGTTCCTCAGACTTGTATGATTGGCAGAATTTCCCCAAAATCTCATCAAGTGTGGATGTCACTGCAAAGACGATGAGACACTTATCTGATGCCAATGATAAAATTCAAACTCTCAGGAGAAAATTGTAGCTCTGGAAAACCTGTCTCTGTCACTGTGAACTTGGCAGCTTCCAAAAACATACTCGTCTGAGGGGATCAGCCCAAGAAGTTTAAAATGTGAATTTCCTAAAAGCATAATAAGATGTGTCAAGCTTAAGAAAATGTGTACATCAAAGTAAATAAATTTTAAAATTACTGATAAATACATGATATTTCAGTAGCATGCATGAATAAAAGAACTTCCCATGGTACAAGACACTACACTGTGGTTTAGTATGGCAAAAAAAAAAAAAAAAAAAAAAGAGGCAGTGGTTCAGATTTCACACTACAGTTAACCTTTAAGAAAGTTCCCCTTGCCAAATGTTGCTGTTATATCAAAGTAGATTATACAAATGTATCTGAAAATTCTATTAAAACACTCTTCCTTTTTCTAAATACATCTGTGTAAGGACTGACTTTGTTCATATAAGCCAAGTCAAAGTCGTATCACAGCACCTGAAGTTCATAAATACACAAATCCACCTCCTTTTTTGGGGGGAAGGCATATATTAAATATAACAGCAAAATATGTGAAAACAACGTCACTTTTTATTGCATGTGAGAGATTTACCTGCATATGTGTCTGTGCACCACTTGCATGCAATGTCCTCATAGGCCAGAAGAGTGTGCAATCTCCTGAAACCAGAATTACTGAGAGTTGTTAGCCACCATATGGGTGGTGGAACCGAAATCCAAATCCTTTGCAATATCTTCAAGTGTTCTGAACTGTTGTGCCATCTCCCTAGACAAAAAATAATGACTTTTTTATCATTAATAATTTAATATTTTATTGTGAAGTAATTTTTATACAATATAATTGATATTAGCATGGAGCATTTATTATTGATGTCTTAAATGAAATATTGAATGGTCCAAGTTGCTTAAAGTCAATTTCTCTAATGGTAAATGTTCATAGCATGTATCACATAAAACATTATTAGGTCATTCGATTGCTTTTAAGACTTTACAAGAGTCTTACAATGAAAAGGTCAAACAACTACATTTTTTTTATTTCTTTTGGTGACATGTGAACATAAGCAAATATATGCCTACTCTTTAACAAGAAGGTACTAAGTATTCAAGAACTTCTTAATAGATACAAACAGAAGCACTATAAAATGTAAAAGACATTGAAAGAACGAAGGTGAAACAATTGTTAATGATAATTGAAGAAAAAATTCTCACAGTTTCACTTGAAAATCTCATCTTCATTTGTTCTTATCCACTCAAAAATTTTAAATATCTGTACATTTTTTTAAGTTGGTTTTGCTTCAAACTTTGGAAATGATTTTGTTTTCTTCAGGCATCCCTCCCAAACAATCACTGGTTTAAAACAGAGCGTTATAGTAATCAAGTCTCACTTATGCAGCCCAGGCGCATCCACTGGAGAGTTCAATGTGCCTCCTTCCAGATACAGGAATCTGCCAGATGTGGAAGAGCAGAGTCCCTGAGCTCTCTTGGATGATAGAGTCCAGGACACCTCCCTCAGACATCAGAAACCATTACAACTTTCTTTGACACATAACTCTTTCCTCTAAAGGTGAGTCTTTAGATCAGAAAAGTGATATTTTAATTGGGAATTATCTGTCTGCCCTGACGAATATAAAGTAGAACCACAAATTCATGGAAGTCACGTAAGTTTAATAGAAAGCTACCTTCCTTCACTTCTAAAGAGTCTAATAATTTTACTTGACACAGATATTTTGTCAAGAAATGGTTAGACAGCAATTATTTTAAAATCGCTACAAGAGTTCATTGAAAGATCACTGTAACTGGGATTGGGTTGCATTCAATTGAGTTGTTGGCCAAAGGGGTCCCATGGGAACCCCCAAATTACCCAGGCTGTTGTCAAGAATAAGTTACTCTCTTCAAACTGTTAGCAAAGCCCCATTGATAAAGACAACACCTTTACAAATAATTGAGCATGGGGAAATCAAGTTGATGCCTACATGGAACCTGAACTCCTACATTCCAGTGCCTTTGGTACAGGAAGATACTCTGCATGCTACCAAAGGAGAAATATAAATACCAAACCAGCAACAAACCCTTTGATCAACTATTGTGCCCTGTCTACAATATATACTTGGTTAGTGGTGGCACAAATATTGCAGGAATAACCAACCAATATCTGATTTGACTTTAGGCCCACTCCATGAGATGGTGCCCATACTCAATACTGCTGAGGTGACCAACAACCTGAGACTAGATAGCACAGGGACCTAGGGCAAAACCATAGAATAATGTTCTAAAAAATTTTTAAATGTAGTGATAAAATGACTCCTAATGATATTCTGCTGTACTCATACATCAATGTACTGCTTAGCCATCATCAGAGAATCTACCTCCCACAGCAGATAGTAAAAACTACAGAGGCCCACATGTAGACATTATGTAGAGATCATATCCCTTCCATCACAGCTCAGGGAAATCCACAGAAGAGAAAGCAGAAAGAGTGTAAAAGCCAGAGAAGATGGAGGACACCAAGAAAACAAGGCCCTCTAAGTCAACATGATCTCACATGAACACACAGAGACTGAGCTATCATGCACAGGGCTGACAAACCTAGAACCTAAGACTGAAGTATAGTTTTTGGACTCAATCATCATCCTCCAGGCCTACTACAGCTAAGGCTCTGTTGTGATCAACCACCAATCCCTTCAGCTCCACTAGGTAGGTGTTGAGATAGTAATGTTATGGGATATTATGGCCATATTCCTCTGCAGCCCATAATTCCACTTAGTACTGGTTGTAATTGCACAAAGATGAGTCTGTCTATTTACAAATCCATTATTTTGATTACTGCATTGATTATTATATTATTGAAGAAGCATAACTTAAGGATTGTGATTAGTAAATATTCCACGAACCATCTCTTATTAATGGCTTAATAGTCACATAGATTTAAAAATAAGTCAAGTGCATAAATCATAAATGAATGCATGAAATAATAAAAGCCACAAGATTTGGTACTAAATTATACTGACTACTACTTAATCAAACAATGTTTCTGCATCTTCCATGTTCATCAGAGCAGAATCGATTTTTTTTTTTTTTGGCTTCCATTTTTTTTAATTTATTTTAATTTATTTTGCAATACAATTCAGTTCTACATATCAGTCACGGATTCCCTTGTTCTCCCCCCTCCCGTCCCCCTCACCTTCCCCCCAACGCCCCCCCCCCCCCCATTCCCATCTCCTCCAGGGTAAAGCCTTCCCCACAGACTGAGGTCAACCTGGTAGACTCAGTCCAGGTAGGTCTAGTACCCTCCTCCCAGGCCAAGCCAAACAATCCTGCATAGGCCCCAGGTTTCAAACAGCCAACTCATGCAATGAGCACAAGATCTGGTCCCACTGCCTGGATGCCTCCCAAACAGATCAAGCCAATCAACTGTCTCACCCATTCGGAGGGCCTGATCCAGTGTGGACCCCTCAGCCATTGGTTCATAGTTCATGTGTTTCCATTCATTTGGCTATTTGTCCCTGTGCTTTATCCAACCTTGGTCTCAACAATTCTCGCTCATATAAACCCTCCTCATTCTCGTTGATTGGACTCCCAGAGATCCACCCAGGGCCTAGTCATGGATCTCTGCATCCAGATCCCTCAGTAGTTGGATGAGGTTTCTAGCACAACAATTAGGGTGTTTGGCCATCCCATCACCAGAGTAGGTCAGTTCGGGCTGTCTCTCGACCATTGCCAGCAGTCTGTTGTGTGGGTATCTTTGTGGATTTCTGTGGGCCTCTCTAGCACTTTGCTTCTTCCTGTTCTCATGTGGTCTTCATTTACCATGGTCTCCTATTCCTTGTTCTCCCTCTCTGTTGTTGATCCAGCTGGGATCTCCCGCTCCAGGTTTGCAGACAAATGGATGGATCTAGAAAAAATCATCCTGAGTGAGGTAACCCAGACTCAGAAAGACAAACATGGTATGTACTCACTCATAGCAGGATACTAGACATGAAACAAGGATGAATTGTCTGCTACTCACATCACCAGGGAGGCTACCCGGAAAATGGGACCCCAAGAAAGACACAGGGATCGCCCAATGACAGAGAAATGGAATGAGATCTACATGAACAGCCTGGACATGAGTGGGGGTAATGAAAGGCGAGGGTCGAGGGAAACAGAATCGATTTTTACTTTTTTTTTTTTTTTTTTTTTTTTTTTTTTGGTTTTTCGAGACAGGGTTTCTCTGTGTAGCTTTGCGCCTTTCCTGAAACTCGCTTTGGAGACCAAGCTGGCCTTGAACTCACAGAGATCCGCCTGGCTCTGCCTCCTGAGTGCTGGGATTAAAGGCGTGCGCCACCACTGCCCGGCTGGATTTGTACTTTTTTAGTGTGTATCTTTGATGTGTTTTAAAACAGTGTTTTGACAAATCGCTGGAGTGGTCACTTCTTCACATAGAAAAGGTTGTCTGTATTTATGAGCTATTCCCCTTTGCATTGGAGCAGAAGGGGCAAGGTTATGCTCCCACATGAGAGGAGCAGGGAGAGGAAGAATTCTTCAACCCTTGTGATTTCCTTTTAATAATTCCCTGAGAATATTTAATTTTTCATCTTTTGATGAAACATATGAAAGTAATTACTACAATTTTGTTGTGAGGAAAGCGTTTCAGTCATTTCCAGACACCAAAGAGGATTAAAACATTTGATGATTGCAATAATCTCCACTAACTCCTTTACAAAGTGCATTTCTTTTAGGGTCACAGTCACAGGACAGAAACTGGAATTAATTACCAGAGGCGCGTGGCTTAGTTTCTTGGACTGGGTTTCTTCATTCTTCTACAAGGGATATCACTAGGATGTTGCAGTAAATGTCAGAGACTGAGAAAATAGCAGCGGTGTAACCCTACAGAAACCTTCTTCCTATTCATAGCCCAAGTTTCTTGTCCTGATAAGCACTGTGACAGGAAGTACATTTGTGGCTCCTGTGCAATTGCACAGACTAATCATCATGCCAGTCAAGTCCCTGTGAGTTCCAGAACTTCATAAAGAAAAAAAAAACTCTGTAAGATGAAATTGGCTGTGCAAATGTGACTTTAGTACACTCTGATAGGCAGACCAGTTGTCCTACTGAAGGAACAGAAGGTCACTGGGGATTGACTTCAGCAAGTGTTATCTGTAAATGGCTTATGGGATAAGAAACAAGGAAGTATCTTCCTGAGAAGGAAGTTATTGCTAAGTCATGAGGCCAACTCTTGTGCTGTGGGGCTCTGAAACGAAGGTTTCGAAGGAGAAACCTCTGAGAATGCAATTTTCTTTGGATTCTCCCGAAGGCCAGATTCGGCTGCAGCTTTGAATTTCTGGACACTTTTATGTATGTAGCTTCGGTCCAGCTAATTTTTAGCACATGAATAAAATATTGCAAATCTCAACTTTTGTGGATTATCAAAATCAATCTTAGAAATGATTTGCCATTACTTAGGGGTAGCATAAAGTTTAATTTTATGCTATTTAATATGTTTAATAACTCAGGAGAAGAAGTGAGAGGCACAGTTGAAAAAAGATATTAAAAATTTACAACAGAAGAAATTTATAGGTTTTCAGTAGAGTCATTTCATGCCTTAATGTGGCAGTGAGTACCTTCCCTGTATATTTATTCTAAGGGATGGGAATTTATCTTTCAAAAAATTTAAATGATCATGTAATGGCTACTATTTATCTCTATTATAAAACTTTTTATCTATAAAGAGACAGTCATGTAATCTCAGTGTAAGTTATATTAGAATTATTTATAACAAAGTAAATATCATGACCCATTAAAACAAATGAAAAAATAAAACATTTCTGAAATTACCTTCTCCTTCCTATACTTATTCCTCTATATCCTTCCCTATCATCTCTGCTCTCATTTTCCATGGTCATTATTTCACATATACTGCTTCCCCTAAATAGTATATTGTTGTTATTATGTTTAATTATGTTTAAAACTATACATGGATTTATTTATGAGTTCTCAAATACCTAAATATTCACTCTTATTTACATCTCTCTTTTGTTGGTAAAGATCATTCTTTGCTTGGGATCAAAGCTAGGACACATAACTTTTCCCACCCTAAGCAAAAGCACAGAGGCTGTAAAACATCCGTGGGAAACTCTTATTTTGTGATGGTCCTGAAGACTATGTGTAAACAGAAAAGAATGGAGACAGCAGGACATGCATCTTATTGAGTCACTTGACAAAAGCAAATCTTTGTATGGGAGGAATAAACTGATTTTTTTGGAGTGATTTCATTCATTCAAGGAACTGTATTGGCACAGCATCTCTCATCTAAAAATGTACATTCAAAGAACTTCAGGAATTTGTATCATTATCATGAACATTTCTGTATAGAATCCATCAATATTGATGTTGGCACGACAATCCATTCCTTTTTCTGCACAATGTAATTCTCTCTTACTTCACATAGTACCACTAAAAACAACCCTGTATTGTCAGTTGGTTCTCATCTTGGAGTGGTAATGCTAAGTTGCAGCTTATGAAAATACTCAATGGAATGACAATCATTTATGACAATTCATTTTCATATGTAATATGCACAAGAGTCTCGCTTGCTCCAATCCCTTGCCAACAATGTGAATGTTAGATGTTTTAATACAATGGAGATCAAATAGGACTTGCTATGATTTTTCATTTCTTCAGTACAAGTTTGAGTAAGTTTGAAGATATTACACACACATATATATACATATATAATATACATATGTGGAATAGACAATGGAATAATGTACAACTATAAAGAGCTTATTCATGTAACTTGATCATTATTCTCTTGTGTTATATTTTCCTTATTGATGTATAAGATTCTTCATGTATTCTAAATGTTAATTATCTCTTGCTTCATTCAGAAAATATCTTTTTCCAATTCCTGTTTTTGTTTTCCTATTAATTATATTATTTAACATATGGTAGGTGAGTATATTAATATTTAATACTTTTCTGCCTTGTTTAAAAAAAAGGGGGGATATCCAATGATTTAACATTCATTAAAGCCATTATCTTCTAATTTCCCAGAGAAAGTGTAATAACTCAGAAAGCATTGACTAGGACATTATAATATTTTACACTTATTGTTTTTCTCTTTTAGAGAGAGAAAATTAAAAATATGCCACAGAACAAAATATAAATAAAAAATAAAAATTCTACTATATCAAGGTATAAAAATATGAACCACATATTTCTTTCTGATGAATTCAATGATTAACAACCATATCATGTTTTCCAGTATGAAACTTGGTTTTGGATATGAGGCAATATGTTATTCTTTATCCATATGAATGATTGTTTCCATATTTTATTGTTACATAATATACTAGATTACATTTAGTATTAATTAACTAATGTAACATGTAACACAATAAACTTTAATTATCAGAATTTTTTTTTCTAAACAGGGTTTCTGTGTGTAGCTTTGTGCCTTTTCTGGAACTCACTCTGTAGCCCAGGCTGGCCTCAGACTCATGGAGAACCACCTGACTCTGCCTCCAGAGTACTGGAATTAAAGGCATGCGCCACCACCACCCGGCTCAGAAATTTTTTTCTTGGGACATTTTTTCTGTTTTTTTTGTGAAACTATTTTACTTTTTTATTACTCAAAATACTTAATTCGATCTAGTAGGATAAACTGGTTCATCTCATTATTAGTTAAAATTCATTGAGATGCAGTAGTTCTTATTCTTCCCCCTCAAACAGCTTTTAGGAACAAGCTGTCAAATTCTACAAAAAAAGAAAATGTTGATTATCTGATTTGATTGCTTGTATTCTTCTTTTTTTTTTTAAACTACATCAAGGGTTTCCTTGTATTTAACCATTTTTTTTCAAATTCTTAACACATATACTCATTAGAATCTAACACTATGCCCCAGAAAGGACAGCAAAAGCTTCCAAACTCTCAAAAAGATTTTTTTTTAAAAAAAATCAATTATTCATCCATTAATTCACTTGTCTTCATCCAAGATGACCTGGTAAATTCTTGGTGTCAGGATTGCCCCAAGATTTACATAGTCCTCTGAACTCATAGTCAAGTGATACTATAGTGGTAGCCAGACTGAATCCTAAGGACTATCTATCCAGGTTGCTCAAATACTTCTTGAATAAATAGAATCTTTCCAATCAAATTTAAAGAAGAATTCAAAGGATATTGCAAATGCTCCATGTGCTCTTTTTTACACAATATTTTCTTATTCTTTTTTGATGTTGTATAAAGGTGTGATTTATTTTCAGTATTTGTTTCTTTATATAGACTACAAAAATTAATTGTTTCTTAGTAATACACAACTTCCAAAAATAATTTTGTTTTTTTTTCTTCTTTAAATTTAAACAAAAGTGACTGAAAATTTGGACAAGTTCTTTGAGTTTGAAAAGTTAAGTGATTTGATCATTATCCCATGCTTGTTACGGTTCTACATGGCTCCAGATGGAGTCTTCAGACACCTAGGCAAATGCTCTTTCATCTACAAAATACCCGAATGGAAAGATCAGATCATTGCAAATTCCAGAGCTTCCTGCTTTCTTCAGGCTGTGCAGTGCTCTTTATATTACCCAATGTTCTCATTGCAACTAAAAGAGAAACAAGAGAATTCAAAATAGAAACTTGGCATCAGCACAGTAGCAAAGAGGAACGTTAGAAGAATGCTGATTTACTGGAAAAATCTGTATGGGATTGATTGGGATACAGTAAAGTCATACATATTTTGATTATTTTAAAGATTTTATTTTTAAATTAATTAGACCCATGGAGCAGTGTAAAAAATGAGCAGCATTTTGTACATGACTTCTGCTTCCCTTAATCATGACATCCTAAAACCCACAGCACATTTGTTGAAACTATGAATCTCACTTTGGCACAATAGAAGTAAGTGAACTACAGATGTGATTCATATTTCATCAGGAATTTAAACTGATTTCTTTCTATTAATATCCAAAACACAAAAGGTCGAATCCACTGAAGCAGCAGTTCCAAGGAGAGAGGGCTTGAGGACTGACTGAACTAATGACGACCCAGAGTCTTTTGAGGACCTTATCATGGACACCCCTTGTAGGAGGCTTGTATTAAATATCTAATGAGAGCATGAGTTGCAGGGGGCCATGGATACACTTTATAGAAAGGCAGAATTCTGACCTGCAGATAGAGAGGAAGCAAAAGCACAACCCCAGTTGCAATTGGTTTCCGAAGGTCAGGGCTTTGTCAATTATTGCCAGCATTACCTTACCACAAACTTCAGCTCACAACCAACCAGAGAAAGGTAACCATGAAAGATTCCTCTCACTGTATCCCTCTCCCAACTTTCCATAACATCTGAAACAACCTCCTCATCCTTCATTAACTTAGCATTCCCAACTCACTTTATTTATAGGTATAATAACATAATAATACAATATAATAATATAATTAGATATAATGATGGCATTTTTCCAACAGCAGGTGTTTTAGGGCTCCCTTGGCAGTCCTCTTTTACCTGTCTCTTGATCACTTTATACTTCTCATCTCCCTTTGTCTTCTCCATTCTATTTTCCTCTTTCATGCTCTATGTACCAGTCTATCCATCCCTTATCCTCTTATCCTAGTTCATCATATATTTTTAATTTCTTTTGGTCTATTTTCTGATTTTTATAGGCTTTACACACACACACACACACACACACACACACACACACACACACACACACACACACACACAGAAAGAGAGAGAGAGAGAGAGAGAGAGAGGGAGGGAGGAGGGGGCAGGGGGACATGGGGGCTAGGATTCAAGAATATGAGAAAGAACAGGTACTTTTTGTCTTACTGAGACGGGATCTTCTTGCTTGATATTATACTTTTCAGATCTATCCATTTTTGTGCAAAGTTCACAATTTTATTTTTCTATAGAGGTGAATAAATTTTATTATGTATATGCACTACATTTATATTGTTTATTCGTCTGATGATGGGCATAGAGGCAGGCTTTGTTTTCTTGCCATTATGAACAGAGGAAAAGTAAACAAGGATGTGAAAGTATGTCTGTGGTAGGTTGTGGAGACCTTTAAACATATGCCTGGGGGGTATAGCTCAGTCATATCGTAGTTCTGTTCTTAATGCCTTGAAATATTTCCACATAGATTTCCATAATGGCTGAACTAGTTTGCATTCCCACCAACAGAGAATAATTGTTCTTTTCCCCCCACACTCTCACTAACATCTGTTGTATGATTTCTTCAGCATAGTTATTCTGACTGAGATCAGATAGTCTCTCAAAAGTACTTTTGATTGGCATTTCCATGACGTGTGGTGATGTTGAACACTTTTTACAACATGAATTTGTTTTTGTGTTTTGTCGTTTTAGAACTGTCTGCTTAATTACTACCCCATTTGATGATTGGCATTTTTGTTTGTTGTGAAATGCTTAATTTTTTCTTCATTGTAAATTATGCATATCAGTCCCATCTGAAATGTTACTTCTGAAGATTTTCTCAAATGTTGTTGCTTTCTTCTTCTTTTGTAGATTTCTTTTTTCAGAAGAAAATAATGTATGTAGTCCCATGTGCTGAGCCTTGGGACTCATTCCTGTGCTACTGAAGTTCTGTTCGGAGAGCTCTCATCTAAACCTATATCTTGAAGTTCACTCCCCATGCGTTCCTCTCAGTTGTCAGTTTGATGACATTTACAACATCCTGGCACAATGGCTTCTTTTATGTCTATAGAAAATTACCTTGATTAGGTTGACTGCAGAGGAAAGATCCACTCATTATGCAGCATTCTATGGTTTGATGTTCTGGACACTGTAAAAAGGAGAAAAGGAGTTAATCACAAACACTTATCATTTTCTATTCCATGATTACAAGTGCATGTGAAAAACTGGCCTAATTATTTTTCCAGGATTTTCCTGCTATGATGGAGTGGGCTCTTGAACTGTGAGTCAAAACAAACTCTTTCTTTTCACATTGCTTTCATTGGATATTTTATCACACAAACTGAAAAAAAAATGACTGGCTTATGTCTCCATCACATACAAGCAATAGTGATTGACTTAAATAAATCCTGCTCCTTCTCATTTGGGTGATTTTAGTTTATTTCAATATTAAAGTATGATGGTATAATAAAACAAAAAAATGACATGTGTTAATAGAAATATAACAAACAGTGGTTGTATTTTCAATTTACTATAAAATAATTTGAAATAAGACATTTGGAAAGTTCATCAGAAATGTTATCTGAATTTACACAAGTTTTAATCATAAACGTAGGCTTAGAATCTAAACAAAGTAGCAAGTGATGCCTAAATCTCTTCTATGTCCTAATATAGTGCATTCTAGACAGTCTAATACAGTTATCTAGAAAAGGAACTTAATCCATTTTTAACAAACATGGAGAATGCTAGCATTGACTTTACCTCTATGTTATGGGAAATAAATTAGATCTAAACTATTATTCAATAGTATAGATTAAGTTGATAAATAAAAAACATAAAAAAAATTGTGAAAATTTATCATATATTGCTTTATGTGTTATTGTCAATACCAAGAGTTACATAACGCTAGATATTGCAGTGTACAGTCTTAAATTTCTACACTTTTTATATTATATTCTCTCAAAAAACTGTATAAGCTAGCTCTGTCTTTTTCCATAAAACTGAGATGATCATCTGAGATCCTGGTAAGTGCTGATGCTCACATTATCTCTACTTTGGGGCCTAACACTTTGCTAACACGCATTGGTCAGTCAATTTTTGTTTAATTCTATTATGAAGTTTTCCATGGTTAATGACAATTTGCCACAATATTAGAACTTCAATTCTTTCATGTTAACTCTTGGCAGTACATGTATTTGCTGAATGTGTATTTTTAAAATTCAGATATGATTCAGCATATCACCAAAGACACATAAGGTTCTGTTGAATTTCATTGATTTACAGAAATTTCAAATATTAATTTATTCCTAGTTATTAAACTGAGGTTGAAAATTGGGAATGAAAAAGAGTAATTGTAATCTTAGATATTCATATCCAGAATGTTTGAAAGAAAAAATATTATCCAGTTCCTAAACATTTTAAGGAAAGTGGAATATGACTGTGATAGTGTAAATATCAATACACTTGGAATAAAAAGAATTTTAAAGTTTTCATAATCCAATATTATTTTTATGATAGGAAAATAGATTTTGTAAAGTACAGACTTCATTTGTGATAACACCTTTCTCAGTGTCCCATTGCCTGTCAAAAATGTTTAAACACTTACACAACTAAAAGACGTTTACTTGTTACTCTCATTTTAAAATATCCTATATTTTGTATGATTGTGTGTCTGTGTATTGATATATGCTCACGAACACAGGTGTTATCAGATGCCAGAAGAGGCCAAGGACTTCCCTGGAGCTAGAATTACAGAAGGTTTGTAAGCTATTCAACATGAGTAGTTAGAGCTGCAATTTGGTCTTCTATAAGAGCATCGAATGTTCTCAACTATGGAGCCACTTTTTCAGTCCCTAACTTGTTTTTGATATTGAAGGCTTTGTTCAAGCTGATTGGCAAAAAGATGATGTTGCACAAATATGAAAATACTTACAGTGGTAAAGTGGTAATTAATATATTTATTATGACTATTCACTTGTAATATGAGAATATTGTGGTAGAGAATATTTCCTCTCTTGGGAACATATTGCATGTGTGCATATTAATAAGTTGAAATATAAAATAATCTTGATTTTGGTGTATTTTCATAGTGCACAGTATTGGGTTTCAAAAAGAGAAGTTCATGGACCATATTCATCTCTCCTTTTCTCCACTAGTTCCCATTCTTCTAACGTTCCTTTCCCGTGTACCTTCTGATTTTACATCATGTATGCATAAATATGGCTTTAGTAGCTATAAACATATAGTATCTACAGATTTTTTATTTAATGAAATCCCAGTTGTCAATTATTTGTGTTATTTATTGAGGTATTTGGGTCTTTTTCATAAAGCATTTCCCTGTCTCTAAATAATCAAATACTTCATGTATTTGATCTTAAGAATTTCACAATTTCTGGATTTCTCAGGGTCTACGATGAATTTTGATTTGGCATGTCTAAAGAGTGAAAAATGATAACAGTGTGGGAGTTTGCATGAGAACGTCTTCCACAAGCTCATATATTTGAAGAACTGGTGACCCCGTTCTTAAAAATGTTTGTAAAGGTTCAGAAGGTGTGGTCTTTGATAGAGTGTGTCATGGGGTGGGTGTTGAGGACTTAAAAGCCCCCGACTTTGCTAATTAGCTTGCTTTGCCTCCTACTTACAAATAAGGATGTAAGCATTCAGTTACTGCTCCAGCACCAGGCTTGACTGTCTACTACCTGACATGATAGTCAAGGGCCTTCCCTCTAGAACCGTAAATTCCCAGGTGACTCATTCTTTGAAAAGTTGCTTTGGTCATGGTGTCTCTTCACAACAATAAAAAAGTAGCTAAGACAGTTCCATTGACCTACATGTTGATACATGACCTACATGATTCAGCTCTCCTAGCAGCAGTTGGTAAATATGTGTCCCCTCAATGGATACTTTTGTCACTTTCATGAAAATTACTTATATCAGTTGTTTGTATCTATTTATTGAAATTGTTTCTGTTATGTTGGTCTATGTGTGCTTTTAAATATTTCAATTTATTCTTTGAAAATTTTATACATTTATACAAGGCGTTATGATCTATCCATCTACTACTACCTCACACCAATTCTCTCCAGTGGCCCACATCCCATCTCCCTCTCAACTCCATGTATTTTTAATGTTGTTGTTGTTATTTATAACTACATGAGTTCAGTTAGTACTAACCATATGTGCATGGATGTGGGGGCATCTATTGAGGCATTGGCAACCGAACAGCTAGCAAATCCCCTAAAGAAGCATTATGCCAGCACCATGACTTTCTGTGACTATGGATCTATAGAATAACTTGAAATCAAGTAGCATGAGTTTAAGCAGAATTCTTTTGTCTGGGGATTGTTTTCCTAGCCAAGGACTTTCCATTATATAGATCATTTTTTGTTGTTGTTGTTGACTTTGTATCCTCATAATTTGTGGGTGCAGAGGTAATTTGACTTTTTTCTGTTTGTATTCCTTCTGTTTGTTTTTGGTATATTTGTGTAACTGCATTGTATTGACTAAGAAAGGAGAAAGTAGCATGATTTCTTTTCCACTCTTCAGCAGAAATGCTATGACCTCTCCCTCATTTACAATAATGTCTCGGGTCTGGGGAAATGGACCAGTCAGTAAAGTGCCTGCTAAGCAAGCACAAAGGATTGAGCAAAGATGTCCACTGGCCATATAAAAAAGCACGACATATTTGCATATGCCTATAACCAATGAATGGGGAGAAGACAGAGGCAGGAAATTCCCCGAATCTCATTGGCCAACCAATCTAGCCTAATGGATGAGCTTGAGGTTTTTTTTTTAAACAATAGAACTGAAGAGTTTTAAATGTTTTATATAAAGAATATTCATAAAGATAAGCTGGTGGCATAAACATTTTTAAAATAAATTCGTTTATTTTACATTCTGGCTAATATTTTCCCTTCCTCCTCTGCTCCCAGTCCTTTGTCCCCATTCTCTCTGTTCCTACCCCCCCCCAATTCACTCTTCCTCCATTTCTGTTTGGGAAAGGGCAGGTCTCCCATGATTATGAACAAAACATGGCATATCAAGTTTCAATAAGACTAAGGATCGCCCCATGTATTGATGCTGGGCTAGGCAACTTACTATTGTAGTAAGTTCCCAAAAGCCAGTAAAAGAGTTGGAGACAACCCCCCTGCCCTCACTGTTAAGAGTCTCATAAAATGATCATGCTGCATATCTGTAACATATATGCAGAGTGCCTAGGACAGTCCCATACAGCCTCCATGGCTGTTGGTTGAGTCTCTGTGAGCACCTGAGCCCAGATTAGTCAATTCAATGAGTTTTCTTGTGGTGTCCTTGACCCATCTGGCTCCTACACTCCTTTTTCTTCCTCTTCTGCAGGATTCCCTGAACTCTGCCTAATGTTTGCCTGTGGGTCTGCATCTCTTTGCATCAGTTGCTGGATGATGCCACTCTAATGACAATTGAGCTTGGCACCAATCTGGTCACAGGAGATGGCCAGCCAGTTCAAGCTATGTATCTGCCATTGCAAGGAGTCTAAGCTAGGGTCTTCCTTGTAGGTTCCTGAGAGATTCCCTTGTGCCAGGTTTAACCTGACCCCAAAATGCCACCTGCTCCCTATCTAGTAGTCTCTTTCAGTACTCTCCCTCTGCACCCCCCACAATGACCTGATCATTAATTTTCACATTTCCCCACCCACCCTCAGTCAGTCCACTCAATATCACTTCTATTTCCCATTTCCAGGGAGATCTGCATGTCCATGCCACCTCCCCACCCCATGAACCCTCTTTGTTAACTAATCTCTTTGGGTCTGTGGATTGTGACATAGTTATCCTTTACTCTATAGCTAATATCCACTTATGAGTGAGTACTTGTCAGTCCGGGTTACTGCAGTAGCTCATGCTGGAGAGGATGTGGAGCAAAGGAACACTCCTTCATTGCTGGTAGGAATGCAAACTTGTACAGCAACTTTGGGAGTCAGTGAGGTAGTTTCTCAGAAAACTAGCAATCAACCTACCATAAGATCTAGCTATACTGATCTTGGGAATATACCCAAAGGATGCTCAATGATACCATAAGGATACTTGCTCAAATATGTTCATAGCAGCTTTACTTGGAAACAACTTAGATGTCCCTCAACCAAGCAATGGATAAAGAAAATGTGGTACATTTATGCAATAGAGTATTACTCAGATGTTCAAAACAAGGACACCTGGAAATTTTCAGGCAAATGGATGTAACTAGAAAATATCATCATGAGTGAGGTAACCCAGACCAAGAAAGACAAGCATAAACATTTTTAAATGCTCAGGTATGCTCCTTCTACTCCTGGTTTTTTAAGAATGTTTTAATTTTATATGCTAAATCTCCTCTACATCTCTGGAACAATGTCTATTTGATCATATTGGCATTTAGTGAAATTTAGTTTTCTTGTATTTTATTGAAAGGGTTTGCATGCAGGTTCATTAAGAAATAAATTATATTATTTAGGGCAGGGGAGCATTATTTGGCTGTCTTTCAAAATTCCACCTTGCAAATTCCTTTCCTTCCAATTTTATAGAGTAATTTAAGGATTGTGTCTGCTCTTCTTTAAAGGTCTAGTAGAATTTGGAATAGAATACACTGGTGCTTAGCTTTTTTTAGTTAGTAGGTGCTTTAATACCACTACCTTCATATGGTCTGTCAGAGATATGCTTGTTTATCTTTTCTTTGTTTAATTTCAGCTGCTCATTATGTGTCTAGAATTTGGTGAATTTTTTTCTAAATTTTCTAATTTATTGGGATATACTTTCTATTATTGTTTTTATGTTATAATTATATAATTTCTCCATCTTAGTTAGGGTTTCTGTTGCTGTGAAGAGACACCATTACCATGGCAACTCTTACAAAGAGAAAACATTTAATTGAGATGGCTCACAGTTTCAGAGGTCTAGTCCATTTTCATCATGGTATGACATGGTGGTGTGCAGGCAGACATGGTGCTAGAGAAGAAGCCAAGTGTCCTACATCTTGACTTGCAGGCAACAGGAACTGGTCTGTCTCATTGGGTGTGGCTTAAGCATATATGAGACCTCAAAGACAGCCTCTGCCATGACAAACTTCCTCCAACAAGACTACACCTACTCAAACATGGCCACACCTCCTAATAGTGCCACTCCTTCAGGGAGCCACTTTTTTTTTCAAATCACCACATCCCCTGTCCCTTTCCTTCCTTCAAACCCTTCTATATACCTTCTTTCTCTTTTTCAAACTAATGAACTTTTTTCATTAAAAAGTTGTTACATGCATATATGTAGAAGTACATGCATATGTATCCTAAATACATAAATACAACCTGCTTAATTTGTATAATGTTACTTGTATATATGTTTTCAGGGTTTACTACTCAGTATTGCATAATCTTTTGGTATGTTCCTCCCTGTGGAAGATTATTTCTCTTGTTCTCAGAATTCTAGTAGCTTGTAGCTCATTGTGTAAATTTGAAAACTCTTATATTTCCCTCTGTTTAGATATTGTCACTTTAATATTTAGTTCCAATACCTCTGATGTAACCTTGTTGATTTGCTTTTGCCTATATGCCTTGTCTATACTATTATTATGTTTAATTCAATTAATGTGCTTGCATTCAGTAGTGTCTGTGAAACCAAGTACTCCAATATTCACTGGATAAATGTCTAGTATTGTTACAGCCTCTGATGAAAAATTCTGTTAACATGAGTTATCTTCTTTGTCACTTCTAATTGTCATTTGAAGTCGATAACTTTAGAATTAGTGTGGCCAGGCCTGCTTTTCTTTTAATGTCATTTGTTTAGAATGTCTTTGCTACCATTGCCAGTGTGTTCTGTTTTTTTTGTAAGCAAGAAATGCATGGGATCTATCTTTAAATCCAATCTACCAGTGATGACATTATACTTTTGAATTATTACTGAATGGTATACATCAATTTCTTCATTCTTTATTTATGTTATAATTGGTATATTCCAATACTTCTTTACATTCTGCTCTAGTACGATTTAGCCTCCCCGTGGTCTCATTGAATGTTTTGATCTTTGTCAATATGTAGGGATCCTCAAGTATCTGTTGAAGTCCTACCTTAGTGGTTATGAATTCTTTCTGTTTGTGTTTCTCATGTTAAATTTCCTTTCTCTTTCAATTATGAAGGATATCTCACCTGAAAGTAGCAATCTGTATTTGTGATTATTGTACCTGAGAGCTAAAATGATTTTTTCCATGCCTTCCTCTTCTTTTAGTTTCTGTTGACATATCTACTCTTATTCTGATGGGCTTACGGTAGATGTGGACTAGTGATTCTAGCTTGTGCTTTTTAATGTTACTTCTTATCTCTGCATAAATAATGTATTAGCTATAATATGGCTTGGAAGGGTTCTATTTTTAGATTTATTTTTATTTTTATGTGTATGAGTATTTTGCCTGTATGAATGTATGTACATCACACATGGTCCTTGTGCCCACAGAGATCAGTTGGGGGTGTCAGATACCTTGGAACTAGAATTATGCATGGTTATGAGCCACCATGTGGATGCTGGGAACTAAACCTGGAAGCTTTGAAAAAGCAGTAAGTGCTCTTAACCACTAAGCCGTTTCTCCAGCCCCAATGAATTCCTTTCTTTCATTCATTTCTTCTTTCTGAGACAGGGTTTTCTCTGTGTAACCTTGGCTGTCCTGGACCTCACTCTGTAGACTAGGCTGGCTTTTCATAGAGCTCTACCTGCCTCTGCCTCCCTGATGTGTTGGGATTAAAGGTATGTGCCTCCACCACTTGGCTGTGTGTGTGTGTGTGTGTGTGTGTGTGTGTGTGTGTGTGTGTGTGTGTGTGTGTGTGTGTATGCGTGTGTTTGATATTCTAAATAGCTTCTGTGGGGCTGGAATTAGGGGTCAGTAATAGAGAGTGCTTGGTACACTTTAGGAGGGCTGGAGTTCAGTTCCCAGCACTCATGTCAGAAGATTTACAACTGCCTGTAAGTATAGGTACAGGGAATCCAATGATTTCTTGTGGCCTCTGAGACCACCTCCACATACATGACATACACACACATGCACACAAATAGACATTGAAATAATCCTTTAAGTGTCTCTTGTAGCTAGATGTCTATCTCTTTCCCTGAATTTGGTTAGGAATATGTGCTCTATGCCCTCAGCTTGAACTTCTATTCCATCTGCACTCTGATTCATACATTCAGTGATTAATGACATCACATACACCTCACCTTCTCTGCTCATCTTTATTATTCCATCTTTATTATTTTCTGTCTGAATGCTTTTTTTCTATTTGATTGAGCTCTTCACTTCCAAACTTTTAATAAGATTTTTTTTCCTCAGAATTTCTGAATCTCATTGAATTCCCCTTTCATACTCTGACTTCTTAATTTCACTTAACCCTTTCATTGCGTTCCCTTTAAACTAACTCTGGACTTCTTTATGTTAAGGGCCATGGACTGCATCTTCCTTCCTTTCCCTAGTTTACTATGTTAGTCTGTGATCACGTCCCCATCTGAGGGTCATTTTGGTGTTTCGTTTTGTTAACTGGTTATTCCTCTATCACCTGGTGATTTACATTGTTAATTGTTTCAAAATGTGTTCTGAGAATTGACTAACCACAAAATATTTCATGGTATTTTGCCATGCTATCTGACCATAAACTGATAACATGTACCTTTCCCATGAGCATAAAAAAATAACTGCAGAATTACAGTTTTGAATTACTTGCTCACCTTGTATAAAGAGGCCACTCTGCCTTTACTCTTTACTGTTTTACTCTCCTAGTATGGGAGACTGAAGTTTGAGCCAGCCATAAATAAATTCTTAACTTGCAAGATCTCAGAGTTAGGTCTTGTTTTTCGACACTATAACAGTTCATGCCCTTTTTACTTTGCTGTAACTGTCATTTTCTGAATTTTATGAGTGGCGATGCACTTGTTTGATCAGGCAATGAAGAGAACAAAGAACAAAACCAAACCAAAACAAACCCTTGGTGCTGTGTCTCAGGCACCGTCCACCTTTTTTGTTGTTTTTGTTTATTTGTTTGTTTGTTTTGAGATAGTGCATCACTGGTCCAAACTCACAAAGCTGGTTAAGCTTTCTGGACAATGAATTCCGGAGATCTCTCTATTTCTGCCTCAGCTGCATTTGTATTACAAAGGAGCATCTCCTCACTAGGATGTTTAAACATGGGTTCTGGGGTGAAGCTCAGGACTTCCTGCTGATATGACAAACATGACCGAGTTATCTCTACAGTCCTTGAATATGCTTGCAATCATATTACCACTGGCTCCTCTGGTATTTCATGCTGTATTTGCTTTCCCATAAAAGCTAAGATTTCAAAATTCACTGTAGAAATGCAAGAGGAGAGTTGAAGAAGCTGGAACACCACAAAATCAGAGATACTGATAAAGAAGGAGAAGAAAGCAGTGTGGAAGAGTGTTTACTAAGAGTTTCTGTAAACCTAACATGCATTCATATACAAATGGACTTTCTAAGAAGCATAAAGAAAGCCTGCTAGGATGATAGATCTTGAGCAGGGGAAGACACATGCTCTTTGTCTTAGATTCCTTCATCCATCAAGAGATTTTCTGTATGTTTGCTTCATCTTCTCCAACCCAGAGGATGCTTGCCTATGCTGAGTTCCTATAGTATTGTAGAATATTCCAATCAATAGAGCAGAAAAATGGCATATGCACCCCAATGAGAGGAAATCAATAGTCAGGGGACATACAATCTGGGCTCCCAAACGGCTCATTGTTATGCAGACATCTGTGAGAGCTGAAAGCTGGTAGACATAAAATTACAGAGACTGGAGAGACTGATAAGTTGTTAAAAGGCAAAAGAGTTTAGTCACTTTAATACGAATGACTTAAAAGAGCCAAATGTGTTCTAAGATAAGATCCATCTCCCAATCACACTGGAACATCCTGTGGAAAGAAATATTTGCAAGTTACTATTGTAAAGTCCAAGCCAATGGCATGGACTCAGAAGTGAAGAACTCATTCCAGCCAATAGTAAGGAGGGAGAAAGAGCCAGCAAAAGAAGCAAAGTAACTAACAAAGAGTAATGACAGGGCTCCTAAAGGTTTGCAACACAGAAGCAAGTGGAAATTAGCTGAACATAGCCACACATAATGACTGCAAAGGTATCTGTGCAATAACGTTGCTCTCTATCTGCCAGGATGCCTTATTACTATCCTGCACTTTTTTTAAAAAAACATACGTTCAAAATACTGTGGGATACAAATAACCACACCTAAAATGCAGCAATAATGAAATTATCTTATCTCATTTCATTAAAAATAATATGTAATAAGTCAAATTAATTTTTCAGGTTAATATTGTTATATCAAATTAAGAATTATATGTATGTTTAATTACTGACAAAATAAATTATAAAAATGATTTAACGCAATTTCAGACAGAAGCACATCATTCTCCCCTTCCTTTTTCTCAAGTTATTTCTTTTACTACTCGAAATGTTTTGCATTTGTGGTTTCCTTCTTAGAGAGGTCCTAACAATTAACTAATCCTAAAGTAAAGGTTAGTAACATGCATATTTCTACATACTGATTTGATTGATTTCACTTGAAATAGTTTTTGGGGAAGCTACTCAGACATTTTAACTTGTAGATCTTAACTAGATCTGTAAAATCATAGTCTGTGTCAAGTGATAAGGAGTAAGACATGAAAAAAAAAGTCTTCCAAGGTAAATGGCCATTAAAATAAATGCTTACCAGAAACAGGTGAATAACATAATTAAATGATTTGAGCCAGTTTAAAATAATGACAGCACTCAACCTGACTTTTCATGTAATTGAACACTTCCTGGCTTTCTAAGGACATTCATTTGCAGCACATTGTATAGGCAAAAGTTTCTCTCCCACCTGCCTCTTCCCAAATACCCAGCAGCTGCTTCCCAAATAATTGACTCAGAGGTTTAATATTATTTATAAATTCTTGGCTGGTAAGCTTATTACTAACTAGCTCTTACGTTTAAATTAACCCATGATTCTTATCTATGTTTAGCCATTTTACTTAGTACCTTTTCTCAAAATGACATTCTCATCTTGCTTCCTCTGCATCTGGCTGGTGACTCCTGACTCTGCTCTTTCTCTTCCCAGAATTCTCCTAATACGGTCGTCCCACCTATACTTCCTGTCTGGCGACTGGCCAATCATCATTTTATTAAACCAATTCAAGTGATAAATCTTTACAGTGCACAAGAGCATCATTCCACAGTACATTGAAGCATATTAAATCACTTAAAACAAAACAAACACAAGCAAATAGAACTAATGTTGCACATCTGTTGTTCACATTTACACTACTTAAAACATATAACAAGACCTCTGAGATATATTTTAATCAGGATTTATTAGCTGAAACCTCTGAAATTGTCTACTAGACTTAGTTTGGCTATGCCTTAGTTAGGGTTTCTATTGCTGTGAAGAGACACCAAGACCATGACAACTGCTATAAAGGAAAACAATCATTCGGTGTGACTCACTTAAATTTTAGAGGTTCAGTTCATCATGATGGGGAGCATAGCGATATGCAGGCAGACATTGTTCTGGAGAAAAAGCAGCTACATATTAATGTGCAGGCAACAGGAAGTAGACTGAGACACTGGATGGTATCTTGAGCATATGAGACCTCAAAGCCCACCTCCAAAGTGACCCACTTCCTCTAACAAGAGCACACCTATTTCAACAAAGCCACACCTCCTAATAATGCCTCTCCCTATGAGCTTATGAGGACCAATTACATTCAAACTAACACAGGCTAAGACATGTCTCTGAGGTGATATGATCTGGGGAGAGTTTATTCCATGGATTTGCTGGATTCCAGTGATCTTTTCTGTTAATTATGTGCTATGACTTACAGTGTGTCCCTACATTTGATAGTAATATACACATGTCTTGAGATAAACTTTTAATATTTTAAATGTCTGGCTTTATCTTAGGTCAGAGAGGATACAGATTAAGTCAAAGTGGTACATCCTTTTTCATGATAACCTATTAGAGACTTTCTATATCTAATGTTGGGAAATTAAATAAGTAAACTTCATATAAATATATACTTTAAAATTATTTTGACATATTATTTTCTAGAATCTTAATTTGTGGATACCTTGTGACAGATTTCTTAATTTATAGATTTAATGATTTAATTTAATAATGAAATAATTTAATAATATTACATGTATATATTTATGTGCACTACACAGAGGTCAGAATAGGGACTTGGATCCTGTAAGACTGGAATTATAGACTGTCATGAACTGTCATTTGGTACTGGCAATTGAACTTATGTCCCTTGCAAGAGCAATAAATGTTCCTAACCACTGAACCATCTCTCCAGCCCAGCAATGAGTGTTCTTAACCCCTGAGTACCCCATCCAAACCCCACAATGAATATCAATGCAATATTTACCAAAGTGTCCTACCTCCTAAGAACAAAAATTGTTCTCTTTTTATTTGTGCCATCCTTAATATAGATCTGTATTCATTGGAATTTTAGTAAGTGAAGAATTGAATTTATTAATATTGTAACCATGTATAACAGTCATTATTTCTCTGTTGTGTGGGGGACCAGCCCCCACATTTATTTATCCCAGGAACTCTTGAGGAGTGAGGAATAAGAGAATTAGTTAGAAATAAAGAGGGAAGAGAAACAGAGAGAAAACACAGGATAGACTCAGATGGGCCTGAATACTTATTCACGAGCCCAGAACTTTATTCCAAAGGGCTATTTATAACAATGTCAAGGGGCAGAACAAAAGACCTCCCCCTTGCTAGTTACAGTCAAGTGTAAACCCTTACAAACACCTGGCCCTGGCCCATGGTCCAATCATCCTCTTATGTAGTCCTGCTGGGTACAGCCACTAGGAAAGGTAGTGGGCTCCAACACTGTTGCTTTTTAACTTTCTTTCCTTTTTTTTCCTAAGGAATTTTTTATTCATTTTACATACCAACCACAGATCCCCCTCTCTTCTCACCTCCTGTCCCTCCAGGCTTTTCCTTTCCCAACCCACCCCCAAGTCCCTCCTCCAACAAGGTAAGACCACCCACGGGGAGTCAGCAGAGCCCAAACTCCTCCCTTTGCATCAAGGCTGTACAAGGTGTCTCAACATAGGGAGTGGGCTCCAAAAAGCCAGCTCATGTACCAGGGATGGATTCTGATCCTACTGCCAGGGAGCCTCTTAAGCAGATCAAGCTACACAACTGTCTCACTTATGCAGAGGGCCTAGTCCAGTCCCATGGAGGCTCCACGGCTGTTGGTCTAAAGTTCATGAGTTCCCACTAGTTTGATTTGATAGTCTCTTCAGGTTTCCCTATCATGGTCTTGATGCCCCTTGCTCATAGAATTCCTCTTCTCTCTTGGGCTGGACTCCTGGCGCTTGGCGGTGGATCTCTGCATCTGCTTCCATCAGTTACTGGATGAAGACTGTGATGACAGGATATTCGCTGATCTGATCACTGGGATAAGCCAGTTCAGGCACTCTCTCTACTATTGCTAGTAGTCTAAGCTGGGGTCATCCTTGTGGATTCTGGGGAACTTCCCTAGCACCTGGTTTCTCTCTGTCCCCATGATGTCTCTCTTTATTATGGTATCTCCTTTACCACTCTCCCACACTCCATCCCTGTTCTAGCTCGACCATCCCATTCCTCCATGTTCTCATCCCCCATCCCCTACCTTCCATTACCCCCACTCATTCCCAGTTTATTCACGGAGATCTTGTCTATTCGAGATTCCCTCTTAGGGTTCTCCTTGTTAGCCAGCTTCTTTGGAACTGTGGGTTGAAGTCTGGTTATCCTTTGCTTTATATCTGGCATCTACTTATGAGTGGGTACATACCATGTTTGTCTTTCTGAGTCTGTGTTACCCTACTCAGGATGATATTTTCTAGTTCCATCCATTTGTCTGCAAATTCATAATGTCATTGTTTTTTTACTGCTGAGCAGTACTCCATTGTGTATATGTGCCACATTTTCTTTATCCATTCTTCAGTTGAGGGGCATCTAGGTTTTCTAAGACTGGACAGAATAAAACAGTACAATATACTTAATTCTTCTTTTAGTCTTTCTTGGTAGAATTTTGTCACTTCTCAGAATTTAGAAAAAAGAAAAAAGAAAAGAAGGAAAAAAATAATAGGTGAAAGGAGATTAAATGTGTACAAGAATTTTTGAAATTGTAAGATTAAAAACAATTGGCCAGTAGACCATTCTATTTGTTCATATGTGATCTGTTCCCTGCTCTTTATTTATTCATTTATGTTAAGGAAGCTTCCTGTTCTCTGAGGGTTGATGTTTAATGTGAGGATGTGTGATTTTTTTCTCAGTCTAGTTGATCTTCTCTGTAGCTATATTAACACCCCCAATTAAACCATTGTCATCAACTTAATATATTGGTTACTATAATACTCTCATCTCTGAAAAATAAAAGAAAATATTTAAATGTAATAAACTAGATTGCAATTCATTATCATGCAAAAGACACTCAGCTCTACTAAAAACATAATAGCAATATTTATTATATTATCATATATGTTTTCATGTACTTGTCAGTATGTATATTGTTTTTACCAAAAAAAAAAAAAAGAAGAAGAAAATCAGTCTAGGTATATTGTAAGATTTGCACAATATCCTCCCATAGAACAAACCAAAAATAAATAAATAAATAAATAAAAGGAAAAAAAAAGAAACCTTAATTTATTTTCCTATTTCTTCAATCTTTTTATGACTCTTAAGTTTTTTATTGGACATTTTTGAGAATTCCATAGAACATATTTGTTGGTTTTAAATAAGGCACTTCTACTCTGTGAGGAAAGGTCACAAGGCATGACAAAACCCAGTATCAGAGCTTTATTAGGAGCAGGGGTGGGGGGGGGGTTGGGGGAAGTGGGGGACTTGGGGGGGTGGACAGAAGGGAGTGGCCAGGCCTGTGAAAGACATGTGCAGGGAGGGGGGGGAGGAAGAGAGAGTAGAAGGGAGGGGAGGAGTCTGTGACTAGCTTTTTAAGGATTCTCCTACACATTACACATGTGCATGTGGGCTTAAGGAGGTACACCATGCATGTGCAGATTGCGTAATCATGCAGCACGTTGATGTCATAAAACATAAGACCCCTTGCTTAGCTACTGAACTGCGCATGTGCGGTCATATAGCTGGAATGGCAGAATCCTAACAATGTTGTTTTGTCTTAGCCATCGTTTCCCTATCTTTTCTAACTCTGTAACATGTGTTGGACTCAGTAGGACAGTAGTGGAGGAAGAGGACATGAATTTAAAACAAGAAACAGGAAGAGACACCAAAGGAGTTGGAGGGGGGAAAGAAGGAAGGATATGAGAAACTTTACATTACAAAGTGAATCAAACACTTACCAAACAGAAGAAAAATGACCAGAGCATATGTCAAATCTTATATTTGAACCCAGCACCTAATGCAAGTCTCCTTTATCTTACAATTCCAATAAAACACACTTTCTACTATTTTATCTACTTATATCTTCCCATTAGATAGCCATCAAGATGAGGAATATTAAGTCAAATCCACACAGAAAATGACATGGTATGAATGTCTTGTATTTCAAATTACATGCTTAAACTGGGCAGTGGTAGTATACACCTTTAGTCCCTGCAGTAGGAAGTCAAAGGAAGGCAGATCTCTGTGAATTCAAGGTCATTCTGCTCTACAAAGTGAGTTTCAGGACAGAGAGAAACTCTGTCTCAAAAAAAATATTACACTCTAAATAGTTATGTTATTAATATCAGAGTACATACAGTGACAAATTTTAAAAATACTGTTAAATGTTGATGCTTTCCTTTGTCAATGGCATTTCAGGGCTAACAAGCACAAATCTATTTTACATCTAGATAGACGAAACAAAACTTTTGCTTACATCAATAATTCATAGTGGAGAGACACATGATGGTATAAATGTTTGGAGGTCCTTTTCTTTCTTTCTTTCTTTTTTTTTTTTTTTTTTTTTTTCCCGATACAGGGTTGCTCTGTGTAGCTTTGCACCTTTCCTAGAACTCACTTGGTAGCCCAGGCTGGCCTCGAACTCACAGAGATCCACCTGGCTCTGCCTCCCCGAGTTCTGGGATTAAAGGCATGCGCCACCTGTTGCCTGTGGTCATACTATATTAATCAAACATGATGTGCTCAACCCTAAGCAGGATGTAAAATTACTGAGCATATGTATGATGCAGGCAAGTGAAGCCACCCATTTAATGAGTACTTATTTTTCTGATACGTATCTTTTTTAATACTTGTACAGAAATTATCTTTATAAATTTGAAAACTCTGCAGATCATTTGATAGAGATACATAGGTTGGGTGTGGGGGGGGGGGGGGGCAAAGTAGCTTGACCACACAGCTGCCATGGCAAGCCCAGACCCAGATTCTGTGACAGGCTTACTGGCAGGCAACACCCAGATCCAGGAAAAGCCATAAACTGACACCACCCAGGGATCCACCCAGGGAAGAGGAAGTACCTGAAATTCCAAACATTCCCTATATCCCTAGAGAAATGTCAGCCAATCAGGGTCCTGAACCCTGGAAATACCCTCACCCCAACCTCTGCTATGATAAAAACCCCACCCCACCTGAGCTGAGGGATCTCTGCTCTCACTGTTTCATGGGACAGATAGAGGAACCAAGCTCAGAGCTTGAAATAAAGGCTCTTTGTTTTTACATATGGGATTCAGTCTCCGTGGTGGTCTTTTGGGGGTCCCTGTGATCTGGGCATAACATTGGGTCCAGATCATCACACGGAATTTTTCTAGTATGCACTCTGTGGAGTCATGAACCATTTTCTTTTCATACCATGTACCTGAGCTTAAAGAGCTTTCCAAGGGCCTATCTGTGTGCTTCAACTGATTGCATTTATACTCTGTTCAGACTGTTTTGATTTTGTGATAGCCACATGGAGCATTAAAATACTAAGGCTGGTGTGGTTCTCCAAAGGAAAGGTATCTCTGTGGCATCCATTCAAATGCATTGTTTCACTTGGGATGTATTTTAAGAAAGGGCAGATGGTAGCATTTCCCAGAACATCTGTTACCCATCATTCTTTCACAGAGCAACCCAGATGCTGTTGACAACTTGTATGTAAATCATGCTGACAATTTGTTCAATGTCTTTCCTGCTGAGACTGAGGTTGTCCTGGTCAGGCCGTTTATCAGATATAGAAGACACTGGGTCCCACAAGAACAGCTCTGACTGTGTTTTGACCAGGGAACAATAGCAGATATTAAATCAAAGGAACAATTTATCTACCTTGAACTTACCTCCATTTTACCTCAAGGATTTACTTCCTTTTGTTTCTTATTCTTATCCTAAGGAATCCATTAGATATTAAACGGTCCCTAGGGAAAAAAAACATGCAAAACTGCTTCCTGATACCCGTCTTTAGCTTCTTTTATTGTTATTTGTTAGGGGTAATCATTTTTTTGACCTTGCATTTTAAAATTACTTTCCTCTCAGTGAAATGACATATAAGAGGGAAATTATGCATGCATTGCTGTATAAATGTCAGATTTTTAAGTTAGAAAATGCCTGCTATAAAATATTCACAATACTGAAAGAAAGTTGATTTACCATGCATTTCAGCCTGTTATATATCTCATTCTAATTTGTACCTTGTATCAAAGTACATTTTATACAATTGTAATAAGAACACAAAAAAAATAATACAATCATTTCTTTAATTAACCTACCTATGCTAGTGATAAGCCTAAACCATTGGCAGTTATTAGATGATTATAGCTTTTCTAAGCAAATTTAATTAGACTATAATACCAGTTATGAAAAAGCAAAAATGTATAATTAAACTTGAAAATATCCAAGCTTATGAAGGCACTATAGACGTTAATCTTCCTGTTAAAAATAATGAAAATGAAAACTAAAAGATGTATTATGTAAAATAAATGTATTTTGCATATCAAATAACCATTTAATTTGCAAAGTAAATAAACTTCTCTTTGGGATATTAATTAATCTGCATTTGAAAGTAATTTATCTGATAAGTACTATGTTATACAATTACAGATTAATTGAAACTTCCAGAAAAGTTTAAGAGATTTTCTGTTTATGTTGTTTTTATATAACTTTGTGGATTATAACATTTACATAAAATATGATATATATATAAATGTAAAACTGCAAATCAAATAAAAAATGCACTCTAGTCCCTCAATTTAGTATAGTGAGTTCTGAATAACATGTTTTATAATAAAAAATATTTTAATGTTAGTTTACTGTAAATTTTATCATATGTTATAGTTTTTGTTGTTGTTGTTTTACTGGTTATAAAACTTACGACCATATGCAAAATTAGGAACTAATTTAGATGCCTCATTTGAAAGAACATTTTAGCCTTTTTTTAAACTGAAGTTTTAAAAAATAAAACCACTGCAATTTTAAAACACTGCTTTGAAAACTTGAAAGTGCAGCAGTATATTAAGTTTCCTTTGTCTGCAAAAACGGTGGGATTCCAATTTCAAACTAGTAAGGCCAACAGAGACCAAATCAAGCATATGGGCACATAACTGCTCTAGTGGTTATAATATGACATAGAAACGTGCACTTATAACATGAGAGGAAACAGGTACCATCACAATAAGGGCCCAGTTTTAATCTCAATGTGTGGAGATCTTGAAAGGTAACTGTCATTTAAACAAGGAGAGTTCAGAGCAAACTCAACCGGAAAGGGATGATTCACAAAACTATGAGGATTTGGACTTCCAGCATTTCGCAGAAGTGTGCGACCTTAATTGGCTCTGACTTTGTTATTCTTGCTTTTAGTGAACAACACAGGGTTTCAAAATTTAGACAACAGATTCCAAACAGGATGCAATTAACACATGAAGCCTTAAATTTGGGGTCAAGAGAAGAACTCACAGTGTACTGCAATTCGATTTTATTGTGGAAGAGTTGAAATCCGAGTTCTCTTAAAATGAAGTTGATTTTAGAATTTATATAACCAATAAATAATCAGAGGCCAAACTGCTATATTAAAACAGATTCTCTAGCAAGTAAAAAGCTTGCAGTTTAAGCATCCACTTCAGATACAAGAGGACACTCAGTCTTTACATTGGCTCTACCCTAGAAATGTGTGGTTTTCTGACTGTTTTGGAATTCTCCTTAACAAACTACCTTTTTTTTTTAAAAAAAAAAAAAAAAAAAAAAAAAACAGTTTCCGGGTGCCACATGCTAACAACAAAAGTCTCCAGTTTAGAATACTCCATATTGGTGGCATGCCTGCTGCCTACTGTGGGTTCTTTTTTAAAGGATAAAAGTCTATTAATAACAAGTCTTTTGACTCATAGTGTTAAATCTCAATTGTATCTAAGACTAAACTTCCTGATCCCATAATTCAGGAACATTTTCCCATATGAAATGTCTCAGTTCAGACAAAATCTTCTTTGGAAGATACTTTTAAAAAGGTTTTTGGTGATGTATCACAGTTGTACAGCATGAATTCATCTTTACAACTAGCATTCTTGAATGTCCACATGTGCAGCATCTGGAAAGAATATCCATCACACATTATCTGCCCCTGAAGCATAATTACAGTTATAATCAGTCAAATTAAGTTTAACAAGTTTTTATATATATATATATATATATATATATATATATATATATATATATTATTCCTATCTTTGTTATTTTATTTTTTTGATAAAACTCTCAAATAATCTTTAAAAAAATATGTACTGGGCAACTTTTCCTTTTAGTCTGTTCATTAAACTAATGGATATTAAAGACAGGCAGCCTAGTCTGTTGCTTTATAATATTAAAGTGGATTTCAAACAGTAAAATCACTGTAAACCATTCCATGAATATAAACATACACATTCCTACTATTCATATGTTTTATGTTTCACAACACTGAAGGAAATGGAATTCACAGAATTAAAATTTAAGACTTAGCATTCAGCGTGCATGATTTTGCAGTCCAGGTTTGGTCAAATCAGTCTGTTTTACATAGTTCACACAAATGTGTGTGCAGAAGTACAGACTTCATAAGATAACTGACTTGAAACGTTTGCCCTCAAGAGTACTTAAAAAACAAACAAACAAAAAAAAAACCCTTTTGGCTCTATTTGTTTAAAAAAAATCCTGATAGCCTCTTTTGGTAGAATTCATTATATTGCTTGTTGGGAAAATCACTCTATGTAGGCCAACACATTTAGCATTGACTCTTTTTCTGCACAATTAACATGCATCCATATCACAACTCTAAGCTATGCAGGTTTGTATGATAAATTATATGGCCAAATCAACTAACCACCCAAGTACTGAAACACATCTGAGTATCAACTCATATCTGGAGTCCTTTGAAGCATCTCAACTTTTCTTGTATGAATTATATATCTCAAATGTTTGGGTCTGTTTCCCAATACAGATTTTAGTGGCTTCTTTTTCAATATCTTTGAAAGGAGATTACATAGTTCAGTTCAGTTAATATTAACTTTCATACAGTGATCCCAACAGTAAACTGTAGGTGCCTCCTCATACATCAGAGAGGCATGCTATTTTAGGATCATGGAAAGCATTATACAGAGGAAGTCTGCTTTCAGTTGTGGCTGACAACTTTACTAAGCTCAAACACTGAGAATGATAATGCATGGGGAAAAGTATTTAAATTTTAGCTACGCCTTGTTTCCCAATTCACCAGTAGCTTTCACTAGTAAAAATTACATGATTCCAGGAGGTTGAAGGGAAAAGTTTTTGACCGAATTTGATCTAAATATGTGTTCTGATATGATTGCCAGATCATGCCCTGAAAATTTGTTCAGCTGCAAATCATTTGCTTTGGGTGTGTGTTGCGTTTCTCTAAATACCAGAGTGGTTTGGTTTTGTTGGTTCAAATTTTTTGAAGACATTTATTTCTCATAGGTCATAGAAAGCTAAGATTATTTGCAAAAGCATGCATATCAGTAATTAAGTCAGCTATAAAGCAAGCAACCAATGAAATCCCCCCCTCCCCCCTCCAAAAAAAACCCTCTTCTTAATCATTAACTTTTCTTTTTGGTCCCAGGTTGAATACATGGGAATTATATTCTATGTGAAATTCAAATACATCACTTTGTATTTCAAACATGACTTTTTTTTTTACAATATATAAAAATAAAACACCTGTAATTTAAGTCTGTGTAAAACTAAAGTAATATTTTCCTGTCTAGTATTTTTTGTAGGTTGAGTTTTAATACTTCAGTCTTTAATCTATTTTGATTTGTTTTTGTATATAATGACATTTTGTCATTAAGTCAACTCTTAATTGAACTTTTTTTCTCATGTTTTAAGGTTAGCAAGAAAGAAAAAGAAAAATGCACATGTTTTCAACATTTTGCTTTGAAGTTTTCTCAGGTGAAAAGTAGCTTACTGGTTTTATTTTTCTATCAGTGGTAGAAGACATCTCAGCTATTATCTTTGCTCCATTTAAACAAATAACCTTCCCTACAGTTTCCAATAACATAGTTTTCATTCCACTTGAAACTTCAATCAAAGTACCTTTTACATTTTTTACAATATTCTGATCAGGAATAATATTGATATTAGTATAAGCAAAAAAGCAAACAAATAAGATTGATCTATGTTAATATGATTGGATTTTTGTCATAAGCTGTGATTTTAATAACGTGTTTGCTCAGATTTTATGTGTATGCCTAATCTATGCCAAAATAATCCTGGAAAACTGTGCAGCCTTTCTCAAAAGGTATGAGTATTCCTCAACTGACAGCAAGTACTGGTTTTCTTTCTAAACTTCAAAATACAATATTTAATCTATTCCTCAAGTTACTTAGAGGATTCTATCACATAAACCTGAAGTGACTTTATTCATCATACTGAAGTAAAATTCCTCTATATGGTAAGGAAAATTAGAAAGCTTGTTGGTCACAAAAGTATCTTGCTCAAGATCCAAATGCCTAAATTCTTGTACTAGTAAGACATGGGAAACACTTCTTGGGTTTCAGCACAATAAAAATGGAAACATCACACTCTATCATGTCTAGCCTAATTCATTAATGATATTTAATTCAAAAGATACTTAAAATACTCAAAAGTTGTTTAAGCAGAGGTACTAACTAAAAGAGATACTGCTACAGTATCCCCTCAACCAATGCACATCAGCAACAAGTGTCTATACTTTGGAGGCTGTCATTTCTATAACTTGATAAGAAATGGTTCTGTAAGGTAAATTTCCAGGATAGATCAATGTAGATGTAACAGTCTTATTATTAAATAAGAAACACAGAGCCAAATGCAGAGTTAAAAGCCCAAGAGGTCAGAGCAGTAGTAAAAGCTGAGACTTAAAACCGCCTTCTTACCCTTCCTGCCGCTGCTGTCCTTCCCCTCAGCAAGAGACCTACTTCCTGTGTATCTGTCTTTTTATTGACTTTCTGTTCTGCCTTCTCATTGGTTGTAAACCCAACCACATGACCTCCTCGTCACTGCCTGTCTATACAGACCTCCAGGTCTTCTATGGTTGGTATTGAGATTAAAGGCGTGTGTCTCCATGCTGGCTGTATCCTTGAACCCACAAACATCTATCTGTCACGTGATCAAGATTAAAGGTGTGCACCACCACCACCCGGCTTCTGCTATGGCTTGCTATTAGCTCTGACCCCCAGGCAACTTTATTTATTAACATACAAATAAAATCACATTTCAGTACAAATAAAATATCACCTTAGATCAATATACTTAACATTATTCTGGATATGATACATTGATGATACTAGACATTTATTTTGAAATATTCTGTATTTATAGTAGTCTTAGTTAATTTTCTGTTGCTGTGGAGAAGCTCCATGGCCAAGGCAGCTTATAGAAGAGTTTATTGGGGGCTTGCTTATAGTTTGGGAGGGATGGAACCCATGACTATCATGGCAGGGAGCATGATAGCAGGCAGGCAAGGATGGCACTGGACCAGTAGCTGAGAGCTATCTAGCCCCAGGCAGCAGGCAGAGAGATTTAAAATTGGAAATCATGTAGGCTTTTGAAATCTCAAAGCTCACCATCAGTGACACACCTCCTCCAACAAGACCACACCACATAATCTTTCCCAAAGAGTTTCTGCTCCTGGGAACCATGCAGCATTCAAATATATGGCCCTATGGGACCATTCTCACTCAAGCTGCAATAATACTGAATGATTTTAATTTGTTTTATAATACGTTAATACAGAAATGTTAAGACACATATGCAATAACAAAACCATATGACTATTATTCTCTCAGACTTTTCCAATATAATGATGTTAAAGATGCAGCTCCAAATATTCTTTAATATATGCTATGACATTTCCATTGCATTTATTTTATGTATTGAAATTAAAAGGACATATTCTTACATCCTTGATGAAGTAGCTGAATGCAAGTTTCCAAAGTATTTTTTGTTTACTACTGCAGTTGGATTATAAAATGTCACCTATAGGCTTATATTTTAAAATGTTGGTCCCTACCAGTGGTAATTTTCTGAGAATTTGTGTCTTAGTTAGAGGAAGTAGTTCACAGAGTATGTGAACTATAAAGTTGCCGAATGTCTTAGTTCTCACCTTCTCTTCTTTTCTCCTCTCCTCTCTTCTCTTCTTGTCTCTTCTTCTACTCTCCCCTCCCCCACCTTCCTCTCCCCTTTCCCTCACCTCCTCTTCTTTTCCTTCTGTCTCCTTTCTTGTCTCCCCTCCTCACCTCTCCTCCTCTTTTTTTCTTTCTTCTGTTATCCTTCTGCCTCCGTTCTCCCTGAATGGCTGCAGTGAGCTATTGTAAGGAAGCTAACCCTACCACCCACACAATCTGCCATGATGATTTTTGCCTCATTACAGCTTAGAACAACCTACCTAGATATTCATGGAATGAAACCACGCACCAATCTTTTCTCTCTTGTTTCCCTTGGGTATCCATCAAAATACTTTTTTTTTAAAAAGGGAAACAAATATATTCTAAACACACCAAATACATTAAAGAAAAGATGCAGAATAAGAATCCTTAAATAAACGTAGAAAATCTCTATTCTCTTTCCTGAATTTTCCTTAATTTGAGCAAGGATCTAAAAGAACAGTCATCATTTATTCCAGAACAAATTTAATGTGTTTCTTGGATATAAAATCAAATGTTTTTCTTACATATAAAAGCATTTATTTAATTTATATAATATATATCAACTTAAAACATCGTTAGTGATATATTACACTTATTGTCTTTGAGTGTTTCTATCAAGAACCTATAAAGCTATTTTGTTATGGTTGTTGAAGGAAAAGACATAGTGGATCAGTCAGCATCTAAATTCCTATTTCTAATGCAAAAAAAGATTCATCTATTTTTAAAGTTTGTATACAAATTACTGTCATGCTGAAGTGTTTGTGTCCTATTCTAGTGCAATTTGGAGCAATTATAACATTTTTAAATTGTTCAGAAGAGTGGGTTCTGAAGAATTTAGAGATGATTATTCTCTGTAACTATTTTATTATAGCAACTAAGAAATAAGAGAGATTAGTGCAAATATTTGCAGAGGAAGTATTCAGTAATCTTAGCGGAAGTGTTGTTCTGCGTTTGTTCCCATCATTGTTTGTGAGCCAGCATATCCCAAGCTCTAGCTACTTCTCATCTCTGAGGAAAGACATGCCTCCGGAGATGGATTTGAAGGTAATACAGAATATTTTTACTACAGAAATTTTAAAAAGTTTTCTGAAATATGTTGACATGTCTGAAATCTTATGGCTAATATAAGTTCATTGCTCCAAAGATTCCATGGCATTATTTTTTATGATTTATATTACCAGAGAGACCCTAAATAAAACCACGAGCTTTGTTGTGGATTATATATCCAACAAACTGCTTAATTAGTTAAGGGCTGATGTCTAAGAAACCCACACCACATGTCATGGTTTTGGAGAAAGTGGCATTTCTCTATCTTGCTTTGTTATTTGGGGTTAAAAATGCATTTAACATCATGATAATTTACTGAAGAATTCTCTATTTTCTTGAGAAAAACAAACTAACAAAAAGTCATGAAACTCATCAATAACTGTCTTCATTTTATAGAACCCAGAGCATCCTAGAACACACAGCTAACATCAGCATATGCATTAGAAAGAAGTTACACAGAATCTAAAAAGGCATGAGCAGTCTCATGTACTGCCTTAGCAAGTCCTTGTATGCATTCTTATGCCACCAATAAACTAGAAGATGGACTGAGATGACAGCTTCCATCCTATTTATGAATTTGCTACCTTACCATAAAAATCATTTTCTTACTCCAAGAATTTGTTCTCCAGTCACTGATGTATTCAACTCCTGAGCAATGAGTGTAGGTTCAGATACAAACATATATGTAACTTAAGTTGTCTCTCTCTGAAAAAAAAAAATTTAAAGATGATGACAGGAAAATATTTTGTTTTCAAGTGCTGGTTTTATGTAGTTCAGCGTGTTGTTTAAAGACAGTAATAAAACATGACTTTTTGTGTGAGTCAAATTATCATTTTTTAAATGTGTTAAGATCATTCCTGCCTGTTCACACATAGGAGTCCTCCTTGCGAACCCCAATGTCACAAAACGCTCTGACTGACATCTCAGAAAAAAATCCCCTCTGTGTCTCTGCCACCTGCCTTTGTGTCTCGTTAGCCACTTTACCCTTCCTCCATCTGGCTCACTACCTAAGTGACCTGTAAATAAGAACGTCAGAGAAAATACATTCTCAGCTATGATGGGACTTCTTGGCATTCAAAAGACACATTCTGCCCCTTCTGGTTATTAGTCAATAATTCCCCTTACACAGAAATGTGAAGAAAATTGTCATGTGTACGGAAGGGCTTTACCTACCTAGAGTCAGCTAATTTCCCATTTTATTTTTCAAAAGTCACAGATGGATGACAGCCACACAGCTGCTTCTCTGAGAAACAAGAAAGCAGGATCTATCAAGTGATTAATCGGGATGAGATACTTTGGTTATTAAATTTGCCTGCTGGGAATGTGATGTAATTTTGAGTTTACTCTACATGATTTCCCTGTACTTTGAAACCACTTTCAATATTCAGAAAAAAAATGTACAACAATCTCTTATTGGTATACTTTTAGTACACTGTGAATGCTCAGGTCATAAAATTATGTTTTTAAAGAAAACTAAGGCTGGTTAATTTGAAAAACTTGCTTAAAAGATCAATTATACATTGTGAACAATATTGTAAAATTACATGAACTTTATTTTAATATTATATTCCAAGTGCCAGATGTTCCATGAAGATAAATCCTGTGAGAGGAAGGACTTTTCTCACTTTATTTTTAATGATTTCAAAATTTATTCAACTCACAGATTTGTTAAAAACACTGCAGATATCTTCCTGAATTTCCATATTTTCTGCTTCTTGAGACAACACGTTGCCATTTGGAATGTATTTAAGGCAAATTATGCTATATCATTTGGAAGTATAAAGTCAAAGCTCACTAAAAAGGAAGTTGGGGAAAAATATCTCTAAATTATTCAAATATTTTTAATGAACTTTTGCTTTCATAAAGCATTATTGAATGCTAGATACCTGCTTAGATATCATCAGACTCGACGAACATTGGGATTGGATTCCTCTCTTATAATCAACAATCTATAAAACAAAGATCTGAATTGTTAGGACTCTAATCACTAATCAGATAAAAAGACTTGAATCATTTCTCTGTCCCATAGAAAAGACAATTGATATCCTAAACACCCTGAAAGGCCAGGAGTAGATAACTACCTCAACCTAGTTCCAGTAGTCTTAAACATATAACTTTGTTACCTAGCAGGAGGTTTTATGATAAAGAACAAAGCCATAAAATTTGTCTTCTCCTAGAAGAGTCATTTTAAGTGGTCCTGTCAATCACCTGAACAAGGTCCTTGAGAAAGCAGATTCCTCTAGAGACTTTAGAAATAATATAAAGCCAAACTATTCTCTGAATTCTTTTGATGAAGATCATAAGAACCAGAGAGCAGAGGAGAGTCCAGAGTTAGTCCCATGACACAAAGATGCCATTTTCTAAAGCAGAGGGTGTACTATTTTTACTACACTACCATCTGAAGGATGGCAAATACTTCCACCTACATAAGTGTTGCTTAGAGCCTCCTTACTTCCATAACCCTGTCCTTGAGTACTTGCATAGAGAGGAAATTGCCTACTTCTCAAGTGTCCTAATCCACTCTTGGATAGCTATCTTTGTGAGAATAATCTTACCGGGCAGTGAGTCAAAATCCTTTGTAGCTCCCATTACAAGGCAAAGGATTTAGGAACTTTGTAGCAAGACCACTCAAAATTAGCCTTCTTCTCTATCTATTTCCATCCTAATGTGAAGAACAATGCTACTATCCATGATAGCCTTTTCTAACTCTTCCCAAAATTCCTGAAATGACAAGCTTTTAATCCATCCATTTAACATCCTGGTGTTACTCTCGGACATTTCTTATAACGCATTGATTATTTATGAAATGAATATATATTTACTAGTATAAACTATTATTGCTGATTATTTAAGTGAAGGTAAAAAAATTCTCTGATGAATTAGACATTTGTTATCAATAGATTGTAAGAGCAGTTGTGTGTAATTTTTTAGAGCTTCTGTATATATATATATAATAATTAACTTAATTTCACATATCAGCCATGGATTCCCCATCCTCCCTCCTCCTACCCCCCAGTTCACCCCCCATTCCAACCTCCTCCAAGGCAAGGTCTCCCCTGGGGAGTCAGCCCAGCCTGGTAGACTCAGCCTAGGCAGGTCCAGTCCCCTCTTCCCTACACCAAGGCTGAGCAAGTGTCCCAGCATAGACCATGATTGGAAAAAGCACAGGGACAAATACCCAAACTAGTGGAAACACGTGAAATGTGAACCAATGGCTGAGGAGCCCCCATGGAACTGGACGAGCCCTCTGGCTACGTGGGACAGTTGATTAACTTGAACTGTTTGGGAGGCCCCCAGGCAGTGGAGCCAGGACCTGTCCCTTGGTGCATGGGCTGGCTTTTTGGAGCTTCTATTTTACTAGGGTGATAAGCATACTGACCAGCAGATGTTACTTGTCCATATGGTTAAAGTACATAATGCTGATATATGTTCAAGAGAAACAATACATTATGTACTTCATTCATTCAATTGTGAATTAAATTTCCTAGAAAAATTTAACCTTATCTGGAAGCTTCTGCAATGCTGATTAACTGATTAGAATTTCAGTGACTATGGCAAGGTTGGAATATTGCAGATCCAGAGCCTAATTATTTAGCCCCTAATGATAGCCATTGCTTTCCCACCTCTGTGGTTGGCATAGCATCCTTGTGACTAGGAATTAAAACCATTTGGAATTTAATAACTCAAGAGACCACTAGGTTCCACTAAGCAAAAGCCTAAGGACACCATCTGAGGCCTACAGCAGAGAAGTCCCACTTGGCTTTAACACTCTGGGGTCAACACTATCTACTTGTAAACTGGAGCTTCTTATAATATGTGTGTGTAACAATACATGAATGCATATAATTCTATACATATATGTATATATAGTATGTACACAAACAGAGATACACAAAGTACACCATGTACATGTAAATTCTGCTCTGTAAGGAAGTACCTGAGGTCTGCATACCACACAGACATAATAACACATAAACTTATCCTGGGATGACGAAAATGAATAGAGTAAGGACAATTTATAAAGACACCTTCTCTTCTCCTTATTAATTTCTTTCTTTCTCACTCATGTTGAATAAATCACTGATCGGAAAGGAACAGAGAGCAAATGAGACTTTTAAAGGCCACCTGTTGCTACTGCCATGGACTTGAAGCTAATGGCCGATCTTCAAGGACAGCCCAAATTTTGCTAAAAATTTGTCTGCTGTTTTATCCTGACAGCCCAAGTTGCTTAGCCAAAATCAGGGAACATTCCTTGAACGTCCACATCTCTTATGTCAGAGCAATGTAAAATAAATAAAAAGAGTGTATGATAGAAAGAAAATGTCATTTTTCATGTCAGTTTTGAATGATATTTAGCCATTATTTCATGCTATTATCTTAAAAGAATGGACAAATAATTAAGCATGGTATATGTTTGACTAGATATTTTTTATTCAGGTACCATAAGTAATAAAATTGAATACATTGTATCATCACTGTAAAACATGTTATGCACATAGATACATTATAGCTTACTGGAAAATCCTGGCATTGTGTCATTTTGCTTTTTATTATCTGTTATTGCTCATCAACTGCCCAAATTCTGCAAAGCAAAGCTTCATCATAGGACAGTGAAATAACACATTTTGCCAATTTTAAACATACATTCAATTTTAATTATAGTGGTAGACATTAGTTTCCAATTCTTCTGACTTTTAGAAGCATACATTTCTAAGTGTTCAAATGAAGCAAACAAATTGAACCTTTTAGTGACAATTTAATGAAATAAACTGCTCAAATTGATGGCATTTGGAACTAAAAAGCATTCAATCTAGTGAATTGTGTTAGACTGTTGCACAGTCCACTTGGTATTTTACTTCTCTTGAGGACTGATATGAGTTGCCAAACAGATGGATAAGCCTGGGTTACATCTCATGACCAGTGTCTGTATGAGTGTACATAGTAAGCATTGTATATCCATGTGCATATCTACATATTTAAGTATATTTCAATGTTGATCCCAGTACATGTGTACATTTCTATCTGTACATTTTTTTTCAGATTTAAGAAGAGTGGAGATGTAAGATATAATGCATATAAAATTTCTATAAATTCAGATTGTATAAATTGACCATACCAAAATTCTATGGTCAATTTTTAACACCTCAATATATCCCATAAAAATCTTAAGAATTCTCATTTCTCATATGTAATATGTTATGAATTAAATCAATCAAAATAAATCTGAATACATTTTCTCCCTTTGAAAATCATTTAGAACTTAGTAAAATAGGTTAAACAAATATGAATAGTATACATCACAAAATTTAAAGTCAAAGTATGTGTTTTAGGAGAAGAAATTATATATAGTTCAAATTTCCTACGTAAAAATGCTTGGGGAAAAAAGTGGTTCAGAGCTAGAGTATTTTCACAGGTGAACAATGAAAGACTTTATTGAACTTTAAACTCTGACAAAGTTGTGATCTTTTCCCAGGAGATCGCCCTTCACCTGAAATGCATAAACGTTCTCCTGTTTCAGTATCATATTGTTGCTCAAAAGTTCCAGATCTTGAAGAATTTTGTATTTTGTAGTATTTGAGATGCTCAACCTGTAATTATGGTGCCAAAGATGATGCATCAGCACAGTCCATAAAACATATACAACTATAATTGAAAAGGGCATAAAGGTATACTATTTTTACTAGTTTTAATGTATTAGCTTTAAAGCATATAAAAGTAATTCAAGAACACAGTCAGAAACTTTAGTAGATCCCCTTCTTCTGCTCTTCAAACTCTGCCTCCACCGTTTACCTTTTTACTATTTTCTGAGATGAATCAGCCCAACTTGTGGATCATTAGTTCCCTGATCAGCCATATCCAGTTTTCTTAGTGTTTTTAAATGTTGTATTACAAATCCACTGTTCATATGAAAAGTCACTCATCAAACACAGTCAGAAATTATTTTCTCTCTTCAAACCTAACCCATGCCTATGCTTTGATTTATCTTCACTTTGTAGAAATCTAATTCCATTGCTCATTATTAATCTGATCACTGTGTTCTTCCTTCTCATTTTTCTTACATATTAATTTGGCAAATCATCAACCTTAGATTTATGTTACAATCCATGCCTGCACATAAACATAAGAAGAGAATCTGTCCAACTAAAATGAAATAATACAATAATCTGAACAGTGAATACTCTAAGCAATGCTTGACAGCATATTTTTTAATAGCCATTTGCTTTCAGAGTTCTTGTTGTTGTAAAAGTTAGCACATTTACTCCATATTTGTGCTGAAAGCTTTTGTATTTCCGGGTGGCCCAAAAGGTGCTTCTTATAAAGTATGTGAGCTAACTGCTTCTCTCCCACTTACCTCCATCTTCCTTCTCTCTCTTTCCTTCGTTCCAACTCTTCCTTTCATACACAAACACAAATGCACATGCACACACGCAGAGATACACTTTCAAAACAGCCTTCCAGGTGATAGGACAGCCTGATAGGTGTGGGAAATTTTTTTTGTGTTTCAGAAACTGATCTCATATGTATGTGTGTGTGTGTGTGTGTGTGTGTGTGTGAAATTCAATAAAGCCAACCTTAAAACTGAATTTTTGCCTAGTATAAAGAGTAATTTTTATTTATAATATTTAAATTATTGGAAAATTTCATGTATAATTATGGTATACATAATTTCTGCCTCATTCTGTCTCCCTACTCCAACCACTCCTATGATCCCCTCCCTCTAAAATTCATAAGCTAGTGACTTCTGTATATGACAACATTCCAGGGAAGCTACACCAAATGAAATCCCACCAACATGGCCACCTCAAAAATACTTGTACAATGACCATACCTGTTAAAATGCCAAAGCAGATCGGGGAAGATCTCCCAAGGCCCTGCCTCTGGAAGAAAAGCTATAGCTGCTGTGGGATGTTCTGTATGGCAAATATGTTAATAAATAAAACACTGATTGGCCAGTACCCAGACAGGAAGTATAGGTGGGACTAACAGAGAGGAGAATTAAGGGAACAGGAAGGGAAGGAGGAGACTGCCTGCAGCCGCCGCCAGGACAAGGAATGTGTAAGGTACCAGTAAGCTATGAGCCACGTGGCAAAGTATAGATTAATAGAAATGGGCTGATTATAAGAGTAAGAGCTAGACAATGATAGACCTGAGCTAATGGCCAAGCAGTTTAAATAATATAAGCGTCTGCATGTTTATTTTATAAGTGGACTAAGGGACTGCCAGGGCTTGGCAGGACCCAGAGAGAAAACTCTCCAGCTACAAGGAGCTGCTGAGAAAGGAAGAATCAGTGAGTACTGAGAACCCAAATTCTCTTCTCTAAATTAAGAGCCAGTGTTCTTAACCTCTGAGCCATTTCTCCAGCATCCAAATCCACGACAGTATTCTCAAAGACAAGTTCTCTCACTGAAGTAGGCACTCTGATGAGCTAGACAGTCTGTCCAGAGAGTTCAGAGATCCATCTGACTCCATCCCTCTGTGTACAAGTTTACAGATATGCAGGGCCACTTCAAGCATAATTGTGCATGTGTGTTGGGGATCACAACTCAGCTCTTTATTCTTATGCTACAGGTGCTTTACCAACTGAATCATCTCCTCATCCTTGTTTTATGTATTCCAAAGCAATGTGACTTTTTTGAGACCAGGGTAACATTTTATCTTCCTATGTTTAACAAATAATTATGCCAAGAATACACTCATCCAAGAGTATACACTGCTGCATTTTAGATATGTTCCTACCTTGTCCCCCTTCAGGCTGATGTGTTTGTTTAAGGTCTGGTCTCTAACTCTTGGTGCTGTTGAGAAGCCATGGAAATTTTCAGAGGTGGAATCTAGTTGGAGTAAGTAAGCCATGCTGACCTGGGCTATGCTCGGTCTATCCAGGTTAAGCCAGTCATAGCTGCTCTTCATCTCCTACCCTCTCCTGTCTTGAAGCTCAGAGTCAGACCATTCCATTGGCTACTGTCTGATTTATGACATCATTCTCCCTCCAAACCTATCAGCACCTGCTGGAATCTTGGAGCTTCAATGGAGCTGCCTGCAAACAAATCTGGATCATCACCAGTCACTTGTGACCAGTGACCAGTGACTGGAGAGTGTTGTCTGATACTGGACACACCCTGGTTAGGTCAAAAGAGCAGACCATGATTGTTACGCCTCCCCTGACCATGTCCAGTAAGGGAAGAAACTTCAAAAAGTTTGTTTGCCAAATGGATATTTGTGGATTACACATCACCAGCCACACTTGGGAACCTGGGCATGCTTGTCACCTACCAGATAGGAAACTCTGGGTTTGAATATGACTCTTTTCAAATTTGTAGGAAGGCTATATTGTAAACCCATTAAAGGCATAGTCTACTTAGCACACTATAACTGGGAAAGTGTTGCTTAATAACAAATACTATTTAGTGAAAAAGACAAGTCAAATGTACTTTTACTGTCAGAACAGCACAGGCACATTAATGTGTACATTAAATAGAATTCATGGATGATACAGCCTTGCCATTCAGTCACTATAGGAAGGTGGAACAGGTCATTACCCATGTGTAGGATAACATGAATACATAATTTCTTTCATGTCGCAATATTGTTTTGTTTGATTTTTTTATATGTTCTTTCTGTTGTATATTTTCTTCATTGTGGCATTTGATTTTTGGAAACGTTCAGGGTTCAACTGTAATCACTTTTCTCTATGTAGGGTATTTGTGGGTGAGGCTAACACTCCTTTCAACACAGAGAGCAGCTGCCCCTCCTGAGGTAGTGTGCTGGTGAAGGCCAAAGAAGATGAGGCAACCTTCCCTAGGTTGTTAGCAGGAGTCTCTCCTGCCAGAAAGCCTCCCAGCTGTGGCTCTATGTGGACCAAGACTTTAGCAAAATACACATGACCAACAGCAACCAAATCAACATTTTGTGTAACTAATATATATCAGCACAAACTATAAACAGTGCCCCTTAGCAGGGATAAACAAGAAAATTGAAGCAAGTAAAACTTTTCAAAATTCTATTTCAACCTTGAAAGTAAATTTCTTGAAGATGAAGCCACCTGCTACTGTGGCTTCTGGAAAAAGCACGACATTATAGCTTCCAGAGAAGCCTATGTAAGAACCATTCTCAATCTGTGCCAATCCACATCCTTCTCAGCAAGCACAGCCACTTGGGTGTCAGCTGAGGGGCCGACTGCCTGAGCCTGCCTTCTACACAGAATTTTTGGAGCTGAAAAGCCCAACACCTACCATCAGATGCTGAGCCAGTACTGGCAAACTGGACTAACTGGTCACATTGGATGCTGGATAAAATTGCTCCGGTATTTCTGAACGTGGGTACATTAGCAATGTTAGTAAGACTTAACTGATTTAGAGGAATACTGTGTCCTGAACAGATTTGCATGGATATCCTCATCCTCCTTTAATTCCATCAACTCCCCAGTCCAAGTTGGTTTCTTTCTGTTGCCGGGATATATAATGGCCATTCTGACTCTAGGTGGTTATAGAAGCCTATGTTGAGAGCTATGAATACAGAACAACAAAAGTGAAGGAATAACTTTTCAATTTAGACTTTGGACAGGACCAAAGGATTAGAAAGTTAAGCATATTTAGCCAAAAAAAAAAAAGAAAGAAAATTAGGTAGAGTGGGAAGAAAAAGACCACTTGGGTGCAATTTCCAAGGAAACGAAGAAGCAGAAAACAGAAATGCAAATGTCTGCCTCCCCATCACTTTTATCCTTGGGGAGAAAGGGCTTCAGGTTCTTGATGTGGATAGAAAGGTGAGAGGAGACATGGGTATCCATGTCTGATTCTCATACCACTCTTCACACCTCAGTCAAACATCCTGGCCAGTAGGAAGTGGGGAAGGAACAGACATCAACATATATACTGCACTAAAAACACGCAGCTGGTTTTATTTCTCTCCATATATATGAATATATATATAATTATTGAACTATTTTATTATATGTAATATAAATGAATTTAGTGACAAAACTTCCACTGCAAAAAAGAATGAGAAAAAAATACTAAGGTAGAGATTTGTGTTAGATAGCTGAACTAAGTATAATCATTATATCAAAGCAACAACACAATTCACAAAAAATATTACATTAATTCAAATTAGATATGAATTCTATTAATACACATAACAACTTAGAACACTAATATGTAACTATTGCATATAAAGTTTTTATATGTGGAAATAACTAACAATGTAAAACTCATCATATACTATCCCCATCAAAAAATTTTTTGCAGTAGCTTTTGAAAATTACATTTTCATGAAATGCCACATAAGTTCTAAAACTTATCACTTTATAAAATTTGAAAAAAATGTTGAATGTTTAGTAATTAAAGAGAAAATAACTTTAGAAATTAAAAAAAAAATTAACATTTAATTTCCACTTGTTTACTTTGTCCTTAATGCCCACTGGTATGCACTAATACAGACACAGCTGGATCATTTGGAAGTTCCATTTTACTTAATTTCAAAATCTCCCTAGCGATTTCCATAGTGACTGTACTGGTTTACACTAGCAGAGAAAATATTTTCTTCTTTCTAACACTTTGGCCTTTTGTCTTCTTTTTACTTTAACTTAATTGATTTTTTTTTAATGGACAGATTCTTGTTTTGATACTGGCCAATTGGTGTTTTGCATGTTTCTTGCATCTTGATAGGCATCTGTTTCTTTAGATTAGGTAAATTTTTCTTCTGTGATTTTGTTTAAAAATATTTTCTGTGACTTTGACTGGGTTTCTTCTCCTTTATCTGTATCTAGTAATTGTAGGTTTGGTCTTTTCATTATGTTCCAGATGTTTCCAGGATGATTTGTTTGTTAGTTTTGTTTGATTGACTGATGTTTTAGATTTAACATTTTCTTTGACTATGCTACCACTTTTTCCCCCATTTTATCTTCAAAACCTGAAATTCTCTCTTCCATGTCTGCAGTCAGAAGTTTTCTCTGGTCCCACTTGGCCCTGCGATCCTGCAGCTGCTTATAAAATAATCACTCAGAAGCTTAATATTATTTACAAACTATATGGCCTATGGCAGGCTTCTTGCTAGCTAGCTCTTACAATTTAATCCATTTCTATTTATCTATAAATTGCCACACGGCCATGGCTCACTGGTACTTTCACATCTTGCTTCTCCTGGCTTCTCCTTAGACTCTGCCTTTCTCCTTCCTTTCTCTTTCCTTGGATTTCCCATCTGCCTCTAAGATGCCTTGCCATAGGCCAAAGCAGCTTATTTATTAACCAATGGGGACAACTTATAGTCACAGTGTACAAAAAGACATCCCCCAGCAAATGTCTTTTTCTCTATTGGTTGAAGCATACCTCTGATGTTTCTGTTTGTATTTCTGAGTTTTTTATTTTGAGTTTTATTTTAATTTGGTTTTTCTTTACTGACTAAATTTCTTTGTTAAACACTGCTTTCACATCTTGAGTCATTTCATTTATATCAGTCAACTGTTCATTTTTTTCCCCACAATCTTCATTGAGGTATTTTTTCCTATCTTCTTTAAGGTCTTTGGACATGTGCATAATTATTATCTAGTTGTCATTGTCTTGTGCTTCAGTAGATTATTTTTTTTATTCATAATAGTTATTTATTATTCCTTGTCTTATGATTCAGGGAGGTTGCTGAATTACAGTAGGGTTTCTGGCTTCCAGAAGAGGCACCATGTCTTGGTTGTTCATGTTTGTGATTTTGCACTGGAATCTACACATCTGGGTATCTGTAGTTATAAAATATTTGTAGTTTCAATACATGCCTTTGTTGGATGGATGTTTTGTTCTTTTCTTGATGTAGCCCCAATTTGACTGATTATGGATCAGAAATCCTTCTAATATTTGCTTTTTATTCTTTACGTCACTCTGGTTTTAGGACTCAGACTTTGATGAATCCCAGATCCAAAGTTCTGTTTGGAGGTCTGGGTTCATATTCCAAGTAGTCTCATATTTTTGCAGTGGGTAGGGTGGGTGGGAGAGTAGATGTTGGTGTAAGGACACTGACTCTGAAGTTCTTTTAAGCAGGACTTGCATCCTGCTGTTTAAAGAGTGGCAGATTTAGGAATCTGGCTCCCCAGGATGGTGGGAGTCTGAAAAGGATGGAGGAGGTCTAGGAGGATGCCTGAGGGGGTCAGGCAGTAGCAGGTCTAAGATCACTGTGGAAAAAGCAGAGTGGAAAGGAGGGAGCATGTAGCCTATGGAGGTCCCAGCCAACTGTTGTAGCTATGCAGTCCCTGATAGAGAGAGTTTCTGTATGTCTGCTGAGACTCACGAACGGTAGAGTTCAATGTGAAGATTGACTGAAGGGGGGCAATGAACAAGAAATTGCCTTTTTGATGATGGTAATTTTGACTGAGGTAAGATGGAGTCTCCAATTCTTATTCACATTTTTCCAATGGCTAGTAATATTGAAAACTTAAAAACATTTTAAAAACTAAATTATCATTTGTGCTGCTTCTGTTTTGAATAGCCTCTTTACTTTATTAGCCATTTATTATTGGAACATTTTTGGTGCTTAATAGTTGAAGTTCTTTATACAGTCTAGATACCAACCCTGCAAATGAAATGTAGCTGGAAAGATTAACTCTCATTTTCCAGACTGTCTGTTTACATTACTGATAAGTGTCCTTTGTAGGCTGAAGCCTCCTAAGTTCAGATAATCTTTTGACAATTTTCAGAGCAGTTTTCCATTTTATTACAACATTGTTCACAACATCCTTGCCTTTGCTGCTATTTAAAAGTGTATTAAAACTGCTATTTCAGTTTTTCAGGATTTAAATTAAGATTTTGAATTTGTTTTGAATTATTATTATTATTATTATTATAGATTGTGCAAAATATGAATTTAATTTCGCTCTTCTACATTCTGATATCCCATTTTCTCAGGATGATTTATTTCAAGTAACCCATATTTATTACAGTATATGTCTTTTAGGCAATTGTCAAATATAACAATTTAGGCTTATTTTAGTGTCCTCTATCCCATTCAATTGGTCTACATTTCTGTTTTGAGGGCTACTATCATGCTGTTTTGTTATTAAATCTCTATCGCATTAGTTTAGGTCACTAATCCAGCAGTATTATTCTGCCTGGAGGAGCTTTCCTGGAAGTTTTTTTTCCTGTATTTCTTAAAAAAAATATTTTTGTTTAATATCTATGAATATATCTATCTATCTATCTATATATATATATATATATATATATATATATATATATATATAAATAAATGTGGTTGATTCACCAACTATTACTGCTGTGGAATATCTTTCTCTAGGCAGTGAATATGTGTTTCACTGATTGGTGGATAAATAAAGCTATATTGGCCTATGGCAAGGCAGCTTAGAGGCAGGCAGGAAATAGAAGGAGATAGATAGGACAAGAAAGAAGGGAAGAGATGCCATCCCGCTGTTCAAGAAGCAGCATGTCATGGCACACAGGTAAAGCCATGGAACACGTGGTGACTTATAGATTAAAAATTAGTTTAGCTATAAGAGCTAGCTAGCAAAAGACTGGAGCCATAGGCCATGGCCATACAGTTCATCATTAATATAAGCCTCTGCACATTTATTTGGGCCTGAGTGGCTGCTGGACCAGTTGGGACACAGGAAAACTTTCAGCTACATATTACCTTCCTCCAACTTCTTCTATATTGCTTCCAATCACTTTCCCTCTCAACTTCATTTATTCTCTCTTCTTAAAAATATCTACTGAGTTGACATACATGCATGCCTTTACATGTGTGCATTCATGTAGATCCGCCTACTATTGCTGCAGAAGATTGACTCTCCTTTTCCAGAGCCATGAAGTGCTGTTGGCTCTTTTGATGGCTTGATATTATGAAAGCCTTATGCATGCAGTCCTAGAAGCTGTAAATTCATGTGTGCAACTGTGATGTCTTCCTAGCAAATATTCTTATGCCTCAGAATTCTACATCTGGCCCTTAAAATATTTCTGTCCCTTCTTTTGTGGTGACTCTTGATCCTTATGCAGATACTGTGAAATATAGATGTCCCATTTAGAGCTAAGCACTCCAAAGCTTCTTTTTCTACATATGCTGAACTGTGGTGAGTTTTTGTAGTAATCATTGTCTGCTGCAAAAAAAAAGGAGCTTCTTTAATGAGGATGAAGACATGTAGTACTCTATGGATACAAATATAAGAACTTTGATTGGATCAGTTTATTTTCATGACCACTTATCTGAGTAATAGGAGTAGGTTCTCCTCTAGGGCCTATGCCCAAGACAGTCACACATTTTTGGCTCAGTTAATGCTACCAGGCATGGGTTAGATCTTATGGATCAGGCTTTAAATCAAGTTAGAAAGTAGTCACTTATTCCCATAATATCAATACCAGTTTTGCCTGGTAGTACAAGTAGAACTTTCTAGCATTATGAAAGCTAGGCAGTGAGGGTGCATTTTCTAGGTCAATAATGAGTTGATTTCTCCATATCCTGTAACTCAGATACATGCTATTTTCAGCAACAGGGTCTTACCATCAACTTCTGTAAGTTAACCAAGTTCATTAACAATATTCTATAATTTTTGTGGATTCTATAGTTCTCCAACCACCATAAATAAAAAAAAATAGGTAACCTATTTTTGGATCTGGGCTTTTCATTTGATAGCCTATGATATCTGGGGAGGCATTGCCCCCAAGCCCCCAATAGTAATGCCAGTTAAACTCCATATATACATATCAGTAAACTTCTTTAGTAGTAGGTATTGACATGGCATTTTCAAAGGTTTTTATACTAGTTACTGTTCTCATATTCCCAATGCCAGCACACACCCTGACCCCTCATCACCCACAGCATTTAACCTTTCCTGTTCCGTTTTTCCTTCTGTTCCCTTCCTATTGCCAGAGTCATGGCTCCTTTTCTTGAAATCCCTCCATATCTCCTCTATTAGTTTCCTGAAATTGGGGATGGTAATCAAATTTTGACAAGGATATCTCAAGGTCTAATGTTAGCATCCACATATGAGAAAAAAAAAACATGTGGCATTTATCTTTCATTCCTGATCTGTTACTCCATTCAAATGACTGTTTTTAACTCCAGCCAATTACCTTCCAGTTTAATAATTTTGAATTCCTTTACAGCTGACTAATATTTCATTTGATGATTAACCATATTTTCATTACCCATTCTTCTGTTTATGGAAATCCCACATTCCTTCCTTTTTCAGTGTCTTGTGGATAAAGAAGTGATAAACACAGATGAGCAAGTCTTTCTTCAGTAGGATATAGAATCCTAGGTACAATGATCAGGATTGCTATATCTGGACCATATGGTACATCTATTTCTAGCTTTTTGAAGAAATCTTGCATTGATTTTCATAGTAATGCAACAGCTTATTTACAAATTCACCAATGGTGAATTAGCCTTACACTTACCCCACATTCATTCCTCACACGCATGCCAACATTTTCTATTTCCTTTTCCTTTTCTTTCTCTTTTTCTTTTTTAATCCTACTTCATGCTCTTCCCATGGTAAGATTAAATCTCAAAGTAGTTCAAATTTGCATTTTCCTGATTGTTAAGGACGTTGAACATGAAAACAAAAATTTTGGCCATTTGTATTTATTCTTTTGAGAACTTTATCTAGTTTTCATATTCTGATTTTTAATTGGGCTGTTTTCTTAGTGTTCAGTTTTCTACAATTTTCATATAATCTAGACATCAAACCTCAGTCAGCAGTATAACTGTTAATGAATTCTCCCCATGTGTAGGCTTCCACTTCACTCAAATGATGGCATCTTTTGCTGTATGGAAGCTTTTTAGTTTCATGAGATCCTACTTGCCAAGCGTTGATCTTAATGCCTATATTACTGGGATACGGTTCAGAATGTCTTTCCCTGAGCTTATAATTTGAATGTGTTTCGTACTTTCTCCTATGTTTTCAACCTAGTTTACTGGGCTAAAGAATGAGTTTGAGTTTGAGAAAGTGAAGGAACAGGATTGGCAAACCACAACTTCCTTAGCCATCCTCTGCTGGTAACTCATGATTTATTCGAGTGCTTTCTTATTGTGAAAGATACTGGGATACTAGCCACTGCTTAGGAAATTTCTCTTTATAATTGGACTCTAAATAATGACGAGATAGTAATGAGACTCTTTGATACTGAGATACAGGCCACTCAACAGCAGGACTAGCTGGCTTTGCAAGGATGCAGGTCAAAGTGAGGCTAGAGAGGTTTCCAGCTTTATCAGGATCCTGATGTTGGTCCCAAGTGGTGGATGGAAATTGAGCCTGATTAATTGGGCTCTTCATGATTATCGCAAGTGCTCTCTACTCCAATTACCCCCTTTTGTTTCCTTACTGTTGACATCAGCCAAGAATAGGATCAGTGTCTAAGTACAAAGAAGTTAAGTACAAGAGACCGTGGAACCCCTCTCATGCGCTGGTTTGAAACTGCACCAACAATGTACTGTAAGTCATTAGGTTAGGCACCTATTTATTAGGTGGGCTAGTACCATGACCACACTCAGCTCTGCATTACTTTTCACACATGGCCCACCCCTCAGTCACCTGGTTCTCCAGTAGAGTCATATCAGGCTACCCATTAGGGTGGTGGGAAGAATACGCCAATCCAGCTCATAGAAGGTATAAACAGCCTCCTTCATTAGTTATCAGTCCAGACCTATTTATGTATCTGGCCTTAATTCACCTGTTCTTAAAAGTTACAAAGCACAGCCTCATTTATCCACCCCAACCCTGTAACTTCATAGGAAATCACAAGGATTCTCCATGCTCCTGCTATCTAAGACTGACTTGTAGAGTGTGACCTCTGCTATAAATGCGTGGGCAATTAACCAAAGGAGACTTCTTTGATTGAGCTATACCATAAACTGAACTGAAACTTGGCAAGCCCATAACGCATCTTCCATTTCTTTTTTTACTGTAAAAAATAATGGCTGTCATTGTGATATTCTATACAAGCTCTTGAGTTGGTAAGTCTAGCAACAAAAGTTTGTTTTTAAATATGATTCTAACCATAGATTCATATTAAAACCTTAGCAACCCTCATATCAAAATGATAGGCCTGATCTAAAACTGTGACTGTACAAGGACGCTATACCAGAGGGATGTAGAGAATTCTGGAACACCTCTAATATGGTATCCTGCTATAAAGAAATGAACTTAAGTCTATGATTGCTCAATGTCTCCCCACCCCTCCAGCCAGACCAAAATTCAAGAGAGGGGAAGAAAGAGCAAAAAAAGAATAGGGAGGAGGAGAAGAAGTAGGAAGCAAGGGAGGAGGGAGGAATAAAGGGAATGAAAAACAAACCAGAGACAAAATTCAAGACAGACATTTAGAAGCTTCACCCTCCCTTCATTTAGGAAAATCTGCAACCACATGTAGCTTCACTTGACCCTCTGGTCACTGTTTTCATAGACACTCTGATAGTGCCAACTGATTTCCCTTAATTTGTAACGAAAATCCCTCTCAAGCCTTCCTACATGCCTTCCTTACAAGGAACGTAAGAAGTCAAAGAACTATCCGTCATTTTAACGTGGTTGTTCACAGAATATATTACTGTCATAATGGGCACAATCTGCCAAATTTAAAGATAACCAATAACTTCTATATTTAAAAAAAACCTATTGTGTTCCTATATACCAGCATTGTTCATTTTAAATGTGTACTAAAAATATCCTTAAAATAATATATATTCATCTATATCACACATTTGTTGATGAGATAACAAAGGAAGAAGGGTGTTTACAAGTAGCTAAAGGCATCTAAAAGGATAAGTTATTTAAATACCCAGAAGAAACAAAATGTACCCAAAGCTAATTCACAGTGAGTCAATCCAAAAATGTCACACTGTAGGGACAGAAAGTAAAAATTCAATTTGGAGTGAGGTAGTAAATGACTTACAAATCAGCTTACAAAAATAGAATTCATTCTCCTGTCCATGCTGAATTAACGAAATAAAACATTCAAATTTAAATTTAATGAGGAAGCAATCCAAGATTAATGGCAAAGACCAGGTCTTCAGCAAGATCATAGTAGAAAAATTCCCCAAATTACAGAAAGACACACCCAAACAGACAGAAGAACAAAGATCACCAAGTAGACAAGACCAGGAAAAAAGACACCCTAAGTCATATAGTAGTTAAAACACAGATACATTGAACAAAGAATATTGAAAGCTGAAAGAGAGAAAAACACAAGTCACATATAAAGGAAAACCTCACAGAATAATAGGTGATTTCTCAATGAAAACTTTGAAAGCAAGAAGAGCCTGGAGCTATGCCCTCCAAGTTCTAAATCTGAAAGCAAAGAGAGCCTGGAGCAATGCCCTCCAAGTTCTAAAAGATCAAGCCAACCTAGCCTAGTGAACAAAGAAAAAAGCCTATCTTACATAGTTGAATGAGAAAAAAATATTTTCTATTATCTAAACAGCTTTAAAAGGATATATATATATATATATATATATATATACACACACATATATATATATATATATATATATATATATATGTAAGACCAAACCAAAAGGAAATATAGGAAGTATATTTATGTTGAAGAGAGAAATGAGCACAGCCAAAAGACTGTAAAAATTAAAAAGAAGCTATGATTACTAAAATACAAAGTGCTACAGAGAACACAACAGCAAAATTCAGCAACACAATTACTGCAATAAAGAAATGTCTTTCAATAATAACTTCAAATACTAATGGCCTCAGATGTCCAATGAGAAGACACGGTCTAGCTGAATGGATCAGGAAACAAAACCTGTCTTTTGTCTACAAGAAACACATCTTAGTTTTAAACATAGGTACCACCTTAGAGTAAAAGAATCAACAAAAGTATTCCAATCAAACTAGTACTAGGAAGTGTTCCTTCCAGACTGGTTGAAAATAAGTCCACTACTACAATTTAAAGTCAAAAATGAAGTGAGTTTTAATTAAATCCTGGCTAGATGGATGGGCTCTGACGAGGTCCATACCTGTGTTCCTAGGAAATGGCCTCAACTCAGTTTGCAGGGGATTAAAGTATTTCCCATCAGGTCCAAACAGGGTTAAGCACACATCCTGATGTATTTCCTGCCTATGGACCTCCTTTCCCCATGTGAGTAAGTGTATCCAGTGCAGATAGGTCAAACAAACTTTAGGGGAGTGAAAACCTGTGACTTCTTATCTTGCGTAAACAATAGCCTCCAGTTTCAGGAACTCTCTGTTCTTGGGCAAGGGGCTTGCAGAGCAGAGGCATTTTTGTTGCGTGGCTCTCTTAGGCACAGTAATTAAGACTAAAAATGTTACTTTGGGTCTCACAGAAGCAAGCTGACATTGCCATTATAATACCTGGCAAAATAAACACCAAACTAAAATTAATCAAAAAACAAAAATAGATCAATTAATCAAGAAAATATTACAATTCTAAACATATAGGAAAAATACTCAACTGAACCTTATTTCATTAAAAATGAACTTTTGGATTAAAAGCATAGGTTAACATCAACCTGGTAACAGTAGGTGATTAAAGACCTCACTTTTTCCAATAGACACAATTATCCTGCTCAAAACCTGGAAATCTTAAAAAAAAAAAAAAAAAAAAAAGCTCTCCCTCTGGCGAGTGCTTCTCTCAGGGCTCCTTTTAAAAGGTAGACTAAAATTAGGTTTCTCCAGCAGAATCTCTCCAGATATATAAGCCACACTTAAGGGCAAGTCCCAAGTCTAGAAGGAGATGGCCAAATTGAAATGAAATCACTAGTATTTTTTGAGGTTGTATGTCCTACAAAGTTTTGTCTTTTCTTTATTTCCTCCTTTCTTTCTTTCTTTCTTTCTTTCTTTCTTTCTTTCTTTCTTTCTTTCTTTCTTTCTTTCTTTCTTTCTTTCTTTCTTTCCTTTCTTTCCTTCTTTCTTTCTTTCTTTCTTTCTTTCTTATTTCTTTTAATTTTACAGAATCTTTTGCTTCTATACTATGATTTCTAACTATGTTTATTGATTGCCTGTATGTGCAAATATGTGTGTCTCAGCATCTTGGATGTTGTGTTTCTTGTGCTTTTTCTTTGATTCCTTTTTCTCCCCCTGTTTGTTTTGTCCTAGTCTGATTTTTTTTTTGGTTTGTTTTTATTTTATCTTAGTTTTTTTTTTTCAGATGCTTGTTAGCATTCTAATGAGAAAGAAAGAGTGTGGATTTATGTGTGCAGAAATATGAGAAGGTACTCGCTGAAGTTTGAGGGAGGTGAAACTGTAATCAGGATACACTAAATGATAAAAAAGTATTTTCTTTTCAATAAAAAAAGCCATGCTACAACTCACAGCCTGCTCAGTTATTTACTAAGAACAAAGGCAGGAAATGTGTTCCCTGAGATGGTGTCTAGCTGCCTTTAAGTGGCTTGGAGTCTCCACCCAAGGGAGTTATCTGTCTAGGTGTTCAACCTCATGAACAAAACTTGGGCTGGGGAGATGGCTCAGAGGTTAAGAGCACTGGCTATTCTTCCAGAGGTCCTGAGTTCAATTTCCAGCACCCATATGGTGGTTCACAACCATCTGTTATGAGATCTGGCTCCCTCTTCTGGCCTGCAGGGATACATGCAAACAGAACACTGTATACATAATAAATAAATAAATCTTAAAAAAAAAAAAAGTTGGGAGGAGACAGGCCATAAAATCTGGGTACAATTCTTATCAGTCCTGGGGAAGCACAGATAGATATGAGTTTCTTGGTTTTTGTTCGTTTGTCGTTTGTTTGTTTTTTCTCCGTTGTTGGGCATAACTCCCCGTGCTCTTAAGACAACTGTGATAATTATTTGGTAGACCTGCAAAGAATAGTGTAATTGGCTGACTGCCTCCTTTTAATCCAAAGGACCCTTTCCAGGATTCAGTTTTGCAGAGCCTGCCCTTTCTGGAGGGTCTAAGGAATCATGTCACAACTGGAATATGTATGAGTCCCTTGATCGTGAATTGATTCCTCAATCCTTTAAGCAGCTACACTTATTTCCCTTCTTCTGGAAACCAAGGATATGTCTATCCCCTGATCATGGTCTAAGAACCAGTGTAGCTGTTAGTATTCAGGCATCTGTACTGACCTGTCCTTAGGGTACTTTCCCTTATAAAAGGTGAGCCTTGCCCACCTCCTGTCTCTTTCTCTTCAGTTAGTCTTGTCCCCAGGGTCCCCAAGGGACCAGTCTGTGCTCCTTTCTCTGCCCCTTCTCTTCTTCCTGTTCTTCTTTCCTCAGCGCTCATCTCCACAATAAAACCTCCATGTGGCTTTCTGGGGCCCACTAAGGTCGCCTTCTGTTTTTAAATAAATTATAACAGTAGCTGTTCACTTCATTGGTTCCTCAAAATATCCTTCAAAGTGTAAAGCACTAGCATATAACTACCTATCCTAGACTCTACTTGTCATGGTTTGCATGAGACATTTCCCATAATTCTTAGGCATTTGAGCACTTGTCCCCCATGTTAGGTTTCAGCCTCCAGCTTGCTCTGCAAGGTCCTGGGAACCACATTCCCTCTTTCTCCAAACTCTGACCACTCAGAAAGTCTCCAAACAAAGCAAAAGGGACAAAAAGCTCAGTTCTGCATTCTCGGCAACTATTGCAACTTCTTTCTCTGATGCTGCCAACCTCTCAAGTCCCCAGTCCTCCACCCCCCACCCCTTAAATGCTCAGCTTTTGACTACACTTGGGCACAAACTCAGTTTGTGGCAGACATACCATCACCCCTTTGCCTGCAATCTATAAAATTTTCCTGCTCTGGACTGAGTGCCCAGCTTCTTTGACCTCAATCTCTGGGACTGGTGAACTGGCCCAGGAGTTGCTTTGCTCAATAAACCTACAGTTATACTTTTCCAATTTGGCTTGATTGGCTTACTTAGCAGGTGGAGAAACAGGGGGCAGAAAACATATTACCCCAGATGTCAGCTATTTGGAAGATTAGGAGGTGTGGGCTTACTGGAGGATTTATGTCACTGGCGTCGGGGATGGGGTGGGGTGGGGTGGGAGAGGTGGGGGGATGCTTTGAGATTTCAAAAAGACTCATACCATTCCATGTTAGTTCTGCCTACTGCTTATAGTTAATGCAAGTTGTTCCTGTCACTGTGACTTTGCTTCACCATCAGGGACTCTAACACTCTGAATCTGTAATCCCAATTAAGTAATGTTTTTACCTTGGTCATTGTATTTTGTCACAGGAATAAAAAAGTAAGAAAGACACTGCTTGTCCCATAGGTTATAACTGACACTTAGAATTGTACCCCCTACATTTCTTTCTTTTATCTTTCCGTTTGCCTTTAACAAGAGTACTTTAAGGGGCCAGTCTCTGTTCAGATGGTGTCTGTTATTTGTTAAGAGGCACAATGTTATTCATTAGGAGGCACTGTTTACCATGCAGAAAAGCCATTTGGTATGACAAAACCCACTGTAGGAGTTTATTAGGGAAAGGGAACAGAAGGGGCTGCTTAGGCCTATGAAAACATCATGTAGGAAGAGAGGGGAGGGATAGATGGAACCCACTTTTTACAGGTTAACCCTGCCATGTGCTTATGGGCTTACATAGCTACCCCATGCACGCACAGAGATTGTGTGATCACACTGTGTGCAAATAACCTGATCATGCAGCCCACGGATTAAGTAGGACATAAGGCCCTGGGATGACTAAGCCTCTTGCTTGGCTACTGGACAGCACATGTTCAGTCATGTAATTGGGGCAGTGGCTAGGAATTCTAACAGTGTCACTAAAAGATAGGGAACTTGTGAAGCACCAACACCTCCTGAGGCTGTTGGAGCAGGCCTGAGTCTCTGGGACACTAGATGAGTCATAATGGAGTCCCAACAAACTGGAAACCCTCTAGTTTGGTGCCAAAGCCCAGGGAATTGCCAACTTCCTGCCTTTTATCTACAGAGACACTGTCTAGAAATACCATCTCCTCCTTTACACCTCACATAACTTGGGTTGTGTGCCATTTAGACTCATTGGACAGTAACTTGATATGACCTTAGCCGATTGGGTAATACTTGCACATATGCCATTGAACATACACATTAAACCAGGTCTGCACCTCATTGCTGGAAACACGTGATTTTTGTCTCCCTCACCCCTCCTCCCCTGAGCCCTGATGAGAGGAAGAAAACACAGTTCTCTCTGGAAGTTTCCAGTGCCTGACAAATGCGAGTTCCTCATAGTCCAGGTGCTGGTACATTGGGTACCACTCACTACAACCTGCACAGGTCGGTCCTGGAGACCTGACTGGGGCAGCGAGGGAACGGAAATGGAAAAAAATAACAGACAAAGAGACACATGTACAGAAAAGCAAAGAATGATTGGTGTGTGCTTGGTATAATGGAGCAGCACTGTCTCCCCAAACAACCAGGAACCTTTATTATGTACAGCACAACAATAAGACTTAGCTAGTCTCAGTAGGAGGTCTCTGTAGGCGAGCAGTAAAAGGTTATAGTCATCTGGGAGGAGGAAACCGAAGTTGCTAGTTGCTGCCAAGATTGGTCAATCATTCATATATATTACACCAGAGGAAGGCTTTTACATCCCTCAGAACCTCTCTGGAATAAGGCTTTGCCATTCTTATGGGATTGAGGCATTGAGTTATTGATGCAACCATGTCCATGTAAACAAAACACATTTGTTTACTCAAGAACCAATTAAAAGAAAGTGTTTTATGTGTATAAGCAGAGTTCTCGACAGAAGAAATATAAAAGGGCTAAAAAATACCTCAAAAGGTGTTCATCATTCTTAGCAAGTAGAATACAAGTTAAAACAACACAGACTTCATCCTATCCCCTTCTGAATGGCTTGAATCAACAATCAATTGGCAACAAATAGTAGAGAGGATGTGGAAAAAAAGAGAACCCACATTCACTGTTAGTCATTGCAAACTGGTCCAGACACTCTGCAAATCATCGTGGAAAACCCTCACAAAGCTAAAAATAAATCTGCCATATGACCCAGCGATTCCGCTCCTTAGATTATGTCCAAATGACATGACATCCTACTCCATGGATACTTATTCAATTGTATTCTTCACCGTTCTCTTTATAACAGTTAGGAAATAAAAAGAACTTAGATTTCCTTTATCTGAGAAATCCTGTCCTGTGGTGCATATACACTATGAAATATTATTCAGCGTTAAAGATGACCCAGACTAAAAACCCAACATTGTGTGTTCCCTCCTTTCTGTAGTTCCTAGCTCAAAGTCTTCAAATGTGAGTAGACAAGTAGGAGCAACTTCAGCAACAAGAAAACCAAAAGGGATGCTAGGGAAGGGACAATTGAGAGGGGATTAGGAAGGTGTAAGTGATTTGCAGGGGGTTGGGGTGGGGATGTGGAAAACAACATGACTTTAATGAAACAGTGAGGAAGATAAGCACAGAAGAAGGAGGGAGGAAGGTAAACTAACAGAAAGGTGGTTGAGAAAGTCACAAACAATTGCATAATATATGTAAGTCTCTGTATACATTGACTGTGGTGATAGTGTGTTCCCCAATATATCTAGCACCCTGATAAATTTATCTGGGGTCAGAGAACAGAACAGCCACTAGACAGACATAGAGGCCAGAAAGTGGTAGCACTCACACCTTTAATCCTAGCATTCCAGAGGCAGAAATCCATCTGGATCTCTGTGAGTTCAAGGTCACACTGGAAACAGCCAGGCATAGTGACACACGCCTTTAATTCCAGGGAGTGATAGCAGAAAGCAGAAAGGTATATAAGGCGTGAGGCCCAGGAACTAGGGCTGGTTAAGCTTTTAGGCTTTTGAGCAGCACAGTTCAGCTGAGAGGCATCTAATCTGAGGAAACAGGATCAGCTGAGGAATTGGCAAGGTGAGGTGGCTGTGGCTTGTTTTGCTTCTGTGATCTTTCAGCGTTGACCCCAATACCAGGCCCTGGGTTTGTTCTTATTCATAAGAACTTTTAAGATTCATGCTACAATTGACATGTGTTGTTGATGAAATTTTCCCATCTGCTAGGCTTTGCCTGACCTGTCAAACAGTCCTGAATATGGGAGTGAGGATTGAGAAATAATAGATAGGAAAAACAGAAATGTAGACGTGAAAGAAAAAGAAACACAGGATAGTTTTTAAAGGGCTCTGAGTCAATGCCATAGCAGCTATGAGTTTATTTCTCACAGCCTTTTTATACTCAAAGGAAAAGACCTCCCCATCTCAAGGACACCATGGTTCAAGTTATAAAAAAAACAAATGTAAGCACCTCCTTAATTCTCAAGACACCTGGAAATCATGCCTTTGACCAAACATCCCATTACATACAGTCTTGTAGAGCAAAACAAAGTAAGACTCTCTGACCTTCAGTTAAGCTGGAAACAAGCCACAAGCTGGAGTCATTGTGAGCTCCCACACCCATCTGAGCTGACAATGCTTCCTCCAAGAGCCAGAGACTATCTTGCAAAAAACCCAACAGAATGCATGAGAAACCCACTTTTGAGTTGTTGGTCAGGATTGTTGAAAATACTCTAAAAATATTATAGGCTCTTGCCATTGTCTTTAGTTGCCTACCAGGCGTGGGAAGTAAGACCTTATTGCTGAAAACAGCATTCACTTTGGACACAAGACCCAGAGGACCTGAACTGATCTGACCTGAAAGCCTCCTCCCTAAAGATTACCTTTCATGGTACCAGAAGGTGCCATGCAAGTTTCCAAGGGACAAAAACAACTAATAGTTCTACCCAAATAAGATGCCAATGAGTCACAACAATAGCCAGTACGGTACAATAACCCTAATGGTGCAGTTGTAGCATACATACCTTCTCAGAAACCAACATCTCTCTAATAATACATAAGGCCCTCACAAGAGAGTAATTGTGACTGGTACTGGAAACCTAGCCAAATATCAAGAGCTGGAGAAATCATGGACCTTGGAGAGGAATATACAACTGCCACTCTACTAAGCCAGCATAACCCCTAACTTCATTGTAAATATTAATCCTTATACCCTGCACTGGTTGTATTTTGTGTGTCGACTTGACACAAGCTAGAGTCATTAGAAAAGGAGCCCCAGTTGAGGAAATGGCTCCATGAGATCCAGCTGAAAGGAATTTTCTCAATTAGTGGTCAGTGAGGGAGGGGCCAGACCATTTGTGGGTGGTGCCATCTCTGGGCTCCTGGTCTTGGGTTGTATAAGAAACCATGCTGAGTAAGCCAAAGGAATCAAGCAAATAAGTATCACCCCTCCATGACCTCTGCATCAGCTCCTGTCTCCCAGATCCTGCCCTGTTTGAGTTCCTATCCTGACTTCCTTCAGTGATAACAGCAATATTGAAGTGCAAGTCAAATAAACCAATTCTTCCCAACTTGCATTTTGTTTATAATGTGTTGTTACAGCAATAGGAATCACAGCTAAAACATACCCATAGATTAAACATAGCTCTCACCTCTCATCAAAGAAATGTCACTTCACAGGAAAAGGAGAACATTATAGGAAACCATACTTCATCAACCTGGAGAGAACAAGAGATTGTGTGGTGCCCAGTCTCAGTTGATAGATATGCAGCACAGTCCCTCACTTAAGGCTCAGAGATACTTGTTGAAGAGTTGGTAGAAAGACTGTAAGAGTCAGAGGAACAAGAAGTTAGCTGTGAGATTGTGTCTCCTAGAAATTTCAGAGAAGTTACACCATGAAGTCTCATCAACATAGTTGTCTAGATCAGTCCTGAATAATGACAGCGATATAAATGCTAATATAGAAGAGGGAAAGCTGAGGAGATCTCAAACCTAGACATAGAATTGTAGGCAACCAAAAAATCCTGAGTAGAATTAAATAGTCTTCCCCAGGGAAGAACCTCTGCAGTACTCTGCATGGCTTCTGGGATTGACCTATATGGACTTAGAGAGGGATGGAGAAAGGACAGACACACACACACAGGAAAGCTGGGTGTGTGGACCATGTGCACTCTCATGGAGATGGACCAGCTACGTCAGCAATAACTCAGAAAAATCTATGTGCTGGTTTTATACATCTGGATTGAAAAGATGGGCTTATTGTATACTGAAAAATGAGGATGTGAGTTCCTGGTATGCAGCCAAACAAGGAGGCAAGTTTAGATAATCCAGGCAGGAGGTCTCTGTAAGGGAGCAGTCTGAGGTTGCAGTAAACCTGAACAAAGAAGCTGTGGTGTATAGTTTCTTCATACATAGTCATTAATAAACACTTATACTTGGAGCCAGAGGAAGGCTTTGCATGACTCAGAGCTCCACTAAGGGCAGGTTTTGCCCCTTCTTTTGGTCTGAAATATTGAGGTCCTTGACATGCCTGTGCTCATATCTACAATATATCTTCACATTGGACTTCACTCACTCCGCACACATTCACTCAAGGCTTCTTCTGCTCCCCATAAACCTCCAAATTGGTTATTTAGTCTTGAAAACATAAATTTATATGGAGTGTTATGTGGTGGACTGAGCAGGTTTTGTATGTATGTGTGCTTGTGTGTTTGTGTGTGTGTGTGTGTGTGTGTGTGTGTGTGTGTGTGTGTGTGTGTGTATGATAACAATTTAAATGAAACCATGAAATTGAGAGAGGTCAAGGTGGGAATACATAGAAGAGGTTAGAAGGAGGAAAGGAATGGAGGGGATAATGTAATTATATCATAATTTAAAAAAGAATATTTTAAATGAATTTCTGAAGAAGCATATTCTCATGAACAGACTCAGCCAGGGTGAGCCCAGAGAGAGAACGATCATCCAAGTGCATCTTCACTCTATCCTTTTAACTTCAAATTAATAAGCATTAAAACTTTTCTAAAATTACTTTTGTAGTCCATAACCATTTAAGCAATGTTGCTCTTGGAATATGCATCATGACAGTATTTTGCTTTAGCATATTTATTATTATTGTAGGCTATAAACGTCCACATACATCTTCTTAACATGGCAATCACCACTACAGAAATCCTCTGCATATCTTATTAATATTGCAATAACCATTAAGGCAATGCAGCATATATCTGAGTAATATGGCAATAACCATTAGCTTCTTTTAATGCTAATAAAATATATAAACATGTCAGGATAATATATATGGCTAAGTTCATGTGCATTCATTGGTTGATGACTTTAATACTGTAATGGAGAAGGAGATAAGTTGTAGAGCAAAATGCTATGGCCTTTGAAGTCAAATGGGCCTGAGCTTAATTCCTCACTCTTCAGTTTTCTAACTGGAAAACTTAGTGAGTTTTTTTTTTTTTTTTTTTGCTTTATTTGTTTTGGATTAAGTTTTCATCTGTTTGCAAATATCGATAGCAGGGCCAATGAACACAATGTGTTTGGGTGGTTGAAATGAGTGGTTTATAGAAGAGTCTTAGCTCATTCCTAACATGCTACTGATCCTACATTATGTAATCTCCCATTTCATTTCTCCTACCACCACAAAATGGAGTGAAAGGGAGAAAATGCATGTCTAAATCCATTTTCTTCTGTGTAGGGGCTGAAGGGTAAGTTGCAGTCTGAGTAATGAAAAATATTAAAATGAGAACTGGAAAAAATTAATTATTTATGCCCAATATATTCAAATAATTGAAAGAGCATCAATGATTGACTACAGGTTTTAGCAGTTATTATAAATCACCAGTAATATCATGTGAAATTGCTAAACATGAAACCCAAATGAAATCTCTAAAAATAAAATAAAATAAAATAAATGGTGTATTGAGATATTATAATATTGCATGCAAATATTATGTGATAATATGTAATTCACAAAGTATGAATTCATATAATATTTTACTTTATGGCAAATATAATATTTGTACTTGGGATTGTGATTATTTACATCTCACAGACATTATACAGGCATATGAGTCTGTAACATTCAAAAGTATGTATTTTGAGTCTGAAAGTTAATAGGTTTCTTTCCATGATGCATAAAAAGATTGTCCAAGGTGTGTGTGTGTGTGTGTGTGTGTGTGTGTGTGTGTGTGTGTGTGTATACATATGTGTGTTACATTTCAGAAAGTGAAGAGAATGAAGAATGTAGTTGGAGGCTAAAACTATTGCAACTATGTTGTGGGATCATCTTTTTGTATACTGTAAAGAGGTGTCTCTGCCTCAGGCACCTTCTGATTGGTATAATAAAGCACTGAATGGTCAATAGCTAGGCAGAAGAGAATCAGCAGGATTTCGGGAGAGAGAGAGGAACTCTGGGAAGAAGAGAGGCGGAGAAATGCCAGGAAGATGCAGAACAAGTCAGACACACAGAATGGGAGAGAGGTAAAAGCCATGTATCAGAACATGGATTAATAGAAACAGGTTAATTTGAGTTACAAGAGCTAGGTGGGAAGAAGACTAAGCTAAAGGCCGAAGTTTAATAATTAATAAATCTCAATGTCATTATTTGTGGGCTGGCAGTGCCACACAGAAAAGCCCGAAGACACAACTGATGAATTACGACAGTAGCATAGAGCAGACACAGTGACGATTATGGCAACTGATTTAAAGCGATTGTGATCTAGCAAAGGACTCCTCGGTAGAGACCCACAGACAGCTGAAATCCAGTGTCCTGTGCTCACCAAGCTAATGTCAGATTACATCATCTGTGGCATCATAGAACAGTATCATTTTCCTTCAGACAGATTCTTGCCTGCTGTATCATGTTATGATGCTCCCACAACTGCATGCCAGGCATAGTTGTAAGAGCCTCCACAGTTTCACAAGATGGATGGAAGTCATGATGTATTAGCATTTCTGAGGAGAAGCCCACAAGGGGATGTCACATGATATTTATTGTGGAGTGGGAAGAGAAATCAACAAGGAAGACATCAGAGAGGGCTTAGCATTTCTGTTGTTTGTTATATTGGTCTGTCATTTTTCTGCCCTTAGATGCCTACTTCCAGCCATGACAAAATCCTCATGGCCTAACCACCGAAGTCTCTCTCTTGCTTTGCCATAGAGCATTTACCTCAGAAAATGCAATAAGTAATTGTCATTTCTTTCTCTGTCCCTTTGAGATCCAAACCTTCTAATTAGATTTTTAGCAACGTTGCAATCATAGGCCTTCTGAAGGGAATCTGACCCTATCCCCTTAAAAATGTAATTATGAAAGAAGACAGCATCCCTACCCACTTGCCTCTATGGCACAGTAGGAAGTCTGGGGGTCAAGGTAGTCCAAATGGTGATGACTATATTCTGCCCTAGGCATATGAGAAATTTTACTTTTCTATCACTTCATACCAATTTCTAAACATAGATAGCCTAAGTTCCTCTGCCAGAGGGGTTTATAGGACAAATTCTGCTTCTTGAGGGGCACACCTTAGTACTCTTGCAGTTCTCAGTCACAGGCAGGATAGACTTAAACAGCTGTGCAGTGGGCAACGGTAATCAAGAATTCCAGATTGCAACATTTAAGCAGAAGAGTTTCTCTGTTTCCTGAGACCATCCTACTTACTTCTCTATGCAGGTTCAAGGAGCCACTGCTTTCTGATGCTTGTGGAATTTTATTTTTGGGAGAGGAAATCTGTAATTAGGCTTTGTTATAGAAACTTTGTTCTCTTTCAGCCTTTGGTCTCACCTTTAGCCATCCCTATTCATTTGACTTATCCCAACCTGCTGCCTTTGTCTGCTGCTCTTGGTAATTTACCTGAAGGCTTTACTTCTGAGTGATCTGATCCTGAGCTTTCACACACCCCTGAGATCAGGATAGATGAACACTTCTGTTAACCATTACAATGGGATGCAAAAGTTCTTATTAAATGGGACAAGAAACCAATATGTGTTCCTGGTACTTATACATCTCATGATGATTCATTTCTCATTATCCTCTAATGTCTCATCTCTCACTTCTCACTGGTAGTTTCTTCTTCACAAAGAGTCCCTGTTCTACTTTCATGGCATCCCTTTAAATGTAGAAAACATGATATTTGCTTTCATATGTAGGATTTTTCTTTAACAGGATAATCTCCTATCAATTTATCTACAAATAATATAATCTTTTTATGAGTGAATAAAATTCATATATATGTATACACACACACACACGTGTGTGTGTGTGTGTGTGTGTGTGTGTGTGTGTGTGTGTGTACTGCATGTGTATTTCTTAGAATTATCTACTCTTACCATGATGATGACTAGTTTTATCACCTGTATTGCTCATCATCAATAGCCCACTTTCAGTGTATTAGTTTGACTTTGTCATAGTTTTAGAGGCTTCAGTTTATATTTGACTGTAGATGTAACCAGCCATCTTATTAAAACAAGAAACACAGAACCAATGCAAAGAAGAAAGCCAAGAGATCAGAACTAAGAGCCTTAACCATCTGCTGCAGCTAGCCACTTCAGCCAAGAGAGACCTACTTCCTGTGTGTTTGTCTTTATATAGACTTTCTGTTCTGCCTTCTCATTGGTTGTAAACCCAACCACATGACTGCCTCGTCACTGCCTGTTTGTACAGACCTCCAGATTTTCTATGGTTGGTGTTGAGATTAAAGGCGTGTGTCTCCAATGCTGGCTGTATTCTTGACCACACAGAGATCTACCTAGCTCTGCCTGCCAAGTGCTGGGATTAAAGGCATGCGCCACAAATGCCCAGCTCTGCTATGGCTTGCTATTAGCTCTGACCCCTAGGCAACTTTATTTATTAACATACAAATAAAATCACATTTCAGAACAAATAAAATATCACCATATTTGGATGGCTCCACTGCTTCTGGGCTTCGATGGGGCAGAGAGCATTGTGGTAGAAGCACGTGTGTGAGGTTGGTCACATCATGGAAGCCAGGAGTAAAAAAAAAAGCATAAAAGAAGGGTACCAATGAGAAGCATCCTTGAAAGATTTTCCTTTGTGATCTATGTCTTCTAATGATGCCAAACTGCATGATTCCAATCATCTCCCAAGGATGCTGTCGGTTGATTAACCCACTGATCAAGGCAGAGGCTTTAGATCATCTCGTGGTATAGTCATCTTTCTAAACAGAGGGAAAGCTTGAATGGCAGGCCTTGAACACAATCCTTTTGGGAAACAACATATAACCAAACTATATAAAGCTATATCCCCTGTTTGCAGAGTACCAGAGCTCTTTCTCTGTCCTTTGCTAAGATTAGGTTACTTCAAGAGAACTTCTAGTCTTGAAGATGCCACAACTGTACATGCATAAAATTCAAAAGGGGTAATTCAGATTAATGGCAAAGAGAATTACACCGTGTTCTCTGTTTCCCATGGATTTGCCCTCTTACTTTCATCAGAGCTCTATACATTAAAATCTTTGATTCGATGACTTTACTAATCTGTAAGGATGATGATGTATCTTCCCATTGTGTGGCACTTCAACTGGCTATGAGACAGGCTTCTGCTAGTGCAACAAAGACTGAACCCAGCCAAATCAAGCACATGGCTCACCAAGGTCTGAAGTAGGATAATGTAATCAGCTTTTCAGCTTATGGCTCAGGGGCTAAACATTTATACGACAAGGGGTCACTGTGAGTTTTGTTTGCTTTAATGAGAGATCACAGTTATATTTGTAGAATTCATTCATTTCTTACTGCTGACAGGACTATATGTCCTAAAATGACTATTTCACTAGCTTAATATATTTGTATGTTAATTTCAGAACTGCTACAAAACAGTAAAATGTTGAGGTAGGTCCTCAAATCAACAGTGCCAGATAAGTAAATTCACAAAGTAAAAATGTTGCCTCCTTAACATTGTCTGTAGTTATCTTTTCGTCTTTCACTCACACACAGTTTGGTCTAATGCAAACCACCGACTACACCCATTTAATTCCAAAGAGACTTACCTGAAGTCTGTCTAATGAAGAACTGTAATCTACACATGGAGTCATGGCTGTACTTTTGCAATTATAGTGGTTAAATATCCTGCATCATTTTATTCTAAAGCCAGCATATGTAATTCAAAAATACAAGCATATTTAGACATTGTAACATTATGAATTTCAACAGCCCATTAATGTTATATGATTTTCAGTGGGATACATGCAGAATCATGTTTAAGTGAAGAAAACTATAGTGGGTGTGACAACATGTTTCCTGGCTAATGAACATATTAATAAAATATTTACAGAAAAATGTACTTGTCATATTATTATAGTTTTTAAAATAAAATAGGCCACTTTAACCAGCATTCAGAACAGACAGCAATGTCATGAGTCTTTCAACAGTAACATGAGTCTTTCTTATAGTCACATTTTCACCACAAAAAGATCAAAGGTTATCACTATTCTGCTTCTTGTAAGATGAATTAGTTCTGAGTGGTATATGAACTTCAGAAAACAGTATATTTTCCTGGGTGTGGCTTATTTGTTCAAAATTCATCCAAAAGATTGATACAAGTTATTTTTATACTTGTATGTTATTATTTCATTTTCCAAAAATATTTTCAATGCCAAATGTGCAATTGTTTGATTTATTCTATAGTCAATGGGCAATTATTAATCATTGGAGTGTGATTAAAAACCTGCCCAGAAGATTTTCATCAAAGCTTACAGGTGAAAATATGTTCATTTTAGGGGGAAGACATACATAAATTTATAACTGAAATTGTTGAATTGTCATGTCCATCAATAAAATACATTTAACAAATCTATATTTGAGGTATTTCCAGCTTAAAATGTTTTCAAAATAATATTCTTTGATTTTGATATCTATACTATACATTTGGTTTTTATTATTAGGAAATAATAGTTAACATTTAATTAAGTATTCTTACAGCTTTAAGGTTATATTTTATTTTCATATTTTTGTGGGAAATATTATTAGTTCAATGATTTTAAGTGTTTTTTCTTTGTAAAATATATTCATCGATAGTTTTTAGTCTTGTAGCTAGAGGGATATATCGGGACTTAATATCCATTATTGTTCTTTTGGAGGATCAAGATTCAGTTCCTAGATCCTATACAGTGGTTCACAACCTCCTGTAACTCCAGTAGGAAATTTGATGCCAGGCCACCTTGGGCACCAGGCACACACTCATAAACATAAAGCAAAATTTAAAAATGTAAGAAAAACATAAAAATAATAGCTTATAATTTTGCTGATAAACAATATTTTGTCTGTTTCCTCTTATACTGTCATGCATATATTTATAATGATGCAGTCAAATTTAATTTCCAGTTTTTTGATATTTAATTATAGCTAACAATAGTTTAGAATTGGATCTATTTATTTTCCAATTCAAGTAATTATTAAACACAATGACCACAAATCTAAGTGGTTTATTTTGTGGTCTAAGAATTAATCCTTTATTGAAATATTTTTTGATCAAATACAATTTTTCTTTCCCCCCTTTTATTAAACAAAGATTCTTTTCTCATACAATATAATCTGAATACAGTTTCCCCTCTTTTTATTCCTCCCAGTTCCTTCCTAACTCCTCTCCCATTTAGATCTACTCTCTGTCTCTCATTAGAGAAGAACAGGCTTCTAGGAGAAAATGAAACATAACAAAATAAAATACAATAAGTCAAAATGAATCTGTTATGCCTGCATCATGAGCCCCCGAGAGACCATCAGTTCATATGCAAAAGTAAAGAGTCCTTATTGCAAACTCAAGCTTCGGCTTCCTGTCTGTTCTGACACAGTGGTTGGACCAGGAAGTGCCCTGAGCTCAGTTATGGCAGGGATTTTAGTGAGTAAAGGATGGGGGGTATAGGGGAATTACAGATTCAGAGGAGGTTGAACTTCTGATTGGGTAGCAGTGAGGTAACAGAAGTCTTGTCAAACAGGGATTGGTACCGGTGTTGCTGAAAGGAAACTGGCAATTTATATACAGATTATGTAAACTATCCTTTATGTTCTAGAGCATTTAGTACTTGTCTCTATTCTGATTGGTTCCCTGCAGGGTACAGTTTGTGTCTTTTCCAGGTTACTGTAATGGTGAACAAGACAATCCAAAAGAAAAGTAGAAGAACCTCAAGAGCAGGCAGAAGAATCAGAGATTCACTTCATTACACATTCAGGCATCCCATGAACGTACTAAACTGAAAGCTCTAGATAAAACAGATGACCTGGCGCAGATCTGTGTAGGCCCTGTGCATGCTGTTCAGTCTTCGTGGATTCATATGAGCTTTGCTCAGTTGTGTTAGAGGGCTTTACTCTGCTGGTGTCCTCTGTTCCTTCAGAGGGGGAGCCTCTTCTTCTGCCCCCTCTTCTGGGGGGTTCCCTGAACTCTGATGGGACAGAATTGATGGAGACATCTCATTTAGAGTTGTGTGTTCCAAGGTCTCTGTCTCTCTGTCTCTCTCCCTAACGTCTTGCTGTAGGTTTCTGTATTTGTTCCCATCTGCTGCAGGAAGAAGCTTCTCTGAACTAATTTTCTGGCAGGCTTGGCCTTTAAGAAATCTATGTGTTATCACATCTACAGCAGATAGTAATGTAACAAATGATCAATTCTAGATAATCTTTCATTTTCATAAGAAATTAATGTACAATATGTCGGTTTTTTAACACTGAATTGTACATGTGAAATGTAGCTCAAATTTACTAAGTTTTATTGTAGGAATATTCCATATGGAATTTATGTTCTCTGTTTAAGGTATCAGTTAATGAGGATCAATATCTTTCCCTGTTACTGTAGATTAAGTTCTTTACCATTAAGTTATGCATGCAATAATTTATATACCTCAGTGCTCTATTACCATGTGACATCAAATTTAGATGCAATATGTAACTTTGTTTGACCTATTAAGCATTGTTCTGAAATAATGAGGCCTTATTGTAGTCAGACATAAGAAAAATGTTAATAATAAATGTAAAATGTTAATAATAAATTTTCTTTTCTTTATTTGTTGTTTGTTTGTTTATCTTTGTGTAGCCCTGGATGTCCTGGAATTTACTCTATAGACCAGGCTGGCCTTGAACTCAGAGATCCACCTGCCTTGGCCTCCCGAGTGCTGGGATTAAAGACATGTGCCACAACCACTGAGCTGTGTGTTTTTTTTAAATAAAATGATAGTTCTTTAAAAAAAAACTCTTTAAAAGTTATATATGTAATGAAGTCTGATTCAGTATATTACTAAGGAATTTTACATCATGGAAATCTCTGGGAATAATTGCCCAAAATGTATGAAGTGCTCCTGGAATCACATAGAGCCAAAAAAATAAAATAAAATAAAAAGGAGAGAGAGAAGATAAAAAGAAAAGTCACTCACTATGACATATTTAAAGTTTTTAGATGAAAATAAATTAGTAAAATATACTGGGATTATATTATCAATACAAAGCTAAACAAAACAATAATTGCCATTCCCTTGAGATACTGATACATGTTCCAAGTATAATTGATAATTTATTTTGATTAACTGTTTACTTGGGTTTATATAAATTCTTATCAGAGTACAGGTCTATGGAGCTGTTGTGTATCATACAAATTTAATTATGTCTTACAACAATTAAAATATTACTTGAAATATTGGTATATTTAAGCAATACATAATTCTGAAAATAGTTGGTAATTACTCATGTTTCACAACAGTTCAACATGTAAAACTGCAGCAAATGACACTTTGTTTAGATAGATTTACAGAAAGATACAGTGCTGTGTATTTATAGTGAATTCAATTTTGTGAAATTAATTTCAGGAAGGGATTTATGAGAGTAAACTTGGTAAAGGTAAAATGCATTAATATTTGGCAACATTAATACATGAGATGATAGTAACATTTTATAGGCATAAGTACATTTTGTGTAATTTTTTGAGCCAGCATTTCATGCACAGTACTGAATTTTAAGATGAACAGGCAAGTAAATTTAAACATTATCTATTCCTTTTATTGCTATTATGAATAGGAACTCTAGTTCTTTCGCATACAAATTAAAGTTTCTGATTTAATATCACTATAGAGAGAGAACTTGAAAGTTTATTTAGATAAGGTTATCTTAATCAGAAATACTTCTAGAAGACTGGGAAAATAATAATTCCTAGTATAGTTTAGGTGAAGCTTTCTTATATTCATAGCAATATTTCACATATTAAAATGTTATTTTATGATAATTTTGAGTACTATGTATTTGTTTTGCTATACCTTATGCTATAAAATGAAAATTTAAATACAGAAACTCTATTGGGTCCTCTGTGAAAAATAGTAAAGATAAGGAATAAACAAAAGAAAATATTTTAACACTAACTAAAGCAAACTCTTCTAATAACTTCTCTTCTTGAGTGAGCATCAGTTTTTATTCAAATAACACAAACTCATTATCTGCTTATTCCAGCCCAAGTCTTAAATTTTTGACCATAGGCTGTAATTTTTCCATCCAATCTTGAAAGGCAAAGACTGCAAGGTTAGGTTAATAAATTGATCAAGACTAATGCCAAGTACATGTCTCACGAGACTTATATTTTACACTGAGGACATTTAAAGCATGCAGAATGGTGATATACACAACTCTGGCACTGAGGACCTGCAGATGAATGTAGATGTATTAAGCTAGGCACTTAAAGCTATTGCCTCCAGTCATCTCTGAGGCAAGAGATAGATATGTGCACTTTCAATGAAAGAACTTGGTGTAAATTTAAATCAAATCCAGTATATGACATTTAACTCATTCTGGTAGGAAAAAAAGGATATATTAGGGTTGAGAAACAAATTTAAATATTCATAATGAGCGTTCAAAGATTTAGACATTCTGAAGCTGTGAAGACAAAGGAGTGGGGACTATAAGAGAAGCTAGATGGTGGGAATGCAAGCTTGTACAATCACTTTGGAAATCAATATGGCGCTTTCTTAGAAAATTGCAAATCCATCTCCCCCAAGATCCAGCTATACCACTCTTGGGCATATACCCAAGGAATGCTCAACCACACCACAAGAGCACTTGTTCAGCTATGTTCATATCAGCATTGTTTGTAACAGCCAGAACATGGAAACAACCTAGATGCCCTTCAACTGAAGAATGGATAAACAAAATGTGGTACATATACACAATGGAATACTACTCAGCAGAGAAATACAATGACATCATGAGGTTTGCAGACAAATGGATGGATCTAGAAAAAATCATCCTGAGTGAGGTAACCCAGACTCAGAAAGACAAACATGGTATGTACTCACTCACAGGAGGATACTAGATGTGGAACAAGGATGACTGGACTGCTACTCACATCACCAGGGAGGCTACCTGGAAAACAGGACCCCAAGAAAGACACGGGGATTGCCCAATGACAGAAAAATGGAATGAGATCTACATGAACAGCCTGGACATGAGTGGGGGTAGTGAAAGGCGAGGGTCGAGGGAAAGAGAGCTTGGGGGAGCAGGACATCCCAGCTGGATCACCAACAGAGAGGGAGAACAATGACTAGACCATGGTAAATGAAGACCACATGAGAATAGGAAGAAGCAAAGTGCTAGAGAGGCCCACAGAAATTCACAAAGATACCCCCACAATAGACTGCTGATAATGGTCGAGATACAGCCCAAACTGACCTACTCTGGTGATGGGATGGCCAAACACCCTAATTGTGCTAGAAACCTCATCCAACTACTGAGGGATCTGGATGCAGAGATCCATGGCTAGGCCCCAGGTGGAGCTCTGGGAGTCCAATTAGCGAGAAAGAGGAGGGTTTATATGAGCGAGAATTGTTGAGACCAAGGTTGGATAAAGCACAGGGACAAATAGCCAAACGAATGGAAACACATGAACTATGAACCAATGGTTGAGGGGTCACCAACTGGATCAGGCCCTCTGAATGGGTGAGACAGTTGATTGGTTTGATCTGTTTGGGAGGCATCCAGGCAGTGGGACCGGGTCCTGTGCTCATTGCATGAGTCGGTGTTTGAAACCTGGGGCCTATGCAGGATCGCTTGGCTCGGCCTGGGAGGAGGGGACTGGACCTACCTGGACTGAGTCTACCAGGTTGATCTCAGTCCATGGGGGAAGCTTTGCCCTGGAGGAGGTGGGAATGGGGAATGGGCTGGGGGGAAGGTGAGGGGGGAGAACAAGGGAATCCGTGGCTGATATGTAGAACTGAATTGTATTGCAAAATAAAAAAATAAAAAAAATAAAAAAATATATAAGAAATTGAAAAAAAAATAAAAGAAGCTAGAGGCTAGGGAGTCAGGGTGGGTGTATTCAAAATACATTTTTTGTATGTGTAAAATTCCCAAAAGTAATTTCTGGGAGATTTAGAAATTATGTAACAGAATTCCCCTTTAGTTCACTGTAGAAAAATGAGTCAATAATTTTGCATATTTTTCCATTTACTTAGTTCAGTCTAGCCTTGAACTCACGATCTCCCTGGCACCACTTCTGCATATCCGACTAGCATGAAGCACCACAACCAGTGGTATTTAGAATAATACCACTGGTATTATTCTATTATTAGAATAAATTATTAGATTAGATTTTTAGAATAAATCATCTTTAGCATAAATTATACTACAGATAAATTAAAAGTCAATCATTTTGTTCTTTAACTATAAAATAAAGAAAGTTGACCATGAACACAAAGAATGCACTTGTAGAGCAATTGTATCTGTTATTTATCATAACACAGAGCAAATGCACAGGACAGACGGCAAAGAATGACAGTTGAGTAGGACAATCCTTCGGTCCCAGTGAGCATAATGGACAAGTTGCAGACTTCTGCTTTCCCCCTCATAGGACTTTGAATCCGGACTTTGCAAGGAAACCTATTGTCTTTAAGTTTTAAACTGCACTCAGTATCTTTGACAGGAAAATCAGACTGGAGATGGGAAATGAGACTGAGCGAGCAGAAACCGTGCTGAGATGTTGATGTGGTCATTGGGTTCTTCTGAGTATTTTTGTACACGAAGATTTCTTTAATACTGAAAATGCATCATTGGAAAAGGTATCTCAAGGAAGCGAGATTTTTACTGTGTACAGTACCTGCAAAAGGAATTACAGTTACTATCCAGAAAATGGACCCCATTTCCTGAAGAAAGATCCATGTCTGCCCTTTCACCACGACTGTAGCAGGCACAGAAGGCACCAATATTCAAGAGCAGTCCGTTAATTGACACTTGAAATTATTCTGTCAACAGTGTGTCATTTTCAGTGTTGGCTGATCGAAATCAGGCCTGGAATATAATTTTAAGTAGTACTTTGGAAGCAAAAGTGCTTCACACCATTCTGTTAAATTTGACCATAGTTAAATCTTTTTTTTTTTCTTCAAGGTTTGCCTTTTAGTTCTGGACATGCATCATCTCATCAAAGACAAAGTAATGACTTATTCAATTGTAGTCATTATAAATTGCTGACTGCTATGTGATGACAGAAAAATGGAATGCCAGCACCCAGGGAGCTGAGGCAAGATTCTGAGTTCAAAGCAGCTGTGAGCTATAGAGTGGGTCACTTTCCAAAATGGAGCATGAGGAATGATGCTCAATGTCAGAATTCGTAGCTAGCATGTAAGCTAGTAGGGGCTTACTGCTGATGACATATATCGGAAGTATATATTTGATGAAATTTCTTATTCCAAAGGGACATTTTGAAACTCAGATAATTTATTTTTTCAAGGGCAATTATTTCTGCTACTAGTGAACTTGAATGTTATAAATATAATGTCCATACACTTTCCTCTCGGGATGAATAATCAGAAAGGTTACCCTTACAAAGGGGAAGCCTGTAAAGCTACTCTTCCGCAGTTTCAGAAACTTTGCCAGATATCAGAGTTTATAGGGTAGAGATTGAAGAGTTTATCACTCACAGAACAACAGGCAGCCTGATTTCAGAATTATGCCGGGTTCTACTTACTGTTGTTGTCCTTGGGTGCAATGGGAAAATCATCTTTGAACTTATGCATGGGGTATCTCTACATATGAGGAGCTCCAAACCTTGGAAAAACACCGTCAGGTGGACTGCATGAAGCTTGTCTATACTTTGGGCCAGACTTTAACTTTATCTCCTCAACACAAGATACTACTATCTTCCAAAGTTCTTTACAAAGATATCACAATAAAATAAGAAAATACCTTGGAATTAAAAATTGAAATACAGTGTCCTTTGCAAGTCAAACTCAGAGAGAAAAATGTTACTTCTTTCTCACTTGTACAATAAAGGTGTGTGTGTGTGTGTGTGTGTGTGTGTGTGTGTGTGTGTGTGTGTGAGTGATGACAGCAGGAAGAGGAAGGTTATTAGGAAAGAAGAGGGACATGAAAAATAGAATGAAATAGAAATGTATATATGGTGAAAACATATAACACAGGTATAAAACAGATAATTTTGTATAATAAATATGTACGAATAAAGGGGAAAATGAGATAGAATCATGGAGAAGCATCTTCTGATGACGAACATAATAGAATATGTTTGAAAATCAACACAAAGGATGCCAAAGTAAAGGACATATCCTGAATGAACAAGTGACATCAAATAGAGTAGGAAAGAAATCCTTATTTTCACTAATGATTCAACGTACACTGTGGTGATTAACACCTTCTGCATAGCATGACTCTATCCTCATGTGCCCTTTCCTCAAATGTGGTCTTGTCCTCTGCTTTCGTAGGGCATCTTCAGAGACTTACTTGCACTGTGAACTTTTATTCAACTCATTAATCACAGTTTCTACAAACAGCTGTTATCATCACTGAAATATTTTGTCACTACTGCATGCAGATTAGTGGCACACATGTTATCTTAGGAAAATGTATCATTGGCTCCCCTAAGGGGTTTTCTTTTCTTTAAAGAATCTGAAGGCAGTTTACAGGTAGATAAACACAAACAGTGAAAACTAGGCACAGAATAAAATGGGTGACAGATACAATAAATGCTACAGAAAGGAAGTTCTCATTCATCTCTGGTTTCATCACTGTGCAAAACCACTTTACCCTTGCCAACTCCAAACAAGCTTTTGTTTGTTTTACAATAGCAGACATTACCCACTTTTACCGGTTCCTGTTACTATAGATTTGTAGCTTTGCCCAAAATATATGTGTTATTTAACCTTCATCAGTCTTATTGTAACTTTCCCCCATGGTGTCTCAAAATAGATTTCCTGCAATTTACAGCTACTCTGCTCTTGGTATATTGGAAGTCACACAGTGTACAATATCTCAGGCAGTAATTCCTATCGCCTAACAGTACAGACCTAAAGTAAAGAAAATCCATTGTCCTAATCAGGCAAGAGGTCTCAGGCAGCTCATGAACAACCGAATGTTCCTTTTGTTTAATGCTTCTGCCATCCATTGCTAACATTTTATAAAAAAATTAGCTTGTTTACTTTTTAAATTGATGGTAAAACAAGGAAAAAATAAAATATCTCCTTGTATTAGTTATTTGATTCTAATGGAAGAGTGGTGGCATTTCACTTGTTTTAATGTTTAGCCCAAATATTTTTTGACCTTTAATAAAAATTCATCATGTTAATAAATTCTACTGGCTATTTGTGCTTGTTTATTTGTTTCTATGACTGCTAAATTGATCCTTACTTTACCTTATTATTCTGCTCTGTTGACTCGTCAGGAGAGTTGGAGACAAATACTTTGTTTTCCAGTTTCTCAAAATAAATAATGGCATAATTAATTTTAGGTTGCTCGACTTATTTATTAGTGAAATAACTAATTATGGCATCTACATGGCATGTGTTTATGTTATATAATTGTTCAAAGTTATGCTGCATCAAGTTGATTTTAAGTCTGTTTATTAAACATATTTGAGAGGCTTTGAGATACCTCTACATACCCACAGCTACATAGAGATTATAACCAAAGAACTTTAATAGTGCAAAGGCAAAACAGAAAATGTAATAGCCCTACTCATTAATTTAGAAATCATGTTAAAAATAATGTCACAGATATTGATTTTGTCCTTTCTCTTTCCCCTCTGACATCTTTTACTTCAGTGATACTCCTTCCTCAATAAATAATTAATTAAAAATGTCCCTTGACTACTTCAAAATGTCAGACAACGTGCAACGTAATGAGTATATGTTCTTCTCTACAGAGACAAGATTCTTATAAGTAACCCAGAGTTATTCCATACAGTACGTTGAAAACTGCTTTCATATTTCTATGGAGCATGTAGTTGGAAAGGTCAGGGAGAAAACCAATGCCACATTCTGAAGGCTGAAGCGCTCCGCTCTGGTCTCATCATGTCATTCTCCTTAATCATCATGCACTGCTCTTACTTTACTGACGATTATATTTTTATTTTAATAAAGACTTACTGTCAACAAAATATGTGCAAGTGAATGGTTGTGCTCCAACCAAAACTTTATCATGATATTTGATTGTATCTGACCATATATAGGTATATATTCAACTTGAACAATGCAGTCCTGAAACTCTCAGCGAAAGAATTTTGATTGATTTAAAAATAATTGTAGAAGTAATTCAAATTCTTAGTCTAACAGCATTTTATTTTTGAAATCATGGGAATGACATACAGGTTTATTTCATATATTCTGACTACACATAGCTACGTCTAAAAGTAAAGTGTGATTGTCCCACACCCCCCCACACACAGACATGCACATAATTACAAACAAGTCACATTTTGAAAATTGTGAAATTTTACATGTTGATATTCCAACATTTTACACGTTGATATTGCCAACAACCTAGATTGTATGCCTTATTTTATGACTGCTATAAAGACACTATTTTTGCACAAATCTATTTTCTATATTTTTGAATAATTAGGACTATGCAATATTCTTTATTACAATCAGAATTTCATATGTATAGATATAATTGAGTCATGGTAATTAGTAGGTTACTTATTTTTGCCTGGAGTTAGAAAATTTGTTTTTTCTTTATTTTTATGACTCTTGGGTCAAAGATAAAGCAAAGTAGAAGTTTGTATAATTATGCACTGAATTTCAAAGTTTCTAAATTATCCATTGAATTTATTATATGAAACAGGTTTTATTCTTTCTTAGGAAAATATAAAGCCCTTTGTGGCTATAATTAATATAATACAGATATTACATTAAGTGTCATTTTTCTTAACCTAGTTCTTATTATATACTCCTAACTTATACCATAAAAAATAAATGAGGAGGGTTTATGTGAGCGAGAATTGTTGAGACCAAGGTTGGATAAAGCACAGGGACAAAAAGCCAAACGAATGGAAACACATGAACTATGAATCAATGGCTGAGGGGTCACCAACTGAATCAGGCCCTCTGAATGGGTGAGAGAGTTGATTGGCTTGATCTGTTTGGGAGGCATCCAGGCAGTGGGACCGGGTCCTGTGCTCATTGCATGAGTCGGTGTTTGAAACCTGGGGCCTATGCAGGATCGCTTGGCTCGGCCTGGGAAGAGGGGACTGGACCTACCTGGACTGAGTCTACCAGGTTGATCTCAGCCCGCGGGGAAGGCTTTGCCCTGGAGGAGGTGGGAATGGGGGGTGGGCTGGGGGAAAGGTGAGGGGGGCGGGAGGGGGGAGAACAAGGGAATCCGTGGCTGATATGTAGAACTGAATTGTATTGCAAAATAAAAATAAAAAAATAAAAATAAAATAATAATAATAAATTAAAATTCTATTTTAATCACAATTTTGCCAATCATGAAAATACCATTTTTACCATTTGCTACCTATTATTTATTCATGTGTTCATCAAAAATAATACTCATTTTATGTGTAATACATCCGGCTAAGTACTTGAATAAAAGACAAATAGAATGTGTCTTTGTTTTCATTTTGCTTCATATTGACTCTAAAGTAATGGACAAAAGTAGCCAGAACAGAATACGATTCATACTGTAGTAGATAAGGGTGTGTGCAATGCCTGTAGCACTGAGATGATACACTCTTCAGATGGACGAGCTCCTGAGGAAATCTTACTGTACAAGTCTGCTTTTCAGCAGAATGTTGCAACATTTCAAACATTTCACATTGAATCCAGACAGAAATGTGCATGCAAATGAGAAAACCCAGAGGCATGAAATAGTGTGGATTATTCAAGTAACTACTGAGCTCCCATTAATCTAATAGTGATAAAAGGGAAGAAAGTGTTGAAAAATGAAGAGACCAAAGCTAAATATCAAACTTTTATTAAAGTTTGGGAGAAGGAAATGAGGTAAATTTTGCTTAAATATTTTTTTTGTTCTGTATTAACTATATATGGAACAATTATTTGACAGATACTGGCTTTATTATTTCATATAGTCAGATATATAGAACTTTAAAACTCCATATATGCATCTATAGTTTATATGAATATTATGGATTTGTTTATTTTTTAATTATGTGCTGAGGGACAGATCAAATTTACTTAAATTTCCTCATTTTTTTGCTTTATTCTTTTTTTTTTTTTTTTTTTTTTTTTTTTTTTTTTTTTGGTTTTTCGAGACAGGGTTTCTCTGTGTAGCTTTGCGCCTTTCCTGGATCTCGCTCTGTAGACCAGGCTGGCCTCGAACTCACAGAGATCCGCCTGGCTCTGCCTCCCGAGTGCTGGGATTAAAGGCGTGCGCCACCACTGCCCGGCTTTATTCTTAGTATTGTTTGAGCTTTCTACAAGGATCATTCTTGCAACTGCATAGAGAATTAGTCTAGGAAGAAGGCACTACATTTTGGAGTACCTTATAATGAGACAATACATCATGCATTCCACACAACAAATGTAGAGTAGTATTAGTAAAAACAGAAAATTTAGTTCATCCAATATATTTAGTGTCTTGCACCACAATAAGAGCTATGTGTGATTTTTTTTTTATAGCTCAATAGTTCTGTATGATAGTTCTGCTTCTGCCTCTCCTGCTCACCTTTATTTTTTTCCCTTCAAAAAAAGACATCCAGACAACACCTCCAAAGCTTCTAAGGTTGAACCAAACAATTCAAGCATGGTAAAGCTTTCAAGTTGACATATAAAATTAACTGTCACAGTAGGGTAATTGAAAGCAAGATATTTCATGATATAGGTCAAAATATGTGCAGTGGTCCTGACTCAGGAGAAAGATCAGTAGCTATTCAAACATGTGAGTACATATTAAGGATTGGGTAACACCTGTGCTGTATCATCTTGTAGAAGATAAGGAGAACAGAGACCTTCAGAGAGAGGCATGCATGCATAAAGAAAGCCTGAAAACAGAGGAGAATATATATTTTTGTGCCACAGTTAATTTTAAAACTAAGTATCTGATAGAAGAATTCTGAAGAGTGGTAGTGGAGAATAAAGAAAGTATATTTTGAATCGATATAGCTTTAATCCTATAGGACTTTAGGCAAAGATCAACATGCTCATTCTTTAAGGAAAAGGCTTTGATGGAAAAAAAATCGATTTCTAGCTTCCTTCCTTTTCAAGTGTCATCTCTGCTGCTTAAAATATCTTTCCACATTTATCTATTCATAACATCCAACTTCTCTTTCAAGTTTTAGATAGACTCTATGTTCTTTGTGAAGCCATTTCTGTGGTTTCCCCAGAATATTACCATGATTGTAGAGCATGCACTGTGTTAATGTTGTCACACTTGACAGTGAGCCACACCTGACTCAGGGTTGTGGACTAAGTTCCTGGTTCCTAATATTATGCAGAAATTTATTGATGTAAATGAAGCACAGTAATCTCATTAGTGTATATACTATGCATACAGTTGGTCAGCACTGTAAAATATTATCACAAGTGCATTGATCTCTTTAAATATTAGACTAATGATGGAACAAAACCATAGATTTTTTTTTCAGGGATTGCCATATTTAATATTGTCATTAAACTCAGTCATTTCTCTTTCTGTTTAATGTGTCTCAATATCAACTTTAAAATGTATATAACTCTTGAGTCATTAAGTGATTAGATAGGTATTTTGAAAGATATCAATACATGTCAATATTGATTATGGGGTAATTGAAAGCAAGTCTAAAATAAATAGCTGAAGAAAAGGAATAGAACTTTTATTTGTTACAGTAACAAAAATAATATTTTATTTTAAAATCTTATTTGCTAATTTTACAAAAGATAAACATTGTAATTTTCTTTTTCTTGGCATCTCATCCATGTGTTCCTTCCATCTGTTTCTTTTATACAAGAAAACTAAGCGGCTATCTAATTTTATTTTGATATGGTGATCTGACATTTTGAGAAATTTAAATATTATAGCTGTCAAGTTGATACAAATTCTAACCATTAAAATTTAACGATGGCAAATTTGGAAGCTTGTACTTTCATCAAACTATAAAGAACAAGAATTTGTGTTTTAGTGTGAAGGGGAATCAATTCCCAATAAAATCTGATTTATATGTTTATTTCTAATACTCTAGAGTTTCACATGACTGTGTGACACAGAATCACATATCAGGAAGTTCATCATTTTTCAGAAGCACATAAGTATCCAGAATACACTCCCCTCACTGTTAGAGTCCTCTTATTAACTCTGTTTGCATCCATACATCTTTTCAGGCCTATGAAGAATGGATGGCCAGAGAACAGAAGAATAAAACACCGGAACAGTAAAGATATACCTAGTTATATTTATTGAAACATCTTCTACTGAATACTGTTGTTTGAATAATGTTGATACAGAAAATTTAAAAAAAAAAGAACACTTGATAACTTTCTTTTAAAAATTGGACTATGCTTGTCCCCAAATGGGACATCACAAACACATACCACAAAAGTTAGGTGAGCATGATTAGGAAGAAGGAAAAAGATTAAGGGTCAGAGGTTCATGGAGAGCACTGCAATACTGCCTTAATGAATGTCACTTGGCTGCTTCACCCATGAACTTACAGCTACTTGGTTGCTTGCACAAGGCATTCACCAGAATCAGCCACACGTATAGGGTGGGAGGATGGAAGGGCTCAGGAGTCCCCATCCCTAGCAGTGGAGTTTCTGGCAGTTGGTGCCTGCTGGGGGAAAGAGAATCAGTTTTCTTCAGTGGTGTCTCCTGATAGATTGCCCATGCTCCAGTCAAAGGCTTTGTCCTCCTACATATACAGTTAGCACTAACTGGACTCGGTGGGTAATTAGAGAGGTGGGGGACAGAGGAGAAAGGACAGAGACAGAGAGGGAGATGACAGAGACAGAGACAGAAACAGAGAGAATGCATTGATAGGAGGGGAGACATGGTGGAGGAGTTCAGAGACAATCGGAGGAGGAGTAGAGGTAAATATGTTGATAATACATTATGTACATGTATAGAGTTCTAAAAGATGTAATAAATCATATTGCATTAAAAACAGGACAATATACAAAACCCTGAGAAGGAGGACTTGCCCAGTGATATTCTTGGACTTAATGTGAAATTACTTAATCAGACCCCAATTCTTGTGAGAGCATTACTTGTAAGATTCCTCCAGCTCGATAGCAGAGACCATTTGAAAAAAAAAAAAAGGGGGGGGGGTGTATGGGCCATGTATTGTGAAAAACAAAAATAGTTAAGTTCATTTACAAAGATAGCATTTTAATAGGTTTCAAATAGAAATTCACTTCAATTATAATTGTAAAAGCGATTTTCATTTAAAATAATGTGCAGCATATTCTAACATCAAAATTTGTATTGATCTTGTTATACGTACTCTAAGCTATTACAGGTGAATCATGAATTTCTTTACATAATTCTCCCCAGGAACTGTCTGTGCACGGTGAATTCTCTTTGGTTTTGTGCCTAAATAAAGTAAGAATTGCTTATAATATCTTAGATATAAAAAATATTTTCCATTCACATCAAAACCTTCCATTTTCTGATTCATACCATCATTATGTTATATGCACTTATTAAGGTTATAATTTTGTCATTTGTTAAATCATAACTACAGGTATCATTTATGAAACAGTCTTTTTCTTAAAGTATCTGTGCATGTTTGTAGTAAAATGCTTCTGTCTGAACCCTCTTCTGTATTAGCCTCTACAGACATATTTTCTGTCTTTTCCCTGGAAGTGACTGATACCAGCCTCTTCCTTCTACCGGCGAGACAGTTTAAGCTGCAGGAAATACTTACGGAGGCTGCTCTCTTCTTCCTGCTCCCTATCGTTTTCTAATATAACTTAGCGAGCATCTGGTGAGTGTCCACTAGATGTCAGGCAATCTCTTAATAACTTTAGAAGAGCAATCTCCTGAAATCTCTGCATACGTTGAGAAGAATCTGACCAGAATGACTACAGGATGTAAAGGACATAATTTTCTACTCCGCAATTTAAACACATTGAACTAGCCAACTTCTATATACTCACTAGTTGGAACTAGTTTATGATTGCTTTGACTGTAACTGTTCAGGTTTTCTTCATGTTTCCACAAAATAGATTAGTTCAGTGAGGTGATTTTTGTTTCATTATGCATTGCTGAATCCATAGCTTCCGGATGGCTAGACACGTACTCTTCCACTGAGTTACCTGCCAGGCTCTGGTACTTGTTGTTTTAAAGTTCCATTTCTAAAAGATACTGCATTATTCAAACAAAACAGCATATTTTAAACAAGTCTGTAAGCAATCCTTCTTACATTCATTCTTAAACCATTGAATATCTGTTATATTCCCAGTCCTGTCTCCTGTTTTGTGGCAAAAATGGTGCCCATTCCAAGGATGTCACACTTGACAGGACGAGTACTGAAATGGAAAGGCTATAATATAATCAAAACAGAAAAAAGTTAAGCTTCAATATGAAAGTTAAAGTTGCCTTGTGCATTTAGATAGTTTCATATAAAAAAGTGAAATCAAAGATTTCACTTTTTTTTAACAAAGCTGTATGCTAACAAACAGAAATGTAAGTTTAAGGAATTTTGTAGAGTATCTTTAAGATATTTTAAAAGGTATTTCTTACATGGTTAACACTGTTTGGAAAATAAGCAGGTGCATTTTTTTAACTTAAATAAATGCTAACTTAGTAGAAGCTATTGGGGGCTGGAAAGTTTTCTTAGCTGTTTAGAACATTCACTGCTCTTCCAAAGAACACAAGTTGAGATCTTAGCCCCTATAGTTCACAGCCCTGCAAACCCAGCTTCAGGGGATCCAGAAAGAGATCCAAAAGATGCATCCAGTGGAAGCATGCAGAGTGTGTGTATAGATGGGGGCTTTAGATCTTAAGGAAAGAAAAGATGATGAAAAAAAGGTGATGAACAAGAGGGAAAGGGACAGAAGAAGGAAGAACAGAGGAGGATGAAGAAGAGATTAAAGACCGCCACTAAATGAAGGATCTACCAAGTTTTCTCACCCAAAAGAGACAAGTGTTTTAAAGCTATAGAATATAAAAATATAATACAATCTATAATTTTGAAAATGATTTATTTGTGAAAATATGACTTTATTCTCTAAGTTCATTATTGAATATTTTATTTTCAATACCAGAAGATTATTCTGGACAATTTTATTACATTTATTTGAAATTCCAGTCTAAACTGCCTACATTCTGTTTAATTTTGTTAGTTTGTTAGCATTGATTTCATTTAGAAAGTTTCATTTTATTTCTTATTCAACTGTCATATTCCAGTCAAAATCCACATTGCTGTGATCGCTCCTTGACCATATATGAAAAAGACAATCTATGTTCCCGGGAATTTTGTGCCAGGGCCTTTTGCCTGGGTGTGAGATGTCCCTACTTCCTGAGAATAGCTACTTCCCAAGAACCATCTCTGTGTCTTTGTTCCCAGCTCTGACACTCACTTCTTCAGCTAAGATCAAGTACCACTATTTGTGGTACTGAGAAGAAAGAGGAAAGCGCTAATGGCCTTGCTGTTCCAATTTATTTCCCCCATTAGTCACCTTGACAACAAATATTTCCAAGCTTATTGCTGTGTCCTGCATCCCTTGATTCTCTCAGCATGGTATGCTTGGTGATCTTTGTGTTTCCTAATAAAGATCATTTCCACGTGCTCTCTGAAGTTTCCTTGGCTAGTTTTTGAGCACCTCTCTTTCTGAACTCTGAGGTTGCCCTTAGTATTTCTGAATATGTCTGTCCAGACATCAGCTTTTATTCGCTTATCAAGATATCCATGCATTTATTCTCATCTTTCCAGTATGCTTGCTGCAGTCACAGATTGCTGTGAGTAGAGTGTATGTACTCAATTTACTCAATTTATTACATTATTCTAACTTTCATTATCACTACCATCCAAATGCTTAATATATACTCACATTAATATGAACACTCTGTATATTGCATTGTTATTTTATTTAGCTTAACTTAGTAACGATATCTTTTCTTAATTTAGATGTTTGTTTCTTTTCTTGAAACCAATTCTCTTTCTCAAGTAGTACCATCAACATTCCCTCAGTGTCTCTACATAAAACCTTAATGCTCTTTTGCTCTTTCCCCTTGTCTTCTTACATTTTTAACTGCTATTTTAAAAATCCTGCTTAACAATTTGGGGTATTTTGTCTATGCATTTTACTAATATCTCTACATTAAGTATTCCATACCCATTATGTTGTAACTTTTCTTTGAAATTCGTTTCAGTGACCCTTTCCTTCTTTAAAATGTCCACCTAATAAGAATATTGCACAGGAGACAAAATTACTTGTAAAGTATAAATTAGGCCTCAATTTCTGTGAACATTTAATGACTCCGGAGAATAGCATTTCTCTAGACAATGTCCAGGTCTTTTTATATTTTCAGCTCTTCTGTTTCTGATACTTGGAATTTACCAAACTCACAATTCTTCTATCTCATTCCCTATGCTCTTTTTAGTATTCCAGAATGTGTGTGCACAGGTTTCAGATGACACATCTAATCCCCTCAATGTAGGAATTAATATTGCTCCCAAAGAGCATTATTCCGATACTTCTTGGATAGGTACATAAAAACAGAATCCATTGCTGAGAATGGGAACTCCCAGTTCCATATTTTAATCTCTACTTCCTTTTGTTTTCCAAGCGTTACTTCTGGGTATTAGCTTTTTTTTTTCTTCACAATAAAAATCCACTGGTTTCATCCTCATTTGAATCATTTTATTAACCAATGCTCAGTAGAAATTGCATTTATTCTTTTATCTCCTTTATAGGAAGATGAAACCCTGAACGTAAAAATTAGGTTGAGCTATATAAATTTTATTTTTTTTCTCTGTTAGGATGTTGTGTTTTGGTAATTTTATGCATTTCAACTTAATGTATGTAGTGTAGTGTTCAATTCTTAAAATATCTGCTAAAATTATTTTCTCTGTTTCATAAGACTCCCATTAATCACATTACTTCTCATAGGTTAGCCCAGAGACATTTGACATAATGGTCCCCTCTTAATTTACATTTGTTTCTGATATGTTCTCTTGCTGAAATATTTTACCACATTTGTATAACAGAAAATACCTCTTGGAGAGTTTCATGTTCAAAGCGAAATTGAGAGGACAGTCCAAATAATTCAGTCCTTGCCCCATGAATACCAGTCATCTCCACTCTTCTTATATTTAAGTGCCATGTGTGTGAATGCTGATGATATGATAATGATATGCAATTGTCACCAAAGTTTACCATGGGTTTTTGACAAAGCTTCAGTGACAGATATTCACTATTAGAGTGCTCAAAGTTCAGTTTCACTGGTTTTAAACACACTGTTTTCTCTACTCACCCCTTTTTCTTGTCCCACTTATACAATCTATGATTTTTTTCTATTTGCTCTCACTCTTTTCTTTCCATGATTTCACAAAGTTAAAAATCACACAGTGTATAGAATATTCAGATTGGCGCCTTTCACTTAGTAGTACACATGATAGGATTTGTGTTTTCCTATGTTGGTGCTTCATTTAAGTTGGAATAGCCCTCACTCCATTGCCTGTTTATATTGATTCATCTACTGTAGACTAAATGGCCACAAATATCTCTGTGCAGGCTTTGCTTGATGTGCTTTCAACAATTTGGTTACTATTAGTATATTAATGTTCACCTGGGAGATGCTTTCACTTTGTAAGAAACTGACAAATTGTCTTCTGAAGTGGTTACAATGATTTGTATTCTCATAATAACAGAGATGACAGTAGCCATGAACCTTTCCTTGGAGTATATTTTTTGTCTTGTGAAGGTAGTAGCAATGGGTTAAGAACTGGTCAAAATTTACCATAGTCATATATTAAGATTACATTGGACCTTGATGAGCATTTAATATCTTGTCTTCATTGATAAAGGCTGTAGTTGTCGAGTGTGATGACAGCAAGTAGCCAAGCTCTGCAATTACTACTCGTTAGCAACCCTGTACTTCAGCACAGTAGCAACTACCCCAGGTCAAGGATAATCTCAGGTCAGATCAAGAGATCATTGCTGTAATTCCCACAGCCCTGGAACCTAGCTGGGTAACGTTCTGCCATTTCAGGAATCCAATCAAGCTCTTCTATAATTGCAATTTTAGTCTACCTGCTTTTGTGGAAAATAGAGAGGCTGCCAATCAAACTACCACTTTCTCCATGTTCCAGGGAGATGTCATGATGACAGCCAAGGTTGCTTTAACTCCTCATACTTCAACTCTATTCCAGTTGTGGATACCATCACACTGTCACTTAAACCATAGCCTCTGGTAGCAACTTTGAAACAACTGGGACTTGGGGAGACACTGCCTTATAAACAGTCATGCCAGACACCATATAGAGGCACCAGAAGACTCTAATTCAGTCAGAGTAGCATCTGTCAGCTTCACCTTATGGCTACTCAAATGCCTTCACCTGTTATCTCCCATGTGCCCACTTTACACTGGCAAAAATTTCTCTTTGACTCACAACAGCTGTCCAATGAGACTATGAAGAATGATTAAGACTATTAGACTCCTTTCAAGACAGGTTTCTTCCTGTTGTGGGTGAAAAAAATGTTATAGAAATTATCGAAGTGTAATGGGGTGGAGGGGTGTACTTGTAATCTGCACACGTGGTGATGCTAGTGGTGATGCTAAGTCAGGAGGAGTGGACATTCCAGAGCAGCATAGGCCAGGTAGTCGGACCTTGGTTCACAAATGTAAGTGAAGAGCAGGTCAAGATTGTTGGTCAGACAGAATTTCACTCTTTAGTTAATGATGGTCTGATGTCTTCATATGTTGTGCTGACATGATTCCAAACATGAACTACTAAACAGTGTTGGTCCTGAGTGATGGGAGGAAAAAATGTGTGTGTGTGTGTGTGTGTGTGTGTGTGTGTGTGTGTGTGTGTGTGTACACCCAGGTTCCCCCAAATGGTTTCCATAGCCCCTCCTGTCTGAGGCATAAGAATTGGACACAACCTCTCAATTTGATCTTGTCTTTGAGAACCAGGACCCCTGAAAAAAAGTGTCTACAGAAATGAAGCCTTGTAAGTAATTAGTTGATTTATGCAGAATCTTTAAGGGTCAAGGCTTGTTACAAATTTCCAAGCCTGGGAATCAGGAGAAGACAAAACATCCCAGAGGACCAGAATGGGTGAGTCACTGGAAAGAGACAAGAAACTCTGTGACAGAATTTGTCAGTCATAAAGATCTGTCTTAGTTAACTCATCTGTATGCTTTTCTGTTGCTATGAATATGGTCTTGTGCATGCTAGGAAAATACCACTGAACTTAAAATCCAGATCCAATCTTGAAGACCAGTCAAAATATGTCATTGAATTTTGAAGTATTGTATTTAAAAAATAATGTTTATCATTGAAATAAATGTCATCTACCTATATTTTAAAAATCCATTTTACTACATTTTAATTCAGTTTATTTACTGGGCTAAGTAACAATCATATAGCAAAAAGATTCATTGATAATTTTTATTTAGTATTCAAATTTAAATCTGATTACTCCATTCAATTTAAAATTTTCTGTAATAATATTCTGTTATTTTTGCCATTGTTACCATAAGAGAAAATTGGTGTTCATAGATTTCTGTTGACCACTGGCCTAAAGAAAGGAAGAATTCAATAAAAATTAAGAAGAACACTGGGCTATTAATTTTTCTAACTTTGCTCTTTAGAAAAAATACCACCAATTTTAAAAATAGTCATATGTTTAAATGTTTGACAAATCGACAGTAAGATTTTAATCATTGTGGTGTTTTTCTTATAATACATTAATAAAAGTGGCAGAAAGGAGACTCTTTGGCAAGAGGAAGCATCTCGCATCTCTTTCCTGTTTTAGATGATAATAGAGTAATCACAACTTGGGAATGAAAGTCAAAGGACAGCTTGACAGTTTGCCTTTATTGTTTTGTTTTATAGCTTTAATGTTTCGATTTTCTTTTTTTCCCTTGAGACAGGGTTTCTCTGTGTAACCGTGGTAGCTGTCCTGGAACTAGCTCTGCAGACCAGGCTGGCCTCGATGGAACTCACAGAGATATACTTGACTCTGCTTCCTGAGTGCTGGGATTAAAGGTGTACACCACCACCACCTGATTTGAAATATTGGTTTTTTTTACTAAATTTTTTTACCAGCCTTATCACAGTTTTCCTCCTTCTCATCTCCTTCCAATCCCTTCCCCTCAAACTCTCCTTCTCCTGCTTCCCCATCCCCTCAATCCACTCCTTCTTTCTCTTCAGAGAAGCACAGGCCTTCCATGTATATCAGCCAGCCAGAACATACCAAGTTGAAATACGACTAGACACCTCTTCTCCTATTAAGGCTGGACAAGGCAACCTAGAAGGAGGAAATGGTCCCAAAAATAGGCAACAGAGTCAGAGACAGCCTCTGCTTCCACTGTTAGGAGTCCCTTAAGAAGACTAAACTACACAACTGTAACTTATGTGCAGAGGGCCTAGGTGAGCTACCTTGCAAGATCTCTGGTTGGCGGTTCAGTTTCTGTAAGCCTCTATGAGCCCAGGTTAGGTGTTTTTGTGGGTTTTGTAAGTGGTGTCCTTGGCCCCTCTGGCTCTCATAATCCTTCTTCTCCCTCTTTCTCTGGTTTAATTTCCTCTGGTCTGATTCCCTAAGTCCAGCCCGATGTTTGGCTGTTGGTCTCTGTATCTGTTTTCATCAGTTTCTGGGTGAAGCCTCTCTAACGGTAATTGGGGTAGGCAATGATCTACGAGTACAGCAGAATATCATTAGGAATAATTTCATTGCCTTTTTTTCTTTTTTGTCTGGTGGGTATGTGTTGTAGAATATTATTTTAAGGTGTGTTACTTTTGTTTATGCTGCATTTCTTTAACTCTGTAAAGATGTCTCACTGTGCCTGTCTAAAACACCTAATGGTCTAATAAAGAACTGAACGGCCAATAGCGAGGCAGGGGAAAGGATAGGTGGGGTTGGCAGTCAGGGAGAATATATAGAAGGAGAAATCTGGGAGGAGAGGAGATCTAGGAGCCAGAGAAGGAAGAGAACATTAGGGGCCAGCCACGCAGCCACACAGCAAGCCACAGAGTAAGAGTAAGATTGACAGAAGTAACAGAACAGGAACAGTCCAGAGGCAAAAGGTAGATGGGATAATTTAAGTTAAGGAAAGAGCAGCCATTCATAATTAAGCATAAGCCTCCATGTGGGATTTATTTGGGAGCTGGATGGCGGGTCCCTCAAAGAGCAAAAAGAGCCAAATACCAACTTACAACAGGCAGGGGAACAGGAGGGATCAGGTCAGGGGAGGACGGAGGGAGAGAATACTGAGAAAGACAACTGGAATCAGGGAACCTCTAGGATGAGCTAGAAACCTACTACAATGGAAACTCCGAGGAATCTGTGAGGGTGATTCTAGTTAATACTCACAGCAACGGGGGATATAGATCCTGAACTGGCAATCTCCTGTAACCAGACAAGACTTCCAGTGGAGGGATTGGGACTCCAACCCAGCCACATAACCTCTGACTACAATTTACCCTGCCTACAAGATATGCTGAGACAAAGGTGGGTGGCAGAGAAACTATGGGAGTGGCCAACCAATGATTGGTCTAGCTTGAAAACCATATTAAGAGAGGGTGCCCGTCGCTGACACAGCCTGGAGGGCAGAGACCCAGAGAATGGACAGCCCAGAGACCTAGGAGTTTTGAAATCTTTATATATCTTTATGTATAAGATAGGTTATTATGCCAGGCAGTGGTGGCGCACGCCTTTAATCCCAGCACTCGGGAGGCAGAGCCAGGCGGATATCTGTGAGTTCGAGGCCAGCCTGGGCTACCAAGTGAGTTCCAGGAAAGGCGCAAAGCTACACAGAGAAACCCTGTCTCGAAAAACCAAAAAAAAGATAGGTTATTTTGTATTTATTTTCCTTCCTTTTAATAATTATATCTATGTAACTATTATCCAAAAACTATTATTAAATATAGTAGCAGAACACATAGACTTTAAGGTCAATTTTTATTTTGACAAATTAATATCTACATGACTTTTGGTAAATTCATTCCATCTCTGTCTTTGAAATGTTATGAGAATTGAGCGAGTTCACATCAGTAAATTACTTAGAATAGATCAACTTTCAAAAGTCCGTCAGTATAATTTACTACTTTACCTTCACATACTACTAAAATCTGATTTAGTTCATATGATAATGTTAATGAATATGGAAATAACATTCTTATGTAATTAAAAATGCCAGTTATATATTAGGTACAGAAAGTAATATTACCAATATTATGAAGGGTATCATAAAAAATCTGTATCTAATATTGTGGTTAGTAGATTATGCATCATCCTTACAAGATAATAAAAATTATACTATGTTTTATTCTTAGAAAGCAGCATGTCTCTTTATATGAGAAAAGCAAATAAAGAAATAAAATAAGCAGATGGAATTCGGTTTGCAAATCAGCTGATTTTAGCATAAAGATACAATGCTGGTGTGTTCAGGGAAATAATTAGGGTAGAAAGGGTTAGGTGGGGTGGAAGTGGGTAGGCAGGGGGAGGAACAAGTGCTAGACTAGGTTAATCAAACTAAAAGGCATAAAAAGAATCCTATAAAAACTTATTATATTGTCAAATAAATAAAAATAAATTTTAAAGGGATAATAGGTAGATGCAACTCCTCCTGGAAGTTCTAGGTTATCAAATTATAACTATAGAGCTAGTTGCAGAATTCCATCATATAATTTTGTGGTTAGGGTAGCCCTAAAGATACCCAAAACAATACAGGCTATTACCACCATCCTTGGCTTTCCAGTAGATTTAGACAATAAGACCTCATTGCTGAGGATATCATGATTTTATTGCAGGACATGGAAAAATCAAGCTAAACGTTAACTGGAAACTTCTCTGCCTGCTCACTTTCATGGTTGCTGAAAGTGCTATGCCAGCAGATTGGGGAGAAAAGTAGATCATGGTCTAACCCAGGTATTGCTGTTGCCAGCTACAAACACCAACCTTTCAAGCAAGATGTACGCACTACTGTGCTAATGGCATGAGAATTACAAGAAACCAGCAGCTCTCTGATGACCTTTGAGGCCTGCTTCACCGTGGGAAGTTCATAGACTGTATTGTAAACTTGATCAAGGGTCCATAACCTGGGAGGTCAAAAGCCCTAGGGAGCAACCTGCTATTATTGTTTTTGCTAAATATTTGTGTTTTCAAATGGCTTCTTAATATTTATGTTTATACCAATATATAATTGCTGCTTACCATATACAATAATTAATGCAGTGTCTTATAACTGATCCAAGTGCTAAGAATAAGATACTGTTGAATCCTCAGCTCTAAACAGGACATCTATATCGCGTCCCTCCAAGTTTCAGAGTGCATTGCATAAGAGGAAGGCAGAATAGAGACTGAGGAGTGCTATGAGGTTCTGCTCCTGAATATGACATGGCTGTTACATCCATGAAGGGGTGGTGTTTATATCCATAGGACCTGCATAAGACAGCCTACCAACTCTACATCATGGATTGGTAGATAAGGCCCTACCCTTCCATGAGGATCTATAAGTAGTTTGAAACTGCTAGGTGAGATACAATCATATTCCTCATTGGTGTACACACAGGGTAAGCTGTCCTTTCTTAAATAGTCTTTGACTCATGTAGATGCAAGCAATTGAATATAGCATAATTAAATAAATCCTTAAACAAAAGAGACAAAAGCCAAAAAGGAGAGTTGTTTGGAGGAAGTTTTTGGAATAAGGATAAGAGAGAATCTTGGGTGAGTATTAATTAGTTTTCTCTTGCTACGATGAACAAGATGACCAAAAGGACTTGGGGTGGAAAGTGTTTGGTTCATCACACACTTCTAGGAGTCCATCACAGAAATGGGGAAAGAACTCAAGCAGGATGGTAACTTAGAAGCAAGAACTGAAGTAGAGCCATGGAGAAACATGGCTTACTGGTTAATTCCTCATGGCTTGCTCAGGTTGCTTTCTATGCTACTCAGTGATCACATACTTGAGGACTTGTAATATCCTACACCCAACCACAGTGGGCTAGGCTCATCCACATCAATCATTGTTGAGAAAATGCCATACAGACTTGCACGCAGGCAATCTGATAGAGACAAGTTTTCAGTTGAGATATCTCTTCCTAACTCTAGCTTGTGTCAAATTGACAGAAAATAAGCTAGCACAATTGACCTCTTGTCAACTTGACAAACACATTACTTATTAAGCCATAACTATCCCTCTTTTGTTGACCACTAATATTTCATATTATCAACACACTCTTAGTTCAGAAATCTTTAGAGAGTTTTAAAAACCCCAAATAAGCAGAGTATTTGAAGAATATTTCAAAATTAAGAAACAGAGAAGTTTTTTGAAAGTGCTAAAAGAAAGCTATCTAATGTCTTTCTAGTTAGTATTTGTCTAGGTTCAGATTCATCAGAAGACAAATGACAATTGAGCAATAACTATTAATTTTTAAAATACTCTAGAAAGAAAATGCTAATAAATTTTATATATGCCCACATGGCCCAACAAGTATGAAATATTCAAAGGAAATATTTTGAAAGAATAAAGGCTCAGGTATTGCCACTTACTATTTTTGCCAAATTCTAGACACGTGTATTTTAGTTCATGACACATATATATCTGGAAATTTTTCAACAACATAAACTGGAACAAGTATTAAGACATAAATGTGAAACTAGAACCAAGGTTCAGATATGGGCAGGGCAGTTGCATTATATATATAAATGTATATATATACATGTAGACTCTTCAGAGAAACAGAAATAAGAAACGCATATTAAACTGGGACAAGTCTCTATATGCTCATGTGGGAGATACAGAGGGGAAGACTGTGATTTATTAACAGTGATTCATCCATGCAGTTAGGAAGGGAGGGAATTTCCACAGTCTATAGTCAGCAAGCTGGAGATGTAAGTTGGCTAGTATAATTTAGCTTGCATCTTAAGCTCTGGGGAGCAAAAGAAATGATGTCTAAAAAAGTACTTATCCAAGCGGAAGCACATTTCCCCTTTTTCAGAACTATGCAGGCCTTCACTTGTTTGGATTAAACCTACCCTCAGTGATGAAGGACCTTTACTCATACTACCAATACAAGTGCTCTTTTCTTCCATACACTTACTCCTGGACATATCTATTACCATGTTTTCTAGTTTTCTGCTCACCCTTTAACTTAAGCAAGTGGACAAATAAAATTAATCATTACAATATACAAGCATTTTATGTACTATATAAAATAGACAAGATGACACTGAAAAGAAGAAAGTTGGAAAGAAAGAGGGAAGAAGTGAATAGTTTTTGTGTATATAAAAGGTGATAGAACATATATAGTCTGTGAGAATAGCAACAAGTGCATGATCTCCATTTAAACCACCTGTAAAGCATGAATCTAATTATTATTGCTATATTTGAAAATGTGATAAGCATATACTCTTCCTGTAAAGTAAATTCTCAACAAGGGTAAAAAGAATATTGTCTGGTATTACTTAAGAAATTTCAAGCATTGGCCACAAGTTATTGTCATTGTGAACAGGTACATCATCAATTCAGACCAGCTACTACTAAATTACACTATTTAATTCTGTACTACACTACTTAATTCTGTACATGAAAAAAAACATAAAGCAAGACAATTAAATAAATTTCTTCTAACTTGTTCATTATAACAGTCAGTACATCAAGATCAAATATTACATAATTTTCAAATATATTTATATAATTTTCAAATAAAAATTCAATATTTGCAGACAAATTCCATGTTGTTATCCTATACATATGTATTTTAAAATATTTGATGCATTAGGATGTCATCAAAAACTTAAGAATTGGAAACAAATTTATAATTAATTTAAAAACCATAATACTGAGAAAAAATTAATTTTTATAGATATGATAATATATGTAACTAATTTTAAATATTTTTGCACATTTTCTCAAATCCAGGCATATTTGCTGAAAAAAAATCTTTGGATGCCTTTATATTCATTTTTCGATTTGATGTTCTTAAGTTCAGCAAGCTAGCAGGCAATACTCTTCCCTCATCTTAAAGAATCAGTCTGCCTCTTTTGTAGATGGAGCAGTCCATCTACAAAACCCAAAGAATAGGAAGTTACAAGTGTGCAGTTAATATACCTTCATAAAATTATTCTATTTCCTACATGTATCCAAATTTCTTGAAAAATTTTCAATTACAAATTTCATTTCATTTTATAAAATAAAAGTTCAAAAACTAAAAAGCAACTGTATTTCTTTTAACCAATCCATCAAGAGTATAAAATTAAGAAGAAATAAACCTATATATTGATAAAGTCCACATAAAGTATATTTTTAAGTGGCAAAAATTAACCATGCTTCTTATCTAATTCCAATTTGAATGACTCCTCAAGCCTCTCAAGTTCACTTTTTCAATAACTGGTTCTCTTGAGGCCTTGGAAACCATCATCCCATTGATATCAGTTTCTTGATTCAATTTTGTTTAGATCTAGGAGTGAATAAGACTGAGACTGAGCCTGTCATGTTTCCACTCCTGAACAGATTTCATATTTAAATAAGTTTCATACTTTCAGTGATCTCTTTACTTCTTGGTCATGATCCTTCAATCTGGCATTGAAGCATGGTCTTCTCATCAATAATCATTTTCCCTAAAGAATTAATTTAATTTTAGATTTAATTTTCACAGATAAGATAGGATTAAAAGCCTAGTATGTAGAGACAGATGGCGGCCTAATGCTTAAATCCAACTCACTTTTATGATAATTGTCATGTAGGGAAAACTATTTTAAACTTTTAATATTTCCCTTCCCTCATATAAATTCCAAATAAATATTTCCTCATTGTCTTATTGTCCTTTGTTTCTCATACCTGACATTGGTATTCCAAGATATGAGAAAGAGATCACAGAGAGAGAGAGAGAAAGAGAGAGAGAGAGAAGAGAGAGAGATATTCTGGCCTAGAGGAATCAGCTAAATTTTATTTAAATTTTGGGCATGTATAAACTCAAATGAAGTGGACTTTTTGTTCATATTTTTTATTTTTTTTTAGAAAGCCTTAATGAGCAGTGTCCTCACCCAGCAATGGAACAGAACAAATCCAAGACATAATTAGTATTGGGAGTCACTGCATTAATAAAATTGCATCTTTTAAAGTGAACTCATGAGCAGACAAGAAACGTGCAATTGTGTTTGGAAAAACACAGTATGAGAGCACACTAACATGAATTTATGTGTATGTGTTATTTCAACTGGGGAACTGAAAATTTTCGAATCCTTAAGTAAGTTCTGAAGGCTTATTTTAATTGGCAATGTTAATTGACATTTCCCATTTTTAATACACATGGGAAAATGTGTGTTAAAGACCATGCTATTCCATCATACAGTTTTCAAATGCAATAACCAAATGCACATGGAAAAACTCATATATTTATATAGCAGTAATTTCTGTTCATAAGAAAGACTCTGCTCTGTGAAGGTGATTTGATATGTACCATCATGATAGAAAACACAACTAAAACACCCCTTAGCCTAGACATACTGTAAGAGATAGCAAGAACAACTCAGTATACAGATAAAAAATCAATCACTGTTTGAGAAAAACATAATCTTACAGTAGTTAGAATATTGCTTAAGTAAACAACACAAATGAAAAAAAAACTGTCCATCACTCTCTATAATCCAAAATTAAATTCAGTATATTGACTTGATGATATTATTTTTATAATGTTATGTTAAAACTAATTTTATAATCTTATGTTAAAAACTAATTCTTCATTCTTGAACCTAATCTTGTTTTCTATATCTTCATCATAGAACTGTATCGTGTTTCTTCTGTTTTTCATTCCAGATAATAAATTAGGAGATGTGAAAGAGGATTCATCTTTATATCTGTCTTTAATTCCTTGCTCCCCATAACAACAAACACACACGAGTGCTATTTTGAGTTGTTGACGATGTAAGGTGCACACTAGCAAATTATACTTAGTTGAGTTTGGTGTTAATTGTTTAAATGAAATAAAGGAAATAGAAATCATTCTTATCTAATGTGTATTTTTGGTGTATTTGTGTGGATACGAATATATGGGAAGAGCTGTACACATGTTTGTGAACAAGCAAAAATAAGAAGACAAAAGGGGAATGTATTCCTAAATTCACTTGACCATTTTTTTTTCTTGAGATAAGATCCATCACTGAAGCTAGAACTCACCAACTCAATAGACTGTTTGACTAGCAAGGACCCAGGATCCTTTTGCCTTTGCCAATAAAAACATTTTGTATTATCCATAAATTTCCTCATTAATGCAATTACTTCTAATTCATTAGCTACCAAAGATTTGTATGAATGTATCAGTATAATGTTTTACAATTCCAAATGTGAGATAAGTTAAATTATAACAGAAAAGCCCCTACTATTCTAAATGTATTCTCAAATGTATATTTATTAATATTAATTCTGATGAAAATTGACCTATGATGACCAAAATTCTTACAAATTCACATATCATTAATAAACTAGACAGTGGCAATGTACAAGGGTAATATCCTACCATTTTAAATAAAAAATCATTCAAATTAGCACTGTAGAGAATAATCTATTCATTATCATTAATATCTTGAGAGACGAAGTTTGACATTTAAAAATTCTCTCCAGTATTAATTATTGGTGTAAGAGTTCCACCTAGAACTAAGTTTGGTTGACTTTCAACTCATTTAGCAGTAGTTGGACTTTAACCAATTTCATTTATCTTTCAGACATTAAATTTTCCTCATCTAGAAAGTGAGCATAATAATATTATTTACCATATTGAGTTCTTGTGACAATTACTTATGTCTTTTATAAAAGACAATGCAAATTCTGGAACAGAGAATGCAAACCAGTTCCAGCTATCATAAATATCACCACCACCACCACCACCACCACCACCACCACCACCACCACCACCACCACCAGGCCTATAGATCCTCAATTAACTCCCATATAATAAATTAGTCAAAATTCAATGTGCAAGTTTTTTAAGCACACATGTGGGTGATACTATTATTGAAGTTTATCCTAGCACTAAGATGATAAATTATTTAGAGTGTACCCTTTTTTGTGCTTGTCTTCATTTTTCATTCCAATTGAATATGAAGAGATATAAAATTGGAACCAATATTCTATATTATAATTATAAAAACTTACAAGTAGAAAAGTTATAAAAGAAGTTTACCTTTAAGTATTTGAGACCATTCAGTTTTCTATTTTAAACAACTTAAAATTGAATTCCACTTTCTCTACTTCTATATTAAAAATAAAATTTTAAAGAATGCATCAAATTTTTGCTTCCTTCCAACCAATCCTTACATGCTGCCTTCTCAAGCTATCACTTTTGGTAAAAGTGATGTAAGAAAATTTCGATATATAGCTGGCATAATTGTGCATAGTTGCTGTCAAGAATTCCTAGGCAGAGACTGTCATCTTTAAAGGTTGCTGTGACATTTCTAGAATATGCTTTTTCAGATATGAATGAAACATGTTGCCTTTTTGGTTGAGGGTGGGGAAGGTATGGAACCTGACATTTTCCATGCTGCCAAAATTAGAAAACAAAGCATTGGAATGCCAAGAATAATCAGTCACTCAACGAGTATTTATGTAATAGCTGTTTAGATGCCCAGTATACAATGGGGACTAATGTTTTATCAGGTTTAAGTGTTTTAAGCAAATGGAAGGATAAATTTGGAGTTTCTTTTATCTAAATTACATAGACCTGTCAGTATATTGTAATGATCATGCACTGGAATCACAAATGCACCTATAATCTTGGGGCTGCTCACACAATCACAAATGCAGCCAACTTTAAATATTTTAACCCCTTTAAAGTAAAGAAATTTGAAATTTAATCATGTATTCAGATGAAAATTTCACACAGGGATTTCATAAAGCTAAAGGGCTATTCTGAAAAAAGAAAGAAAAAATAAACATTAAAACACCAGCAGAAATAATCACTGGATTTGTCTAGCTTTTTATATAACACAGATCTACTCATGTTAACACAGTGTTTTAGAAGAGATCACTTTTGGGAAAATCATGTAAGAAAATTTCATTATATTAGTAGTGAAAGCAAAGAAAATAAAGTGAAGCTGTAACAGTTAGGCTGTGTACACGCTGAGAAGAAAACTCAGCTTCAATCTTTTTGATTATAAAAAGAGGCAAAAAAACATACTAAAAATCTCAGGCCTGCTTCTAAATATTTCACAACATGTAGGAGGTTTGTTCGGATAAATTTGGGGATGAAGTTGCTGTGTTACCTTCCTGTGGAGTTGTAAATGTCACGTTCCCAACTCTGGATAATTCCACAACTGGAAAAAAAAAATTCACACATAGTCTACCAGGTTTCCATTATGTGCTTCCTAATCTTTTTAATCCTTTCCTATTAAAGTAATAAAGAATGTCCATTTTGCTAATTTGCATATGTTCTGAAGTAGAACCCTTTAAAGCAAGAATCAAAACTCATATCTGGAAAAATTATTTTTGTTTCTTTACTTTTAATTTCATTAATCATAGTTGTGAAAAGTGACTTTTCCCCTCCTCTTTTCTGTTAATAGCTGATTCAGCATGGAGGTAAGCATTGTATACATACTTGTAAGTAATTAACGAGATTTGCAACAGAATCTCATGCAAATTAAAATGCATACAATAAATGAATTCAGTGAAACAAACACAAGGTTGTTGATACTTACATTTTTCAATGTGGTTTTAATGACTTAAAAGGGACAGATGTTTAAAATATATTATTGATTCTCCAAATTTACTTCATTATTTTACAAATCAACAGCGTCTCTATGGCTCCAAGCACATATACTCATCAGGGGCTATTATGTCATCTCTGTGTCACATTTGTTTTAGATTTATAAATCAAGCTAGTCTCTAAAGTCCATGCCTCTGTAGCTTTGAAGGTTCTCCTCCAACGTCAATATCTCAGTGAATCTTGGTGATATTGCAAGTGAAACTTGTACAAAGTAGTCCATAAGCTCCAAATGTATGCAGCTATTATGGTTTGAATGAAATAAATAAAAATTTGTATGTGGAGATGACTTCAAAACTTCCCTTTCTTCGTGATCTTTCCTCATACTTTCCCCAAGTACCTGTCTCACTATACAGACTTTCCACGTTTTTTTAGCCTAATCTCCCCAATTTGACACAGATTCCAAGCCACCAGAACTCTACGTGAAGTGATATCCATCCTCTGATGCTAGCATTTATTTTAGTGGAGTTCTCATTCATATGATCTTTGGATTTTAAAAAACTTTTGCAATACTATTTCATAGAAAACAATTAGACATGTGTGCCCTCTAAAATAATTGTACATTGTTTTATTTCACAGAAAACAGTTCAGAGGTTTGTATGCCTGTTAAAACTACTGTAGGTGGTTCTTTTTCCTTTTTCACTTTTGAAGACTGAACCTAAGGCTTTGTACATGTTAGGCAATGACACTACCACTGTGCTACATTTTTAGTTATTTTTTGTTTTAATTTTACTATTTTTCCCCTTTTTGAGAAAAGGTTGCCAGATTGACTTTGAACTCACACTGAACACCAAGACAGCTTTGATCTTGTGATCTTCTTGTCTCAGTAGCTATGATTGAAGGCATGTAGAAATGGATATTATTAAAATAATATCCAAAATGGTTGCCAGAAAGTGAAGGGATCATTAAGGCATATCCTATCAGTCTGAGAAGGTCACTGTGGAAACAGAAAGGAGTCCTATAAACCTTTAATATGTTATGTGCATTCCAAAGAATTAGCTCTTAAGTAAAATAATAAAATACTTTCTAAAAATTCTTCCAACAAATGTTTATTGAGCATCTGTAAACTAAACAGTTCTATATATTGGAAAAAGCTGACAAAATTCATGTTCTTGTAAACATATTGTAATTGAATGAGAGAGAAATTAGCCATAGGGAAAAAAGTCATTAAAACGTAAAAGAATATATAGATATATAAAAACGCAAGCAATGTCATTCAACTTCAGTTCTGCCGGCCACAGCATTACAAATTCCATAATGTAAAAACAATAGAGCAGACCTTGATTTAACTAATTGATCAAAATGTAAACAGAGAAAGAAAGAAGGGGTGGCCATTGTGAACACGTGATGGAGGAAAGGAATGAAAAGGCAGGTGGCAAGGTGGATTTGTAAATGGAAGAGTAGGTGAAGGGCTCAAGAGGAAGGGAGAGACCCATGCCATATTGAGAATCTTCTCATCTCTTTGAGTAAAACCAGAAATCATTACTGAGTTTAGGAGAAGGAAACAATCACATAGGAAACTCTCTGAGAAACATTCTCCTGACCTTGATAATTGGAGAATTAGATCAAAGGAAAGGGCAAAGTTAGGAAGATGATTAACTACTTCCAGCAGTTGTGGAAAGAGTTGTCTTGGACAAGAGAATGGAAATATTGATGTGTACACTTTTGTATATTAGACAAGTTCAAAGGATCAAAGGTGCTATTTTCAGTAACATTTAAGATCACACTAGATTAGATAGGACATATTTTTGAATGTTTTTTTTTTCTTCTTCAATTTTTGGTTGCTTTGAAAGAGATAAAGAGGAAAAACCCAACATTGTGTGGATAGGGAGTTGTAAAAGATATGAGAAGAATTGGATGAGAAGAAGAAAACATAATCAAAGTACATTATATGAAAAATTTTAAAAAATAAAATGAAATACAAGACCATAAAGGATTCCAAGGAATTGGAGTGAGCATCTCATTAGAGGACAGTGCTCCCCAGCAGTAGGTAGATATAAGTGCAACAGACTCATATGTTTGGTGGAGAAATGCACAGCTATTTTCTTGACATGTCGTATATAAGTTATTCCTATTAGGAGCAGCCATCAGTAAGATTCCCAGAAAACCTCAGGCATAAATTGTGTGATAGCAAGCATTAAAATAACAACAAAAGTTCTCTTAGTAATGAGGGAAAAAAAAAACAACCCACAAACTCAACTAATTGTGTAATGAGATTTAATGTCTTCTGGTTGGGGGATTTATTAATCCTTAGTAGTAATTTAGAATTAATCTTTTTTTTTTTTTTTTTTTTTTTTTTTTTGGTTTTTCGAGACAGGGTTTCTCTGTGTAGCTTTGCGCCTTTCCTGGAACTCACTTGGTAGCCCAGGCTGGCCTCGAACTCACAACGATCCACCTGGCTCTGCCTCCCGAGTGCTGGGATTAAAGGCGTGCGCCACCACCGCCCGGCCTAGAATTAATCTTAAGCGAAGGAGATTCTAGCCACGATTTTAAAAAAACAGAGTAATATAACATTTTACATTAACTTCTAACTTTTGAAAGATCAATGATGTTGTGTTAGAATAGATGAGTGGGTAGTGAACAGCACATCTGAAGAGGCAGAGAGCTTTTGAGACAATTATCTTAGTAGCTGTCACAGAGGAAATTATGAGGTCAGCTACAAGGAGGGTACATCCACATGAGGAAGAATATAGTTATTCGGCTCATAATGCATTAGGTGGGGATATTAAAGTGCTAGGCAATTTAATGCGATTAAAGATAAAATGATTTGCATGTGTGACAAGAAATGATAAAGTGGTGCTTAATATTTGTGAGTAGGCTGATTGGAAGAATGGTGGCATACACTGGTAAGAATGATGACAAGATTCAACAAGACCCAATTCTGTTTTGGACAAATGTATTTCACAGGAACACAATTTTGTAATGATAAAAGATAAATATGTAAATGACTACCACAAACTAGGTAGGTACTATGTACTGAACACTCCTAGACAGAAAGCCAGCATCATTCTTACCATATTTTCATTAGTTGTATTCCTCTGTATTAATCTGATATACTGTTGTGTCATACATATGCACTCATATGTAACATTTGTTGTACATGATTTTCCAGGAGAAAGGCCTATGCGTATTCCATCTTTTCAGGATCCTTTGAAAATTTATGAACTATAATTCATTTTTCTCTTAAAACAAACAAGATGTAACTATTAATTCACAACTAGTGAATGAGTTGGATGTGATTGTGGAGATTCCCTATTGCTGCTTTTGGTATGAAGATACAAGGACTCATAGTGTAAAAAGGACTACAGGAAGTGACTCAGCTCCCTGTGTGTGTTTAGATGACATTACTTAATGGATAAATTGTACATAAAAGCACATACATACACATTAGTTTTTGTGTCTACTCATAAACTCTAAAACATACGATCTCCTTGAATGTTTCATGGAATCGGTTCATCATAGTCATAGTTACATGTGCACATATTGTAGAAATAAATTTTATCTAGAAACTTATGTAGATATATTGATATGAATTCTAATATTAGCCTCTTCTATTTTGAAAGACCCTAGATATTGAATCAGTTGTAGTATATGTTGATTCACCTATCAGTACATGCCCAATATTTTTGAAGTTATGTAACACTGTATATATGTGTGTGTGTGTGTGTGTGTGCGTGTGTGTGTGTGTGTGTGTGTGTGTGTGTGTGTGTGAGAGAGAGAGAGAGAGAGAGAGAGAGAGAGAGAGAGAGAGAGAGAGAGAGATTTCAATTTAAGACCGTGAATTTGTAATTTCATAACCTTTGATACTTTGCTACAAGTAGAAACGATACTTGGTTAGCATTTTTAATGCTCCAAAGTTCAGAAGTCATTTTCAAATTTCTAAATATATAAGTCATGGAAAAAAAGAGAACAGAATGATTCTGTTCCTAGAAAAGCTAATCATAAGAGCTAGATAGTTTCTTATAAACTCAGTGGTTTTCATTACAATATAGTTTTCCCCATCTTTTAACTTTACAAGTGAAAGAAATACACAGTTATAAATAGAAGAATTATATATAATTTATTACATCTCTGGGTGTTAGAACATTCCTTGGTTTTTATAATAGATGCTCAATAAACAATTTATATTGAAGATATATATGGATGAAGAAATGAAAAACCTACATTGTTTCAGTTACATCAATAATATTTTGAGAGACAGTAGCCCCATTGACACCGAAAACTAATGTTGGAATAAACTGCATTCTGGCCATTCCATTGTGCAAGCACAATACCAGCAGGTGACTGAGAGGCTAGAAATAGATTTTTATAACATATATTCTGAATTTCATGGCTACCAAGAAATAACTTTAACATACCATCTTCATTAATAACAATATTGGTGGTCTGCTACTGACCAATTTCCCCACAACTGGCAAATAAGTCTGCCCATTGATCCTACTAAAGACCATATCTGAAGTTAATTTTGGATATGCTAGAGATTACTGTCACAATTCCTGGTTTTTAAAATAATGGATGACTGAGTAAATGCCAGAACAATTTAGCATCACTTGACATTTCTGAATGAAGATAATTAAAATTCTTCACATAAGAATTGCATTATAGACATAAGAATTACATTATTGATATCTAAGATTGACACAAGGAACTACTTGTGTGGAAAAGGTAGAAATAATCCCAACGAAAATTCCCTTTTTAATTATGACCAATTTGAGACATTAGGAGGCCTTTGTTTTTCTTTTCCTTTGTCAACTTATTCTTCTTTTAATGACTGATCTCTCCAGGAAACAGCATTTTATTCATTTCAAATCAGCACAAAAGGGAAAAGTTCTCTTTCTTAAACCTAGTCTCTTTTGGAAGCCAATGTATGATATACATTAGTGGGTTCTGTCAAATGAAGTGTTAATATCCCAGCCTGATGTGTCCTTAGCACTCCTTGGCTGTGATTTTAATTGAGCCTCATGGGTTGTCTCTCTTTCATAATCAGACTATTAGACAAACTGAAGCATCAGTGGGTAGAGTAGTATGGGTCCTTTCAGCCTGGAAGCTAGAAAAAAGTCACCATCCAAAAAGGCTGAAATAATTAGTTCTGCATTAAGGATATATCAACATCTCAGGAAGACCTACTCAACTCGCAGCAATTTCACTAATTAGCACATGAATCTTTGGTATTGTTTACAACATACTCAGCAGGGATTGTGACTTCTGTATCTACTAATAAAGTATTCCATTTACAAATAAATCATGACGTAGGACTTGAACAACAAGTAATAATATTGCTCTCACCTCCAGAATTCTCAGTAACATTTGATGATCTACCACCAGCACTTTAAAGTTTGTTTTTCAACTTGTTCTTTGCTGTCTATTAAGTCATTCTTACACAAAAAGGCTTTGTTACAATAATGTGTGATGCATCTCGGAAAGCTGACATAATTATGAAACTGCATCTTAATGGAATATTCAGTGTTATTACTGTCAGTACTAGGCATTTTCAAAGTCACCATGGGAGGTAAATATAATTCCATTCAATGATTATTCCAGCCTGAGAACTGTCTGAACTCGTATTGTCTATAAACCTCAATAGCACAAATGTCATTCAAAAACGAGAAAATGTTTTATTCTTCCAGATACTATTTTAGTAAATATGGGTGAGAGGAAAATGCTGAACCACCAGTGTATTTAGCACAAGAGCCATGAGTAACAATGATTTAAGTGTGATTGACTCTGTGACTTTAGGGGTTAGAGCACCATTCTTGTAAATTTTTCAAATGATAAATTATAAGTGGTTTATAACTGATGGATGCTTTTAGTGTGAAAGTTTTGCACATATCACAGTGTAATGATTTATTGCAGAAGAGCAGTGCTTACCTGTGATATCTGTTTGGTCAAGGCTTTCAACATTGCTTATAAAGTGTTTTTCTTCTCGTGTATTTAATTTGATTTGGTAACAAGATATTTAATTTATGGAGGAAGAAAAGAAATTTATGGAAAAAAAAGCTAGAGACAAAGTAGTTGTAAAAACTGGTTTATTTTTTTTTAAAAATAAATACAAAAATATAAATATAAAACATTAGCAGATAGAATTTGATGAAATGAAATTGCACAAAGGCTTATATACCAGGCTGCATATCACACCTACAATACCACATGTACATTTTTTTAAACTTAATGTACAGAACAGGATATATCTTAAATGTTTTCTTTGCCTTTTCAAAACTTCATTTGCAAGGGCAAGACGTGTATCTAACAGAAGCGGCTTGTTCGTGAGGTTGCTTAAGGGAGAACTATCCTGATCAGGTTTCTTTTATTTACTATGATGGACAACATTGAATTTCCATAGCTTTGGCTCTTGGAAGTGATTAAATAAAATGTTGTATATATTCCATGAGACATCCTACAGGAAAGAATTAATATAATTAATGAACAAATTAAGAAATAAGTGGAAAACTTGTGCTGAGTGGCAGGAAAAAATTCTCCTGAATATCAAATATTGTGAAGTGGAGACAAGATCCGCAAAGTTACTTTTTCTCCTGGAGCAGAACTCTGGTGCCAGGCTAAGCGTCTTTGTCGCTCTCTCCGCCGCCATACATTTCTGCTAGTTTATTAAACCGAGGTCCCCATTCTCGGAGGTAATCGTAGTTTTGGTCTCCCTCAGTGGTACCTGATTCTAATGAGCTCAGAGATTCAGCGATGGAGTCGTTTCCTTCATAGGCGTAGGTAGCCAGTGAGTCGTAGGGAGGTGCGGTGGGGTCCAGGTCATGCTCTTTGAGCCGCTCGTTAATGAAATCCCGGACATCCGTGTTATCCGGGGCTGTAGGAGTCCTCCGTGGTATAAATAACGTTTCAGGCATTATATCTCGCCGGAGCTTTTTCTCCTCAATAGCTGCAGGATTCCGCAGGGTACCGATGTCAAAGGCCTGGGTGTCCTCCTCTCCGCCACCTTCATCGTTATAGCTCACGATGTTGTCTCTGATATCTTCCTTGGATAAGATCAGAGGCTCGGTCTTGCGTTGCCTTTTCAGAGCTGCAAAGAGGACTACTATAACTTGAACAAAGACAAGAAGATGCGTTAGAACTTCATCTCCAAACTGCCAATCCAGAACTCAAGCACTACACTGTGGGAAGGTGTTGATATCTTGCATGGGAAGCCAGAATTTGGGGTGATTTTTGGACGTTTTTGTTCAGAGGCTGAGAAGGGTTTAGCTGTGATGGTTAGTATGGTGTTTCTGATACATAGATTATTTCTTAACTATGATGACTACTTGTTATTCATTTTTCGGAGAATTAAAGTATCTTCCTGACAGTATGGAAAGTATTAATCTTTTGCATTAAATACTAAACTTACATGAAGGAATTATCTTTCAGTTAGCTCAGTGGTAGAGAATGCTCAAGGCTCTAGGGCCAAAACCCCACACCAAAGAACTGACATTAAAAAATAGTCAAATTGAATTCCACTTTACTAAAAGGATATGATGATAGGCCCACACATTCTATCACTTCCTTACACAATTAGAGGAAGTGATGTTCATCACACAATTGAGACTAGTAATTTCAGTTCCACAGCTTTGCTGATGGATTTACACAGCTTTTTGCTAACTACCAAAAGGCGTTGACGTTGTTTAGAAAATATGTAATATTTGCCTTGGAAATTTATCCATGCCCTTTAAGAAAACTCCCTACAAAATTGTTAAATCAGATGAATTCAGATCAAAGAGTAAACTCATAGCACACTGAATTAACTCCAAAACACAATTGTGATCGCCCCAGAAACTCATCTCAAATAAGCAAATATGTACAACAAAAGACACACATCACAAAAATGATAGTCATGTACGTACCTGTAGGAGAAAGTTAATGCAAATACCATTGGTGGAGTTGTGGTTTTCTATTTACCCTCCTTAGACATTTTGTTATTGATCATTTAAGATATTTGGAGAAAAATGTGAACTCATTCAAGTGGAAAATATAAAGGAAAACCTTAGTTCCTTAAGTATCTCTATTTAGAAAATGTGTTTAAAGCAAGTAGAAATCACTATTACTCAAAATGTACTTTGTTTTCTGTTATTTATATTTATTAACATTAAATGCTCTGGTTGTTTTTCTTGTTTATAATTTGGGCTTTTCAGAAGAGTTCATTTTGCTTTTCCTTAGTTTACAAAGACACACAAATTTGCACACATAGGGATCCCATCAAAAATCAGAAGCCATAATATAATAAGTAAAAGACCTATAAGGTAAAAAGAAAAAAGCACTCTGACAAAGCATTCAGACAAAAAAAAAATCCCCACAAACTTGAAAAATCCCATTGAGTTCCTTTTGTATCGGCCATCTATTCACAGGCTGGGGGCCTGTTCTTAAGTGTGATGGTCTGTATCCCCAGGGAGACTCTGTCGGAGAAAATAATTTTTCCTTTGTCAGCAATTATCAGTCAGAGAGAGCCACCAGGTTAGGGGGCTTGTGTTACCATTATTGCTTTTATTTCATTCAGTGTACTGTCATGAAAGACATTTCTGATGTGTATTTTTATGAATATTTGAATCTAATTCCCACAGATAGAGGCCCACAACTTCTCTTACCGTAAAGCCTCCTTTAAGCGTTATGTATTCTGATTGGATAAAACGTTCCTTTGTTAACAGATTTTCCCAGGTAATTTGCAGGAATCTTTGAACTTGAGGGGTGGTGGTGTGTGTTGGTGCTAACCTTTCCCATTCAATAACACTGCTCTCGAACACTTCTTACCCAGCAGAATGATGATGCACAAGAGAATGGCGATCAAGGCGCCCGTGCTGAGGCCGGCAGGGAGGAGCAGGGCTTCGGCACTGCAGGACTGCATGTTGCCCTGGCTGTCGCAGGCACACACTCGGATGGTCAGGGTGCCGGTGCTGCTCTGAATTGGGTAGTCATTATCGGATATCACCACAGGCAAGAGATAGGTGCTTATTTCATGTCGGTTGAAGCCGTTCTTTCTGGTTAAAATTCTGGCAGTGTTATCTAAAACCAATGACAAAGCATTACATACAATTTGGGGCAGTCGACGTGTTTTGACGTGAACCGTGGTTTTAATTAAAAATCATCATCAGTTTATATAAATTGGGATTTTTTTTGTATTCAGTATGCACAACGCAATTCAAACTAGGCAAGGTATCCTAGATAATACGAGAATCTAGTGCTATGTATTACTGTTTTTTTTTTTTTTTTTTTTCATTTATTTTGAGGAAGGATCTTGCTTTGTAGCACTGGCTGGACTTGACGAAGATCAGCTCCCCTGCTCACACTCTCAAGTATTGAGATTACAGATTGCAGCACTATGCCCAGACTGCATTGATGACTAGGTTTCAACTGATTGTCCCATAAAGGTAAACATATAAATTCATTTTTGATGTCTGTACAGATGATAAATATTCTAGAGGCTAAAAAAATAAGTTTTTAATCAAGAAAAATAATACCTTTAATTGTTTAAATTTACACTTGTCTGAATGTGTGCTTTCACATGACAAAATATGCTTCAATAATTATAAATAAGATATGATACAGCTCAGTGTAAACACATAAAGTTATCAAGACGCCTTAAGATTCAGATATATAATCAAAGATTAGCAAATATTAAATATTTTTGAACACTGCTTCCATCCATTAAAGTAAAACTATAAGAAATTATATTATATGTAATATATAAACAAATATATCATGTATATGATTAATGAGCACCTTGCTATCACTGTTGTGGAGTGTCAAATAACATTTCAAAAAATGTAGAATTTTAATAAGTTTACCATGCATTGGCCTCCTACTCTGCTAGTGAAATTTTCCCTAATCTGATAAGTAACCCAGTTCTCCTAAATGTGAGTTGTGGGGGAAGGTACATGTAATTTCTTCTAGTCTCAAATAACCAGCTTTTAAAAAAACACTGAGTATGTTAGTTTCTATCTCATTTTTTGTTTTTGTTTTCTGTCAGATGGATGTAGACTTGGTTCTCAAAGGGCTCTCTGCAAGGCCAATAGAGAAACGGCAATCAATCAGTAGTAAGCGACACAAACGGGCCAGAGAAAGAAAGTGGCACTTGCTCCCTGGTTCAGTGGCTGAATCTAAAACAAGTGCTTTCTACATTATCAGGGAAATGTTAACTATGTCAGGAAAGCAGAAGTTTAAAATAATAGGAACAAAGGAGCAAATCTGAAAACGTACCTCTCAAGCTTTATTATCTGAGATTATTATCTGAGATCAAAATTCGCATACAGGTGGGCATTTTGAGAATCTTCTTGTCTAGCTGTCTTTTTGTGAACTTTAAATCTTAATTTTGTAATGCTTTTGCCACATTTAAGAACTAAAATGAATTTTTATTTTAAACTACATCTTACGCTTTAAATTTTATGGAAGAATTAGATTTAAAAAAAAATCATGATATATATTTCACTTACCACAGAAATAAATTAATTTTAAAAGGATTGGTATCATTAAATAAGATATTTAAGATGAACATGTGAATAAACATGAGGAAACATTCACAAAAACGTGTATCCTTTAGTTAATTTCTGTATAATTACAGTTCCTTTAAACCTTCACCCCAAACAGAAAACAATGGCAAATATAAATTAGACCAAATATTCCACCAAATTAAATGGACTGCAACTCAGTGAGCTCTTCAGGTTGGTATTTGTATACGTTTGTTCCTTGCTTTGAGTAATTTATATAGGTTCAAGAATTATTTCTGGTAAAACAAAATCATAACCTATGTCAAAGTTTAACTAAGGTGAGTCTTCAGTGGTTTCTCCGGGACCTTGGAAAGTAGTGCTATGATAGTACCAATCCTAATCTACCACACTTTTTAACATCTAGTGCTCAGCTTCACAGGAAAAGAATCAAAATTAAATAAACCCAGAAACAGATATTGTCAATTTAGTACTAAGGATTCAATTCAGACAGCTGTAATCTGAAGTCTATGTTCAGGTTGCTAGGTTCAGCAAATTGAAATTATACTGGATGTTGTTCATCTGAAATTCAGACTCAGCTCAACATTCTGTATATCGTCTGCCATGTCTACGTTACTCTTTTCTAATCCAATTACTCTATGTGTCTAGAGTGACAGAAAACAAGGACATTTCAAATTTTAAGATTTAGTGAAAGCACATGTCTCAAATGGATAACCTTTCTTTGTCTCATTTATGTGAACATTCTACTGGATGCAATCTCTTGGTGAGTAGCTAGTGCGATGTAAAATGATCCAATGTCTTAAGCTTTTTTTATGATGCACGAAAACCACCTTGAGGAAATACAGCCACTTGGCCTTGCTAACACTTCTCAGACACTGTGAAGAAAGTACTGTGTATTTGCCAGTGTGGTTATGCGATTTACTAGAAATACATCTGCAGACATGGTAAGGCAAATATACCTTCTACCAACATGAGCTAAGGTCATGATTTACTATGAAATACATAAAACATAGATGAGTTCTAATAACACACATACACACACTCATGTGTCTGTGTGGGCATGTGTATACTCTACAGTGGTACAGTTCTCATGATACATATTTATCAACATTTTAAAAATGATAGTCATTTTCACAATGTTTATGTAAAATATTTTCTGCCTTTTATGGAACAAAAATAATTTCAGAGAGATAATATTTGTATTTTACAAAGGACATTAGCATGCTTGTCACTACAACAAGGAATATGCAAATGCTTTTGGAAGATTCTGTGGTTTTCTCTCCTTCCCCACTATTTTCCTTTATGCCTAACCGGCTCTAGTACTTCTGCTACCATTATTCCCAAGAAAGTTTGTGTAATAAATGCACAGAATCTTTCTTTCCTACAGCCATTCATGTTCTATCATGTTTATAATATCAAGTAATTATTTGCAGCCCTTCTAATCATTTCAACATTTAATTTTTCACTGAACACCCACAGTTTTATAACTGATTTACTATTTTAAATATAAGAGATTATATAAACTCAAACAAGATATTTTAGTAATACATTACTACAAATGGAGATGAACAGGTTTTTATGCTTACATCATTAAGTTGATATGAAGCATAATTAAATGAATTGTTATATTGAAATAATTACTTTGGGGGTAAATTCCCATTGACGTTATGTTAGATATGAAAAAGAGTTCAAAAATGACCTTCATTATCCTGTACTGTGAAGTTAGAATTAACAGCGGCCAAACTGAAGAAAAACTTCTGTCCACCTAAGGGATCATCTTTGTCAACTGCACTTATGGTCTGTATCAGCTGCAGGAAAGAGAACATTAGAGCCATCACATGTCTGCTGGTGGGATAGGGATCACATATGTCATTTTAAAACATACTAAAAACAGCATTACACAAACTGAGCAGGTTATACTTAAGCACACACACACATACACACACACAGAGAGAGAGAGAGAGAGAGAGAGAGAGAGAGAGAGAGAGAGAGAGAGCTGCAAGTAGTGACAATTAATGTAAAAAGATTTCATGAACTTTTTGTTTGTTTGCTTGTTTGTTTGTTTGCTTGTTTGAAGACCAGGCTGGCCTTGAACTCACAAACATCTGCCTGCCTCTGCCTCCTGAGTGCTGGGATTAAAGGTGTGCGCCACCACCACCTGGCTTCCATGAACTTTTGAAAGAACAAGCACAGGTCAGATTTCAGAACGAAAAAAGGGATGGAGGGGAAAGATGTGATTAGATTATAATCTTAAAGACAAAAGACACAAAACTTCTAGAAGTAAATTGATTTTGATCCTCATGCACATAGATTTCAGTAAACTCGATTTGTAATGATTACTTTGCTTTTGTGAAAGCTTACCTAATGTCTTTCAAAATGCCATGTGACATTATTTGAGGTTTTCAAACAAATTTAGGGAAGTACTTGGGTTTTTTTAAGAGTTACAGAGAGCTTTATTAGAAAGGAAAGAGGGGGGGGGAGAGAGAGGAGCCTGGCGTGGGGGAGGGAGAGATGGCCTGGAGCAGAGCAGAGAGCAGGGAGCAGAGAGGAACAGGGAGGGGAAGTACTTGCTTTAACTGGGTTATTTGATGTAAGTTAAAGCAATGATCCAGAAGAGTTCATCCAGTTTAGAAACTTATTGTGTGGTAGGTTTTGCCTTGCCAAAAGAACTATGAAAATATTAAAATGAAATAGAAATTTTACAGCTGGGTGTGGTGGCACCCAACTTTAATCCCAGCACTCAGGAGTCAGAGGCAGGTGGATCTCCCTTGTGTTGGTTTACAAAGAGAGCTTCAGGACAACAAAGACTGTCTCAAAAACAACAACAACAAAGAAATAGAAACTTTATAGGTAACAAATGGTTTTGCCAAAGAAAGTCTTTCAATTAAAAAGAAAAAAGATTATCCACTTCATTTACAAATATAGTTTCAGACTGACTATATCCATACCATAGAGGAATGGCTTTTTTAAGGATCAACTTTTATTTTAAAAGAATAGACATTTTAAGCAACTCTCTAGGGAGCTAGAGAATGGGTCAGTGATTAAGAGCACTTGCTGCTCATCCTGAGAACCTGCAGCTCACAAACATCTGCAATTCCAGCTCCAATGGATGTGACACCCCCTTTTGATTCTGTGGGCACTGAAACACATATGGCATGCAGACACACACACACACACACACACACACACACACACACACACACACACACCACACCACACTTAAACAAATATATTAAATGAAAAAAAGAAACTTTCTACTTTTGAAGTTGAAAACATACCTTGCTATGGACATCTGTCACCTTCATTATGTGACAGTGCATCAGGGACAGATATGTATATATTCTAGATGGATGTTCTCTTGATTATACTCCATTTACATGCATAATGTTTTAAGAAATTAATTTCAGGAAAATATTAAAAACTTACATTTGTTAATGCTTGTAAAAACATTCAAATTTATGCTTAGTTAGAAGAATATACTTTTAAAACATTAGTTTATCATTGTACGTATATTGGGTAAAAAAAAAAAATTCTTGAGTTTCTGTTGATTTACCAAGGAATTTTAAGCTTAAAACATTATGTAAAATGATTAGGAACATGAGCAAATTATTATCACATTATATTAAATTACTTTCCTTTCAAAATATGTTATAACAATAACAGTAAAAATAGCCTACTTATTGTAATTATAATTATTTATTTCAAAGCAATTCAAGAAATTTAATTAAACCACACCAAGTAATATATTATTTTCCAGAAATAATGAGCAAGAATAATCATTTAAGTGTTAAAATTATTTTAAAACAGTATTAAATCATGGATGACTAAATATTTATTATAATAAGAATAAAGAGAAACAAATTATAATAGAATAAAATATAGAACAGATAATTGAATACATTCAAGACAAAACGTACAAATAATGGTAACAGGCAGGCGGGCCTTAAAAGTTATTAAGTTTTCACAGTTTAAACAGTTATTCATCTGTATCTTCTTGCCTAACTTTCCTTTTTCAATCAAGTTTTGAAAATTTTCTTTTTAAATTTGTGATTCATTAGTGTATTGAAGAAGAAATAAATGCCATAAATGAAATAATAGAAGAAAGACCAATGGAAATTCTTAGTCACTAAGATTAAGGTTAATACAAAGAAATGTTTATATATATATATATATATATATATATATATATATATATAATCAATATAAAAGTGGAACTAATGATCCTTTAAAGAAAAATTATAGGATCTCAAAATAATATTTGTAACTGATTTCAAATTAAAGTTCCAGTCCATTTTTATAGAACAAAATAATATATTTTTGAGGACCAATGTCCACTTAATTTTATGTGTGTATAGCACATTATGAAATTTACATGACATTTTTCTGTGTATATTGATTAAAGGGTGCAGCACCAATAAATTAATTATCAGAGGTTAACTGAATGATTGTGTTATAGAAGGCAATATGCTAGTATTAAAGGGATAATGAATGAAATTTCCACAGCTGAATCTCTATCATTCTAGAATACAAGCTCATAAACAAAATAAATATTAGATTTCCTCTGGCTCACCAAGGACTCACTATTTTATTTCATCTTAATGCTACAAAAAGAGAACAAAAAAAACCCAAAAAAACCAAACTGGGTGCTCTTGAATATTTATTCCAAGTATGCAAAGGAAAATATACAGTGGGCATCCTACATGAACTTCAAGGCTGCTTTAATGATCCAAATATAATGAAGCGTGGGCGGGATGCTGGGTGGATTCTTAGATGCACAAAGAAAAGCAGTGATTACATTAGAAAATATTTAACTTTTTCTGTGAGAAGACAAGTATTTCTTGGTGAAAAATGTTCCTTTGTTCTGGTCAAACACACCATTCCGGGTTGTGAGAGATGTACCTGAACACTGCTCTTTGGATAACGTACGTAGCATACTTTGGGTCTGACAAAGCTTTGGCTGCCTCTTGAATTGACATGTGATGTCAGTTTGAATAATTTTGTTTGATAACATCCATAGATACTGAAGAGTAAATATATACATCACTTTCCCTGGGAGGGAGACTCCTTCAAATAGATTCTTTGAGATGTAAATGCCCATTTGCTGCCTTGGACAAGAAAATATACTCCCCAGCTGAAGGAGAGCACATGAGTTTGGGAAATGGATAAGAAAAGAGACAACTCTCTTCACTCTGAAAGACCTTTTTTTTTTTTTTTTTTTTTTTAAGGGTGTGTGAGTTTAGTAGCCCAATTAGGTGCACAAGAAGGCAATTAGCTTCATATCAGCTTCATATCAGTGGCGAGCTGCATCCTTCCTGAAGGAAATGCCCCTTTCTTAAGTCAAGGAACTGACAAGACTAAGGAAAGGGATGTAAAGGAAAATGTGGTGGCTTGAAGTTTTATTTCTGACTCATCCATATGTCCACACACCAAATGAGTGGGATTATACCCCATGCTGTAGATCTAAGTGTTACTTAAAGAACACTTCAATTATAGGGCTACTGTTTGGATTAAGGTACTCAATAAATAGCTCAAGTATATCCAGAAGACCTAGCACTCTATTTTCCTAGGAGCTGGGGAGACCTAACTTGCAAGTGGATTTCTCCCGGGGCTTAGTGTGGAAGTTTAGTGAATAACCACTTCGTCTTACTTAGATACCATGGCTTTTGATTCTGAATCCAATCCCCTCCCACTTCCTACATGGTATTGTTTTTTGAGAAACAATATGTAGCCCAGGCTGTCCTTGAGCACACTATCAATGTAGGTGGGGGAACTTTGAACTTCTGATGTCATTCTCTCGGTCTCCCAAGTACTGGGAATACTGACACACACCAACAGATTCTGCTAATGATTTCACATATAAAAGCTTTGCTTAAGCAAAAACCTGTCTCTTGCAGTCAGACTAAAACAAGCTAGACTGAATGAAAAGAGTTAACTTGGACATATGTGCACAAGTGGCCAGTTAGAGAGGAATTAGTCACAACCTTCACATTAAGGTTGTCAAGACTTGGTAAATGCTTTTTAAAGCAATTATTTTATTATTTTCCTCCATTAACTATTTCTTAAATATACAGAAAGTCTTGAGACATTTGTGGGTTAGCTACAGTGAACAAGAGAAGAAGCAGAAGAAAATATGCATCATTATTTTGAATATTTTGAATACATCAGTATATCAGTATTTATGCCTCAACTGGCCTGAAAGATATCTCTTTAAAAATCAAATTGAATAATCATGGAGCGGGCAATGCATACAGTAGTGGCAAAGTGGATAATTTACTATGTGCAGAAAAGATTTCAACAAATCATTCTGGGCCTATTGGCCAAGGACTGGATGGAATGGTATTTTTAGGATAGGCATTGCTTCATTAAAAAAAAAAATTAGAAGCACCTAAGTTATTTAAATATTAAGAAATAAACATTTCCATAACATTTCAAGTAAAAAAAAAATCCAATTGCAGTAATTTTATCCTTTCAAACAATAGACAAGCTATTGAATTCTCATTAGAATATTCACAAGAAGAACTGGAGTTATTGGACAATGCAATTTGCATAAAAATATAGCAATGGCATTGATGTTTATAAAAGCATTAAATGATGTCAAAACACTACATGGTTTCTCAATGGCTTCTCTATCTCTAATAAAATAGTTTTGATTCCCAATTATTATTTATAATATGCAGCTTCCTTCTGTGAAGATAGCACTCAAGCCAATTAAGAGCATTTCTCTCAGCCATGTATGCTGGAGCTTTTCAAACAACAAAATGAGTCCACTGAGGAAATGATTTAAATAATTCCAAACAAAACTGATGTAGGAAGAATGCTTCAAAGGACAAAAATGAAGTCATTAAGCATTTTATGTGTTGTACACCAAGGAAAAACACAGGGAATCCAGAACAATGGTTGAGGCTGCCTTACTTCAAAACATGTTCACGTACAACCCATCACTGACTGTTTCAGTGATCCTGTGCACATGTCTCTGCATTTCCATGGTCTCACAGTCACCATCCTGTAGCAATGGAGATATTCTAAGGAGATATTTGGGTTGAACACTTATGCTATTAGACTACTGAATGAGAAGTCACCAAGAAATTGGAAATTTCCCAGGCATCTCATGCTGGAGAAGAAAAGACTGAAACCAGGTGCTAGCCACAGGAGAAACTTGTCTCCCCAAATGAGTTCACATAATTTGGACAACCACACATACCAAATCACAGGAGAAACTGGAACTGAGAGAAGATAGTGTCAATGATGGGGAGGGCCACACTTGACTGGTACTTATTTTTATGCATATTCAGTGAAATTTGTTTAAACAAAACCTCATGTTAGGACCTCAAAGATGGACCAGTTGGGCATCACTGACCCTTTTGTATTTGCTTTTCCTTCCAACCTGGTCATGCTGAATAAACCTTGTTTTTTTGCCCTTCTCTCTTATATGCCTATTTAATTGCTTTTTGAAAATGGGTAGCAGAGACCATCTGACTAGAGCTGTCAGGGACCATAAAAACTGTATTATGCCAGGCATGGTGGTACATGCATCAAAGCACTCGGGAGGCAGAGGCAGGCATATGTCTGTGAGTTTGAGGCCAGCCTGGTCTACAAAGTGAGTTCCAAGATAGCCAGGACTGTTGCACAGAGAAATCCTGCCTTGAAAAACCAAAATAAATAAACAAATAAATAAGTAAACAAAGTAAAAAGAATAGACAGACAGACAGACAGACAGACAGATAGATAGATAGATAGATAGACAGATAAATAAATAAATAGAGATTAAAAACTGTACTAATACCACCCTCTATTTCTCTAAAGGGTTGCTAATATAGAGTAGCCAGGACTGTTGCACAGAGAAATCCTGCCTTGAAAAACCAAAATAAATAAACAAATAAATAAGTAAACAAAGTAAAAAGAATAGACAGACAGACAGACAGACAGACAGACAGACAGACAGATAGATAGATAGATAGATAGATAGATAGATAGATAGACAGATAAATAAATAAATAGAGATTAAAAACTGTACTAATACCACCCTCTATTTCTCTAAAGGGTTGCTAATATAGAGTCATGGAGCAGATTCTGGTTTTTGCTCTTGATTTGTAGTTTTAAAATTTAAAGCTATTTCCCACATCTCAATTTTATGTGAGAGACAATATTTTATTATTTTATAATTTTAATTATATTATTGTAGAGTAAGATGTCATTATTATTTTCTTGCATTACAACTTTGGAAAGGAGTTGAGAAATCTGACCTATTAAAATACTTTCAACTTCATAAACATTAACCACTTTCTAAACTTTTAATGAGAATATAAAGAAGTGTTCCTAACACTGGTTGTCTCATCTTTTCCAAGATTTTGACAAAAACACATTTTGCACACAACCAAAAGCATCCTGAACTGGAGTTGCACAGCGGCTCACCTGTCCAGGTCTGGCATTTTCGCATACAAATGTGTCATAAAACACGGCAAATTGTGGAGCATTGTCATTAACGTCCAAAATCCTCACAAAAACAGACACTCGAGTTGTCTCTTTAGGATTGTCTAGAAAGAGGAAAGGAAAACAATGTTTAGGAAAACAGAGTTGTGTGCAGAATTCAATTTAGATAAGCATCTTGTGGACATTAAGTGCTCACATACAAATAAACATCATATCCACTCTCCTGATATAATGAACAAAGGCAATACAGAAAATTACTGCAGAGCCTAGTTAGGTAGTCACGAATTCTGTTATTATTGGGCACAAGAGTACTACTATGATTTTGAGAATTCCTATTAAAAGTACAATGCAGTGTAATTGAGTTCATATTCTATGTGTGTCCCTAATGTCCAATGATGAGATTGTATTATATAATTATTTATTACATCATTGCTATATATATATATGTATATATATATATATACATATATATAGTCATGTTACTTAACTTTTAACCACCTTTTTTATTTTTTATTTTTGATTCTTCTCATAAAATACATCCTGAGCACAGTTTTTCTTCCCTCTAATGAAGGAGAAACACTTTGAAATAGATTAAATACTTGGCCATGGGGGTTGGGGATTTAGCTCAGTGGTAGAGCGCTTGGCTAGCAAGCACAAGGCCCTGGGTTCGGTCCTCAGCTCTGAAAAAAAATAATACTTGGCCAAGATCACAAACTCCTAAAACCCATCACTTTGATACTTCTATAACGAAAACATTTTCTAATACCTATTTTAAAATCTTCATTTGGAAACTGGACTACATACCTACTGATCTAACCCATTTATTAGAAAAAAATATAGCGAAATACCATCCTTCAAATATTTCATTGACATATTCTCTGGTGAAACCATGAAACAGAACCTTATTATTTGATTTTTATTCATTTACTTCATGTACATTTGTGTCTATATTTATGTTCCTAAGAAAGCCACAAGGTATGTAGTAAAGAGAAGATAACTGTGGTATCCAGTTCTTCCTTTCCACACTGTGGGACCCAGAGATTAAACTATGGTCATCAGGCTTGGTACTAAGTGTCTTTTCCTACTGAGGCATCACACTGGCTCCAAGAATGACTTTGCATATCAATTTATTCTGTCTAAACCGGTCCTTAAAATAACAAACAAACAAACAAAAAAAACCCAGCGTATTCATCATGCCTGTTTTGTTAAACATGGTGAAATTAAGAGTATCAAATTTGCCGGGCGGTGGTGGCGCACGCCTTTAATCCCAGCACTCGGGAGGCAGAGCCAGGCGGATCTCTGTGAGTTCGAGGCCAGCCTGGTCTACAGAGCGAGATCCAGGAAAGGCGCAAAGCTACACAGAGAAACCCTGTCTCGAAAAAACAAAAAAAAAAAAAGAGTATCAAATTTGTTAGAAAGATAAATTTTATTTATTATTTTTATTGATGAATGAAATTTTAAAACATGTCTATTTAACTTGGCTTTAGTATAATCCTTATATTTTTCATAATGCCATTATGTCTGCCATGTATATTCTAGGCAGTCCTGATAGCTGAATGGTTGACACTATGAATTCAAGTTAAAGTCATTCAGAAATTATAACGCCAGTTATATGAACATAGTTAAACTTGCATGCAAATGTGGCCAGCCACAAGCTGAAAAGCCATGTTCAAATATGTCTGTACATCATGCCCAAGGCAGTACTATTCACAAGAATCAAGAAATGTAAAATGCCCATCAAATTAGGCATGCGGGGAGAAAATGAGGTATATAAACACAACAGAATAATAGAATTATAAGCAGAATAAAATTAGTCACTAAAAGAATATGGATGAAACTGGAAATTGTAGTAAAGCAAGTATACACAGGTACTATATGATTGAAGTCATATGTTGAGTCAAAACATTGAAGAAGCATGGTGGTTTTCAGAGGTATTGGAGAGTAGGGGATGGAGGAAAGATAAGCGGAATTGGTTAATACATCTTAAGAGACAGGTATATTCTAGTGTGCTGTTCCACAGTAAGGATATTACAGAAATAAGAAAACAGTGTACTTTAAAAATCAAGAATGTCAAAAGTTCATAACAAAGAAAATTATCAAATGTACTACATACACATATAAAAGAGTACACAGTAATATTAATATGTGAAATTCATGCTTTTGTGTATTAATAAAATAATAAAAATTTAAGAGAAGATTAGGCAGTCTAAAAATGAAATGAAGAAATAAGGTTTGGCACCATTGTTAAATATCTGGTTAAAATGATTATGAATACCATTACCTATTCTAGTGATACTTATCATTTTTTCCTAATATTTTTCTTTGTGTTTTACAAATACAAAAATAAAAAACAATTATTCAATGCAAATGTAGTATATGTTACAATTTGAAAGAGTTTACCACCCTTTCTATATAACTATATTTTTAATAAATTAATGAAACTACACAACGAAGAGCTGGTTTCTGATCAGGTAGATTCACAAGGCTTATAGACTATGAAGGAAAGGCTACAGGGTTCTATATAATTTGAAGTATAATTACCTTCTCTTCTTTCCACAAAAAAGAAAAGATCAACTTAAATTCAACATCTTTTTAGTCTTGCCCATGTCTTTTTAACTCACATGCATGCAGTTGGCAAAATTTATTTTAGGAGTTTTCAAACTCTTGATGCATACAATACACCTGTAAGTGCATTGTAGAGTTGAGCATTTTGGTCTGAGAGTCAAGTGAGCTGTGTTGTCTCTCAAGTTCAACACTCACATATTTTGACTTTGGTCAGTATATTCACTCCAGCTCTCTTCTTCCTCAGTTTATGAAAAAATATCAAGTAGAACTTCCCATCTCACAGGAATTCTTTGAAAATTAGATAAGAAACTTTTTAACAAAGCATCAATTTTGAGATTAGACCTCAAGATATGTTAAATATTCCCATGAAAACATCATTACGATCATTGACATACCTTCATATCCTTTTGTTACTTGGGAGTTTGTGCCAATTTTCCTATCAACAAAATTTACATAATAAAAAGATATGAACAGTGATAATAGTTTCCCTCCATTTACATGGATCTGATGAGTACATAGGCAAGAAGCAGATAAAATGAAACAGAATAGAACAAACAAAAAGAAAAAGAAAAAAATGCTATTCTTCAGTGTTCCTAATTGTTGGTATATCCAACTATGAATGGACCCTTACCTCCCGAGTTACTGTTTCATATGGAGAAGAATGGAAAGGTATGTTTCTAGATTATGCTCTTCTACCTACTGATAGAGAGACATGCAAAATATTTATTTTTATTATTCTTGAAATGGACTTAACTCATATTGGAAGTTCCACTTCCTAATTATGAAAATGGAGTCAAAAGAGCCAAAAAAAAAGTTTCATAGGTAAGAAATTGCTTTGTGAGACCATTCTCTAGCACAATAGGAAGACTCTTCAGCCTCTTTCTGAATAACTCAAGGTTCTTTGAATCAAAAGCTAAATCCACAGGGATGAATGTGCTTTATAAAGCATAAGGCCTGGAGTCATCTATTCAGAAAACAGTGCTTACACTAATCTTTTTTGCTGGCAGATGCTACAGCTTATGTATAAATAAAAGTATAAAGCATTCCAAGGAAGAATTATACTGAATAGCAGCTGGCTTATATTTACCACCTGAATTTCCCTCAGAATCCTTCAGGGAAACTGTAGTAATACAAGGAGGCATGAGCAATAAAGGCTTTCAGGATGCATGTCCTCAAGTAAGGCCGTTCCCATGCATGCATAAGCTTTTCCAATCATCCAAAAAGAGGCAAGCCTGAATTCTTCTCTTGAAACTTGGGGCTTTCAAAAGATGTAACATCTCTGCATGCATTGAACAATGTTTTCTCAATATGTATGATATATGACATATGCATATATATATATATATGCAATAGGATCAATTTTTAGATGTAATTATAGGAACTCCTTGGCTTCCTGTGTATTCTAAGATCTCAAGCTTATTATGAAGTCACTGATTGTAACATTAATTTTAGAGTTTTGCATTTTCCACCTGGCATTTTAAAAAGGGGAAAGAATTATGCCATGCTATAATGCACTGAATAATTACCTGAGGCAGACCGCACTTGTCACATGATGTGACTTTTGCTGTGCAATGTGGAATTAAACTGTTAGAGGCGGACCTGGAAACACATCGGGAAGAGGTTCATTTACACATGCCTCTGTCCTGCTCAGGGCTTCGTGAGGGACACACTTACCATCAAACCAGTGTTTAAAGTCTAGTGAAACAATTCCCTGTATGTGCTTTTCTTCCACCCTCATTGCACTGAATGCCCAGAACAGCATAATGGGACCCTGGCTACATGTGGTTGGCAGGTGGGCATTTCTAGCACTCATTCCGCAGATTGATTTCACTTAAGGGCAAGAATAGGCTTAGCTCTTAAGAAGTAATTGGCTAAGCTTTTTACAGAATCATAATTACTTCAACTAGCTTTAGAAGTTAAATTTCTCAAAGTATCTGAAATAGAAAATGCAATTCGGAGCTCAGTGAGCTCGAATAAGGATCTTGAGCTGAGCAGACAGCACAAACAATCAGATTCCAGAAGCTCCAAATTGGATCTCATTAGATACAGGAGAAGACAGAGAAATGGAAGTTTTCCTTATAGGAGAAAATATGTTTTTAAATTGATAGCCTCAAGAGACACCACCATATATAACTCCCTAAACAAAGCATGATTTCAACCCCAGCTAGAATGATGAAGCTTAATCCATTATTTCAGTTGGAAGCTTTGCATGATGAACTGACTAGACTACTTGCACAATTCTGTGACTCTGGGTGACTGGGATCTGGTTATTGTCTGCAATAGTTGCTTCCCACATCTCTGTCATGATGGCTGTGTGTAGACTCAGTATTACATGTATGGAGTTTGTAGGCAGATTCTCACCATGGCTCAGTTAAAAGTTAAAGCTTCTTGTTAAAAGTTTACAGGGCTGCTCTGCCTTATAATCGGTTCAGCAAGGGGTTGGGCACTGTGAGGTTTTTACAAGCATGGGTATGTGACTGTTTCAGTTTCTTTATGAGGTAACACACTGCACATTTGATGTAAGGCTCTGTTGCCACTGTCTCAAATTTCTTAATGGTCTTTGTCTCTTTTTTTTTTTTTTTCCTGCAGGATTTGCTCATGCTCTTGTTCTTTGAGGCAGGATCTCCCTAATATCACTCTGATTCATCCTTCTTGCCTTCTGAGTGCTGGGATTATAGGCATGTGCTGTCACATTTGGACCCATAATGATTTTCAACAGTCCACTAAAGAATGACAGGGGCATCCATAATGATACAGTCCTCTCTGGGAGCAATATCTGCTGCAGTTTTACAAATATATTGTTCTCAGACTTTAACTTCTCATTTTCTAATTGGACAAACTATTGATTTTTTTAAAATCATGCATAGAATGAAGTGTTAGATCTAGAAATCAAATAATGAATTTTATGCCTAGTTTACTGCTTCTGGCATTGTGACTCTTTAAAATTGCAAAAATCTCCAAGGACTAGGATCTTCAATAAGATGAGGTTAATAAAAAAATTAGCAAGAGAAATTCTAACTTAATGTCCTTAAGAACAATCCATGTCCCCACGCTGCCCTGCTGTGGGCATGTGAGCTCGCAGCTTTCTGCTTACTAAATTTAGCTCTGCTATACCAGGTTGCACGAGGGAAATAAACATGTTGTAAGATTATCCTTGGACTTTATAACATGAATGAGAAACATCCAGCACTAGATTTTGATGGACAGGGAAATGCAGTGTCCAACTTCTTCATGTCACCAACTTGCTTTTTCCTCTACCTAGACCTATCTTCACACAGAGCTGTGAATCCAAACCAGGACTGATCCCACCAAAGACAAATTATTAGAGGAAGTTATTAAGAAGGCCATCACTGCTGAGTAGTACTCCATTGTGTATATGTACCACATTTTCTTAGTCCATTCTTCAGTTGAGGGACATCTAGGTTGTTTCCAGGTTCTGGCTATTATGAATAATGTTGCTATGAACATAGTTGAGCATGTGTCCTTGTGGTATGATTGAGTATTCCTTGGGTATATGCCCAAGAGTGATATAGCTGGGTCTTGAGGTAAATTGATTCCCAATTTTCTGAGAAACTGCCATACTGATTTCCAAAGTGGCTGTACCAGTTTGTACTCCCACCAACAGTGAAGGAGTGTTCCCCTTACTCTGCATCCTCTCAAACATAAGCTGTCTGCAGTGCTTTTGATCTTAGCCATTCTGACATCATGAAATTTGCAGGCAAATGGATAGAACTAGAAAATATCATCCTGAGTGAGCTAACCCAGACTCAGATGGACAAACATGGTATATACTCACTCATAAGTAGATACTAGATATAAAGCAGAAGATAATCAGGCAACAACCCACAACTCCAGAGAAGCTAACTAACAAGGAAGACCCAAAGAGGGATGCATGGACTACCCTGGGAAGGGGAAAAATGAGATCTCCATGAGTAAACTGAGGATGAGAGGTGGGCAATGGAGTGTAGAGGATAAGGGATGAGAGCATAAGGAAATGGGATTGTTGAACTGGAACAGGGAAGGAGGAGGAATGTAATAAAAAAGATACCATGATAGAGTGAGACATCATGGGGATAGAGAAAACCCCGGTACTAGGGAAGTTGCCAGGAATCCGCAAGGATGACCCCAGCCTGGGCTACTAGCAATAGTGGAGAGGGTGCCTTAACTGTACTGGCTTGCCCGAAAGGTCAGACTGGTAAATACACTAACTGTCATTACAGAATTTTTCTCCAGGGACTGATGAAACAAATGCAGAGATCCACAGTCAATCACTAGACAGAGCTCCAGGAGTCCAGTCAAAGAGAGAGAAGAGGGATTCTATGAGGAAGTGCACCAGGATCATGATGGGGAAACATGCAGGGACAACCAAACCAAACTAGTGGGGACTCATGAAAGTTGGATCAATGGCTGTGGAGCCTACATGGGACTAGACTAGGCCCTTTGGTTGGTGAGACAGTTGTGTAGCTTGATCTGCTTGGGAGGCACCCTGGTGGTAGGACCGGAATCCATCTCTGGTGCATGAGGGGGCTTTGTGAAGCCCACTACCTATCATGGGACACCTTGTGCCGCTTTGAGGCAGGGGAAGGGCTTGATCTTGCCTCTACTGAATGTGCCTCCACATGGGAGGCCTTGCCTTCTTGTGTGAGGGAGTGGGGGGGATGAGTTGGGAGGGGAGGATGGATGGGGCAGGAGGAGGGAAGAGTGGGAGCTTTAATTGGTGTGTAAAATAAATGAAAAAAAATTCTTAATAAAAAAAAAGAAGGTCATCACATAGCAGGATAAAATGATGACCTCCTCAAGAGAGGAAAAATTCTCAACATAGAAATACAAGAAAATGAATAAAAAACCACATTAAGTAAATTAATGAACACAACAGATTTGAAAGAGAACTGGACAGAAATCACAGAGGAAATAAGAAACTCTAAAGCTGAGGAAGAAAATCAGTTGGCACTCTCAATAGGAGATTAGATTAAGCAGAAGGAAAAAAATAACAGAGCTTGAAAACACATCCTTTGAATTGTCAGCATCAGAAACCAAAGAAAAGTAAGAAGCATTAAGATAAAGCAGAAGAGCTGTGGAGTCCCCTTAAATAAACAAATATTCTACTCCCTGACATACCTGAGGTGAACGACCACAAAGTGTGTAGGCATAGAAAACCTCTTAAGTGAAACCAAAGCAAAAAAATCCCCAAAGCTTGGGAAAGACACGGTCTTCCAAGTGCAAGAAGCATTTAGACCCTCTAGCATATACGACAATAAATGTACTTCATTACGACATATCAGTTAAATTATTAAAAGTACAGAGCAAAGAAAGAAGATTACAGTCTGAAATAGAGAGCAATGTCAAGTAAACTCAAAGGCAAATAGCTCTAAAGACACTCTAAATGCCAGGAGGACATGGAATGGTGTGTTTCTCGTCCTGATAGAAAATAACTGACTACCAAGATTCTTATACCCAGCAAGGTTTCCTTTACCATCAAAGAAGAAGAAAAGACCTTCCATAAAAAGGATTAATTAAGAGAATTCCAGAAAACTATACCAGAATTACAAGATGCTTGCAGGAATACTATACTCAAAAGAGAAAGAAATTGGTAAATACCATTATTAAGAACATGAATGAATCTCAATAGAAAAAGTAACATGCCAATAAAAAATTAGAAACAAATATTACCAATACAACAAACACTCAAATTTACAAGAGGAAAAAATAACTTAAATACATTCAAAGCTACTTGAAATAAATCAGAATAATATACTAAGTGTATATGCCCTAAAAGTTGCAAGAGCACATAATTTTGTAAATATATAATACACACACATTATATATATTACAACCAAATCTCTACTAGACATAAAAAGGAGATTTAGGCAATTCAACCCTCAAACCATGACAATATTCTTGAGAGAGCAGAGCAAACATTTTACTATAGCTGCAATATGTTTAGCTATTCCTCATTTTACAAACAAAAAAAAAGGAAAAAATTTACACTAGAAAAATTATTTGAAAAGCACAATGAAATTTAGTTTGAATAGACATAATTATTTTAATATAAAACAAACACAAAAATATTTTGAAATGCAGGAAGCAAGACAGTCACAAAATAAAAATGTTCATTAAATATAACTCCTTACTGATCTCAGCAGCTATAACAGTAAGATTATGCCATTGAGATAGTTCACGATCCAGTGGCTTTGAAGTATAAAGTGATCCATTTCCAGAATGAATATTAAAGATCCTGTCAAGGTCAGTATGGCGATCCAAAGTGAATCTAGAAATAGATGAAAAAGAAAATATAGGGCATTAATATTGATGGTTTTCATGAGCAAATCCTAAAATACAAAGATATATACTTTACTCAGAATTATTGGAAACCACAGAGCTGATTTAGAATATAAACTGTTTCACTAGTTAAAAATGATAAGCATTGATCACTCAAGGCATGAACTGGTACTTTATTTTGCATAGATATGTAAGTTCTACAGATGCCCATGATTTAAACTATTGGTGGTTGCCATAAAAATTAAATAATTTGCATGTATTTTGGGACACAGAATAGTGTGTATCACATGTAGTTTCATTATCAACTGAATGTTCTCAGTAACCAAGTCTTCTGATGATGAATCACTACAATTGTACATCATAAAAGTCAATGTCAGAAACTTAGTTGTTTTATGAAAAAAATTGAAGACCAGATTACTTTCATCAAAGCAGCACATTATCAATTTGTGATGATTTGTAACTTTATATGTGATATCCACCCTTGTTCAGGTTCTTTAATCGCAGGTATCATTATAAAATAAATGCCTTAAGGTCTTCTAAAATTGCTACAGTTCAATATAAGAAATGCTTATGCATCTATAAAGAATAAAGTTTTATAAATATATGAAAATAGCTCCTTTACAAACTGATAGCAGGCATCATGTTACATATCATTTGAAAGCATAATACCAGCATTTGTCACTCAGGGTGGCATAATCAAGGTAAACATCAATATATTTATCAAAACAGGTGTCTTGCCATAATCAAGTAAAGCAAATTATTATATCCCTGTATCTGGAATAATTTCCAAATAAAAAAATTAACTCACTAGCCGGGTGGTGGTGGTAAACATCTTTAATCCCAGGACTTGGGAGGCAGAGGCAGGTGGAGCTCTGTGAGTTCGATGACATCTTGGTATACAGAGTTCTTTATAGGATAACCAAGGCTACACAAGGAAACCCTATCTCAAAAAAAAGCAGAAAAACAACAATATAAAACAAACAAAAATGCACACACAAAAAAATTAACTCATTTTCAAAAAATCCTAAGGCAAATTTTATCTCATTCTAACAGCCTTCCGTGATTATCCATGGCAGAAGCTGTTTGCAACCTTCTAATTTAAATCTCTCCTCTCCACTTATGACACTGTATTTTAAGTTGTTTCATCGCAAATTGAAAATAAGAAATAAGACATGAAATTATCAAGCCTACTGCTCATCTTGCTACACCCAGCACCAGGCTGTAGTTGACACTCACTGAATACTACTTGACTCTCAGGAGCTAGCTTTTCTGAGTGGAGAATACACTCAAACATGAGAACAATCTGCAAATAGTTATGAAATTAAAGAAAAAAATAATGAAATCGTTGGCACGTTAGAAAACTGTGAAGTCCCTTACTTCAGAAGAAAAAAGACATGAAGAGGAATTGTCTTACTACACAAAACATACTAAGACTAGTGTATCAATGACTAATCTCAGTCCTTTTTATGTGTTTTCTTTCTTGTGTACTAGATTTAGTTTGAAAAGTAAATATTTTCTGAATATTATCAATTTCTGCCAAGAGAAAGATGAACCCCTGGATATAGAAAGCATAATCTATAATCTACACAAATATACTTGTATTCATATAAGATATACATCTCTAGGTTCTATCTAAACCATAACATCTAAAAATATCTGCATTTTCTACATCTAAGGTAGAAGACAGTCAAAACACACAACAATCAGCATCAATAAACTCATTGTCACATAGACTATTATTGCTGGTGTGATGGTTTGAAAGAAAATGGCCCCTAAAGGGAGTGGCACTTTTAGGAGGTATGGACTTGTAGGAGTAGGTGTAGCTTTGTTGGAGAAATTGTGTCACTGTGGAGGTGGGCTGTGAATCTTATATATGCTCAAGCCATGCCCAGTGTGACAGTTCACTTCCTGTTGCCTGCATATCCAGATGTAGAACTCTCAGCTACCTCTCAAGTACCATGTCTGCCTGTATACTGCCATGTCCCTCCCACCATGATGAACTATATGCTAAATGAACTATAAGCAAGCTACCACAATTAAATGTTTTCCTTTATAAGCGTTTTCATGTTCATGGTATCTCTTCACAGCAATAGAAACCCTAACTAAGAGAAGCTGGTACCAGGAGTGGAGTATTGCTGTGATAGGCCTGACCATGCTTTCTTGTTGTTGTTCCAAGAAATATAGACCTTGGGACTGTGAATTAGGAAACCAGTTGAACATTTTAAGTGCTGCTTAATGGGCCATCTTAGTAGAAACATGGAAAACAATGGTGTTGATTGTGATTTGAACTGTGCGTGCCTGGATCAAGAGGTTTAAGAGGAGACATGTATTAGTATGTGGCCTAGAGACTGGTCTTGTGATATTCTGGTGAAGAATGTGGCTGCTTTTTGCCCATGTCTGAAGAGTCTGACTGAGGCTAAAGTGAAGATTTTCAAATTAATTCCATTGGCAGAGGAGCTCTCAAAACAGCCTAGTATAGACTATCAAGTGATTATTAGTGTTAACTTTGATGAAGATTTATAATGAAAAGGATAGAGCTGAGCAAATAAAAATACAAAACGTACGGGGAAGTTAGGAAGTGGAATAGACCTAAAATCTGTGTTCAAGGAGATAAATGATTAAAAATTGGAATAAAAGGAGCGGTGACCTCAGGGCAAGCTCCTACCAGCTAAATTTCCAACTTAGCTAAAAGTTTAGAGCTAGGTGGAGTGGAGCATGCCTTAAATCCCAGCATTCAGAAGGTAGAGGCTAGTAGATTTCTGAGTTTGGGGTAATCGTGGCCTACAAAGCAAGTTCCAGAACAGCCAAGCTTAGGCAGTGAAGGAAACTACTGAAAACAGAAAGTTAGTAAAAAATGTATTTAAACGAGGGGGCCAAGTGCTAGCCCCGATAAGCAGCAAACTTTGGCAGCTTCGGCTACATGGTTCTGGAGTTAAAGATAGAAGAAAGGGACTATGGTAATTGCTTCCATGACTAAGGAAAGCCACTGAGGCCAGGCAAATGTCAGGGGTGTCCCTGCATGGAAGCCTAGAGATGTCATCGCATGAGGCTGTGAAGTTGAAGTATCGATTGCCTTGGAGACCCCAAGATGTTGGAGATGACAGAGTTCTTGGATACCTGCTGAGGAGACTGCTAACAGAGAGTGGAACCAGCCCAAGAGAAAGAAGTAGGTTGCAGTCAATAAAGCTGAAAGGAGTTGGAGATCTGAAAAGCATTTTGACATCGGACATGGAGATGCAGAGTTTGGAGTTTGCCCAGCTGGTTTTTGGTCTAGCTTTGGTCCAGCATTTCCTCACTATGCTCCCTTTCCTATGTTTTCGTGTGATAATGTATGTGTGCCTTTTTATGTTGGAAGTTTGTGATTTGCTTTTGGGTTTTGATTTTGCAGGGGATTGCAGTTAAGAGATTGCATGAATCTCAGAAGAGACTTTGAACTTTAGACTTCTAAATAATTTTGAGACTGTTATAGACTCTGGGGAACTTTACAGTTGCACTGAATACCTTATTGCATTATGATATGGCTACAAGCTTTTGGGAGCCAGGGAGTGGAACGTGGTGGTTTGAAAGGAAAGGGAGTGGCACTATTAAGAGGTATTGCCTTGTAGGGGTAGGTGTGACCTTGTTGGAGAAAGTGTGTCACTGTGGTGGTGGTGGTGGTTGGGGGTGCTTTGAGGTCTCATGACATGCCCAGTGAGACAGTTCACTTTCTGTTGTCCACATACCTCTAAGTTACCTCTCCAGTACCATGTCTCCTTGTTCCATGCCATGTCCTAATGTAACAATGATGGACTAAATCTCTGAGCTGTAAGTGACACCACAATGAAATGTTCTCATTTATAATAGCTGTGTGGTCATGGTGTCTCTTCACAGCAATGGAAACCCTAGCTAAGACAGCTGGCATACGAAAATGTACTTTTCCTCTCGGTACTTAGAAAAGCATCACCATTAAACATTTTAGTTTATCTGTAAACGTCAAGAGATAGATTTGATATAATAATGACCAGTCTATATAAAGACATCAATCAATTTTTACATTCTTAAGAAATATTTTGTTATTATAACAATACTACTGATCGAAATTTATCCCTCATAAACAGTATATAAGTTTTGGGCTTTTAGTATATTTGTCAAGGTTCTTGCATAGCATACATGAAGCTCTGTGTTTGACTCCAGAACTGCATAGCCTGGGCTTAATGGCATAGGCCTGAAATCCTAGAACTTGTTGAGATAAAGGCATGAAGATAAAAACTTCAAGATCATCTTTGGAAATATTGTATACTTGTGATAAATATGAGTTATGTGATCCTGTTTTAAAACAGAAAAAACTAATACACCATATTTGAAAATCTGCTTTGAAAATGGGAACCAAGGACATAGCCTACTTCAGATGATTCTCTGGCAAGAAAATGTTAAGTATTTAATGGGGAAAATTAAATACCTATATTAGTTACTTTAATAAAATTCAAAGGAAGAGAACATCCATAAAATGTAGCAATTTTGATAAAGTATCTAGAAAAGAGGCATTTATGGCAAAGTTCATCTGGCATATGGGAGCACTGTCTGATTATCATGTACAATTATCTTTTTCTTCTGCCAGTATATAACTTGTGGAGGAATGCATGAATATAAGACAACGTATTTGCATAAAATACATGAATAAGTGATATAGAAATATATATATATATATATATATATATATATATATATATATATCAAAAGCAATTTTGATTTTTACAATTTTGATTATTACAATTTTGTTTTGGGACTGGCAGAATCAGCAGAATTGTTCATTTGAATCCACTCAGAGTCCCATGGAACATGAAACATACTCAAAAGTGTTCACTCAGAAACAAACATTGCAACTCATACTTGACTGGGTGATATAGATGCAAATTGAGCTTCTTGAATTTTGGTAAAGGAATGAAATCCGAAACCCACAATAGACTAACAAATTAAATGAAACGTTCATTTGGATGCTGAACAATGAACACAGATATTTATAGTTCTTTAACACACCAGTTCAAACGCTAACAAAAACTTTGAATTTTGCTCATTTTAATGTATCTATCACATCTCATATGATTTATTGCATAGGAAAAAAAGAAAAGACAGAAATGATTCTCATGTTTCTGGAATACTCAAATGTTTTTTGAAACAGCTGTATAAAAGAAAACAAAACACACATAATCATGACGTGAAACTGAAACAAAAATCTTCCCGACCATCATAGATGAATTATGCCTAGCATAGTATACATTCAACTATGTATTTTTGTCCTACATCAGTGGTCAGAATAGCCAATATTTTAATGAATCAAACTCATGACATAGGTAATTAACCTAATGGAAAAGGCGAGAATTAGAAAACCATAAAGCTGGTGTGTGCTTTGCCCATGTAGTTCAGTCAAAATATCCCTCAAACTCTGTGCACACCAAATGTATGTAAAATTTACAGAGGAACTCTTATAATCAAGCAGAATTTCATGGTCCCCATATGCCTTTCAATTCAGTTCCTTTTATTCTTTAACATTGGCATAAATACCTGATGGGACTGGAAGTAGAATCTGGGTCTCTTGCCATTACAGTGCCAATGATTGTACCCACTTCAATATCCTCATGAACCTCAAACAGGTAGGAGGATCTGCTGAAAACAGGGGGCTCATCCACATCTTCTATGGAAATTTTCACAATTGTAGTATCTTTGAATGGTCCTAGGTAATAGAAACGTGGATCCACATGGGTATTTTCAGCCTCGACCTTCAGAGTATAAAGCCTTCGGCTCTCATAGTCAAGTGGCTGCATAAAGACAAAAATTATCAAATTAGACTGTGGGTAATGGGATGTCTACTCTCTCTAAGTAGAGTAGGACTTTGAAATCCTGCAAGTTGTTCATTAGTAAAAAGAAATAACAATTAGACACAATTTTCTAATTTTTCTATTTCCTACACTAGTATTTATAATTGTAGGTGTCCAATATGTACTGCTTTTGGACATAGGAAAATATTTTAATTATTGTACAAATTTGGATGATTATTTAATTTTATCTCCTAAGCTTCATAATTCCATACAAAACATGGATTAATGAGTTATGCACTTCTGTATGAACATATACTTGATGATAAAAAGGTTATGACTCAACAATTTAAGGCAAAAATTCTATGATTTTAAACATTTGGGGGCATTTACACATCTATACCAAAGCATTTTCATCAGTGTACTGGGCTCATGGAACTATAACTTCTTTATAGAATTTCAAACATCAGTAGTTACAAGAAATAGTCAAGATAAACAATATATTAGGTCATGAGAAAAAATTATAGCAATTTCATGAGTAGATATCACAATTTTAAAATATAATCCTTCGACCCATAGTATTGAATAAAAATCATTGCCTGCTCAAGTTTTGTTCATCTTTTTCATTCAGAAAAGCAAAAGATTTTTTTTTTTTTGCTTTATTGCTGTTTTCTGGTTAGTAATTCCTACTTGTTGACTTTGAGAAGTGGCTTTTTAGCATTGCTAGTCACTGGAAGTAACAGTTGGTTGTGTGTCCCGTGCCTTCAATAGAATCTCAGAAAAACTGTATTAGTTACCAGTATTTCAATGGTTATTATTTTTTTTGCAGCATCTCAATTTGACCTAAATAGAATGAGCCTTATTTTTCTTATAATGATGGAGCCAACTACAGTAAAACCTGGCTACCTTTAAATTCTATCACTGAGCATATGTTAGCAGAAAAATTTAATTTATGTAGCAGAAGGGAAAATGTGAACAATTAAATTATCTTCTAATCCATTCTGTCTCTTTTTATTAGCAACTCTAATTATTGGCTCATACATCTGGATAGCATGCTATTTTTATGCCTCCAACTGTGATGATATATTGCCATTATTAGTTATTAACTGCTCTTTAAGAAAACATTGCATTTACAGTGGTCTTTTAATAACACGGCTAAGAAATATAATTACACATATATTAACTTGCCTGTTTAAACTTTTGTTCAAATCTCAGGTTTCATGTTCCTGATAAGAAGAGCATATTATAAGAGTGTCTAAGGGCTCTCTGGCACCAGAGCCTCCTTATTTACATGTAATACAAAGCTCAACCAAACACAGCAGCGCTAATTCTTTTGGTAGCTAATGCAAGAACAAAACAGTACACAATGAAAGCTCTGCTTTCTAAACACAGAGATGCTTGTTTATGCTGAAGCTGAACACCTTTTTCACAGTAATGATGCCTTCCTGTGTGTCCTTCTCAGTTATAATGTCAAACATATCAGTCCCGTCTCCATCAATGATGCGGTAATCTACTTCAGCGTTTTTCCCCATGTCAGCATCAGTTGCTTTTACACTTCCAACAGCTGTGCCAACTGGAGAGGATTCAAGAACTCGAAGATGGATGGTATCTGCACAGAACAAAGAAATATCTAAATGTTATTATGCATATACATATATATCATTTCTTTCTCATATATATGTACATGCATATACATATATACATATAAACACACACATACAGATATAAGAAAGAAGTGAACAAGGAGATTTATGTAAAGAATATTCATAAGTAAAGTCTCTGAAAAAGAATATGGTAATCTTTTTATTTAAGAAATTTTTTTTTATCCATTTTACATATAACCACAGATCCCCCTCTCACCCCTCCTCCTGCTCACCCCAAGCCTTCCCCCGCCCCCAAACCACCCCCATCCCCTCCTTGAAAAGGGTAAGGTCTCCCATGGGGAGTCAGCAAAGCCTGGTATATTCAGTTGAGGAGGGACCAAGACACCCCACATCCCCCCATCAAGGCTGAGCAAGGCATCCCACCATAGGTAATGGGCTCCAAAAAACCAACTCAGGTACCAGGGATACATCCTGATTTATCCCTGCCAGGGGCCCCAAGCTACACAACTGTCTCCCATATGTAGAGGGCCTAGTCCATTCCCATGCAGGCTCTGGTAATTAGATTAGTGAATACCCTAACTGTCATCATAGAAGCTTCGTTCAGTAACTGATGGATGCAGATGCAGATGCAGAGATCCACAACCAAGCACCAGGACGAGCTCCAGGAGTCCAGTCTAACAGAGGGAAGAAGTTATATGAGCAAGGGGGGGGGGGGGCAGGTCACAACCATGATGGGGAAATCTACAGAGACAACTGAACTAAGCTTGTGGGAACTCACAGACTGTAGACCTATAGCTGCAAAAGAATATGGTACAACTTACACTCTATATTAGACATTGATGAATTAATATTTTAAGAATACTTATTAAAAGCTACCAGAAAAGGTGGGATGTCAAGGGTCTGGTCCTGCGTATAGTAGTCTAAATAGCATCAACTGGCAATTCTGATTTTGAAAATTAGCTTATTTTATTTGAATAGATGGTATCTGAGTACAGAAAGGCACCTGAATGTGTTTACATAATCACAACAAATCACCTGATATACAGTGAATATTTGTACTCAATATTTTCCAGGCTATGTGTAGTTATTTACATCTCTTACTTTAGCTGCAGATCAAAACAGCTCAGAAAACCACAGAATCAGTCACACAGTATAAGAATCTCATTTCTATTTGTGACAACAAAAACAAAGAACAGTCTGTGTTAGAAACAAGAAGATGTCCTTCACAGTGTCAGAGTATGAGCAGTCAATTCTGACAGAGCCTCTTTCACTCAGGAGCAAAGTGAGAATATATGTAAGCCCTTGGTGTACCCGCCTGTGATTCCAGCATGAACCTCCCCTACTGCTAACGAGATTTCAGTTTTAACACCTGGTCATAAACTACAATTTCTGATGGGTTAATTGACTACAAGCACACTTCTGATTATAGCCTCACGTGCCCATAAAGCTTAATTCTCTTTAGTACACATCAGAAGATCCCGGCCTGATATTACATTCATATTTCTTTCTTAATATCTTTTACCTCTAGTCACATCTATGAAAGATTTACATTAAATCAGACCTTCAGTATTTTCCTGGCTAAAGAATTTTCTATTTCATTCTCTGTACTTTTGTCACACAAACTCTTATACCATAAATTCTTTCCTCATTATCCCCATATATTTTCAGAGTTCTCCAAATACAAGATGTCCTTGATATGTGCTCTTTCTAGGGCCATGTAATGGCATAAGAGAACTTCTCAGTACTAGTGTCTTTCTTACAACATGATGTTGAAATTCAGAATGGTCTCATCCCGTGATTTTCTACATATCCTTATCTGTACTTGAGGTATTACAATGTTGACAGCAGGACTCCACTACTGACTTGGCTACTATCCTACTGATGCTCTTTGCTCCCAGTCTTTCTTTTCCCTGAAACTTCTCAACACTGAGTTGCCCGATGGCTCAGTTGATCACATCCTTCAGGTGCCTGTTCAAATGTGAGCTTGTTAAAAAGTCGCTGCAAACTAGATGAAAACAACATGACCACAAACAAGAGCTTTCTGGCACTCTTCCTAATCCCATTCCACTGCTAAGTTTTTATTTTGTGTGTGTAGCATGAAAGTATAAAATGAAAAAGGGGTTTTGGTATGTTTTCAATATTGTTTTCCCAGTGAGTTCTTCTACTGTTGTCCAGTATATACATTTCTTTGTAGTAGGGTATATATAGTAGATGCATATGTGATAGAAGCTTCATAATTAGTTTACCAAGTCCTATGCCTTCCTAAATCTAATCAATGTTTAAAAAAATCTTTGTCCACAATACAATCCACATTACACAACTTGATGACAATTTTGAGAAGACTCATTGCTTAAAGCATGTGCTATATAGCCTACAGATCAAGGTAGGAGGAGACAGGGTCTTAATATTGAGGACATGCTCCCATGTGCTTGTGTCTCCTCATTGTAAGTACACACACATGTACATCACACACATACACAAGAAGAAAAGATAACCGCCAACACGTTCTTGAGAGTTTAAAACAAAAGGAAATTAAGTTCTTTATTGCTTAAATAAGGCAACAAATTCGAGGACTGAAACCCCAAAGCAAAGAACCAAAACAACCATCAGCAGAAAACTCCAAAAGGTTTCCAACGGATGCACTAAAGGAAGCTAAGCACACTGTGTAGGGAGAAAATAGGACTACAGAGGAGGGAAATGTATTACTTTATACAATTAGGAACAGGGAAAGAATGAAATGAGTGAATTGAGTATTAAATGTAAAATGATGCTATAATAAAATAACTCAATACCCAAAGAAATGACTTAAAACAAAACAAGGAATAGTGAAGATGTAAATAAATACACAAGAAAAACCACAACAATACCAAACTCATTTTTAAAGACTTCTCCAAATAAACAGCCATTGTGATTTGATCTGCCTTTGCTTTCCTTTTCTGTTATGTTAAACATAGCATTTTATGCCTTTCCCTCTTCATGAAAGCATGCTTGTTAAATATAAATAGCCTCAGTGTTTTCCCTGTACATAGTATTTAGCTGCATTGTATGATATCAGGTTGTCTTGTGACTGAGAAAGTGAATGCTGATTACTTGGTTAAATGTGTCCCCGCCATTTTTCACTAATGCTAACTTAGTATGTGTTTACTTATAATTGATGTAATTGATGGCTCTCTTGTGGAAAATGCCTTGAATTTGTACAAATATACCATGTCTCATCAAAAATCTTCACCCTAATTTTTACATCAATCAGTAACATAGCCAGCATACTGCATGCTGGGAACTAATGATAGTGATCTTGATTTTTCATAGTGTCATAATTATTGTTTAGAATTCTGTAAAAGAAAGCTTTCTTTTACCTCATTCATTTTGTTCATTTTATTATTACAGAGATGATAGTGACCAGTGCAGCTTCAAAAACATCCAGATCTCGGGTCTTCTGGGGTTCTCTCTTGGCCCTGCCTTGTAGGCGTGACAGTTACCGAAGCCTCAAAGGGGGTGGTATTTCCAGGTCAAAGCTGGAACATCTAAGTACCACACTGTATGCTGTGAATATGTGTTTCTCTGATTGGTTGATAAATAAAATTGTTTGGCCCATGGTGAGGCAGAATAAGGTTAGGTGGGACATTCTAACTAGAGAGAGAGGAAGGAGAAAGAGCAGAGGAGACACTGCCAGCTGTCGCCAGGAGAAGCAAGATGTAAAGAACCAGTAAGCCACAAGCCATGTGACAAAGTACAGATTTATAGAAATAAGTTAACTTAAGATATAAAAGTTAGCTAGCAAGAAGCCTGCCATGGCCATTGTTTAAAAATATTAGCCTGTGTGTTTATTTGGGTCAGAGCTGCTGTGGACTGGGCAGAACACAGGAAAACTTTCAACTACAATACATCCTCCAGAAAGGATTTTCAGTGTTATGCTTAACAAGGTCATATTTAAGAATATAAATCTAAAAGTTCATACCATACAATGACAGACTAGACAGACTACAAGGAAGCATTTCAGTCAGCGCATTGCTACACGAACATTGATGGTGTGCCTTGACTTTTAAGCCTCTGTGTGACTATAGAATAATTTTGTTTGGTTTGATATTTATCATCTATATTTCACTGTGGTCTATACTATATATAGATCCAAAATGCAGCCGAATTTCTAAGCACTCTAATTAAATAAAGAACATGGAGCCAAATATAGGGGTGAAAGCCTTAGAGATCAGGGAAATAGTGAGAGCCACCAACCATCTTACCTCACCAGCTCTGTAGCTTCCAAAATGCCATGACTTCCTGTATACCCAGGCTTTTATTGCCTTGCTGTTCTGCCCTTTAATTGGCTCTTAGCCCAGCTACCTCACTTCCTTGTTACTTCCTGTCTGTACAGACATCCAGGTCTCTATGGTTGGTACTGGGATTAAAGATATGTGTCACCATGCTTGGCTGTTTCCTAGTGTGACCTTGAACACACAGAGACCCTGCCTGCCAAGTGATCGGATTAAGGGTGTGTGCTACCACTGACTGACTTTTGTGTTTACTTAAAACAGCTTGCTATTTCCTCTGATCTCCAGGCACACTTTATTTATTAACATACAAATAAAATATTACCACATTTCAGAACAGATAAAGTATCACCACACCAATATGCTATCCTAAATACAATGATCACACCAAAGAAGACCAGGAGGCTTTAGCTCTACACAAAGAACTAAAGGCAACTGAGGAAATTTAGGAACAGAAGAGATGGCTATCCCTGAGAAAAGTACAACATTGGTGCCCAGTGCCAAACAATCAACTCTGAATACATACATCCAGGTAGAATTATATGGACCAAAGTGTTCAGAGTTAGGAATGATATGCCTATACAAATACATATATGTATGCACTAACAATTAGTGAAAAAAAAAGGAGGCCATGAAATTGAGGGAGAGGCAGGATGGGTATATGGGACAGTTTGGAGGGAGGAAAGGGGAGGGAGAAATGTAATTAAATTATAATCTTAAAAAAAATTCACTGAAGCTGAAAATAGCAGATGGATCAACATAGTATTAATAGCAGCCGGCAAGAGAGTAAGTGAGCTAGAGGATAAATAAAATTAATATATTACTTAGAGGTTCACAAAAGGGAATGGATTCGATTGTCAGTGGGATTTTTTAAAAGCAAGTTAGAAAATTAGCAATGTCATGAAAATTTGATGATAAAATTATTTTGGCCCTTGAATGTTTACTCTAACCAACATATTAATTAAATTCATATTCCCAAGAAAGATAGTTTCATATTCAGTCAATTACTTTTGGTTGTTTTTAAGTAACCCAGCGAAGAATGTATTTCATGTAAACAAAGGGCTAAGTCAAGATCCATGGGTCCAAGGAATGCATAAACACACTACCTACAAAGAAAAGAGAATCTGTCCAAGACAGGAGGTTTTCCCATCTATAGAAATTCACAGAGATTATCCAACCTAAGTTAGAAAAGCCATGCCAAGGTTCTAGGACTGCTACTGTGGACCTGACCTGCCAAGTGAAGAAAATGAAACTGCAGTTCTCAAGTTGGAGCAGAGGTACCCATGACATGAAAATACCAGAAAATAACAAGAATACATGCTTTAGAGACCTGTATCTTAACCCCACATGTTCTTAAATGAGGAACAGTTTAAAAATATTGTCTATAAGGATTCAAACTATGAAAGATGAAACCTGGAGAGGGCATGAATTCATTTCACTAGGATGAATTTAAGTTTTTTTCCTTGAGGAGTTTGGAATGATGGCTCCATGAGTAAAACCACTTAATGAGCAAGCCTGAGGACTTGGGTATGAGAGTTAGAGGCATAAGGTTCACTGGAACATTTTGGCTGCCATTCTAGCTACAAGCTCAGAGAGAATCCATGACATAGAATAAATAAAGAATAACAGCAGGGCACCCCCAACCTATGTTGACCTCCTTCCTAGCTGAGTTCCATCTGTACACAGAAATGTGCATGTACCCTTATCCCTTACATGCTTTTTTGAGCGTGCGTGCACACACACACACACACACACACACACACACACACACACACACACAAAAACACACATTTTTCTTATGATATTAGGTTGTAGGAGCCCAAATGGGATGAGAGAAGAGTGCAAAAGAGAGAGAAAGACAGAGAAGGGGGGAGGAGAAATGAGGCTGTGTGTTCCTTGAGAGAGAGAAAGACAGAGAAGGGGGAGAGGAAAAATGAAGCTGTGTGTTCCTAGTTCCACGGATTTTAATTTCATGTGGGTTTCACTGGGGGTATGTCTGAGACTTTGTCCTACATTTTTATTTTCAGCTTGAATTTCTTTGATTGCTTAACGGCATATGCTTAGACCCAAAAGTCTGTTCACTTTTTAACTTGTTATTATATGTCTATTCAAGTACTGAAAATTATCAGTTCATTTCTTTGTTAGTATAGAGAAATTTTCATTAGAAGGTTTGATATTGTTGGGGTAGTGTTTATCATGCTAATTTTTAGTAGCTTCAACAACGTAAGAAGGAAAGGACATATGTTTAATTGGTTTAAAATGAGCTGGATTATTCTGGATTTGTTGATATATTGATTATCAGTTCTCTTCTTTAACGACTTCTTAGAAAGTATTTATGTAAATAAATATGCAGATACATTAATTTTCTTGCAACACTTAAATGAAATTGTCTTCAAAGTGTTCCAGAGTTTTCTGAAAAATCATGACTGAGTTCATTCATCAAAATAGTATAGATTTAGTTCTGACAAATAAACCAAAGAATTTCATAAGAAGATACATATGTTTTCAAACACTCCTCATCATTGCCTTTTTGAATGTCATTAGTCGTTTACTCATTGGGAGCATTTTTATTCAGTGATCTCTATACATAATTTTAGAATGCTTTCTTTGGAATTACACTTTGCTCAGACCCAATCTTAGGTCAAACTTTATTTGGCCTGTTTCAAATTTTCAAAGTTCATTTTTATGTTCTAAACATATGAAAGGGTGATTCATTAACACTCTACTATTTATTGCCTAGTTGCTTATGCTGAACACAAATATCCCACTTTGTCGTGCAAACTGATACTGCTTTAATCGAGAGCCAGTCTGTTCTCCTTCCTGGGGTAATTTCCACGTAAGTCATGAGGCAGAGAACTGGAGAGAAGCACAGATTCTTATGTAAACACTGACAAAGGCAAAGGCATACAACCCTGGCACCCATCTCTTTTCATTTCTTTTTAAAGTCCTCTATTTGCATGCTACTTATTTTTTATCTTACAGTTGATGGAGCTTTAATTATGCGGCGAGCTTTCCTATCAATTCCAATTTATAGTTGTTTGAAATTCATTCCCAGGTGTCAGATTGAATCATCTGCTTCTCTTTTAATGATTAGAGCACATAAATATTTCTTCCTGGTAAATATGCTCCTCCCTTGGTTGTCCGCTTAAGCACCTGGGCCTGGGTGTGAGAAGACTTGTGCAAGTAAAAGTCTAGAGGTGATAGTGCAAGGAGGCATTCCCCAAAATGGAGCAACCCATGTGGTAAGTTGCATAAGAGGACTTCCAAAGTGATACTGAAAACCTCACATGACACCCGAATTGTTGTTATCAAAGATTTCAGACAGCTTTGATGCACTCCTGGGTCTTTCGTCTTTGGGATTGATAGTCCAGTTCATGTGCTCTACCCTGCACTCAAGTAACAAGGTTTCTATATTGCAGCGTTGAAAATTTTGCTAGTAAATTCGTTACAAGATTTTTGTAGTAAAATTAGAAATAATTGGCAGTTCAATTTAAGTAAGGGACTTTGGGGATAGCATAGTTAAACTAAGAGATGTGACAGGTGACATCCTTTAGAACAACAAAAGAAATGCCAGAAATCAACCTGAAGAGGAACAAGGGCAAATTGCTTTTCTCCAGGTTTTGAGCTTAAGGACAAATAGCTGCTATTTTGTTTTGTTGCTAACAAAAAAATGAGGTTGAAAGAGATAATTTTTCTTTATCCTTTGTTCTCTGTCCTTGTTGCTATCACATTTACATAAGAACTTTCTACTTTCCAAGGTGGAGATTTTTCAAAATGCTCCACATATACGAATCAACAAAATAATTTACCATTAGTTTAATTTTTTATTTGCTTTGTATGTAATCTTATTGCAACATCTCAGTGCTGTATAATAATCTCAAACAATACTTGCTTTAAGAAAAATGACACAATTATGCACGTTTATAAAGCATTCTATTGTATAATGCTCAAAAGATGTTTTTTAATGAGCTTAACAGGAAGAAATTAAAAACAAGATAAAGCTCCTTGGAGGCAATGCGGAGTAGTTAAGGAAATTATGCAGTGCTAAATGGGCGTTTAGGAGAAAGCAGAGGAGACTTCAAAGTCACACTGGAGACTGACAAACTGCTAAGGCTTCCGAATTGAAGACTTTTACCAGAGGAGACAGAAAACTAAATCTGTGAGCACCAGAGACGGGATCACTGCCTTAGTTTGGGGCATTTAAGTAAAATTAGAGTAAAAAGCCATACTGGATAGTTTATTTTATTTTATTTTTTTCCAACACATCCTTGGGGAAGGCATCGTGACAAAGCAACCATTGATCTCCGAGTCTATAGAATCTATCTTGGCATTTGTTTGAAATTGTCTGCCAGCATATTGTATCAATACACAGAACTGCAACACACGGAAACACAAAAGTATGTAAAATTGCGGTGGGTTGGATAAACCTCGACTTAATTAGTCATAAGTGGAGGACTGCATTGTACTTACTGTGCGGTCCCTTTACGTTTCACCTGAAATTTAACTGTATTAAAAACTCCTTAAGAACGGCCTAAACATATTTGTACAGCAAATACTTATCCATATTCCAGTACTGGGGGTATTGTCAAAGTTAATTCTGTAAGACAGCTAAAAACAGGGAATCTGATTCCCATTATGACATATGATAAATGCTAAATAGGTTACTATGAGGCAAATTCCACAGGAATAACTAGGGTAGTCCAGAGAGACATGGCTTTCCACATGATTCCCCTTAAAGAATTGCATTATTTCATCACACATGAAAATGGAATCATTCCCCAGGTTCTGCCAACCTAAACATGCAATTTCCCTGACATTTTACATGGTCATTCATTTAAATGACACATCTTTGACTCATATTTCTCCAGCCTTTATATATCTACAATCCGCAATTTCTGCAACATAAAAATTCAACTTGAAATCCATCTCTGTCTCTCCCTCCATCTGTCCCTGCTTGGATCCCTCCCTCCTTTCCCCCTCTCTCCCCAAACAAGCTTTTTTCTAGAAAGCTTCAAAAGCTTCAAAGTACCTTTTTTATTGGTACCTTTGCCTTTTATCCCTCAAATCTTTTCTTGACCTGGTTACTCACTCCTGTGAATCACACACTTAGAGACACTGTGATCTCACTTCCCTCCTCCCTACAGCATTACTTCAGACACAACTCCAGTCCCATTGAACCCTGGGGGCCAGCGAAGTCAAACTGCACACCTTACACTGAATGCCACCTTTGTTTATTCGGTCTTCCCTCACAATGACAACAATAATGACAATCCTTAATGTCTTTTGCTTTTCTGCTTGGAAATTTTTTGGTATATGCTAGAAGTTAGTCTCTTGCCTGATCGTCTCATATTAAAATAAATTATCATCTTGTGCTTTTAGCATTAATCAAATATAGCACTCAGGTTTTATGAATCTCCATTTGTGTACACTCCATGTATGCGCTTATATGTATGGATATTCATAATATAAACATATTTTAAATTTATTTGCATGTGTCTTAACCTTCTTGTAGGAGCCCGTGCAGGCCATCCTCTTGAACTAGATCAGAACCTTTTGAACTAGAGTCACAGGTATTTGTTAGCTATCACGTGGATACTAGGAAGTCAAACCTGGGTCCTCTGAAAGAAGAGCAAGCTATCTGTCTCTCTAGCAAGAAAAATTCTAAGAGGAATTATGCTAAGAAAAATACACAATAGTAAAGTAAGTAAATATGAGAGATGAGAAAGATATTGTAATGTAAACTTGCCAAAATGCAAATAATTTAAAGCTCCATCCTGTGTCACATTTCAGAATTCAAGATTACTATAATTATTAACACTCTCTATATTTATCTTGGTAGACAATCAAGGGCTACACATAGTAGGACTTTAAGACACTTTTACTAAATCAAAGGCTTTTCCAGAATTATTTCTTTCTAATTCTTGAACAAGAAATGCTTAGAAAATGAGGAGGGGGAAAATATTTGTAATTATTTTAGTGTGTACAGTTAAAATCGCATTCAATGTGAGGAGTACAAATACAGTACTGTTCTTATAGGTATATTTCAATTTCCCAGATAGTAAAAGAGAGAAAAGAGACCTTTTAAGCTTCATTTTCTTCTTTCTTAAGTTGAAGCATCTTCCTGAGGACACACCTGACAGTTGTTCTTGTTGAAAAACGACTTGATAACTTTAAATATGCAGATCCGCCTGGGGCTGACATTACCTGGGGATCCTTACTAGAGGAGAGGTTGACTCTATTTACAAAGTGAAAATCAGCGCTTATTAAATCAAATCTCTCTTGTACCAGGCAGGGATTGTGTCAGTCCCACAGCTCAGCGATGCACGTGCCTTAAATCCCTATGTACATTATAGAAAAGTTCCTTGAAAGACCTTGTCTCGTACATACTTGTTCTATCAGCCCAAGGAATATGGCAAACCTAGGGATGGTTTCATCATTTTGTGTCTATAGCATCAGAGAATTACCACCAACAAAAGCATCAATTTCCTTTTTCTGTCAAAAGGAGTTCACACAATTCTCAGTGCCATGCATGAAACTGACTACATAATTCATAAATAAAACATGGAGTCAGGGATTTAATTAAAGGTAAAATGAACAAAAGAAGTTAAAGAATATTTCCATTATACCAATGGTGAAATGTCATTAGAAGTATCAAATTTAATTACAAATTAAGTGCCTTTCAAATATTTTTCTTATATCCCAAAAGTAGTATCATTGGTCAAGTAACATTAGTTTAACAATTGAGTAACATTAGCTTACAAATTTCAATTTTTCATATCATAAAATGGGTCCATAATTACAATATTCACTTCATATAAATGTTGTAAAGATAAATGACTTTGCATTTATAATATTCAGTATAAGCTATAATAGTGCTCTTTGCAATTATTTTATGCTGCCACTCTTTTATTTTGAATAAAACATTTAACACACATTTAAATTATTGGGCTAACATCATTAGTCAATAAAGAGAATTCATATAAAACACACAAGCATGCTTTCTATGAAACTGTTTTTAGGCTCTGAGTGGTTCCTTTACCAATTGTTATTGCTTTTCAATTTTCTATTGCTGTGTATAGTCTTTAGAAATAGCTAGAACAGAATTATAAATAATGGTATTGAAATCTTGACAATTATTAGCTGTGTTAAATTGTGTTGCACTTCTGAAAATATCTTCTATTAATAGCTTATCTAAATAAAAACTTCCCTCTGAGATACTCTGCATTATATTTCTGAACTAACATTAATCAAATAAGGGAGAAAAGTTACTTTGCTACCTATTCCCAGTAACTTGTAGTGAAAAGTGGTACAGAGTATAATTAATTTAATCATGTGAGTGTATTTATCATAGACCTGGAATTTCACATAATACGAACATCATTTCTCATTAACCTGAGGTTGTTTATCTGTATCTATAGGCATCATACCCCACAAACAAAGGGGTCTTGCAATTATGTTCAGTGATCTTTGGAGTTCACAGTTCTCCCTCCTTATAAGCCTTAGCTAAACTAATATGAAATAAATTTATATGGTAGTAGTTCTTGATTTACCAGTGTAAAATGTGTGCTAAAATACCCATGATTCTGTTCTATGTGAATGTGAAAGACAGCATGGTTTTGCGAAGTCTGGGTTCCTAAAATCCTGAACTCATCATTAATAAGATTGTAAAAATATCCTCCTTCTTCATCTTTTGTCTGCATGGTCCTTGTGAGTCGAGACTCTTAATTCTTTTTGAGTTACATGGAGATACTTGCAGCCCCTCATATGAAGGTTGGTATTTTTCATCTTCATCTTGCTTTCAACCAGAGTCTCAACACCCTCCTGGCATATCTAGTCCCTTCAAAAACTATATCCAAGTCATAGACCACATACAAATCACTTAAGAAAACCATGAGTCTCTAGGACCTGATCCTGCTTTCTGCTGCTAGCTCCCATATAACGTATTTGAAAAGATTAAAACATGGCATTCCTTAGCACTGAAGGAGAATGCTGGTACCAGCCTGACCCCATAGATTGGATATCCCTGCCTACTGACTCTGGGCTGCAGGAAAATCAATATTGCATTTTCACAAAGGTGTGTGTTTGTTTACGTAAAATCCCATGCAGAAACAAATCCTCTTGCCTCAATTTTTTTTTCTAGTCCCTTCAATGAACAGGTTCCTGCTATTTAATCTAAAAATCTAGTTTCTTCTTAAAAATTTAGGGGAAAGAAGAAAAGGAGGAGGTGGAGTGGATCTGAGAGGGAAGGAGGGTGGAGGAGAAGATGCGAGGAGTGGAGGGAGGGAAAACTGTGGTGAGGATGCATCATATGAGAGAAGAATCTATTTTCAATAGAAATAAAACATAGGGCACAATAATGGAAACATGATGAGCAGGGCTAGCATAGTCAAATGTGAAGTAGGTATGTTAGGTTTAATGTACAAAAATGAAACACAACTTAAGTCAAGGAACGTTACTGAATTTTTCACAAGTTGAAAACAGTTGCTCTACTGTCCTCACTAATCTGAGTGTTAATTGGCGTGTGTAAGGCAAGTGTGTTTTTATTGCTGTCCTAACGGCTGGGCATCTCTCCAGGTTTCCTGTGTCTTCATTGTAGCTTCATTTGGACATACATGGATGGCAGCTTTCACTCTGAGAAGACTGCAGGATTAGCAACATAAGGAAAAACGAAAGGGAGGAAATCCCGATGTGTGTGGAATTTGTGTCAGGTTACTATGACTCCTAAGGGCACTTGGGTATCTTTGTCTTTCAGTTGCAATGCTATACAAGAATAAGTAATGCACATGGTCCAAATCGGGTCTCAGGAAACCAAGTAGCCTAATTTGTGTGGTTTCACTTTCTGAAGTTATGTGATGATCCATAAAGAAATATTTTTAGATAAAAGAATTTGTGATCTTGTTTAAAAAATTGTGATAATTTTTTTTTTATTAATTTATTTTGCAATACAATTCAGTTCTACGTATCAGCCACGGATTCCCTTGTTCTCCCCCCTCCCGTCCCCCTCACCTTCCCCCCAACCCCCCCCCCATTCCCATCTCCTCCAGGGCAAAGCCTTCCTCACAGACTGAGGTCAACCTGGTAGACTCAGTCCAGGTAGGTCTAGTCCCCTCCTCCCAGGCCGAGCCAAACAATCCTGCATAGGCCCCAGGTTTCAAACAGCCAACTCATGCAATGAGCACAAGATCTGGTCCCACTGCCTGGATGCCTCCTAAACAGATCAAGCCAATCAACTGTCTCATCCATTCAGAGGGCCTGATCCAGTGGGGACCCCTCAGCCATTGGTTCATATTTTTAAATATTGAATTTGTTTCATAAAACTTGAAAGAAGTTTTAAGTGTGATCTGACTTCTGTATTTAATGACAGCAAAGTATCACTTACACAAACATTAGTGAACACAGGAGTATGTGTTCTACTAATGAATCAATACTGCATATACACTGAATTATTTAGTCCTATTTCATCACTCTATGAAGAATACACTATGACCCAGCATTACTGACAATAATGAAAAAATATAGAGCTCATTTTAATTCACCACAGTAGAAAGCTACTAAGTGAATTACACCACTGAGACTCCTGCAGGGTCTGTTGTTGAGCTGTCCAGGAAGCAAGTCACCCCACGAGTGAGGAACCCTCGCGAAGTCATGGACTGGAAATGTAGTTAACCTAATTGATTAAATGTAAGTGGAGCATGGTTCATATAAGACTTAGAGGGAAACAGTTTTACATCTCTGAGTAAGTGTTATACTGGTTCCATTCTTTAAAGATAATATTAAAGAAAATTATGTATTTAAAATAAATTTCTCATCACTTAAACATGACAAATAGAATTTTTGAAGAGGAAATGGGGTAGTGGATCTTGGTGAAGGAAAAGGTAGGGCTGAGCTAGGAGTCGAAGGAGGGGAAACAATTTGGGATGAATTATGTGAAAGAATAATGTATTTTTGATTAAAAAGAGAACTAATGTGGTAAATATTTTTGGTTTGTATTATAATTTCTACTATGTAACGTTTGCTGTTTTGTTTGTTTGTTTTATACATTGGGGAAAATAATAAGGCAGTAAAATGAATATATAACACATATCTCAGTATTGAGACTTCAATGATGTGTTTTCTGTGAATATGTTCAGTACTTGCAAAATGATGGATAACTAATCAAATGATATTAGACACTAAAAATCAGTTTTCACATCCTAGACGTCCTATACTCCTATGCTACCAAATAATATCCTTTTTGCTGTAAGTGTCCTTAATAGATACATTGTGAAGATTCATAAAATAAAAATAAATTAATTATATGTTCCTTTATAATTTAAAATAACAATGTAGGTTACAGAGTATATTGAAAATTTTTAAAAACTATTGTGCAATACATCAGAAATTGGACGTTGAGATCAAAACATCTCTGTTGCTATTACCAGTGTGGCATTAATGTGTATTTAATCTTGAATAAATTGCTGAATGGATATTGTAATACTGAGTTATCATGACTCAGTAAAATACACCAATAAATAATATGGTGTCCAGTAAAATTTTTCTTTAAAAATTAAGTGTATGCTGCCTTTTTCCTGCTTCTATTAATTAATATCATGACAATTATTGTTGCCATATTACTTTTATATTTTGTGTAATAAGCCTAAATTATGGCAATCATAAATTTTAATTAGATAAAGGCAAATAAATGCTTATTAAATGAAGGACTTAAAAGGGAAAACACATTGAAATAAAGATTCATTGATAATTTTTAGCTTTAAAATGTTTTATTTTCCATTCAATTAGAATCTATCAATTACTTTATTGAATGTTCCACTCAGAAATAAATTTCATTTACAATTCCTAAGAACTTTAAATATAATACTCCTCCAGATTGATATATATTCTTGGAAAAAAAATCTTTTCAATATTCATTTTGTTCTTTTCGGGTTTGGGAATTAATTAGACATGGTATATTTCCCTCAATTGGCATGTTCATTCTCTTAGATTTATTTATTTTATTTTGTGTGTGAGGTTTACTCTGCATGTTTGTATGCACAACACATGCATGCCTGGTGCCCTCAGAGGCTGGAAGAAGGCAACAGACCCCCTGAGGCTGGAATCATGGATTGTTGTGAGCCACTGTGGAGGTGCTAGAACCCAAGCCCAGATGCTCTGTGAGAACAATAAGGGCTCTTAGTGGCTGAGCCATCTCTCCAGCTCTACCTGTTCATTCTCTTGATAAGAGACTCAAGATGGAAGGTCAAGAATACATGTGAAATTAAAATTTTACATTGTATTAAATTGTGTGCCAATTATTAAAATGTTCATAGTGATATTAAAGTTTACATTAGATTTCCTCTTCCTTGATAAACACCACATATAACATTGAGTTGAAATATAACTATTTGGAAAGTGTGTGCATGGATGTCCTTCTTCTCCATATGTTTAGGGATTAAAAACAAAAACAAAACCATCACTCCAAAAAAACCCTCTCTGTTTGGCACGTAATTTAAGTGGCTAAAAGTAATCTATATATACGATACAAACATCCAAGTGTGAATGCACGCATGTATGCACATACACACACACACACACACACACACACACACACAGTACATACAGACCTATGGCAAGCAAGTTCACATAATTCTATCTGCTTTCATAATTCTTCTACAGACACAATTTTAAACAAATTAATCCTAATCATGAACTTCTGACAGGAAAATGTAAGTTAACAGTACAGAAAGAATTACAACCCTTCTTATAAAGAGTAAAATTATAGTACAATATCATAATTTTTTCCAAGTCATAATTTTGTATAAAGTTACAAATACCATAATAATGTTTTATAATTCAAAATTTATTTTATCATGAAGAGATTAAAGCTGAAGTAAAAAGTAAAATGTAATCAACCTTGATACTGCTGTCCAGAATCGAGATCAGGATCAGCCCTACAAACATATACATGCAGACTATAGTGAATGGATCAGCAGGTTATACTCACATGTTGAGTACACTATATATATATATATTTATGTGTGTGTGTGTGTGTGTTTGTGTGTGAAAACAATGGTTAAAGAAGTAGAAACGTTGAATTTAGGGGTTGCTGGACATGGCAGAGTAAGACAAAGGTGTGGAAGAAAGAGAAATGATGTGACTAAATTTGCAAATTTTTTAAAATTAAAAATAATAGAATAGAGGTTATACTATGATGTGCTTTTCATGGTTGATTCATTACAACTCTAAATTCTATTTGAAATGGAGAACTTAGTGAAGGAACAGAAGGAAACCAGCAGAATGCTGAGCATCCAGTAGCATCAATGGCATCAAGTCTATGTGGCACACATAAAATCTACCACGTTTGTCATAAGAAGAGAGAATAAATAGGTGCATTATGCATGCACTGTATGGTCAGGAGATTATGATTCTTAACTGATTCTTAATGATTCTGGAAATTTGGAGAATTAATTAACGTTGGATTTATCTATATGTGGATGAGGAAAACCTCCCCACACATAGTGATAGCAAATGTAGTTCAAGTTCTGGCTTCATTGTCATTTATAGTAGAGCCTTTATAATTAGCTGTTTTATTAAAAATCTTATCTTCAAGTTAGGACCTTCCTTATTACTACTTAAGAATAGAAAAAATTCATTGTAAATTAATAGCTTTTTAAAATGAGCATATTCCTTTTGCTGGATTAAGCAATTATTAGGTAATTGTTACACACTCTGTGTGTGTGTGTATGTATATGTGTATGTGTGTGCATGTGTGTGAGAAAGAGATAGAGATAGAGACAGAGAAATAGAGAGAGGTAGTGGAGATTCAGAGTCTCCATTTCTGTAAGAGATAATGCTAAAATAAGTAGTTTTACCTTTTGCTGGAAATTTTGTAGTAAATTATCACTATCTGTTTATTAGCTAATTGGAAACTTCTTGAACCATCCTTTTCACTCTAGATCTTAAGCTCTACAGATTGGTCATTAAAGGGCACTTACTCTGAGGGAAGCGAGGCGGGTTGTCGTTGACATCTGTCAGTGTAATGTTCACTGTGGTGGTTCCAGACAAACCCCCCATCTGGCCACCCATGTCCTTGGCCTGGATGACCACCTGGTACTGTTCCCTGTTCTCTCTGTTCATGTTTGGTAGAGCCGTCCTGATGATACCTTTGAGAAAATACAAATGCTGTGTTACTCTACTATGTGGCAGCTGCCAATTTAATCAAGTATCACACTTATGATATATATATATATATATATATATATATATGTATGTATGTATATACATATATGCTAATTATATAGCTAAATTATGAAGCTAATTTCATACAAATCTTTAAAGTTCAATTTATTTGCTATCTCCTAGTAATATCATATGCACTATAGTGATCTAAACTTACAAATAAAGCCCAAGTTACATTTCTATTAGTTCAATCAATTATTTACTTGAGTTTTACAAGAATCAGACTGAGGATATGTCAAAGTGAGTGAAGGGCTCTGTATGCAAACCCAAAGTCCTGGTTTTAATGTGCAAACTCCAAATAATGACAGCAAGGTCCCGCCAATTCAACTCTTGCAGGGCAAAACAGCAGGGTTTCTGGGATTTACTGACCAAGCTGTCTAGACAAAATTTTAGGGTTCAGGTGCAGTGGAAGACCTTGTCTTAAAAATCAACATGTAGTGCCGGGCGGTGGTGGCGCACGCCTTTAATCCCAGCACTCGGGAGGCAGAGCCAGGCGGATCTCTGTGAGTTCGAGGCCAGCCTAGACTACCAAGTGAGTTCCAGGAAAGGCGCAAAGCTACACAGAGAAACCCTGTCTCGAAAAACCAAAAAAAAAAAAAAAAAATCAACATGTGTATCTATTGAAAAGTACACTTCATGGCCCAGGCTGGCCTCCAAATATATCTGCATAGATGTGCATACATGTCCTTACACACATGAACACACACAGACGAAAAAAAAATCAAGTATGGCACTGTTACTCTTGTCCGTGTGTTAATGCTTAGGTTTTATCTTTGTTCTCCCATTTATACTTGCAAAGATCACAAACATGGTAACTTCAGCAAACCCCAATACATCGTTTCTGACCTGTTTCTGGCTCCACAGAGAAATAAGGCTGCCCTTGAAGTATGCTGTAAATGACTCTGGCGCTGTTCCCGTATGAAGGGTCGTCAGCATCTGTAGCCGTGACTTGCACCACAGAAGTACCTGAAGTATCCAAACTCAGCTTAGTTCTGCACAGTACCAGAAGGAGGAGCAAAAGTGCTGGTTTTCATGGAAGACTTGAGTGACTTGGGGCTTTAAAAATGATCGCTTTAAGAAACTAAACAGTTGGATGATAGATCCAGATAAAGGTATACAGTGTTGCGAATGAATCTTGAGTTCAACTTGACAATATGTATTTAGCCAAAAGGTGCGTGCTTGTGCATGAAATAGATAATGCTGCAATATTTCAGAATATAACAAGCACGGTCCCTTTACAAATGTTGAGGTCTGATATTAAAATGAAGTTTTGTATAATAGGCTTGTTTTGTGTAAAGGGCACAGCTAAATCTCAAAGGAGTAACTATATTCTTTCTCCCTCTGCACTAATTAACTCTAAAAATAATCAACATCTGCTCTAGAATGCAATTTTATGAATAGATTGAATTCCAAATTTAGAAACAATCCAAGATGACCCTATGTTCCCAGAATTCCTAAGAACTGTCTAATAGAGTTCACGTTATCTATAAGGGCTTTATGCTTGGTGATTGCCCAGGGTCCTTGGAGTTTATCGAAGTGTAATAACACTCCCAGAACAAAGGTTTTGAGAAATGTAGGAATTTGATAGTTACTATTAAAATACCAATAGTTGCTATTTTAAAAATGCTTTTATGAATTTAAACAAGTTCATACACATTCAGGAAGCTTGTTTTTCTATGAAACTAAATATATCTTATACTAAAAATATTATCAAGCACTCTTGGGGTTTGAATATATTATCATTAACTATTTAGTAAAAATCAAGTATTTTCATTTTTCTCATCCATATATCACATTTGATAACATTAAAATACATTCCATTATCTTAAACATTATAGTTTTTCCTTTTATTTTATACATTTCACAATTCAAAGTTGTTTTTCTGTACAAAATTATTGTATGATGCTTCAGTGTATATATTTAAATATGAGACTATAGCAGCATAATTTTAATATGTAAATGTTAAAATACAAAGGAATTTCAATATTTAAGAAAATAGAAGATAATCAAGGCTTTTATTTGAATATGTAAGTAATCTAAACAAAGGCTTTTGGTAAATTGTGATGAGTATTCATACGTGAAACCATATCTTACCACTGGTACCCTTGCTGTACCAGTCTACGGTCTATAGTTCTAAGTCTCTAATGGTCTATAGTTGGAGAACTGAAAATGTTTTTAAAGTAAATTTCTGTTGAACATGAGTAGAAATTACTCCTCAGTGCTTCTTATAAACAATACAGGATAGCAACGATTGAGATAAAAATAGGTTTCATGAGAATATGCAGGAGGGCATGCATCAGCATATGCCCATACTATGTCACTTAAGGGACTGAATATTCAGTATCTCTAAGGGGTCCAGGATTTGGTCTCTTGTGGACAGCAAGAAACAATTCTAATCCTAAAACATATGTCTTCAGGATCTGATATGCTTACCATGAAAGTTCATATGACAAAGTGTCATTTTAGTCTTTTCTACTGAAATTTAGTGGTATTTTCTTAATTTTTGAGGAGGTCTACCAGAAAGCAGTGAAGATTTACAAATTCACATGATATGTAAAATTATTAATAACTCTTTTCTGACTCATTGCTTCTGTATTCAAATATATATGTATTTTAGCTAGGAAATAAAAAATTGATTTCAATTAATTAAATATAATATTACAAGAATTATTTGAAATTACTTTCACACCTTCCATACCATTATAGATATTGTAACTGCACTTACCTACAACGGACATTTCAGGAACACTAGCTGTATAAATTTCTTCTGGGAATGTTGGCTCATTGTCATTGATATCATGGATTTTGATCACAAACTCAGACTCTGGTTCTACTGGCCTCAGAGTTCTTCTGTTAATAGCTTGTGCACGTAGAGTATAAAAGGCCTTTTCCTCCCTATCAATTCGTCTTGTGGCATGAATATCACCTGTTTTTTCATCAATAATAAAAAGAGTACCAGCTCCATCTCCAGATAAAATATATTTGAGCGATCCATCTCCTTTATCTTGGTCTGAATGAAGCTAGAGGAAATAAAAAGGAGCATATTCATGATGATGTTTAAAGGTGTACAGGGGTAAAATAATTCAAAGATGGTCCTTTAAATCCCATCACAAATAATGGCCTCAGTAATCTCAGTTCTGTGAATCAGAATCGAGTAACTATCAATTCTATCACACTCAAGCGCCAAAAAGATCTGTTCATTTAGCATGGTTATTTTTTATTCTAAACAGAAAAACAATTTAACTCTCCCAAGTTAAAATAAGCTCCCTCTTCCCACCTGGTATATAACCACTTTTATGAACAAATAACCCCTGATAAAGACATCAGCCATGAGGTTATAAACGATGTACTTTCAACTATTTCTAGAAATGGAAGGTTATTTTACTCTCTCCTTATACAGGGAATTCAGGTTTTACCAACTTATTATCTGTTGTGTTTCTGCTTGGAAAGTATTAACATCTTAGAATATCTAACTCTTTCAAGCATACAAGAGACAGACTCCAAATGTGGGAATAATAAACACAATAATTGGTTTCATATAAAAGGTGCCAACAACCATGCAAATATTTGTATGACTTAGAGTACAGATATATATGTAACATTGATACATGTACTAAAGAATAAATAAATAAATAAACCATAACATAAAATGTGCCCTAACCTTGTACCTTGTCAAAATACCTTCTTGAAATCTGAAAAGAACAAAAACATTCAAGACAAGACTGTGACTGCTTTTCCTGTGTCTATAGCAAAACCACACCCAAACTTTGAGAATTATTTCATCTTATGAAGAGTTGTAGTTTGGATCATATGCAAATATCCTAGCATGCACGTTGCTGAAGCTAAACTCTGGGCCTAGGAACTTATGTCTATTGGGAAAATTCTACCTGTACTGTTTTTCAAAGATATCCTTAAAGGAAGCCAGCCAGGCTTGCAGATGCATGGATTAGTAAGTTCAGACTTTGGGAGAATGAACTGGAAATCATTCCAGGACTAATAAACTCTAGGCTGTTGAGTACTTGGGATTAATGTATCCTAAGCATCTTCCAGATAATGTGGCAGTGTACCAAGGTAACATTGATCCATGCCCCCTTGTCATGGGATTCTTAGCTTGTGTAAGAAGCTTTTCCACAGAGAAAACAGAAATTATTGTGAAATAATATGGTTATAACTATGGCTTAATTGTACCACTGAACAACTGGTACTGAATATACCATGATTATTGTTTTAATATTTGTAATAAAATGCACTTTTTTACTTAACAATGCATCTACTTTTGTTTCTTTCTTCATTTCTATAGAGAATGTCAAATTTCATATGAAGGGTAAAAGTCAATAATGGGAAAGGAAAGGAGCTTTAACTGGGGAAAAAAATGTGAGGGGAGGGTGGAGAAGGGATTGGGGAAGAGTAATTAACTCCAAGGATGTTTTAAAGGCCATGTGAAAATTCACTGTTTTAAAAGCTTCATACATGTGGACATTCATATAAAAGCGTTTAATTGAAGTTACACTACACAGGAGATTATATTCATTTTAGAAGTCACAGGCTGCCAAATAAAAAGCCCAGCATTAGGTGTGGATATCTCTCTTCAAGATCTCTGTCAAAAGTGTCCTAAAGACTCCCAAAGCAAGAAAGGATATTCATGTTGCTCTTCGTTTCCCATCAGAACTTGATAGTCAGATCTGCTGCTGAAGACATCACACACATTGATCATAGAACATGGAGAAATCAAGCTGATACTGACTAGAAAGTTTCCTCCCTGCTGGCTAGCTCTCATAATACTGGAAGGTGCTGTGCAGGCGTCTGAAGAGGAGGAGAGCCAGCATTCTTATCAAGCTGTGAACTTTGTGAAGCAATATAATGACCAGTATGCAAGATCACACCCATGGATGCAGTAGTGGCATGAATCATCTGAGGGTAAACAACCATTTTTATGATTGTATTTAAGACCTGCTCTCCGGAAGACATGCTACACATGCCCAGTCTAGCAAATATAGTGAAGAACCTGTGGTTGGTGTGCTCACAGGGCCAGGGCTGAACCTACCACTATTAATTTGCTAAACGGGCGCAGTGTTGAATTGCCCTCTGAATTCGCACCTCCCTATTAACAGATTGGTGCAGGTCTCAGACTTCATCTGAAAGACTCTCTGCAGTGGATGGTGGTTAACGTAGAAACTCATAACTCATCAAACAGCAGAGAATAAGTGAGGGTTCAAGGCTGAGCTACCCATGAGACATTGTATCACAATATCTCCCCAAAGATGAGGTGCCCTCAAAGAAGAAGGGCCAGGTTTTAAGTGGTTAGCGAGGAGCAGAGGGAAATAGTCTCTTCTGGACAGATCAGAATGACTGTACTCATGAATTCACAGTAGCTGCGGTTGTCTCTGTAAAACCTGCACAAATTAAGCCAGTCAATATTCTAAAAGGGAGTTGAAAATGGTTTATGAGCCCCCACCATAACTGAGGAGCTATGTACAGTTAAGGTCCATAGGAGAGGGAGTTTAAGTTTACTTTTAGGGTGGTAGCTCCTGTCAGAACCACCATGGCCCAGTCGATGGCCCCAGTGCAGAAGGGCATGAATAGCACAAATTGGCTAATAGTACAAATAAGCACTAAAATTAAAAGAAGAAAGGACATAAAGATGGGGGAAGTTGAGGATAAATCTGGAGGGAGTTAAAGGGAGCAGCTAGGAAGAATATGATCAAAATACATGGCATCAATTCTTAAAATTTTTAAATATTTATTAAAATGATATATAATTACAAATGTTATGCTTTTAGTAATCATGCAAAATATAGGCATAAATCAAAAGAGCTCTGCCAATCTCTACTCTGGAAAATTAAAATATAGATACAATATTTTCTAGTTACAGAGATATTGAACAGGAGTTAAATATTTATTTAAATAAACTAGATTTGTTCTTCAGGTAATTTATAATCAAAACTCAAAGATAGGAGTTTTAAACTGAATATTTCCCACTTAATGCAAAAATTTGTTATTTAAATGAGATTTTTTTCCTTAATGAGAATTAGTTTGTTTATCATATATTAATGAATATGAATGTTAAAATGTTTTTGAGTGTTTATATCTATGGATATTTGAGTGAGTGAGCCTACGTGGAGGACAGAGAACAACACTGTGTGTTTATCCTTAATGCTCTCTATTTCAGTTTTTGAAACCTAGAGCTGGTTGCTCCAGATAAATGGCTAATCTGGCCTGTTCTCAAGATCCCAGAATTAGAAGTTATTCTCCATGCTGGTATGTTTGTAGCACGAATCTTAACAGTTAAAATAAGCCAAAATAAGCATAATTATACATGTCATTATATTGCTAGCTACAGCTAAATTTACAAAAGTGGTTTACTTTGCTGAAATGCTTATGTTCATTAGATTTAGCAATCTACTTTGTATACAACTCCATTCTTCTTTTCACGTAACAAACAATTCATCATTAGTGACATAATGGATATACATATCTGAAATGTGTAAGTATTTTAGAGATATAAGAAGTTGCAGAACAAAGAGAATTTTACTGCATATGTAGCTATTTGGAAACAACAATATGAGTAAACTCAGTAAGTATCTGTTATTAATCAAGAAACTCTCAGAAGTCACATACGAGTGTGTAGTCCAGGAATCACTCTCAAGAAGTCAAGAGATTGATGGTTATTAGTATCCAAAAATGTACTTGGTTGCTCGGAAACTCTCCAATTACATGCATTTGCAACACTGTGGGCATCTTCCCACTGTCGCTCTAAGCATTACAGATTCCTTATTCAGTCTGAGAAACACAACAACCGGACGCTATTGGCATTATCAATCACTTGGCTAGACAGCACTGTGGCTCAGAGTAGACAGTTCTCTTTTTCATTGGCTATTCATTCAATTTCTTTCATTTGAATTTTCCATATAATCAGGTACTTTTAAAAGCAAATGAAAAATTCCATCTATGTTCTATGGAAGACCCAAATGTGACATGCAAATCAAATACGCAGAGAAAACCCTGAAAAGCATGCAGGATTGAATGAGGATCTATTAAGCATGTAATAGCTAAGCTACCAGATACAGACTGAATACAGTTTTAAAGCTAAAGAAATTCTGATTTCACAAATTTTGTATCTCAGAACAACAGGTGAATACAGAACCTAGACTGAGGTAGAGACATGTACAAGGCAACAATTCAAAGCATTGTACCAGATTATACAAACATGTGGATTTGAATTTCTATAAAGCTACATTTAGGATAAAAACCACAGCTGGATTTTTGCCTTCACTTGGACTATAGAGAGTGAAAATCAACTCTTGTAAATGGACCACATGCCGTGGGAGTTTCTGTTGGATTAGAAAACTGAGCACGGTGGCAGCAATGCTGAAGGAGGACGGCTGGAACTTAGACTGTGGTTCTAAGAATCTGATAATGAAAAGATGTCTACTTTGTCCAACAGGAATATAATTAAGAGATGCAAATGACAGGTACAAACGCAGGGCTTTACATGTTAAGGAGCTACACACAGAATAAGTGTTTCTTCAACCATTTGGTTTAACATTAATAATGAATTACTTTTTTTTTAAAGCCCTGTCTTTTCTTACAGTGAGGAAGGATTGAACACAACTGACCACTAACACTGGAATAAAAAAAAAAAGAAGAGGGTAATTAGGACCTTAATACTAGTGTATGATAAAACATTATTCAAAAATACTCGAATTAAATAGACAAGAACAGCAACTGTTATTTTGGTTGTGCTGAATTTTTACAGCTCTTGAGATGTGAGTAGTTAACCTATTTCATAGATAAAACAAATGGGTTGCAAAGGCCTCTTCTAATTGTTATATTGGTGGCAATGGTTTCATTAGATTCAGAAAGAAACAAATCAACAAAATTTTTCAATTTGTTCTTATCAAATCTTCCCATGTTCAAGTATCTTTAGCATTAGTTTTTCACAACAGTGTTATTGTTTGTTTCCTTTGACACAGTTTTTTCTATCAATTATAATTTGCTGTTGAACTATTTTACATAAGTACATAACACATACCTACCCCTTTCACTCCCCACCCACCCATAACTTGGTGCCAACATATTCACCACAAACTTGTATCTCTCATTTTCAAGACTACTGATTTTGTTTTATGACCTATAGGCTTTATCCAGGGCTATATGTTTGACCACAGATTTGGGGATATCCTATGGAGCCCAGTAGGCTCAGCAGTGAGTGCACAACTCTTCATCACAGACTCTGTCACTAGCGTATAGTTGTTCAGTAAAGATGAGACCCTAGGAGTCCACCCTTCTCCCATGATGGATTGTTGACAGGGCCAGGCTTGTGTGGGACCAGTGTGAATAACTGGTATGCTGTGAGTTAATGGCTACAACAGTTGTACTGAGTATAGAGGGCAGCAATAAGCTGCCTCTTTATTAGTTTAGTTTACTTTCTGTGCATAATTGCTTCAAATTCTCCCTGTTTCTTTCCCTTAATCTTATACATGAGATAAAATACTACTTTTCATACCAACTTATTTACCAATTGGACATGGGTTTGTTCCTTTAGAACTATTGCTTTCTCAATATTCTTTCTTTTTTCATATTAGACATCAATATTTATACTTATTTAATTTATTTGAATGAAGTCATGTATTGTGTTGATGGTGCAAAGAGGTGGGGTCAATTGATTATATGCTCAAAAGCTCACGGCATCAACTATTAAAGAAAAAAAAGTATTTCTTAAGGATTTGTATTTTGCTATTTTATTATGTGAGACATAAAGTTTTCTTTAAACACAAAAGAAAAAAGACAGAAAACAGAAAGAAAGAAAGAAAGAAAGAAAGAAAGAAAGAAAGAAAGAAAGAAAGAAAGAAAGAAAGGAAGAAAGAAAGAAAGAAAGGAAGGAAGAAAAGGAAAATAGATTATTGTGGCTTTAGTTCTGCAGTAACACCTGTTTTCCGGTGTGAAACATTTGGCCACAAATCTTTAAGAAGAATTTTATGCTAATACTGACCTTTCCTTTCCTTGAGGAAAGCCTATTAAAAATTCACAACCTGCTGTGTTCCTTGTAAATTCACCAGCAGATAAAGGACATGGCAGCATCCATGACAACTAATGAAAATAGGACAACTGCTTCTGTGCTGCACATTTCAAAGTCATCTCCCAATTCACTAACTTTTTAACTCCGATAAGCTTAATTAAAACCTAATACTGTACTTGTTTATGCTGAACAGTTTTAATATTTTACATGTAAGCAATCTATAGAGGTTAAGGAAAATTCCCAAACAAAAGTTAAAGCATGCTTGGCACTTTGAAATGTAGCATATTTCTGACATAGTCATACACTCATCATCAGTTTCTGCGAAATAAAGTCTCTAAGATAAAAGGGATTGGGTAGCAGATCTTGTTTCAAAACACCTTCTTCATGTAAAAGCCTGGGCGATGAATGTTCACTCTACAAGAGTTAAATTAAGGTACACTGCAGGATAGGTAGTGTGCTGCTGGACCTTCTTTCTGTTTGTTCATTCTGTTGTACTCAAATTCTATGGATTGGGCGGTTTCCAAAGAAAACCAAGTTATGAATTTCAATTCTAGAATTGCTGTTGTGGCTTTGCCCACCACTTAGGTCCTCCATAGGCTCACACCTTTAAACATTTAGTCTTCAGCTGGTGATTATGGAACCTTAGAAGCAGTCCCTGTGCTGGAGGAAGTGCATCACTGGAGGCACACTCTGAGGGTTGATAACTTTGTTCTGTTTCCATTTGGCTCTCTGAATTTTGGTTACTGTTGAAGATATAATTTCTCTGCTTCCTACTCCAGCTGCCAAGTCTTCTCTCCGTGCCATGCCTCGCCCACCTTTATGACTATCTCTCTGGAACCCTAAGACAAAAATCATCTCTTTTTCTATAAGGTAATTTGGGTCATTGTCTTACCACAATGAAAAAGTAGCTGATACGCTTGGGAAGCTGAGGATCACTGTGCCAGATTCCTCACTGGGGGTGGGAGTTTGCTTTCTCGGGTGTATGTGTGTCTCCTAGCTGCTTTTCTTTTTTTTTTTAGGGGGGGGCGAAAAGCACTTTATTTTGTTATTATTTTTTTAATTTTATGATTAATTTAATTTTATATATCAGCCATGTATTCCCCTGTCCTCCCTCCTCCTGCACCCCTCCTCTCCCCCAACCCACCCCCATTCACATCTCTTCCAGGGCAAGGACTACCCTGGGGATTCAGCTCAGCATGGTAGATTCAGTGGAGGCAGGTCAAGTCCCCTCCTTCCTTCACCCAGCCTGAGCAAAGTTTCCCAGCATTGACCCCAGGCTCCAAAAGGCCAGCTCATGCACCAAGGACAGGTCCCGGCTCCACTGCCTGGGGGCCTCCCAAAGAGTTCAAGCTAATCAACTGTCTCACTTATTCAGAGGGCCTGCTCCAGTTCCATGGGGGCTCCTCAGCTATTGGTTCATAGTTCATGTGTTTCCACTAGTTTGACTATTTGTCCCTGTGCTTTTTCCAACCATGGTCTCCATATCTCTTGCTCATATAATCCCTCCTCTCTCTTGTTGATTGGACTCCAGGAACTCCACCTGGGGCTTGGCTGTTGATCTCTGCTTCTGCTTCCATCAGATGGATGAGAGTTCTACAATGACAGTTAGGGTGTTCGGCCATCCAGTCGCCAGAGTAGGTCAGCTCAGGCACTCTCTCGACCATTGCCAGTAGTCTATAGTGGAGTCATCTTTGTGGATTTCTGGGGACCTCTCTAGCGCTTTGCTTCTTCCTAGTCCCATGGGGTCTTCATTTATCATGGTATCTCTTTCATTGTTTTCCCACTCTGTTCCTGATCCAGCTGGGACCTTCCGCTCCCCTAAGCTCTCTTTCCCCCCGACCCTTGCCCTTCATTACCACTACCCCTGTCACATCCAGTTTGCTCATGTAGATCTCATCTATTTGTCTGTCCTTGTCAATCCCTGAGTCTTTCTCAGGGTCCTCTTTACTAGGTAGCCTCCCTCCCTGAAGTTGTGAGTTGTAGTCTGGTTATCCTTTGTTTTACATCTAGTATCCACTTATAAGTGAGTACATACCATGTTTGTCTTTCTGAGTCTGGGTTACCTCACTCAGGATGACATTTTCTAGTTCTATCCATTTGCCTGCCAATTTCATGATCTCATTATTTTTCTCTGCTGAGTAGTACTCCATTGTGTATATGTACATTTTCTTTATCCATTCTTCAGTTGAGGAGCAGCTAAGTTCTTTTCAGGTTCTGGCTATTACAAATAATGCTACTATGAATATAGCTGAGCATGTGTCCTTGTGGTATGATTGAGCATTTCTTGGGTATATGCCCAAGAGTGGTATAGCTGGGTCTTGGGGGAGATTGATTCCCAATTTTCTGAGAAACTGCCATACTGATTTCCAAAGTGGCTGTACAAGTTTGCATTCCCACCAGCAGTGGAGGAGTGTTCCCTTTGTTCCACATCCTCTCCAACATAAGCTGTCATCAGTGTTTTTGATCTTAGCCATTCTGACAGGTGTAAGGTGGTATCTCAGAGTTGTTTTGATTTACATTTCCCTGATGACTAAGGATGTTGAGCAATTCCTTAAATGTCTTTCAGCCATTTGAGATTCTTTTGTTGAGAATTCTCTGTTAAGCTCTGTATGAAGAGGGAGAGGGGTTCCTTTGGAGACTTGGAAGGAACACTGATTTAATGCATGAGAATTTGTGCTATTCCAACTTTTTAATCACTATGACAAAGTGTTTAAGAATCTTAACACTTCCAGCATTGTTAAAAAGTGCAAACTTAAAGTTTCTTGAGACTTGGGGCAGAAATTAGCTGTAAGCCTCTGTAAAACCATTAAAAATCCAGTAACATAGCACCAACGTACAAATGGTGGAATAGAGAACACAAGAGACGAGCAAGGAAGGATTAACATAGAGTAAAATTGCAACCCAGCAAAGATAATTAAATCCTGTGGCTGGGGTGGCATTTCCAGCATCTGAAACCCAGGGTGGCATGAGGTAGATTTATCCAACCTTGGCACTATGCAGTTACTACTGAGGTCCACTTTGTCTCTCTCTTGGCTCTATTTACTCATTCCACTTTCTCTGGCAGACATTTTATGTTCCAGATATTTTTAATGTGCCACGAGTTCCATTCAGCCTTTCCATTCCTCTCAGTTTCACAGTTCCACGCATTGCTTTCGCCAGGATTCTGAACCTGACATCCATTCTCTGACCTTCTCAGCGTTCCTTTAAAGTTTGAAGCTAAGGTGCCACCAAGCCACACTTTTTTACATTCTGTGTGTTTCCAAGGTGAGCAGGGCATGCATACTACCAGGTCCGATGCTGTCAGGTCAGTGCTAGCTATATTCCCTTGGGACATGGTTAAATCCATTTCTGAGTGCTTGGGTCGAAAACACAGTGAGTAGGATTGCTGTATGCAGCTGTGGAGCTCTGTATCTGTTAATTAAGATTATCTTTTAAGTGAGTGCAAATCTTCATACCCTCGAGCCTGCAATGGATAAGGCTTCACACCTTCCTGAGATGTGCTTTTCCCATTGTGGTGTTATAAATCACTTAGTTTTTATTAATCATGTGCTTTTTTCATGAAAAAAATAACACAACATTTTAAAACATTTATACTCTGCCTTTCATTCACATGCTTATTATAAATTTTAATACATCCAAATAACTATAATGGTTACATAGTCTCAATGATGGATTATAATGAAATTAACTCCACCTTCAAAATCAGCCTCCCACAAAGCCTCAGAACATGGATCCAGTGTGTAGAAGTTCATTAGCACAGTGAAACATAAATAGCCAGGTCTATTTCCCTGGAGAATGTTTATTCCCATTTGAAACTCTATGAGCAATGTTTATTGTCTACATTCTATCGGATTTTTCTTTTTCTAAATTCCCACTGAAATCACCTATTAGATATTCTTTATAATTTTCTTAAAAAAAAAAAAAAAACTTTTCTTCTTCGCTCATCCATTGCATCCTGACTACATTTCCCCTTCCTCCACTCTCCCAGTCCCTTCCCCCACAGATACACTCTTTCATTATTCCCTTAAAAAAAAAAAGAGTAGGCCTAACAATATACAATAAGACTGGGCACAAACCCTCATATCAAGACTGGACCAGGCAACCCATTAATAAGAAGAAGGTCTCAACATTAGGCAAAAGGGTCAGATACCCCTGACTCCCATTGTTGGGAATCCCATAAGAACATCAAGCTAAACAACCATGAGGTAAATTCAGAGGACCTAGCTCAGACCCATACAGGGTCCATGTTGTTGTTTCAGTCTCTATAAGCCCTTGTGAGTCCTGCTTACTTGACTATGTGTCCAGTGCTCTCAAGGTGTCCTCTCTGATGACAATCGGGCTAAGCACTGATCTATAAGTATAGCAGAATGTCATTGGGAATCCTTTTCTTTCTTTCATTCATTTTTTTTTCACCAAACATGTTTGGTTCTTGTACTCACTTGCATCACAAAGGCTATCCAAATTCTTTCCTGTTTTCAAAGACTTTTGAACAACACGGCCAGACAGTCACAGGAAAAAATTCACTTCAATACCATCTCCCCAAATTAGTCAGACCTTTGAAAAGTCATGAAAAAGGAATTCTGGCTGACAACAACTTAAATGAAGGAAATACTTCTTTGTTCTGTGTTTTAGAGTTTTCAGTAAATTAAGTTGGCAAAGGTGTAGTGGAGTTGAGCTAATCAACTCAGGGGACCCAAGTTACTTATGCCTTTCATAGACTGTAATAGTTAACTACCCTCTAATCCAGCAGTTTGTAACCTATGGGTCAAAACTTCTTTGCAGATTGGATGACCCTTTTACAGGGGTCACCTAAGACCATTGGAAAACATAATTATTTACATTCTGATTCACAACAGTAGCAAAATTACAGTTATGAAGTAGCAAGAACAATAATTTTATGGTTGGGGGTCACCACAACATGAGGAACTGTGTTAAAGGGTTGTAGCACTAAAAAAGGTTGAGAACCACAGTTCAAACCAGTCCTCACCTTCTGCTTTTCACCTCTTCTGTATAAGTTGTCCTATGTCCATCAATGGAAGAAACAATTCATTCCTTACGTCCAAGCTCTCATGATCTAACTGTCACAGCAAACACACCCCCACAACTGATAAACCTGGTTTGTAATTGACTAAACTTCTAGACACTTCCCCCGTCACTGAAGTTGAAAATATCAGTATATATCACAAGACTCTTTTATCCATATGACCCAGTCAACTCTCAAAACCCCTTCCCCTAACACCGTCACAGTAATAGTCAGAAATCTGAAATGTGGGTTTTAGAGGAAATACATCTTTAGAGCATAGCAAGTCTTCACCCTTCAATTTTGGGTCATTTTTTTATTCCCATGTCACTCAACAAACAAGTGAATTTTATATAAAATAACAAAATACTTCCCTATATCTAACTCATTATTAAAGAGATTGGAAATAATAGTTTATTAAAGAATTGTAAAAAGTGAGATGAATTTAGTGATATTTACAGAAAAAGACAAGAAATTCAGAATAATCAAAGTACTTCTCTTATGGAGATATTTAATACTCAGAATATTTTAAAATGTTTTAGATATTGATAATTGTTTGAATTTGGCTCCAGTACAGAGACTGAGGAAGGGAAGTGTAGGTCAGAATTAAATCTGTAAACAGGTTGAATTTCTTTAAGAATTTGGATTAATGAATTAATAGAATTATAGTAAATACTATTTCAATTTAACAATATCTGTGTGTGTGTGTGTCTGTGTGTGTGTGTGTGTGTGTCTGTGTGACTGCATGCATTAATCTAAAATATCAGAAACTGTTGAGTAGATTCTCTAACATACACCTCTAATTTTATGCTCCATTTCCTTTCAAACAACTGAGATACCTTACATTTATTTTAAAAAAATCAGGAATGTGACAAATGTGCCCTGCTGTCCAGGTGTCAACAACATTGGCATAATGCTCTAAGTGCTTTATTTGTAACATTGTAACAAATAGAACTTGAAGCACTGCATCAAAGGGGCAATTGCATCCAATAAACAAATAAAGAGAATGGAGCCTCAGAACACAGCTGAAGGCATGGAAAAGCCAGCAAACATCTGTTCAGAAATATGTAAGCAGTTCTTCATTTGGTTGGGGCTGGGGAGTAAAAGGAAGAAATATGGAAGACCTGGTACAAAGTTGCAACATTAGTTAGCAAAATAAGCCAGAAAATTATCCATGTGTGTATCTGTTCCTTTCGGGAATGCTGTGTAAATATTGATTCAACAGGAAAGCATAGGTCAGTTCTATAAACCTCAATGAAACAATTCTCCATTCAAAAATAGAAATGGAAAGGCGATAAAAGAGCAATAAGAAGATCATAAAACCACTACAATGTTTTTTAAAAGCACCATATATATGTTGTTTAGCTCGATAAGTACATTTCTAAACGATTCTTGGGGCCAGGGGCAGAGATGAGTATAAAGGATTCAGGTATTAGACAATGGAGTATTTATAATCAGTGCTTGGAGAGTGTGAGGGACTATGAAGAATCACCAAAAATATGGTTGGTTTATGGTTATAAAATAATGCCCCAGAGAACTCATTTAAAAAAAAAAAGCCAGCCAACCAACCAAACACTCCCTACCCCCAGAAAACTTTTAGATTTAGATTGAGTAACTAAGAAATTATCTCACACTTGATTTTCTACAAATTGAGGCAATTACAATTGTTACTATGGACCAATCTGAGATGATACAGGAGTTTTGAAGGTTCTTTTTGAAACCATTGAGAATTATTCAAAGTCTGCCGATAAGATTTAGAAACAGTAGATGGGGTGGGATGGATTACAGCGTAATGGACAGAGCCCAGTAAAAGGAGGCTTTGGGAGAAACAGTTCTTTACAGTGAGGTATTTTTCTCTAAGGCACAAAACAAGTAGATTTTTTTTTCCCATTAGACAATTGAGCAAACTTCGCAGACGTTGTCAACTTGACATAGGCCAGCATAACCAAAGAAGAGGATCTCAATAGTGAGGTTGCCTATATCAGATCGGTCTGTAGGCATATGTATGGAAGGTTATCTTCAATATTAATTGAAGGTAAGAGGGCCAAGCCCACTGTGGGCGGCACCATTCTTAGACAGATGTTTATACCTTGTTTAAGAAAGCTAGCTAAGCATAAGCTTGTGAGTGAGCAAGTAAGCAGCATTTGTCCACGGTTTCTGATGCAAGCGTCTGCTTGAGCTCCGTCCCTGACATCCCTCAGTGATGGGCTGTCACCAGAAAGTGTAAGCCAAAGAAACCCTTTTCTCCTCAAAAATGGACGAATGAATGAACCAGAACAACAGCTACAAAAACCAAAATTAAATACCAGACTGGATTTTATAGCAGGCAGTTTTAAAGGTTCTGGAAGGAACATTCTTTCATGTGCCTTCAAGAGGCTCATACTGATACCAGGTTATGCCAAAGATATTGTTTTATTTATTCATTTTTTTCCACGTAGCTAAACAGGGACTTCAACTATGGTGAAAGAAAACATGAAAGGACACTAAAGGAGCTAGGCTAAGCATCATGGCATTCATTCATAGAGTTTATGTAAATATTTCTTTAACTTTATTTCTCTATATTAAACTGAAGAGAGTGCAGTGTTTCGGGGCTTGAGAGGTTTTGGAGAGTGATGGTATAGAATTTTTATTAGAAGCTCTTTGGTTTCTACAGCTTAAAGAGACACTTTGCTGCTGGAAGCCATAGGGTATCAACTATACAACCTGACACCCCAGGAACCAGGCTGCTATTTCCCTGGGTATCATAAAGGAGACAAAAAAAATAAGAATGGTGTTTAGATGCATACAGTCACTGCTTTTGCTTTTGTTATGAGTCACTAAAAGAAACCAAGAAAAGGTTATTATCAGAGCCATCCTTGGAACGGCTAACATACGCATGTGGTATGCACACAGAAATGATATGAATTGCTGTATGAGGGAGTACAAAGAGCCCCTGAAATATAGTCTTAATCTGTTTCATTGAGAATTATTTTTTCGTCCATTTTCTGTGTTTTCCACAAAGAAAAAGATCAGGAAATGCTTTCAGGAAAGGTAGTTGTTCAACTCTCTAAGGGATAGCTATAATTTCATCAACAGATCATACATATTCTCCACATTTGTCAAGAACTTCTCTCTAACTTCTGCCCTTGATTTATCCTGTTTGAATTCTTACTCATTTGTAAAAAGTCTTATGTATGCCTTATTATCAAAACAAGTGACGTTTTCAATCTCCATTGTGTAGCTGTTCTATTTCTTGTCCTCTGTATCCAGATTACAGTTTTTAATGTGTGTATGCATGTATGCTCATAAATGTCTATGCATTATATGTAAGTGCATAAACTTTAGGGACATATGCATATATAATTTGAAAACTTTAAATGATTTTGAACTATCTTGCAATATTTTTCTAGAGTAACACCTGTTTATTTGGGGTCTAACCATAGCACTCTTATTCTTTTCTACTCTTAATATTCACAGTACACAGCACACATTTGTTAATAGAAATCAATTGACATCAAAGTCAAATTCTGCAAGTGTTTTATAAGAAGAAGAAAAATTTGATACATTTTATGGTATTTATTTGAAAAAGCACGAAGACTTTGAGTTAAATGAAATTATAAAAATTACATGGTGAAAAACAGGAGCAGTTATTACTGTAATTTTTGCATTAAGAATATATTGTTCTCTAGTGGCAAAGAGGTGCGTGGCAGGAAGATCGTAAGTATAAGGCTAATCTGGGACATGTCTCTCGATGCTGTCAGAAGAGAGAGAAGTAGTGTGGGAGAGAGGGAGGGAGGGAGGGAAAATAATGTTATTCTTCATAGCTAAGTGTACATTAGGTATACATTTGGAATAATTGGAATATGATGTATATATAGTTTAGTGGGTGAAAGTGTAAATAAAACTTTTAGAAATGGAAATTTAATTATAGTTTTCTCTGCAACAGGAAGCTGGATCACATTAAACATCTGCAAATTATCTTCAGATGTAGCATTAGTTAAATCAGCAAGTGCATGCCACCATTCCCAGTGGCAACTTGTAGAATATCCAAATAGTGTCAAAAAATAAAGCTTAAAGAGAAAAAGAAGAATAAATAAAATGTGAGGCTATTATTACTAAATTATTGTAAAAGGAATAAGAATTGAAGTAGTGTGGCTTTTGTGGTATTAAAGGAAATGCTATTATAGATTACAGGATCTTTTATAAAGAAACACTGTAGACACATTGGTATACTCCTTTCCTTTTTTTTTTTTTTCTTTTTTTTGCATCGAAAGGAAGCTAAAAACTTCTGCTTTGTAGTATTTAAAAATCTGTGGATAAAATTGGTATATCAACAACTCCTTTTGCAGTTATCCCTAATTTATTTTCTTTGCATTCTAAAACCTCGAGTCTTACTCTAGCTGTTCTTGTGCAAAAACGTTATTAAGTTTTGGTTATGTTACTTAAAGAGGCCTATTTCCTGCTAAGAATGGGAATAATAAGAGCAGTGCTATCCACTTCCCAGGGCATTGACAGGATACTGTGAAGCTGTGCAACGAATAAGCTGCTGTTTCTGGGCCTCATCTCAGCACCCAGAAGGTCAAGGCAGGAGGACCGTGAGTTCAAGGCTAGTTTGGGCTATGTAGCAACACCGTGTCACACAAAAAGTTTAGTCATAAGCCACTGTGTAAATGGTAACATTACTGTCATCCAACCTATCTCCTGCCATATATTTCCTTCTTTAAAAATTCTCTTGGTTGTAATCTCCATTCATGGAAAGGGGATTAGGAAGAAGCAAAGTGCTAGAGAGGCCCACGGATATCCACAAAGATACCCCCACAACAGACTGCTGGCAATGGTCGAGAGACAGCCCGAACTGACCTACTCTGGTGATGGGATGGCCAAACACCCTAACTGTCGTGCTAGAAACCTCATCCAACTACTGAGGGATCTGGATGCAGAGATCCATGACTAGGCCCTGGGTGGATCTCTGGGAGTCCAATTAGCGAGAATGAGGAGGGTTTATATGAGCGAGAATTGTTGAGACCAAGGTTGGATAAAGCACAGGGACAAATAGCCAAACGAACGGAAACACATGAACTATGAACCAATGGCTGAGGGGTCACCAACTGGATCAGGCCCTCTGAGTGGGTGAGACAGTTGATTAGCCTGATCTGTTTGGGAGGCATCCAGGCAGTGGGACCGGGTCCTGTGCTCATTGCATGAGTTGACTGTTTGAAACCTGGGGCTTATACAGCGTGGCTCAGCCTGGGAGGAGGGGACTGGATCTACCTGGACTGAGTCTACCAGGTTGTTCTCAGTCTGCGGGGAAGGCTTTGCCCTGGAGGAGGTGGGAATGGGGAGTGGGCTGGGGGGAAGGTGAGGGGGGCGGGAGGGGGGAGAACAAGGGAATCCGTGGCTGATATGTAGAACTGAATTGTATTGAAAAATAAAAAATATAAAAAAAAAAGAAAAGAAAAAAAAAGAATTGAAGTAGAAGGAAGGGAATTGTAGAAACTTTCTAAAATGGATACTTACACATGTATAAGAAGAGATTAAGTTGAACAATCTTTAACCAGAGGACAATAATCCATTCAGACACCCCATGTTAGCAAATAAAAATGCAAGTACCAGGAATGAGTTATGTTATTCTGAGTGGTTTGCCTGTAGAATACCGAAGAATCATCCAACATTACTGGCTATTGCCAAAGCTATTGGTTAACGTCCATACCTTGACAGTAAGACCCTATTGTTGAAGACATAACACATATCAGTCATAGAACATATAGGAGTCTCAACATGGTACTCATTGGAACCTTTGTCCCTGCTGGCTAACTCTTGTAGTGCTAAATGGTACTGTGCACATTACAAGAGGAAAATAACCTAATCATTAGTTTTGCCTATCTGCAAAACCTACAAACAATCATAAGAATTGTCTTGGCAAGATACGTTTCCTGCTGTAATAGTGTCACATGTGTTTTGGTAATAACTATGCAACTGATTTATTGATTGCTAACTGTATCAATCCAGAAACAACCAGGAAGAGAGGAATTAAACTAACAATGCTTCTATCACATTGGCCTGCTAAGTCTCTATGACATTTTTTTTTTAATTAATGATTAATGTAGCATGGCCTAGCATATTGTGGGTAGAATCATTCATGGGAAGGTGGTCTTGGAGAGTAAGCAAGAAAGCAGCATTTTCTCATGATTCTGTTTCAGTTTCTACCTTCAGGTACTTGCCTTGATTTCTTGTCTCAGCTTTCCACAATGACAGACTGTGTTTGAGACATGTAAGACAAAAAACCCTTTGCTCTCCAAGTTCCTTTTGGCCATGGTGTTAATTGTAGCAACAGAAACCTAAGTAGGTCAATAACCACACACTAATCTCTAAATTTAAGGCCCACTCCAAGAGATGAAACTGCCTGGCTAGATAGGTCAGAGGCCCTGGGCAAGGTCTACTACTACTATTCCACTAAATGGGAATACTATAAAAATGATTCCTAATGACTTAGTGCCACACCATAGATTAGTGTACCTCTCAACTGTCACCATAGAAGCTTCTTCTTGCCATAAGTGGCAATTAACACAGAGTCCCATAACTGGTCAAGATGTAGAGAATATAGGACTATGGAGTGCTCAACCCTAAGTGGAATGTCTACATCACAGGACACCCCACAAGTCTCAGGAATACTCAAGGAAGAGGGGCCAGAAGGACTGATAAGAGCCAGAGGTGGTAGATGGCTACAAGTGAAGAGTGTTTTCTGGGCACTGCAGGGCAGTTTTACATATGGACACACAGGTATTAGGACAACATGCACAGTATTGGCACAGTCTCAATCCAAGTAAAATCTTAGCACAGAAAACAGATGTGAGCATGAAGCCACATCCCAGTTTGAGGAGCTGTTGATGTCTGATAGCTGCTGAGAGAGGAAGAGGGAGATGATTTAAGCATATGACCCCTATATGTGTGACCACACTCTGCATCAGGTCCCACGTCCCAAAGTATTTGGGTAAAACAAATTGGACTAGATGGGCTTAAAGAACAATAGAAACAAAGAAAGAAAGACCAAGAAGTTGGGTGAGGAGGCAAATGAAGGTGTATCTGGGTAAAGTTGGGTTAGGGAAATATGATCAAAATACATTTTATGAAATTCTCAAAAACTAAAGAAAACATTATTTTAAAAAGATAGGGGATGGTCAGGCAGTGGTGGCACATGCCTTTGATCCCAGCACTCAGGAAGGTAAATTTCTGTGAGTTTGGGGCCAGCCTGTTCTACAGAGCTAGTTTCAGGACAGCCAGGGCTATACAGAGAAACCCTGTCTTAAAACAAAAATAAAAATAAAATAAAAATAATAAAAAATGAAAATAAAATGTAGAGAATGGAATTTATGTAACTGGTGACGAGTTGTTTTGGAAATCAGTCATTTAGGGTCTGTCCTGGTCAGTTTTCTGTCCATTTGACCCAAGCTAAAGTCATTTTGGAAGAGGGAAGCTCAGTTGAGAAGATGTTCCACCACATTTGATTGTGATCAAACCTGTGGGCATATTTTCTATTACTGATTGATGTGGATGGGCCCAAACCATTGTGTGGGGCCACCCCTGGGCAGGTGGTCTTGGGGTATATAGGATCATGGGAGGCATGGCCGGAAGCTGTACTCCTTTGCATCACTTCCTGTCACTGGGTTCCTACTATGAGTCCTTGCCTTGGATTCCCTCAGTGATGGTGCAAATGGACTGTGAAGTGGGAGTGAAAGATGAAAATAAACCCTTTCCTCCCCAATTGGCTTTTGGTCATGGTGTTTTTTTTTTTTTTTTTTTTTTCATAGTATCAGAAATGCTAAAACTGACATAGTCTTAAAAGTGAAAATCTGTAGTTTAAGAAGACAGTATTTCTGAAGACATAATGGGTCAAGTCCAGAGTTCCCAAAGTGGGTAAAACAGAAGTAAAACAAAAAAACAAAACAAAACAAAACAAAACAAAAACAAACTCAGCTACAGTTGAGGAATTAAAATATCTCATAAGGTTTAAGATTGTGCTAAATTACAAATCAGTAGGGGTACCAAATGCCAGTCTGAAAATTTCTGCAGCATCACTGTAATCACTGATTTTGCTTCTTTATGGTTCTTAAGTTCAAAACATAACACCATAAAATAAGGCAAGAAAGACAGTAGGTGACTTTTGAAAGTTCCTTTAAAAATGTCAGCATGAACTAGAAGATATATACGTTTTTTCAACATGGGCATTCCACAGCTGTCTAAGCCTCTAGTCTAAAAACCTTAGGCTTGGTCTCTTGACTAATGTCCACTGCCGGGAAGAGAGAAGAGGATTATTTCTCCAAAGCTACGTCACAGAAATATACAGCCCCCTTCCTACTAGAGAATGTTTTCAACTGTTGGAGTAAAACAAGGGGGAGTGGATAGGAGGATAATTGATGGGGGGGATATTAAGTATTTGATGCCTTCAGTTGTTGGGACTGGAATGTTGGAGATTTGTAGGTAATGAGGACTATCTTAAAAGTCCATCAAAAGAAAAACAGGAACTTGAGGCCCAAAATGAGGGGCTTCCTGCATGGGTAGGAGAAGATTGTGGAGAAAAATCTACTAAAACTCATTTTGTTCAAAAATACCTTGATGATACATAGCAACTTATCTACTAAATTAAAAATAAACTTTTAAAGTTGATGCTGCAACCTACATTTAGTAATTCATTCATGACTTGCTCATGATTTTTGGTTTACTTATTTATTATATAGTCAAATCATTTTTTACTTTGAAATAAATTCTCAATAGCTTTTCAGAATCTTCACTGCTTCCATCATGTGCCCGGAGTCTATCAACTACACTCATTGTTTATCTCTTAACTTCTATTTATATCCTTTTAGGGTTAGTCTACCTATTATGCAGGGAGATGATTGTTAAATGCAAAATGTGGATGTTACTACTGTGTTCCAAGTACTGAACATTTTGTCCCTTGAAAAGATATACTACATGTGCAATTCCTCAGAAATACTCATTTCACTCACTTCTTAAAATCTCTCAGGCTTCCTGTGTGTGTTCATATCTGTCTTTCCCTATGGTCCTCTTGATCTGTTGTCACATTGTTCTCAGTTTTTTTTTTTTTTTTTGGTTTTTCGAGACAGGGTTTCTCTGTGTAGCTTTGCGCCTTTCCTGGGACTCACTTGGTAGCCCAGGCTGGCCTCGAACTCACAGAGATCCGCCTGGCTCTGCCTCCCGAGTGCTGGGATTAAAGGCGTGCGCCACCACCGCCCGGCTGTTCTCAGTTTTAAAGATGTTTCATATATTCTGCCTTATCAAAGTGTAATTATGCCAATGAAAGTAATGTAAGTTTGAGATATGTTCTTGTGTCCTAAAGAAATGTTTGATTTTAATAGTCCAGTTCATCAGTCAGTCACTCCACAACTCTGCACGTCATTACAGAAACAAACTACTAGCCAACTGTCATCTATATGGCTTCAAACAGTCTCTCCAATTTACACATTTTTATGGCTTTAGTTTGAAATTTAAGGATATTTACCATCTTCATTTGTGTTGGACTACATTTATAGAGGATAACAGGCATCCCACATGGAATGTTTTTCTTATTAGGATTTGTATAGAATAGACATTCTGGAAGTCATTGATTTTAGTTGGGATTAAGTCATCTGAATACCTCTGAAGTACCCAGGGGTGTGTTTTAGAGCTTTGATTTCATCCCATTTGTCTATTAGCATATTAGCACCATTCTTGTTTGAGTATCTCTAGCAAAAAAGCATGTGCTAGGAATTGAATCCCCACTGCAACTGTGCTGGGAGGTGAAGCCCTATGAGAAGTGATTAGGCTGCAAGAGTTCAGAGCTCAAGAGTGCTGCCCTCATAAAGAGACTGATGCTGGCATCACAGAAGCATGGGGACGGCCTGTGAATAAAAGGACATGCTTGCTTCTCTTTTGATCTCACATCCTCTGCAGCCTCTACCAAGGGACAGGGCATCAAAATGGCTCTTATCACATGACAACATTTTAGCATTGGACTTCTCACTTTCCAGAAATGGGAGAATTTTTTTTCTCTTAAGTTGCTGTGTTACATCAGCCAAAACAAAGAAGGGCACCACTATCACATTACAGCACTCCAGTTTCTAAAGTCTTACAAAAATTATTAAAATATATTCAAACAAGTACCCTTCCTCATCTGTATTCTAAAACTTGACTTTCTGGTTAAAACATGGATTTTTAAATAAGTATGTAACCTTCTATATAATAAGAAGAATCCTTGGTAAATTTTTAATGAAAATTGCAATCACTTTACAAATTAGATTTAAGGCATATGATTGTGAATATATGCATACTTTTCCCCCTTAAATACTATTTATAGCTCCTTTTATGAGTACATTCCATTGGCTTTTGATATAATTTTTTTGGTGAAACTCTATTCTCTGGGTATGACACCGCCATTCCTATTTTGAAATCTAACTGACTATGTTTAAAACTAAGAAATCATTCCAAAATGGACTCAATTATCATTCCTCTTGAAAGAGCCGGAGTACTCATAATTCTCTTGAGCAACCTTCCTCTAACTCTAGATATAAGTTGTTGACAATGGCTTGGGGGAGAGAGGTGATTGCTCAGAGATTAAGATTTACCTAGGTCCCTGTAATGAGCCCCAATTAAACTAACCAGTTCACCAAACTAGTTTTAGGTGGGATCATTTATACGGTCTACTACTGCACTCTCTATCAGGGTAAATTAGAAATAGATACCTCAGGAAATATGCCACAATCTAATTTTACTTTCCCCACAGTTTGCTCAGGTTTACTGTTAGATTTTGTGAAGACCTTTTGTTGTCTCTAGAAACTTTGTGAAGTTGCCAATGGGTTTTCAGTTTACTTCAGTAAATTTTTTTTTTTTTTTTTTTTGGTTTTTTGAGACAGGGTTTCTCTGTGTAGCTTTGCGCCTCTCCTGGAACTCACTTGGTAGCCCAGACTGGCCTCGAACTCACAGAGATCCGCCTGGCTCTGCCTCCCGAGTGCTGGGATTAAAGGCGTGCACCACCACCGCCCGGCTACTTCAGTAAAATTTTATAAAACATAATTTTCTTGCAAATTTGCTTATGATCTCAAAGAAACCTGACATTCCTTTGGGAATTATGTTTCTCCTTTCATTCTATCTATTAAGTTTGATTAGTATACACTTTTTCACAAATCAGTCAATCTTGGTCAACATGATTACGGTTGACTACAATACAGATTTTGGTTCTATTCCTCTATACAGTCAAGGGTTAATTTCTGTTTGTCACTAATATTACAGTCTTCTTTTTATCATGACTAAGTTAAAAAAAAAAAAATCTTACAGGCAGGACAAATTGGTAGTCTAGGGTTTTGTGGCTGGGTTGGTGTCCAGGTTTCTCTTTTTGTAGTTTTCAGAGTGCCTTCTCACTCCAAATAGACTAGAACTTAGAGGTGTAGGCCCCATGCAGGCATCATCTTGATCTCTCTGCATTCAATGAACTGTGTGGATACTATTCTCAGCAATGGGGCCCCACTGTCAGTTTTGAGAGAGCGACCTTCTGTCTTAGCATCAGCCTCGGTTGTTCAGGGATTTCACAGAACTCTCCTCAGCCAATGCCTCAACTGAATGTAACCCAGTCCTACCACTGGACACCTTGCCTGATTACAAAAGGTGGCCAGTTCAGACTCCATGTCCTCCATCACTCAGCGAACGCACTAGGGTCACCCTCGTAGATTCCAGGAAGTTTCCCGTCCACTAGGTTTCCACACCACCCACCAGTGTTCCCTGATTCTAGCTGTCTCTTCCAGCACTCTCACCTTCCCAGCACTTGTGGCAGTGGCCAACCAATGTTTAACTTGAAGTCCATATTGCAAGAGGGAGTCCATGCATTATACTCCTCTATGGCTAGGAACCAGATGCTGGACAGCTCAGAGACCTAGGGTAGAACCAAACAATACTGACAAAAAAAAAAAAAAAAAAAAAAAGAAAAAGGAAAGGAGGAAGGGAGAGAGAGAGAGAGAGAGAGAGAGAGAGAGAGAGAGAGAGAGAGAGAGGATTCCTAATGATATTTTGCTATACTCATAGATTATAGATCTGAGCCTTGTCCCGTCATCATCAGAAAGGCTTCCTCTGTCAGCAGATGGGAGCAGGTACAGAGATTGACATCAAGACATGTGGAGAGTTAGTCTAAATTGGAGGTCTCCTTAGGGTCCCTAGACTAAAATATCAGGGATCCATGAGGAAGAGGGAGAAGAAAGACTGGGGGAGTCAAAAGGGATGGAGGGCACCAGGAGAACATGGCTCACCAAATCAACCAAGCAGGACACATATGGGCTTACAAAGACTTAAACTGTAAGCACAGGGCCTGCGTGGGTCTGCACTAGGTCTTCTGCATATATGTTATGGCTCTTAGCATTGTGAGGTTTTGTGTGTGGAATTCCAAATAGTGGGATTTGGATATACTCTTTTGCCTCTCTTGGGGCTCTTCTCCTCCTATTGGATTGCCTTGTCTAGCCTAGATTTGAGGAATTTTGCCTTGTCTTATTGTATCTTATTTTCCTGTTTTTCTATCATCCCCTAAAGGCCTGCTCTTTCTGAAGAGAAAACAGAAGAGGAGTGGATCTGGGGGAGAGTGGAGGAAGGGAAAGCTATGGTCCAGATGTATTGTAAGAGAGAGAAATCTATTTTAAATTTAAAAAAAAGAAAAAGAAACATCCTTAGATATATATCTTTTTTTAATTTATTTAATATTTTTATTTTATAATTAACTTAATTTCACATATCAGCCCTGGATTCCCCATCCTACCTCCTCCCACCCCCCAGTCTTCCCCCCCAATCCACCATGGGCAGGCTTTTTGGAGCCTGGGGCCTATGCTGGGACACTTTGCTCAGCCTTGGTATAGGGAGGAGGGGACTGGATATATATGCTTTTTTGCCTGCGTTCTTCCCAAGCTTTAGGATCAAGAATCTCCAGTATTTTAAGACTAATCTCCATAAGTCTGTGAGGTCTCTAAAGCCATATTTGAGAACCAAACTGTTAAGAGCTGTCATCCTGTGGTGTTCTTTATGAGTCTTCCAACCGTTAAACACAACTGTGTGAGTATGTGACTGTGCCTGTGTGTGTATGTAAATATAGTTGCATACACATACACAGCATGCATGTGGTGTACAGAGCACAACTTCTGTATGTACTCGGTCAGTTTTGTGGCTCAAACACAGTTCCTCAGGCTCAGCAGAAAGTACTTACAGGCTGAGCCACTTCAGTGGTCCACATTTTATTCTTTTTTTTTGTTTGCTTCTCTTTGATTTTGATGTGTTATCCAAATATAAGTGTAAGTACTTCTGTGCATTTTTTGTTAAGAGAAATCAAGGCTGGGTTTTATTTTTCTTGATAGTGTGGAATATAGCATTCATTACTTCTTTTTATATCCCCACAAATAAACCTGAGGTCATTCTAAGGTCTGATTCTTGTATAAGAGTTTCTGCATTTCTCTCCGAATGCTTATAGAATCATTCATATTCTCAGTTTTTACATTTTAATTTACAGCATAGTTCTTTGTTGTGCATACCCTTTCTATCAAAACTGCGATGTGCTCACAAGGCCCTTTGACTTTGCAGTCTCAGTGTTTCTGTCCAGGGTAACAACAGTAAATTTTTCATTGATGTCCCTCAGTTTCATTGCCCACATTCTGTCTTTCTGGAACTCATATTTATTCAAATATTAATCCTAAGGGAATTTCCTTTTCATTTCTTAGTGTCTTGGATCAGGTTTTATTCCATGTCTTCTGCTTTATTTCCTTGTGTTTCCTATTGTTAAAATCTCTATTGAAATTTTAATGTTGGTATCAGGTTTTTAATTCTCAATGATAACTTTTCATTTTTGTGAATGTATGTGTTTATTCTACAGTCATCTTTCAGTAGGGTGGCACTCTCCGATCATGAGGAAGAGTTGGGTGCTATTTTTATATTATCCATATAAAGAGCTGGTGCTCATTCTGTCCAGCTAGGGTCTCTTGAAGTTGATAGAATATTACCATGATGACACTGTGTGGCTTTCCAGGCTGGGTAAGAAGAGCTGATGAAGCTTCTGCATTTTAAGCTAAATTTATATACTTCTCCAAGTCCCTATGATAACAGCTAGTTGTGATACTCCGGTGCCACATGACTGTTACACAAAGTACGACATACAGAATCAACATGGAAAAGCAGAGACCGCATAAGAACAGATGGCCAGAGCAAAAGTGAATGGTAAATAAAGACAGAGACAGTGAAATGCAGCCAGCCCTCATATGTCCAATCTCCTCATGTCCAGTGTAACTGAAATTTATTGAGAATTGTTCATCTAGATACAGACAGGTAAGCCTTTCTTAGTATCATGATCTAAATATATACTCAAATGATGCACAAACGCAATGGATAGTGTTGGGTAGGCATGGCTGGATAAGAGAGTATTACTAAATAATATGAACCCTATACACCTGCAGTTTCAATTGTTACAATATTTTTATCTCTTCCAAAATATTTTTTCTTCATATGAATTTTCACTTCTTTGATAATTAGTAGGAACTTGCCTCTAAATACCTTGGTTAGTAACTTAACTAGTTACACTAAAATTTTTTATTGCAGAAAAAAAAAATTATACTGTGCTACTTTCTTTTAAATGTCCACTTTTACTTTGTAAGAATGTAATCAAAATTTGTATTTCATTACAAGTCAATTTTGAAAATATTATCATTTATTTTAGAATCTGATAGTAAATGTACAAATGAAACTCTTTAATTTTGTTAAGTCCTTTTACTTGCAACATAGTGATTTTCCCTGAGCTTTGGAAACTTTATCATTAATTTATTATCTATGCCATTCATAGTCATTCTGTTCCCTCTTTTCATTGATCTATCCCATTCCCTCATCTACAAAGATTTACTGGACATCAGGTTTCGTTGGCTTCATTCACACACTCTTTTAATAATTCTTTATATTTTCACTCTCTTTTAGGAGGATGTGATTTAGTCATCCTACATTCTTTCCTCTCTATTTTGTGTTCTCCTCAGACCAATGTTCAGTTTTCAATGAAACAAAACCCCCAACCTTCATTATTCTCACTGGAGGGGCAGGGTCGGCAGTATGATCCGGAATCAGACATCCAATAAGCATGCAGTAGGCCATTGACACATTTCACAAACATTGAACTCAGGAACTGCCCAAAGAAACTTCTGACATTACAAGTTTTCCTAAAATATAAACAGATTCTCTCTGGGAATGAAGAAAGAGATTTTGTGTTTTTGTTTCTCAGATATCACTGGGGGGTATGTTATTTCATCTTTATATTACTCTGGGTATAAATTAATCTAAGTGAATTGGTTGTTAATACCCAGAAATGAAGAAATGTGAGAGATTTATGAAAAACTCTCTTCTAGCACAGCTAGCATATGTCTGTTGGGATCGGAGAACTTCAACATAAACAGCACAAATGGGGAATATGAAGATGAGATTTCATACCCAACACCCGGTACAAATATTGGGCTTGGCACTAGGCACTCTTATCCACTGGGGGAAGCCAGAATCACTTCTGGGAAGATACATCGTTGGTTGTTTTCCTTATGTTAATAGTAGAGTTGGGAGTTGGCTAGAGACGAGTGGGAATCTAAACGACACAGCTGCATCTGCAGGAAACCTAAACTGAATAAAAATCTGAGTTCATGCAAGCAACTTCCAAAAAATTTGTGAGTTGACAGAAACAGCCAGCTGCCTGGACAGTCACCTGAGGTTTCTCCACAGTGTTGGGGCATCATCTTCAGCCTATAGGCTTAGCATATCTGACAGACTCATTTGTGAAGTAGGATGTACACAAGGTCGACAGTTCAACCTCACATTGGGTGAGAGCAGTCCACGTACCAGAAACACCTGAATTCCACTAGTGTCATGTCATGATTCAGGATTTTAAATATTTTTGTTAGCTAATATTATTTCCTTCTTGGGTCTCTGAGGGAGTTGAAGATTAGTTAGTTATAGTTGAAGGTTAGTTAGTTATAGTTGAAGATTAATTAGGATAGAAAGTGAATTAGATACATTTTGGACTTAACAAAATAGGATAGATAATGAAATTATTTTCTCTGAATTTGTCAAATACAAATGGACTAGACATTGTTTAGACATTTATTACTTGTATATATTGTATATAGTCATTGTACTTTTGTATATAGTTTTTCTTTTGTTAGTTATAAAAAAAAAAAAAAAAAAAAAAAAAAAATCTGAGTTCAACTAAAGGTGGAAATACCCACTTCTCCGTCAGCTTTGTTCAGCACTTGTCGTATCAGGATGTAGTACGACCATGATTGATGCAAATTAGCATGCAGACCCCATCCACATTTACTTCTAAATAAGCTGATCATACTTCCCCCTCTAGATTGGATATGTCATCAATATTTCTTTCTGGTTCTAATCCATACCTGTTTTGCACTCATTTCTCTTAGAGGAAAGGAAATAATCAAGTGTAATTAGGCAAGCACAGTGAATGAAAGTTTCCCTTTCAAGCACAGAGTGCAGATGTATTATAGCAAATTGAACTTTACATCTAATTGCACAAAAGACAATCACAGCTTGCTTTATGTTATTAAATGAAATGTAAGAGCGAAGGTTGTGTGAATTTATATATGTTTCCTGAAGAACCCCTACATTTTGAAGTTATGGAGAAGATATAAGCTGCACTTATTTTATTATACATATTACCTCACGAAAAGTTTTCTCTATAAGATTTAATTAAAATTAGAGTTATAGTCTATGTATCCTTCTTTATGGAAAAATACTTTAAATACTTTATATTAATTACTAAACAAAGTTTTTGATTGAGTAGATCTTTAATAAACTACTGAATAGGAAATCTTACAAATAATTTAGTGGATAGAAATTATTAGTAACAGATTAAAATGTTAATTAAAATTCATAAAATACTTAATATACCTATTAAGACTAAACCACCCATTTCTTATGGTTGCCTTTATAAAACAAAAAAAAATTAGTTAAGTATAATTTGTTTTTCTAATATTATGGCAACTGTAATGTTATGTATTTACTTGATCCCTGAAGTTATTCACAAAAACTTTTTATGTATATCAGTAATTAAATTAAAATTTAAACCAAGTGGATACATATTAATGTGAAAGTTATTTTAACATTTTAAAATGTTTAATAAGAGCATGTAATTGATGATATTCTCTCCTTTAAGAGTTTCAAGACATCTCATTGTATCTGTCAAAATTCTATGAAAAATGCTATGTATGTGGAGACAGTATAGGCGAGTCTCTTCTCTGTTAGTATTATAGTCTGCCATTTTAAACAAAAGATAAAATAGGACTATAAATATCCATTCCATTCATTGTGCATGTAACTCAATTGGTAGAATATTTGCTTAGGATTCATGAAAGCCATGGTTCCAATGAAGCATGGCTCAGAACCAGTTTGGGTGACACACCCAATAATCTCAACACCCTGGGTGCAATCCTCACCTACATAATAAGTAGTTGGCCAGCCTATGCCATATAAGAAAAGTCTCAAAAAAATCCACTTCTTTTGAATTTTGATCTTATTTCCTATACTTCAAATTATATGTTTCCTCATTGCCTTGGATATTTCCTAAATTGACTCATTTTTGTTGTTTTTGAGTGTTTGGATGATTTCTGTGGGGAATTTTGTTCATTTTGTTTTTGATGCAGGGTTTCATTATAATTGCTGAGGCTGATCTTAAACTCATTGTGTAGCTCAACTTGACCCCAAAGTCACTGATTCTCAGCAGCCCTCACTAAATGTTAAGACTATAGACATGCACAGCCATCCTGGGCTCTTTAAGCTGCTCTTTACATTGTGAATTTCTGCTTTTTTTGGTATCATTTTAAATTTAATTTTATTGCCAATAGAATTCTAATTTTTTTCCTGTAACTGGTTTTAATATCCTCCGCTTAATCTGTGTTCTTTCATGGTATCTGATTTTCCATTGTCATTTGATGTTTTTAGTCAAACACCACCAATTGCTGGCTGAAAAAATAAGTCCTCAAAATAATCCCATATAATTTCATGCTTAATTTCATGTGTGATCCCCAGCCCTTTCACACACAAATAAAGACAACACACCATTAAAACTCCATCGCTTAATTTTATGTTTTCATTTAAATTGTTTGCTTGCCTTCTTTAGTCATTAGTCAAGCGAAAAGCAAATGAGATGATGTGCAAATTTCTAGTCAGGAAAAAAAAAAAAAGAAGAAGAAAAAGACGAAGAAGCCTGAGGTTACCAAAAAGCATTTCTGAGAACAAAGAACTACTTCAGCATCTGCAACTGATTTTGTTCCAATAAATTCCTCCCTGCTGAATTTAACAATTACTTAAAAACTGGCATAGTCATTAAACAAAATCAGATGAATAGAAAGAATTAAATAGTCAAGAAATAATGCTTATCAACCTTTCAGGCAAGAACAAAGTTTAATTTTTTTTTAACCCCCAGAGATCTTTACTGAAATTTCTGCTGTGTATAAAACTTTGAACATAGTTTATAATTCAAGTTATTATCTTTTTAACAAAACAAAACATGAGAATAAAGTGTTTCCTACATTATGTCTTTATGCAATGTTAAATAAATCAAGCTTTGTTAGAAAAAAGAGAGGGGAGAAACAAATGATAGTTTTTACATTGAGAGTGGCAAGTACATTGTGTGCCAGAGACCACACACTGCTGAAAGAAAATTTATAGGACTTTTGAGTAGGCAGTCTTGACAATTAACTTAAATTTCAGAGTAAACTCCAAGGTTAACTGTATTTAAGACAATGCTTACATGTTTATCACTATTTACATAGTGATAAAGAGGATTTTTACATACAGATGCACGCATGTATGTACAGTGATTACAAACATATTATATCATTTAAGTAGCAATGATTTTTTGCATGGGGCAATATGGTGGTGGACTTTTTGTGTAGTTTAAAATTTTACTTCAAAAGTATTGCAGTCAATGATTATTTTTTTCTCATAAAGTCATGCACTCTGTATTGATTCACCAATTGACAAGCTCTTTCCTGGAGACCATTTTTTTTTCTTACTCTCAGCATTCCATAGTAGCCCTTAGTTCTTAGTTTAGGGCTGATGTCAGAAGCATCCCCCTTTCCCTGTCCAAAATTCCACTGGTGTCCTCACTGATCAGCCACAGGAGGGACAAAGGAAAAGGAAGGGAGAGTTTTGTAACTATGATTTCAAAAAAATACTTAAAAAAATCATGCTATTGCTTCCATGGTTCACTTTATCAGTGCTCTCAAATAAAAGTGCTGTTAAAGGGTGAGTATCACAGGAACTATTTTTACATTGTTTCAAAGAAATAAATAGGTAAATAAAGGCTGTTAATATTTTATACCTCAAGCAAATCATCCCACATTTTTATATTTACTAGAAAAATTTCAGCACAGACTTAGGATTAGCTGATGTCTTCTGAAAGTCACCCAGGAATCCGACATAAGTTTGAGTAATCAATGTATGCTCTGGTATATAAAATAAGCATCCTAAATGAGTTATCTTGATTTTTCTTATCATGTAAATGCATATCTGCAAGATCCATACATTGATCTTTGATCAATATCTAATCAACTGCACTTCCTTCAGAAATTTTTGCCTTTTCCTTGAAAAATCTGTGTATTGATAATAAAATCCACAGCATGTCTAGTCACTGCAAACACTTCATGGGGCAGAAAGAAAAGAGCAGTTTTCCATGAAAACTGGAGGATTTTTAAAGAAAAGAGATCCTTACTAAAGGACACCGTGAAAACAAGCTCAAAGTTTTGGAAGAAATAAATGTCACATGAGAGTTTAAAAGTAATATTAAAAATGAGAAATGGATAGTTCTGATTTTGAATTATTTAACTGACTAAAATTTTTTTCAAAATGAGTTCCTTTCTTTTACAGATCATCTGTATTTGTTTGTATATTTTTCCTGACTGGAAAATGAATTAAAAGAATGAACATAGTTCCTATGTTTTAACATGTGACTTTTAATTGGTTTGCTCCCTTTAATCACCACTCTGAAAAGAATTTTCAGATTTGAATATTTTATCTTAGTCTATAAACATGCACTATTCATTTCTTATTTTTAATTTATACTACCAGAGTAATTTTTCCAGCAATATTTTATCTCACTTGTTCAAATAACTGTGGGATTCATTTGCTTTATGTTCGTTAATAAAAATAGCATACTGATGCTTCATTTGAAATTATTTCTTTTGTGTGTTTCAATATTCTACATATTTCCTTTAATTTACACAGTTCTTGAATATTGAAGAGGCAGAAAATACATGAAACAAAAGAAACTAACCACGAACACTATACCTGCTGAAATTTTAATTGTTAATAACATTGCAAATTTTATTTCTTTGGATTTGATTTCCTATTTATATAATTAAAATAGCATCAAGTACTACATAGTCTTTGACAAAAGTGGTATATATTTTCATTAATGTATGACAAAAGTGTTAATAATTGGGAGCCTCTGGATGAGGTTTGACAAGCATTAGAGTATTTTTTTACATCCATCAATTTTGATTTCCAAAATTGTAGTTTGCTAGAATAGATAGTTTCCTTTAAAAATCTTTGGAAAATTGAAACTCAAGTATTAGGTATTGGGAGTCGTGCAGCCTAGTCTTGGATCAGCAACAGGTTTTCTAGGGGCAAGGCACCTGTGAAAACAGACTCTCAATTGGCAGGGACCAGTAGTCCACGGGATAGTCTAGTAATTTGCAAAATCCATGCAGCTTGCAGCCTCTTTTCTCTCTCATTATATTGGTTATTATTTGGGTGGTTTTCAGTTTTACTTTGTCAGTCACACATGCAACAGCTCTAATTATCCCTGGAAATTCTGTTGTTTCTTGAATATTTTCCCCTAAGATTCAGCAGGGTTCTAATGCTTCTCAAATGTCTTATCTGGATTGCTAATTACAACTCCTAATCCTGGAAACTTTTCTGACTCAATTGAGACAGTTAGGTACATATGAGAAAACAGCACTTGTAACATTAACCATTTCTTACAGTTCTGGAAAGGAGAGTAAGGCATGGGAAAATGCCTCAGGAATGCACATAGTGCCAACTGTTGAGAGTAAGTTTCCTGGACACCAAGCATATAGAATCAATTATAGGATCTACTACGATCCAATGGGGGAAAATACAATGTAAAATATGGGATGGATAGAACCATCTTAGCATACATAGGAGCTTATATTAGTGGGAAAAGTATGGTATAGTGAGACAGGGAAAGAGTGCCTTATCAAAGTCTGCATTTTACAGAGAGATTGAGACGTGGGACCCTTTTAATCAGAAAAAAAAAAAAAAAAACTGTTTTTTTTTTTTTTTTTCGAGACAGGGTTTCTCTGTGTAGCTTTGCGCCTGTCCTGGAACTCACTTGGTAGCCCAGGCTGGCCTCGAACTCACAGAGATCCGCCTGGCTCTGCCTCCCGAGTGCTGGGATTAAAGGCGTGCGCCACCACCGCCCGGCCAAAAAACTGTTTAAAAGCATATCTTACAGACATGAAAGAATTGTTTGGGGTTGAATATTGTTGTCCTTAAAGCATTGTACCCACATCTATTACTTTTTAACTTTGTAACCACACGTAGCTGCCAGTTGGCATAAGTGCTGTGAGAGTCTGGCTCGATATTTAGTTAAGCCTACAAAAATGCTGAACTCTACGTCTAGAATAAGGTTAGGTAGGGTGTGGGAAAATGTATTTGGGGAAGCATAAAAGGGGACAATGGGGGCCTTTATAACAATTATGATGTGTTTTTTAAACAATTATGATGTATTTCTTAAAAGTCAAAAAGGAGCCAATAATAAAGCTGTTCATGCAAGTCTGGCATAAAATAAACAAACAAAACAAACAAACAAACAAAGAAAAAGAAAAACATGTCAGTTTAAGTATAAGTTAAAGGTGGCTCGAGCTATTCAGGGCGAGTTGAGTTCAATCTACTTGGAAGTCACAATTTTTCTTTGCACAGACACCCCTTCTCCACCTCAGGACCTGAACCTGAGCCAAGGCTAGACCCCAGCAATTAGGCAACCCATGTTTCACTGTTGCTAAAAATGCAAGTTTCCATCTTCTGTAAATGGTTCTCTGTACGCTCTTAGGGTAAACAAACTTCACACTGAAAAGTTACAGTTGATAGATTTGAATATTCAGTCAGAATCTTGTAACCAAACAAATCTACATAAAATTGCAGTTTCCTGGGAGGTTTTACATATATTTACTAATAATCTAATAATATTTGTGCTAGGTCTGAATATTCTCTGTGAAATTTATTTGCTAATGGATAAATATGATAAAAAATTTCATAAATTTTAATTTCTTCTTTGTAGAGTAGATATGATAATCCTTTTACCCTCAAAAGTTTCATCAAATTAACAGGAACATTTTCAAAATACTAAGTAATTATTGGTACAACTGTGTTTCAATCAACTTGTTCAGCTTTAATAATTTATTTTATAATAGTACATATTTTATTTGTAAAGATAATGTTAATGTATTTCATAGGGTAAACGTATAAATGGAAGATAATATACATAATTTTAAAGCAGAAATCTTGGGAAATTACAATAAAGTTCATGTTTTATATTAAAAATAAGTGTCTGGTATAAAATTATTTTTAATCATGAAGTATTATTGTTTCCATAATTCTATTCAGGAATTGTAAAGATGAGCCACTTCTAAATAGTATCACATTTCTATAAAAATACCAAACAGTGTTATAAATTCACTTGAATTGATTTAAACCTAATTTCCCTGGGGTTGAGCTCAAAATGAACCTTTTGTATTCATCTGCAGTCTGCTCTTCCCTATAGTAATTGTACAATAACTATTCTCACCTCTAGCCAACCTGTCTTTCACACAGTGCATAAAAGGGTAAGACTGTACAACTGTCTATAAGAACAAAGTCTCAATAGCATATGTGAGCAGAAGTTATAGGGTATTAGGAAATCCTCATATTTTAGGAGTAACTGCAGACTGTAAAGAATGATATGATATTAATGTAAAATAAAAACCCAACAGAAAACCACAGCCAATATGATCAGTTCATCCACAGGCCATTCTGAAAAAGCTGAGGCATTGAGCTTCAGAAACCATAATATGAGAAAGAAGCCATGAGGCAATAATCATAGAATATTATAGACTACATGATTCATATCAGGGGAGGGTCAGACTCAGGTGTGTTTTCTTTTTTTATGGATTTTACACAGAAACTGAAAATAAAAAGCCAAAACAAACAACAAACTAATAAAACATCTCCCTGACTATAACTGCGGAACCAATGAAAGCTCTTTCATTTTTTTTTAATTTTGTTAGGTACGTAAGCAGAACTGTTACAGGATGATCAGATTCAACAAGATAGAATTGGAAGCATTATAAATCTATATGTACTATGAAGAAAAAAACTATATCATTAGAAAAAAATTAAGCAAAATACCAATTACTGATCAGTTTAAAAACCATTGCCCCAGTTCTATGCAAATTAGGATTACCTTTTCAGAGGATAGAATGACACAGGGGCAGAAACTTGACAGGAAGCTTAGAACTGGGACCTCAAAATCAAAAATTCCCCAAATGCCCTTGGTTCTCAAGCCAGGAACGCCAGCAAATGGTTGTGGTTTCTTAGTCTCTCCAAAGTGTGTACTCCCAGCTACAGGATGTACATTAGTGCGGGCACTGAAATTCTATCCCACTCATTAATATTCCCTTCATGTGAACAACTTTGAAGCTGGATCTCTACATTTTTGTTGTATAAGTGGATTGTTTCTATTCCCCAACTTTAGTTCATCTCCTCAATGGCTTTTGTATTACCCCTTCAGAGGAGGAATTGTTAGCCAAGGCTTAGGCCTCACCTTAACCCTTGATGAAGAGATAGGTAGGATAAGTGTCCCTTTAATGAGTTACTGTACTTTTCCCTCCTAGAACTCTTGACACCTAGCACAATCCAAGCAACCCAAAATGAGGTTGCCATGAGATTCACTGGGTCTGCCCACTGTTGTAGAATATTATTTTAAAGTGTGTTATTTTTGTTTACATTACACTTGTTTAACTGTGAAGCTGTGATATTTTGCCTGTCTAAAACACTTATGGTCTAATAAAGAGCTGAATGGCCAATAGCAAGGGAGGAGGGTGAAATAGGCAGGGAGAATAGATAGAAGGAGAAATCTGGGAGAAGAAAGATCAAGGAACGGGAGAGGAAGGAAGAGGACTTCAGGGTCCTGTCATTCAGCTGCACAGACAGACATGGAGTAAGAAGGAAAGGAATGATACAGAGGAATAAAGAAAGATAAAAGCTCTGAGGCCAAAGGTAGATGGGATAATTTAAGTTAAGAAAAGTTGGCAAGAAACAAGCCAAGCTTAGGCAGGGCATTTATAATTAAGAATAAGCCTCTGCCTGTGATTTATTTGGGAGCAGAATAATAGGTTCCCCAAAGAGCAAAACAACCAACAACATTTTGGTGCCTAATGTGGGACTGTAGAAAGCTGACCAACAACCCACCTTTGAGAGGTGCAATTTTTCTGTTCTCTCCTCTTTTCTTTCTGGCAGAAGTCAGAACCTAAGGGTGCTTCCTTGTTTTATTCAAACACACCGAGCTTTCTTACTCCTTCTCTAAATGTCCACTCCCCTCTATGTGGCTGTCCACTGCCACGTGAAGGAATCCTTTTCCATCTCTCCTCTGGTTTCCTGTCTTGGATTTTTTTTTTTCTTTTAAACACTAATAAATTTTTCCTCTGGCATAGAAGAAAGAAATTTTTTGAGGGAACTGGAGAAATGTCTCAGTCAGTAGAAGTGCTTATTGTGAAAGTATTAGGACCCGAGTTCAAATCTCCAGCACCCTCAGAAACAGTGTGAGCATGGTCAAACAAGCTTATATCCTTAACTTTGAGGAGTCGCAGGAGCTCAGTGACCAATCATCTTAGCCATTATGGTGACTTTTTTTTTTAGAGTCAGTGAATATACTGACCAGCTTCATGTCAATTTGACACACAAGTTGGAGTTATTTGGAAAGATGAACCTACAGAGAGAAAACATTCCCACCAAACTTGCATATGGGGAGGCCCATAGTGTATTTCTTTAGACTGATGATAGATGTGTCAGGGCCCAGATCACTGTGGGCTGTGCCGCTCCTGGGCTGGTATTGCTGGGCAAAAGAGCAAGACAATAAGCACTATTCTTTCATGGTCTCTGAATCAGCTCCTGCCTTCAGGTTCCTGCCCTGTTTGAATCACTGCCTTGATTTTTCTTAGTGATGGACTATACTGTGGTACTGCAACCTGAAATGATGAACCCTTTCCTCCCCAGGTTGCTTTTGGTCAAAGTGTTTTTATCACAGTGATGGAAACCATAACTAAGACAGCAATAGACTTTATCTCTCTTAAGAGAATTAGGAAGATAGCAAGAGTGGAAAACATTCGATATCCTCATCTGTTCTCTGCACAATGGCACTTGCACACGCACACATACTGCATGCACTTGTTCTCTCTCTCTCTCTCTCTCTCTCTCTCTCTCTCTCTCTCTCTCTCTCTCTCTCTCTCTCTCTCTCTCCCTGTCTAGCTCCCTCATGCCACCTTAATCCTTCTCCTCACCTCCCCCACAACAGTTTTCCTTCACCATTTGACAAGTAGCCTTGACCTTAATGCATAGCTATTCCTGAATAACTTCAATATTTCCCACAAATAAAGGATTATCTTACACAATCTCAACACATACATCATGAATCACTAATGTAATATAGTTTTTTTTGTATTCCTACCCTCAGACTACTTTTAAATCCCTAGAATTCCCCAGTAACCTTTGTTGTAAAATTAATGACCTCAAATCATGAAGTGCACTTAATGTTCTTTGCTTTTAAGCATCCTTGAAGCTGCAACAGTGTTTCTTGGACTTGTAAATTCATACAATTTTCAAACATGATAAGCATTTCCTAACTGTATGATAGCATCTGCCTCAGTTGGATGTGATGTTTCCTCGTATTGAGATGTTTCTGTAGACACACAGGATTATCACAGAAACTTCATAGTGTTCTCCTTATGTTCTGTCAACAGGCAAAACGTTCTAATTTCTATCTTTCCCAATATAATTGCTTTGCCTTCTCAGTTATGACTTGCATACTGCTAGGATTATAGTTCACATGTGCATTTAAAACATATATTCAAGTGGGATTGAATGTATATAAACATTTATTCATCCTAATAATTCTTAGTCTATTAGTCAGTTAATGAATTACAGCTTCATGAAAAAAGGTCTGCCTGCCTTTTCCAATGGGCTATAATTATTCATCATCAGGATTATTTATTTTGATGTTCAAAGCCTATGGATTTGCTCACAGTACTTAAGTTACCTTTGTCCTGTGAGTGCCTTCTTCTCTGGCACGTGGTGAGTCTAATTTGTATTATAGAGCCCTTGCTTCTTTTGGGGTATTATCCTTTCAAAAACATCCCTCAATCTCCTTAGTCAAAAATGATCCTTAGAAGAAAAGATCGGGGAATTCAAGTCTATTGATTACTACTAGGACTTCACATGTCCCAGCAATCAAGAAGGATTTGCATATGCATATAATATACATTTTAATATTTAATATAGGTATAACAAAATGTAAGAACTCACACTAATATCTCCTGTTGCTATGCAAGACCTCAGAAATGACTGTCGTTTCCTCCTTCCTTATTTATTTACAAGAAAAAATAAGTTTGATAAATGTTTAACATACGCGTTTATTTGATCAATCTTCCTGTATGTAAAAAAAAAAAAAAAATCCCATATCTACCATCATCTCCGCTCTCAAGTGATTCCATTTTTATGTGCATGTTTCAGTCTCTCTCACTCAGCCCTGCTGTGGATCACGCCATCTTCACTTAACTCCTCATCAACTCTCACACTGAGACACTATATATTGCAGTGCATATGCGCATTTTTTCTGTTTACAGCACATCTCATTACACCTGTACGAGGACCTTGAATCCCTTGCTCAAGTTCTGAAACTCTACATCACTTTACATCTGCTAAAGATGCTTCTTTACCCAAATTTGGGTCCAAAAATGTCATTTTTTTTTAAATCCTATAAGTGAGAGTCTAATTTAATCTCTCTTTAACAAGTTAAGAACTGAAGTGTTTGTAAAAATGAACAGACATGTAAGGAGTTATCTAGCAGTAAGCAAGGAAGAAAGAATGCCATTCCCACAGACTTACCAAATACACCTTGATGTGGTATTTGGAGTGACAAAAAAAGAAAAAAACAAGTTTCCGTTATTTAAGCAAACTGGTCTATTTTCTTGGGCAAGATTAACAAAATAAATAGAGGGTATTAATTCATTCTATTTTCATTTTTATATTTATTAAAATCTAATAACAATCCAGTATACATTTTGATGAAGCCACATTCACATGAAGATGGAAAAGATGTAGAATTAGTTATAAGACAGGAGAAGAAGGGAAAAGAGATGGAGGAGAAAGCAAACACACCACCATCCTTTGGTAAATCAGTTTGTGTACTTACTTAAATTCAGTTTGACCTCGAATATATCTTGACAATCAAATTTTGACTAAGGTGTGACTATTTGGGTATTTCCCAAAGCAACAGGTCAACTTTTCATACATTTGTAGAAACACTGTAAGAACTATTTGTGTTCTTGGAATTTTTCACTGAAAATTAATCAATGAAAAACATTATGCCATACACAAAAATTATGCAGAGTATATGTGGAGAAGTTGAAACTGTAATTTATAGCAGCCAAGTTGGGAGAAATTAGAAACAATTCACAAAGAATAATCTACTGGTACTGAAGTAAATGAATATTTGTAGAACATGCCAAAAGGCACCAACATGAAAGTATTGTACATATGCATACATATGTATATGTATATGAAAGGATTATATATGTATATGACCCTCAAAATTAAAACTTTCTCCTACAAAACTGAAGTGACTAAGACCTTTATACTAATCACATATATAATTGCTATGTTAACTCTCCTGACTCATTTAAAACTTAGCAACCCAGCAAAGGTTGTGAAGAAGTCTTAGAAATACAATACATAAGGAGATACACAGTCATTAGACAGCTGTAGTGAGCTACTATGTTAAACAAGCTGAGCATTCGTAGTCACCAGCTAAAAGCAAATACAGAACATTTTGGAACTCAACTATAGTCCTTTTAGGTGAATTTGAAATAATTGGCACATCAACACAATCACTGAACATTTGATGCCCTAATAGGCTAAGGGTGATAGTGTTAGTTTAGGATACACTTATTTCAGAAAGTTAAAAAAAAATTAAGTTAAGCAAATACCTAGACACTCCATGACCCCAAATTGAACATTTATGTATTTGTTAAATATGGCACACATATAAACCCAAAATGCACATTAACAGGAGTAGAAAATTAATGAAATGTGATAAAGCAACAGAACCGAAGAGATTTCATCAGCAAACAGGGAGGAACCACTGACACCTAGGAGGGCCTACATTTCCCTAAAGTCCAATGCCGAGATAATAAGCCTCAAACAAAAGAACAGGTGCTCTATGAGCCCATTTCTGTGATGGAATATTGATTTTGTTGAGAGAAATTAGAAAGATTTTGCCTCTAGGGAGGTAGATTGCCTGGACAGCATGACAGGTAAATTTCTAGGTAGTCAGGTTGTGCCATACATGAACATGAGAGTGAAGGACAATGCCTCTGTCAAAATCCATCCAAGCATTTGCAAGATTATAGTTGACTGTGTTCAGCACAAGGATTCTTAGAAGTGTTTCTAATAAGATTTCTATCAGACTTTGAAGTCAACTAAGAAACACAGCCTTATTTCTGAAACTCTATTTTTTCCCTTTCACTTTGTCATCCATTGTTATAGAATGACAGAATGTGATGGTGTTTCAAATGTAACTGCATCCAAATACCTAGCTAGAAAGTACATGACTTCCCCATAAGTACTTAGAGTTAGCTACAGTGCAAACAGTTCAATGGGTCTCATGGTCTACTACATAGAAAGATATCTTAAAAATGGTTTGCCATAATGTGCATTTTTTACATTTAGTTTCTTACTATGAAAATCACGGAAATGGTTTTTAAGGTAAAGTTATTATAAAACAATAAAAAATAAACTAGAAACCAGAGGGAAAATGTTAATATAGCAAGAATATTACCTCTGTAAAGAAATATTGAGCCCAGAGAGCTCAAAGTCTCAACTCGTAAAAAATAAAAGCATTCACAATGAAAGAAATTTAAACAAGCAGCCTAATTAAAAACCAAGCAAACAACTCTAGTAGGCATTTCTTCAAGGAAGAGAAACAAGTAACCAGTAACTACAAGAAACACATAAAACATTACAAGGCATTTGGAAAATATAAATTAAGCCAAAGAGAAGTCTCCTTTCACCCCCTTCCTATTGAGCAAGGGGATGAGTCAGTAGAGAAAGTCCTTGCCAGGTGAGAAGTAACACTGAGTCTGATTCTTCACCACCAACACAAATCCAGGTGTAGCACTTGATGCTGTAATCCTAGTACCGAGGAGACCGAGGAGACAGAGACAAGGTCATTCCTAGAGCTTTCTGGAAAGACAGTTCAGCCTAATTGGCCAGTGCAGATTCAGTAAGAGACTTTGTCTCAAAAATAAGGTGGATAGCAACTGAGGAAGACACCTGAGAGCAACCTTCACTTGTGCACCGCTGCCACACACACACACACACACACACACACACACACACACACACACACACACAAATACAAGCAGATAAGAACACATAAAAAGTGCTAATAGGTAGAGATACACAATACACACACACACACACACACACACACACACACACACACACGTGAGCAGATAAGAACACATAAACAGTGCCAATGGGTAGAGATGCACAACACACATGCAAACACACACACACAAAACACACATACACACACATGAACAGATAAGTATACATGAACAGTGACAGTGCGTAGAGATGCATAACACACACACACACACACACACACACACACACACACACACACACACCCAAACACTAAAATCAGTGCTCTCAAAATAGGAGAAAAACAATAATAAACCCATGTTGTTGACAGTGTGGTGAAATTTAACTCCTTGTAACTCATACACAGATGCTAGGAACTCAGAGTGGTGCAAACACAGAGGTAAAGAATGCAATGGACATATAGAAAGATAAATATAGTAGTTCCATATACTACACTAATTCCACTTATATGCATGGGGAACTGAAATCACGGACATGAATAAGTCTTCATCAAGGTCTTAAGTTCACACTTGCTGTTACTGAAAACCAGAAATCTCTGCACATATTTAATAGCCCCGTTTTTCCTGGCAGGGCTGAAAATTGCTGTAGCTCTATGAGATCCTCTTAAGAATGTCCTCTGTTTCCCAGGCCTGCTTCACCCAGGGCTGTGTCTCACAGAGTACCTGCTGGGAGACAGCAAGGGAAGTAACTGCGTGGAGACCTCACCACTTCACTTACACAGATGGCCATTCTGACAGGATGTTTAAGCTGCAGAAAGAGTAGGAGGTGGCTGATGCTGTGCATACTGTATGGCGTCCTAATGCCTTCCAATTCAGACATATATACCTCTTCTTCCACATCTTTGTGTAATTCCCAAAAATACACTTAAAAGTTGCATTGCGTAAGACAAATACAAATGCACATTACTTGACAACTGCAAGAAATTTAGAGTTGTGAAATTTGTACTAATCATTCCCTAAATTTAAATAAACCTCTAGACAAATGTGGTGGCTCACACCAGCCATGCCAGGTCTTAGAAGGCTGCAATATAAGAATGGCCATGAATTTAAGTTTAGACTGGGCTGCATAATTAAGTTTCAGCACAGTGTAGCATGGCACCTTGACTTAAAAAACCTCTCAGGATTATGTGGAGAAAGTTTCTGATAGTTTACATTTTCACATTTTAATGGAATACTTTGGTACAACATAAGTATTTGTACTCAAAATTAAGTTATTTTGGTTAATAATTTGCAATTGAAATCATTTTTATACTATCTAAATGGATTTAGGAAATGGCTCACCTCGTGGTATTATGAAATGTGAGGGGAATACAGGCTCCTGAGAGAAAGACTCACAGTCTTATGACCTAACGTGATGAGACTTGTTTCTGATGTCTTGTTTTCAAATTTAACCTGAATGTAAAAGAGTGTGTCTACTAATGGATCCTTTCTTTTAGAGGTTGCATATTATTAAACATGGGATTCATTATGAATAGTATTCCAGTTGAAATGTTTGAGAGAGGAAAGAACACCACCCCACTTTATTGTGAAATTCTTAATAATATGAAAGCCAGTAGTAAGCTTTGACTGGCATACAGAAGGTAAAATATTCACTGCTTAAATGCTTCAGTGAATCTTCAGTCAGTCTGATGATGAGGACTGAAGACTGTACAGATAAGGGGAAGGGTTTTTAAGGAATTGAGGGGAAAAATGAACTGCAGGATATCAGAAATAATAGGAACAGCTTCAATTAAACCAGGAAGAGATTGATTAATGCTAAAAGCCACAGGGGTCAACAGTAAGAAAATGCCCCCGAGTAAGGAATAACTAAAGAATTATGTGACAAGAAAATAAATTAATTTAACTCAGAAGCCAGGGAAGCATCATTATCAAGAAGTGAGTCAAGGTCAGTATTAGAACAATGAAATAACTCAGAAGAAACTCCAATTTGGCCTGAAGATCTGCAGTGAATGAAACGATTAGAGGAAGGGCAGAAGCAAGGGGAGAGGTGGAAGAGATGCCCTGGGTCTCTGTAACGTGCCACCACACAGTCTCCAAACCATCATCCTCAATTCTAACTTTAATTCTACGCAATGACAAAGGACACATTGTTTGACAAGCCCAAGTAGCTCTTTTGTAGCAGATTAGATTTGTAGTGTTCTCCAACTTTTGCAGTATCAATGCTATGCCATACTCAACTTGAAACTACCCCAAGGCATCTGCTGGCATAGAAAAAGTAATAATAGTCTCTTTATAAATAGGCATGAGTTGGCACCGGTACAGCACTATTTATATTACACAAAGGGAGGCACTAAATCCACAAAGGCATATTCAAATTTATGGAAAAAATTTCTGGCTCAAAATCCATATCTGAACAGGGTGTGATGTTATATGCCTGGAATCTTAGCATCGGAGAAGCTGTCACAGGAGTTCAAGGCCAGCTGGGCTACTTAGGGAAACAGTGGACCAGTGGAGGGACAGAAAGGAAGGACGCTTTTAAAATGGAAACTAAAAATCCATATCTTTTCAAAAAAACAGTCTACAGAAACCAGACAACCACAATAGCTGCAAAATATGGCCAATAGTAAGGAAAAGCCAAGATTATCTTGGATCTCATAACTGGACAAGAAATCAGAGTTAAAAGGGAGTTTAAAAAGAACTGGAAACTAATAGGGTAGAAGTAGGAAAGTGGATTCAATCATTCTCTGGATATCTATAGTAATCCTTTGGATAGTAAGGAATAATAGTAAAAAGAAGGAGAGGGTCTTTTTTTTCTTAACAACCAAAGATAGAGTTATTCCCCAATCTAAGCATCCTCTTGCTGTAATTAAAAGCAAAGAGATAATGTCAGAAATAATGAGGCTTTTGCAAACTTAAAATTAGTGGGGTTACTCTTCAGAATAACCTAAATACCCATAGTTGAAGAATTAAAGGAAAAGTGGTAAACACATGCACTGTTATTATTCAGCTATGAAGAACAAAATCTTGATATTTACAATGAATTGGATGGAACTAAAGAACGTTGTTCTAAGTGAATTAAACCAAATAAAGACAAATATTGGTATTCTCTCCCATATGTGGAAATGAACAAAACTGGTCTAAATGAAGAACAGCGAGTAATAGAGGTGACAGGGATTAGGGATGTACATGGAATAAGGCTACATGTGATTGTCACAGCCTATGTGCATTATGAAATTATGCACTGAAGCTTGTTCATATGTATAGCTAAAATATATTGACCCAAATGTAAATAGTATGTAGCAGTGAAAAGATGATATATACAAGCAGTTCCACTTCACCTCTTTCAAAACATCAGAAAGGGATTTAAAAAAAAACAGCAATATTTCAGGACCATAATCATGTTGTGAATATTTAATGACATGGGAGGAAAGGAAAGAAGATAGTAGATACAGAATTGAGACTCTCAGAAAGGGCCGAGAGAGTTCAATTTGACAAAATAAAGTTGTCCTTTGAACAGTATTGCTTTGAACTACGTGGGCTCACCTAAATGTGTATTTATTTTCTTTTGGAAAGGTGTAACCATTGAGAGAGTCACACAGAGAGAGAGACAGACAGACAGACACACAGAGAGAGAGAGAGAGAGAGAGAGACAGAGAGACAGACAGACAGAGACAGACAGAAACAGAGAGAGACAGAGAGAGAGACAGAGAAACATGTAGACTACAAAAGATAAAAAAAAAACTAGGTACTTCATGTGTCTGTTATCTGTGAAATATAGATAGGACACAGTCTGTTCTATAATTTTCTACACTAATGGTTATGCATATTACAAAAAATTAAATTTCTAGGTTGGAGAAATGACTGAGTTATTAAGAATGCATACTGTTTTTGCAGAGGACCAAGTATGGTTCCCAGAACCCAAGCCAGGTGGCTTAAAATCACATATAATTATCTGATCTGGAATTACACTCTATCCTTTGTGGGTACCTTTACTGATATGCACATAGCCCCACATAACCATAGATACATACACAGAATTAAAATGATAATTTTCAAAAACATTAAAGTTTGCCAAAACATTTATATATAAATAAAAACCTTACAGGGGACCACTAGTAACAAAGAACCTACAAGAGTATAAAGACACCGTGTTAAGTCATTACTGCAGAAAAGTCACTGCAGTTCCAGGTGCATTGCTGACATTACAACGGAGCTATCTTCTGTGCTACAGTTGGATGTTCTGTTTGCAGGCGTGATTTCAATGCCTGAGATACTAAGAGACCCGTAAACAGTTCAGGTCGTGCCTCCTGCAAGTTGTATCACAGGAAAAGTGATTTCTCTTGCTTCTTGCGTCTTGCATAGAGTTTACTGTATATGAAGCTCATAAACTGGACTAGACTATCAGTGAGATTTTCCAGCAACCGCAAGATAAATTAGGAAGAATCCAAACTTATAATTGAATGTCTGACTGCATAGACGGTTGCCTTTAATTCCTACATTGTGTAAGTGTCCACCATCATCAATATTGTGTGGCAAGAAACACAAATATAAACCAAAATGAATAGTTTCATTGCTTAATAGAAACATTAAATACAAATGTATTTAATGTTATATTAAAAACAATAAAAAAAATTTTATTAAGATCTTTTTTTTCTTTTTCTTTTTTTTTGGTTTTTCGAGACAGGTTTTCTCTGTGTAGCTTTGTGCCTTTCCTGGATCTCGTTCTGTAGACCAGGCTGGCCTTGAACTCACAAAGATCTGCCTGCCTCTGCCTCCCCAGTGCTGGGATTAAAGGCATGCACCACCACCGCCCAGCAAGAATTTTTTTTTTATTTATTTTACATACCAATCACAGATTACCCTCATTCCTCCTACCACCCCTCCAGCCTTCAGCCCCAGCCCATCCCCCATTCCCTCCTACAAGAAGGTAAGGCCTCCCTTGGGTAGTCAGCAGAGTCTAGTACGTTCAGTAGAGACACGTCCAAGCCCCTCCCCTTGCCTCTCCGGGAACTCTGGGTTTAACTAAGAGATGCTGCCTTAAAAAAAATAAAAAATAAAAACAAAATAAAAAATAAAAAAGCTGGAAGAGGGTGGATTTCCCTAATATCCCCAATATCAACCTTTGGCTTCCACATGCCCATGCTAATATGTGCATGCCCCCCCACCCAACACAAACCAGCACACATTCACATGAAAAAAATAAAAGAAAGCGAAACAATTACTCATTCTATAAAAGCGGAGTGAAAAAAAATCACCCTTTTAGTGATGCTTGAGAGATTAAAAAAAAAAAAAAAGAAAGAAAGAAATAGCTGTGTTTAATAAATACTATAAGATCAACAGCTGATGCTGGGATCCATGACTGCAGTTTGACTATCACCAGTTTTAAGCAAATTTAAACGTGTGAGCAAACCCAGAAACCAGAGGACCGTGATCTAAAATCATAAAGAGCAATCCAACAACTGTAACGGAAAAGATACAGTATCTTCAATAGGAGGACAAATAATGAGGTCATTTTTTTAAAAAAATCATAATGCATTGATAGCATAGGAAAACAGAAGCTAATGATTCCTAATTGACAGAGAAGTGTGAAAGGCGTCAGTACAGAAGACGTAAGTCCGTGTGGGTACATGAGCAAGCAGTGTGCACACAGGGTGTCCAGAACTTTATTCAGATGGGGGAAGAAAAACACTAATACTCTCTGTTGCCTCCACTAGATAATATTACACATGACAACGTCGTTTTGATAAATGGTGAAGTTCGTTATGTGATGTTTAGGAAAAACCATAAAAAATAAGCAAGTAGCATTCAACACCATAATAGCTAAATTGAATTCATAAACTTTTAGAGCAGAAAAGTAAGTGATAAAAAGTTCAATTTGAGAGAGAATTAAAGCATTTTCATTGTGTTTCATTTTGCATAATTTCCGCCGCCTTCTAAAGCTGTTTCTTTCTAGAATATCCAATCAATCAATGATTATGTCTTCTCTACCTTTCTTTATACACATTATAGCTTCCAAATGTGGAAAATGGTGCATACCATTCAGGTGTTCAGTGAACACACTTAATTTTTCTGTTATGTTGATGACACTGCTCATCTTCCACATCCTCTGCTAATTGTCCCATGTTTAAATTCACGGATTGATTCATCTTTTTATTATGGGTTCCTGTTGCTGCTCGGCATGACTTAAATAATTTTTGGTATTATTAAACATGCTGCATTTGGTTTCTAGTTATTTTTACATCATTATTGATAACATTAGGCTTTATTCTGGTACTATCACACTTTGCATATTTTTAAAGATGAATTCTTTGTGGAAAATCAGAGTGGTAGCTCTTGGGTTAACTTCTCTCTGCCACAGAGTCATGGTACTCATGGAAAATGAATGATCTGTAAGTCTGATATTTATTTTTATGGCAGATATGACCACCACTGTTCCTTTGTGAACATGGGATACTATTTCCTTTGAGACCTCGAAGAGACTTACTTCCAAGCTTTCTATGCCTTTTACATAGGATGAACACTGAGGCCAGATTGGGAAAATGTATATAATTTTTCTGTGTACAGCTTTCTCATTTTTGGTACCTGACATTGGTTATTGAAAGGTAAGAACAAAGATTATCTCGTGTTTCAGAATTTTAACAATTTATCCTTAGCACCACTGCTTCAAGGCAGAACATGGACAAAACAATGTTTTAATGTCAGTTGATTCCTGTTTCTTGGGACAATGCCATTATTGCCAAACTGGAAGAAAGGGAAAATATTAGGCTTTTAGTTGTTGCTAGAAATTATAACAGAAGGCAGGGGGAAATGTTAATAAGTTAAAGATATGCATATGAAGTCCATATTTTCATGGATAGATTTTGGTTGTCATAAATAACACTAGTTATTCAAGCACATTTAAAAATGTGATTATCATAGCATATCAGCTAGAGAAACAATGCAAAACATAAGCCATGTTGCTTCAATACAATAGATAAACACTCCATAAATAAAAATAATTTTCTCAGCAAATTATTACACTTTTCTCAAAAATCTGCTCATGACTACACCATACAATTTATCTCATGAACAGACATTAAAATGCATGATATTTTTTACATTTTTTTCATAGATACTTCACATACTTTAGGACAAATGAGATTGGAAGAGAATATTAGACAGTAATGATGAAAATGTACTGAACAAAAACAAAGACAAAGACCATGAACTCATTAAAAGTAAACTGTGCATCAGACGAAAATGTATCTCTACGAGGAATCAGTAACCATGGGAAGAATTGTAACCCTTTCACCACAGAAGAAACAGTGAAGGAAACTTACTGTCTCGGTGAGGAAAGTAGCTGGGAAGAAAAGAATGAAATGTCACAGAGGAAATGACAGCACTACAACACATCCTTTTAAGGGAGAACTTGGAGATATTTCACAATAATGAACTCAGCTAGGAGGGTGACAATTTACCCTGCTATGACAAAGATGCTCATTCTGTGTCATGGTCTAGGAAGAAAATTAATCTATTTAAACTGCCCTTGTTTATTGTTTTATTTATTTATTTATTATTTCATAAGAACAAAGCACTCAAATTTTCTTGCTGTTTTCTATGACTGCATACTTCATGATATCAATTTACCAATTGTTTCCATTTTCATATTTTTCTTTCTACTAGAGAGCAATGTTAAATCTTTGACAATAGCATCTTAATGTAGAGGACACATTGATCACTGCAGGATTTCATTTTAGTACAGATATATTTGGTGGTCTCACAAAATCCTAGCCAGCTCTCAAAGTCATCATCACTAACAAGCAATGAACCTACATGTGTATGTCATGGTATAAGGTTCAAAGAAGGAGAATTCATCTCTTGTTCTCTTTGGTCTCAGACCTAGAACCAAACTCTCTATCCATCAGAAAAATTTCACAAACACACACACACATATACACACACCCCACCACCACCTCAACCACCACTACCACCACCACCAGCAGCAGCAATAATATATATCACCGAAAATACCTGATGGCATTGGTAATCCTGGACAATAAGTAATTAAAATCAGAAATTTGGGAAACTACCATATCCCAAAGGAATCCAAGGATACAGGTCAGCTAAATATACTATGTTCTCCCTGTGGGATCATAGAACAGATAAATGAGAAGGAAGGAAAAAAATGCCAGCATGGCAATTAATAAGATTTTGTTGATATCTACATACCCATTAGTATATGACTAGTGATAAATACACTAATTAAAAGTTAAGAGGGGAAAATGGAGTGTAGAGGATCTTTAGATACTATGATTACAACCTTTACACACAAAAAACCCTTAATACAGTAAAATATTCTGTTTAAATGTCTCTTTGAGATTCTGTCCTATGTTGTTTTGTTAAAAACTAATATTTAATAATTGCCAAAAATGTAATTTAGTAAGTCCACAAGTCAAGAGGGAATTTGAGGACCCTTGTATCTGAAATTTCCATACCACAACATCCTGCTGCTATGGGGTGTCCTTGTGAATTCTGACCAACACTCATCACATTAATAATTATTTGCCACAAACAATATTTCTGTGTATATGGATGAAAAGTTGGTAACAGATCCAAACAATTATGGGCAACTAGTGCAAGTTACTATCTAAATCCAATAAGAGTAGTAACAAAGAAAATACATCATGGTGAGTGATATCTTGTGTAAAATGAATGACTACAAATTCACAATTAAAAAGTTAAAGAATACAAAATTAAAGAGAGATATGATAGCATTCTCAATGTAGATATTTTAAGAACATAATTTTTTTTCAAATAAGAAATGCTATTTAATGAAATTTCAGGCTAAATTGAAATAGGAAATTGAAACCCCTCAATAGATACAACAAATATACCGGGAAATATGTCATGGTTGTTCATGAGCAAAACAGCATAACACACTAGAACTAAAAGGCAATTCTTTATTCTGATAAATCATATAGTAGTGTTTAAAATGTTACTATTATCAGGTGTGGAAGTGCATGCCTTTATTCCCAGAACTTGGGAACAGTGCAGGAGGGTCTTTATGTAGTGTGTTCCAGGACAGCCAGGGTTATCTAGGGAGAGCCTGTCTCAATAAAAAGGAAGAAAGGAAGGAAGGAAGGAAGGAAGGAAGGAAGGAAGGAAGGAAGGAAGGAAGGGAGGGAGGGAGGGAGGGAGGAAGGAAGGAAGGAAGGAAGGAAGGAAGGAAGGGAACTTTATAATTTAATGGTAGGACAGTAAATGTTTTCTCTGCAATGAGGAAAAATGAGAATTATACATATCAGTTATTCTGTTCTTTACTGTACTGCAGTGTCCTCAGGGGAAAGGACAGAAACATGGTGTCCCCTTTGATGGTCCCAGCAAGCCTACTTGCAGAGGTGTTCATTTGCCTGTGTTTGCCCATCACCAGAAATCAAAACAAACAAAAACCTCTTCAGTCTGTCCATCTGCTTTCCCTTCTCTGCATTCTCTTTTTAGTTCACTATATTCAGAATTACCTCATCATGTCACTGATATTAGAGTCATCAAGGCCATGTCTGTTGTACTTGACTTAGCATCAGTGTTTGACAAAGCTAACTCTCTACACTCCACACAGTGTCTATACTTGTCTTCTGAACTACCCTAGAGATTATCAAGTAGCACAGACCTGTAATGCCAGTACTCAGGAGGCAGGAGGGGCTGGAGTGCACAGCCTCCTTTGGCTGCATGCCTAGTTTAATATCAGCATCACAAAGCAAACAAAAACAAAATAGTTGACTTTTGATTTTTCAGTAACTAATGAATACCTGTTCTTATTTTCGTCTGGTCCCCACCCGCTTCATGCCAACTTCTAACATATGCTAGAGTATTCTCCATCTCTCTCCCCTTCTCTTATATGTACCTGGCCTTGGAAACAGACCTACTTCTTCTTCTTTTCTGATTATATCGACTTCATTGTTATCTTGTACCAAGCTTTGGATATAGTAGCATCAGTGGACTTCTGAGTTCCAGCAGACCTCATAGAATACATCTCCAAATAGGTACTGTTTAATGTAATGGGACAAAATAAAAATGATGCCCTGTAAAGAAAGTTGTCTTCTATTCTATACACTTGTGTCATGGCCTAAATCACACACACACACACACACACACACTATGAAAAATTATAAAGTAAATCTCGCTATTATTATAGTATGTGGCATCACTGAATTATTCCTTTAGATGTTGCTGTGCCAAATGGACATGAAGATACATGGAACTCCAAATAATATATATATATATATATATATATATATATATATAATTATATTGTGAAATATACAGTTGATTACTGATTAACTTAAATTAATATATCTTTTTCAGATTGATGAAAAGGTTTCTTTCAATACATACATGAAATATTTAATGTTTCTTATATTCTGCATTAAATATTTTACCATTAACATAATTAAAATATTTGGTCAAAACAATAATATTTGGGAGCACATCATCTACCCTTTAATCCCAGTGTCATGGGTACGAGCCTCACGTTGGGTGCCATTTGTAGCTGGAGAGTATCTCTCTGGGTCCCACCTAGCCCCTACAGTCCTGCAGCTCACTTATAAAATAAACACTCAGATGCTTATATTACTTATAAACTGTCTGGCCACGGCAGGTTCCTTTTGTCCATCTTCATGTGGTGATCCCAATGAGGTCACAGCTTTGCACAACACAAATAATAACAACAGAACTGTCTCATTGGTGCTCAGATAAGATTAGCTGAAACTTTAAATCATTAAAATATTGTTTTGGGGGGTTGTAAACATGTTTTCATTGAAATATAATGGAAAATAGGAGAAATTGAACAATAAATGCTATTTGTGAATGAAAAAAAAATGATGCCCTGGCATGGTCTGTAATAATTCTTCCTAATGCAAACGAAAATAATAACTTTGTATTCACCTTAAAATCATAAGCCAGGGTGAAAGTTTAAAACATAATGGGAGAGGAATTAACAAAAAATGAAATAATAAAGTCAGCTTTAGCCATACCAAATGTAAAATGAAGAAGCAAACACTAAAATGTATACTACTGTGGCATGGTCTGTATGACAAATGTGTTGCTGATTGGTCAATAAATAAATCACTGATTGGCCAGTGGCCAGGCAGGAAGTATAGGCGGGACAAGGATGAGAATAAAGCTGGGAAGTGGAAGGCTGAGTCAGGGAGACACTGCCAGCTGCCACAATGAGAAACAGCATGTGAAGATGCCGGTAAGCCACGAGCCATGTGGCAAGGTATAGATTTATAGAAATGGATTAATTTAAGCTGTAAGAACAGTTAGCAAGAAGCCTGCCACAGCCATACAGTTTGTAACCAATATAAGTCTCTGTGTTTACTTGGTCGGGTCTGAGCGGCTGTGGGACTGGCAGGTGAGAGAGATTTGTCCTGACTGTGGACCAAGCAGGAAAACTCTAGCTACAGTATTCTAAAAGTTAAAAATCATAATTAATATATTTGACCCTTTTCCTGTAATTTTATATTTTACCAATTCGCAAAGGAAAAATAAATCAGAATTAATAGAAAAAACATATTAATAACCTGCTCTTATAAGAAATTATGACAATCTGTGAATTTTAATAATAGCACATTAGATTTATTTCTGTAAATTAGATTTTTCAAGTTAAACGATGGCAGGAAGTGAGATATGAAAGCGTTTCCTGCATTTTACAGTGGGGTACACTCCTTGACCTGTGGCTGCTTTGTCTCATTTCGGAGTGAATCAGTCCAACCTCTGACTCCATAATCATGTCTCTTTTTTTTTCCTGAGGTGGCCCCACTTGAGTCCCTCTTTTAAGGATCCATGTAATTATACTAGAATTTACTACGTAATCCAGGATAATCACTTCACATCAAGAGTTTTAGTGCAATCACATCTCTATAATCTCTTTAAGACATTTAAGAAGTGTACTCAAAATCTGGGATATAAGACATGGTATCTTTGGGAGCATTTGCTCTGGCACTGGCTGGTGAAAGCACCTGTCCTGTAGGACTTGGTCTCCATCGCCCATTACATCTTTGTTTGATTTCAGCCTCTTGCACTGCTGCCTTCCAAGTCTTTGATTTGGCTCTGCTCACAGGCTTGCCTTCCTCCACTGTCTACCAGACACTCTCCATTTTAGTCTTGTTCAGTACCTGTTCCTTCTTCAGGCAAAGAATATCACATTGATAGAGGCATAGTAACTGCACTTCTTCCTCCAAGTTCTTTGGTCAAATGTCATCTGTACTAACCCAACCACCAATGTTCTACCCTCATCTACCCCAACATTTATTACCTTAATATGTCTATTATTTTGTAATTTCATTTATCAACTAATATATCATAAGAATAATATTGTGTATATTTTACATTCATTACTTTTCCTACTAAATATGTGAGTTTCAGGACAGGGTATGGTCTTCCATCTAGTGACGAGCCTGAGAGAGGGTGTGAAAATAATGATCTCTACATACCTCCTATGGTTCTGGGAATGAAATAAAAAGGACTAGATGTTTTAAGACAGCTATTGGTAAAATGATAGGCAAACTTCTTCAGAAAGATGAATATTATTACTAAAGAAACACCAATAAAATATGATGGATAGAAACCATCTAAAAGAAAAAAAAAGAAAGAAAGAAAGATTGTAGATTTGGAATAAGGAAAGGCAATATACTCACAATAGGATAATGTATTAGTTAAAAATCTAGGAAAGAGACTGACATTGTATAGAAAGATTAAAACTGAGAACAGACTGCAGAACAGGAGTGGTTCTCCAGACTATATACTTTAAAGTTACTCGATATACATTTGTACTAGGAAATATTCATAGAAAGATTGTCAGTAACAATCAAAGCTGGTGGGGGGCATTACAAATGCCTTACTGATAGGATGCATAAGTGAGCACCAATATTTACATGAACAAATAGTCTATGAAGGGACATCAGAAAATGAGAAAAAGATAGCTTAACTGTAATTACACTAAAGTTTGAGGGGGGGAAAAAGATAAAATTCTAGCATTTTACTTAAGAATTAGTACAAAGAATGTCATAGTATAAAGAAGAATGCACAATTACCAGAAAATAAAGCTTGATGACCTAGAAAAAAGAAATACTATGCTAAGACATAGGACATAGTGGAATTAGAGTTTGGCACACTAATGGTTTCTAGATCACTGGGTGACCACAATTCCATTTCAGATATCTCTTCATTAATAAAACGGCAGGTGATTGGTCATGTCTGTATTCTCACTACTATGGAAGGTTGAAACAAGGGGATTCCCATGAGTTCAATATAGAATTGGGCTTTATAGTGAATTCAAACTGAACTTAGCCTGTAATAGCCTATATAGTGATTCTGTCTGTCTGCCCCACTCCTTAATGAAACCATGAACTTGTATGATAAGTAAAATTCTTGATAGGTAAGTTGTTTGAAATTTTCCACTTGCAAATGAAAACAAAAAAAAGTGAATTAACAAGGTGAAATTATGAGTAAAAAACCCCTATCTTGTCAATAAATATTACATTATTAATAGATATAAACATACTTAACAACCAAAAGTGTTCATGCACACAGTGAGTTGCTCATGTTTACCTACAGAATAGGACAATCATAAATATATTCAATTGGGAAACAATTTTAAAATGTTAAGGCACAGATTTTTAGAGTTATGGAGAAGTCATAAGAGTGAACTGTCATTCATAGCCTCAATTAAGAAGTTTTTTTGGCAATGCTGAACACACACATCTAGGTAAAAAATACCACTGTGTGAAATAATATTTATCAAATGGCTACATTTGTAAAGGTTTAAAATGAAAAATAACTGCATCCTTCAAAAAGGAATTGGCAAGTCAAATCACAATAGGGCCATTGAAAAGACAATTCATGACCTAGTTATTAAGAAGCATGCAAAGAAAAGCTTTATGTATTATGGTGGTTTGAAATTAAATGGCTGCCATAACTTCGTTGGAGTAGGTGTGGCTTTGTTGGGGGAAGTGTGTCACTATGGAGGCGAGTTTTGATGTCTCATATGTGCTCAAGCCAAGTTCACTATCAATCTACTTCTTGTTGCTTACATATCAACATATAGCAGCTCCTTCTCCTGCCTGTCTGCATGTCTGTCTGCACACTGCCATTCTCCCAGCCATAATAATAATTGACTATAACTCTGAAACTGTAAGCTGTCTCCTCAATTAAGTATTTTCCTTTATAAGAGTTGCTGTAGTCGTGGTGGCTCTTCACAGCAATCGAAACCCTCACTGAGACACATACCAAAACAGAACAATTCTCCCACTTGTATTTCTTAAATGAATAAAAACAACTTATTATAAAGTGTTTCTAAGAAAAAATAGTCATCCACTTTCAAAAATGCCTTAAGTGAACTTAGGCCACCTTCAAAGAGATCGACATTGGACCCTATTTGTGGGAGGTCTTTCTGTATGCTGTGAATATGTGTTGCTCCCATTGGATAATAAATAAAGCTGCATTGGCCTATGGCAGGGCAGAATGGAGCCAAGTGGGAAAATCCAAAAGAGACAGTGAGAGAAAGAGAGTGGGAAGAAGCGAGTTCACCGTCCAAGGAGCAACATGGAATGGGACATAGGTAAAGCCACAGAACATATGGTGATACATAGATTAATAGTGACGGGTTGAGATAAGTTGTATGAGCTAGCCAGCAAGAAGCATGAACCATAAGACATACAATTTGTAATTAATATTAAGTCTATGAGTAATTCCTTTATAAGCAGCTACAGGACCACAGGTGGGAGAGATTCACCCAACTGTGACCAGGTGGGACCAGAGAAACTTCCCACTACAGGATGCTGCTACCATCAACTAATCTGGGTAAGCCCACCCAAACTCTGGTAGTCTAGGTACCCACACAGACAAATTAAAAATAAACAGTAGAAAATGATTAACAGCCAATGAGCATGACAAGGTCATGAAGAAGATAGGCTTTAAAACACACATAGGAAGCAAATTCTGGAGATGAACCCATGAACGTTCATTTTTTAAGAAGGACAAATGTACTTGGCAGAGAAAATGTAAGATCCAGATGATCTTTAAGACTAACATTTTATCCAATGAGGAAAAGAAGGAAGGACCCTATAGTGAGGATTATACAAACTGTTTTCTGCACTCAAACAGAACCCTACCATTCTGGGCTCCTAATGGAATTTGCAAAATCCAAAAAATAGGCAGTCTTTTTTCATTACTCTGATCCTCCAGTGTTCTTATTATGGAGTGGGAGTCTTCCATTCTCACAGTGCTACATAAAATACAACATCATTTTTGTTGATAATTTTATTAAACTTGAACTTACATCTGCATAATTCTAGGACAGCATTCATGGATTTTGCAATAGGAAAGAACTAGGGATCCTCAATATCATAGTGTAAATCTTACTCTGTGAGTTCGAGGCCAGCCTGGTCTCCAAAGCGAGTTCCAGGAAAGGCGCAAAGCTACACAGAGAAACCCTGTCTCGAAAAAAAAAAAAAAAAAAAAAAAAAAAAAAACAAAAAAAAAAAACTTACTTTCAACTGTATACACGAAATGACCCATAAATTACTTATAACGTCAATGCTTCTTAATTCAAAATATAAATTAAATAGTCAATATGTAACTTATAAAAAGTAGTTGGGCTCTTTTATTAAGAAGGTACTCACACTTTCTAGGCAACATTAGATGATATATTTAAAATAATGTCACATCAACAACTTACTAATTTTGATTCATTAGAAAATGTGCTTAAATAATGAAATTTATTGCATGATCAATATTTAAATAATACGTAAAATTATACATAGGATAAAATTTAAAGGTATTGTTTGGGGGATAATTAAAATATTAAATCTTAGCCTTATTCTTAAAATATTTAAGTAATAATATTTATATCATTTTTTTGTTTCCAGAGGAAAAATCATGTTTAAAAGGTTATTATATATTAGGCTTTAATACAAAGTCATTTACTTCAATCATTCCACATGATTCTGCATGTCCACTAAATGTAGGTGTTTTTAACATTTTATGAGAGGGGGCTCACTTGCTCTTCAGTCACATTTTCTCTTTCTATCCATATCAAAATACCATATTGTACTTCATCATGTTGAAATTCCAACTTCCTTCACTTTTTTACTTTCTCAAAAACCTGCCTGTGAAAAAAGCTAATGATGATTTTAAACTAAATCAGCGCCCCACCCCTTCTGTGTGCCCTCTTTTCACAGATACTGGCTTGGATCTCTGAATCTACATTTATATGTCTTCCACAATTTTATCAATGACATATATTTAGATTATAGTTCTTTCTTTGCTGTGGTAAATGTTACTTCTAAGGAGTATATTCTGCTTGTTTCTATGAATGAAATATATTTTAGTTGTTTTCTCTAATTTTTTAAACTTATCTTTGTGTGTGTGTGTGTGTGTGTGCGCGAGTGTGTGTGTGTATGTGTGTGTGTGTGTGTGTATGTGTGTGTGTGTGTGTGTGTGTGTGTGTGTGTGTGTGTGTGTGTGTGTGTGGTGTGTAGGATGCGGTATGAACGTGTGCACCTAGGTGATTGTGGATGCCAGAAGTAGGTAACTGAAGCATTAGAACTGTAGTTACACATGGTATTTAGCAAGCAGACATGGGTGCTGCAGATCAAAGTCCAGTCCTCTGCAAGAACAGCACTCCTTAAATTCATTTTCAGATATGATACAGCTAACATAAAGGATAGTGACTAGTTACTGTCTGGAATTTTGCATGCTACAAGTTTACTGAATTGGTCAATTTTAGAAGTTTTGTTATTTCTGGGTAGTTTTGTGCAATTTTTCTTCCTAACAGGTGCTATCACCAGCATAGAAAGAACAATATCAGTTCTGTATTTCCTATCTGTCTGTCTGTCTCTCTACCTATCATTTATCAATTATCTATCTATCTATCTATCTATCTATCTATCTATCTATCTATATTTCATTAATCTATTTATCTATCTATCATCTATTTCTCTATCATCTATAGTCTATCATCTATCTATATATCATCTATTTATCTAATCTATATTTTTATTATACTATATAGTACTTACCACAATATTAAAAACATGTTTATAATACTCTTGGTCTTTTCACAGTCTCATACCATTTTTATAGTAACTTCTCTTTACTCACAATTCTGGATTTCACTTTTTCTTTATATCAAGTATATTCTGTCAATCAAATCATTATTTCTAAATCATCTTTTCAAAAATTAATAATTTCAACAAACCAGGTATCCTATGTGGTTCATGGACTAGGAATAGTAAAAGTAAGAAATATAACAGACGTTATTCTGGGGTCAAGGACTTCAGTAAGAGATTATATGTCATATATGTATATTTTATACAAGTACATATAATGTATGTATGTATATATCTGTATGTATATGCTTATTTTATGTATATATGAAATTAAAGAGTGGTTTAAAAAACTTCTCCCATGTTGTAATAACATGTGTCTTAATGCTGCTGTGATGTTATTTACAGTTCTTTTAATCAGGGAAATGATGCCATCTACCATTTATTTGATGACTATTTAAAACTTCCTCTTACCTGTAGAACCTTCCTCCAGATAGATACCTTTCAGTATGCCAGCCACAACTGTCTTCACTGGCAAAACTCACTTTATCAGGCTCTTCAGCCTTACGCATGCGTGCCCATGGAACCTGATGCTTCTTCCCCAAATACCTCCTGAAAATTCTCAATGAGAATTTGAACAATAGAAATCTATAGGACCACAAGGCAAAAACAGGTTGCTCTGTCACTTTATATATATATATATATATATATATATATATATATATAAAAATTGATGCATTTATCTACCAATCTATCTTTCCTTTTTCTATTTCTCTATTATCTAGCTATCACCTATAGTTTATCATCTGTCTGTCATCTCCCTGTTGATAAATCATATATTATCTTTCTGTCTGTCTGTTTATATTATATCACCTTTCTTTCTTTCTTTCTTTCTTTCTTTCTTTCTTTCTTTCTTCCTTCCTTCCTTCCTTCCATCCTTCCTTCTTCCCTTCCTTCTTTCTCCTGTCTAATTGTTTCAATCAGAACTTCCAGGACTATTTTAAGCAGAAGTTGTCAATTAGTATCCTTATCTTGTTTGTAACTGCATCATTTTTTCAATTTTTTTTTACCATTTAGTATGATATTCATTGTAGATTTTTTATAAATAATCTTTAGTTTATTGGAATACACTACTCCTTTGCCTTTGACCACAAAAGATACTGAATTTTGTCAAATACAACTATTTTTGTGCTAACATGACTTTTATCTTCTTAATTAATAAGCTACATCACATTTATTGTTTTATGTATGTTGAGCTATTCTTAAATGCCTGGTATAAATCTCATTTCTCCATGGAGAATAAATACATTTTTGTGGTGTTTACTAATATTACATTAATGATTTTTACATGTACATTCATTGGAATAATATTCTTTAGGTTTGTTTTAGCATCTGTCTGTCTTTGATATCAAAATAATGCTGAAATTTTAAAGTGATTTTAGAAGTTTTCAGCTTAACATTTTAGAAGATTTTAAAAATGATCATTAGCCTTTCTGTAAGTGTTTTTAGAAATCCAGTGCAGCATGAATACAGTTCTATACTTTATGGGATTTTTAACACAGTCTCTTTGCTTATTATTGGTCTGATCAGATATATTCATGATTCAGGACAGCAGAATATACATTTCTGGGAAAGTGTACACTTTTTCTAACTTATGCACTTCACTTTGATAAAGATCTACATGTGATTTACCTTGATTTTTCTATTTTTTTGTGTCATATGTTATAATGTCTATTTTTAAATTTCTCATCATATTTGTTTGAGCAAATCCATCTTCTTTTCTGTTTTCAGATAAAAGTTATGTTCATTTTCTCCAAAGAGGCAACAAGCACTTTCATTGTCGTATTTCACTTCCTTCCACACATGGTTTCTTCCATCTTTATTGTTATCTTTATTCTGCTAGGCTTGGTTTATTATTTTTTTCTCTTTTTAGTTTCTTGACTTGCACATCCTTTGAGGTTGTTCTTTTTTGATGTGCAAATTTCTATTCTGAACTTAATCTTTTAACCTGCACTTTCTTTCCCTGAGCTTTGCTATGCTGGGTTTGCATTTTCATTACATTTACATTATCACTTCTTTTAATAATTCTTTGTTAGTTCATAAACTGAGAAATTTCCAAGTATTTTTGTGTTTTCTAAATTTTTTCTTTATATTTCTAGTTTTATTCCCTTATAGTAAAAATATGTATTGAATGTAAACTATCCACCCTTACATTTTCTGAGACTTATTCTCTACCAAAGAGAATGCTTCATGGATGCTGTCTGTACTCTACTACTATTGGGCAGAATGTTTTATATGTACAATTGGATACATTTCATCCAAAGTGTTGTTTTAAGCCCCCTGTTACATAATGATGTCGTGTTTAGACAGTATTTTATTTTTTGGTGTCTTTTCTGTTAATTAAAAATAGTGACAGATTACGATCTCTTGGATCTTCTTAACGTCTTCTCCAAAGTACTCTTTTAGAATGTGATATCAATATTTGAGACATAAACACATTTTCTATGTGTAACACTTGGATTACACAGCATCTTCTGGAGAACTATAAGAATTGTGTGTAGTTAGGGCACTACAATCTACTGTGTGATTTACTTCCAAATGATCATCAAGCTTTGGTAGCACATGCTTCCATTACATTTTATTTTATCAGGAATGATGTTTGTGAATATACCTTATTAGATATGTTGACTTTTTTCCCTGTAATATCGTTTATTTTTTTTCCATTTTCTTGTGATACTAATATAATAACATTATTTCTCTGGTCAACTTCCTCTTTCCAAACCCTCCCGTATACCTACCCCTTTGCTTGCTTCAAATTCACAGCCTTGCATTCATTACTTATTGTTACATACGTGTGTGTGTGTGTGTGTGTGTGTGTGTGTGTGTGTGTGTGTGTACTTTTCAGGGTATTTTAATGTGAACTTCATATGAGCACCGCAACAGCATCACTTTCCCCACTCCTTTCCACCTCTTCCTGTGTTCTACCCTTCTCCACCAAATACATCATCTATTCCTTAGTTATGACGGTTACATGCATCATGCATACATATCATGTCCAATGCCTCCATTTTTAAAAGGCCTTTAATCCCAGCACTCAGGAGGCAGAGCCAGGCAGATCTCTGTGAGTTCCAGGCCAGCCTGGTCTACAGAGAGAGATACAGGACAGGCACCAAAACTACACAGAGAAAACTTGTCTCTAAAAAAACCAAAAAAAAAAAAAAAAAAAAAAAAAAAACACAAAAGGATTTTATTATCACTTTCTGACAGTTAAAAGTCACTGTAGATGCTATGAAGTTTCACTTTTTGCATGTGATAATGATATATCAGGAACAGGATATCTCTTTTAATACAAATCCCCACTTATCTGGGAGCTATCGGGAATCAGTTAACCTAAAAGAGTTTCTTCCAATACCTGTCAGATTGTCCTGATTTATTTCTTCCTGGGGATTTTTCCTTTGAATTAAAATTACCTATGGCATTTGTGATATCTACTGTTTGGCTAGAGTTCATAGGTTTAAGTAGAAATGACTATATTCCAATGCACCCCATGTTTTCCATTCTTATCTTTATGGTAAGGTCCATATTTAGTACAAACGGTAGGTTTTAAAATAGATCTCTCTAGTTATACATAAAGTTCTCCTGGATTTTTGTTCAGAACATGTTTCATTTCAGTAATTAAGTGTTGTCTACTCTCTGAGCTCCTGTGTAGTCTAAAGGATTTTATACTGTCATTTTCAGATCTGCTTTCTAGGAAAAAATGCAGTTTCTTGTTTCCATCTTAGTTCTAACCACTCATTTCAGAGCAATCGCCAGCTGACTGAATCCACATAGTTAAGGTTACAAAGGACTCAGTCAAAAGTCATAGGAAGAGCTGGAGCTGGTATTCTGAGGGTATTTACTGTATCAGATCAACTTCAAGAATTTTGGAAAGACCCTTTGTCTTAAAATTCTCATGCTTCTTTATTATGAAGTATTTTCCATCAAAAGAATATCCAAAACTAATAAAGAATACATAATGAATGGATTTCCTTTGTGTGGTTTTAATATCTAGTGACATTTGTTCACAGATTTCAAGACTGTTTTACTTTTTCTTTCAAGTACTGAAAAAGATGAATGTAAGAGATATGTAGTTCCTAATGTTCTGTATTTAACTATTGTGGTATATGTTGTTTCTGAAGCAAAATGGCTTCATAACTTGTTAGCCTTAAATATATCATTGGCTTCCTGTCCTGACAATAGACATTTGTGAACAGGAAAGTTATATTTTTACAACTGTACATTTAATATCAAAGCAGTAGCCAGAAGTTCTTCCAGGTATTTATTAAAAGAATCAATATTTGTTTCGTTCACCCTGGTGTGTAGTGCATACAAATCTGAAGAACAGACCAACTACGTGCTTAACATGAGACAAGGTCTTGATAGCATAGAAATTGAATGAAACAAACACTAATGGCCAATCCTAAGTAAAGTATATGATGATAATTAGAATTTTTTTAGATGTAAGAGCTCATAAAAATATAGATTGTGTTGTTTAGAATTCTACAAACAATTTTGGGAAACTAAGGTCTAGTAAAGGTTTTTCAATATTCACTCAACTGACACTGGAAAACAAGAGATTTAAAAGGTATCTGTCCCATGCATTGAAGAATGCTTAGCTGGATCACTGTCCAGTAATGCTGAGGAATAGAACACAACAGATTTACTAAAATGCCTCGAAGCGCAGAGAATTTCCTGAGCATGGAAAAGTGACTTCTCAGTAGAATCACTGATACAGAGTACTTTGAGCTCATCCCATTCATTCTGGGGATATAGGTAAGTAAGACAGCACTCTGCAGTACAGGGATGACTGAGAAGATGAATGACTTCTTCCAACATCTTCAATCATGGGACAATTCAGAATCCTTCACTGTTAGTTAAAATATTATAATATAGAATGCTTCACAAGATATTTACACAAGCCATGTTGCTGTTTCTAAAGAGAAAAAAAATATTGGGAGGCAGGGTTTTCACTGACTAGTCAGGTATAGGATGATGGCATAGAAATTGTTCATTATAGATTATTTACTATACCGAGAAGGAAAAAAAACAAGGGCAAGCTATGAGTATCAACATCCCACAGAGTCAAGAAGAATTGCTACAATAACTAGATGACTGGTTCACTAAAATAGAACACAATTATTGTTGTGATTCTCAAAAGGCATGATTGTTTCAGGGAAACAAAAAAAATACAGACTTAGTAAATAGATGAAGGTGTTTCCTTTTTCTCAAGAATCCTAAACAATTGAGACTTCCAGAACAAATACAAAAAAATTAATAGCATTCAAAGAAACGTCCGTAAGAGCAGTGAAGGCACTCTAGTGGGCCCATGCATGGCAAACGTGGCTCCGGCAAGCCTTGCCCTTTCCCTGTCCACGCCTCCTTGCTACAAAGCATTATATTACAGTCCAAAAGCTAGCCACCAAGGTCTATTCCCTTACTTGGTCACTTCCTCCTCCTGAGGCTGACTACTAAGTTCCAATTATCAAAGTATTGAAGTCCAGAAACCAAAAGTCCCATTTTGGCTATCCTAATTAACCTGTCCTGTCAAAAGTAAATACCTCATCCTAACACAGGGTTCCTCCTTTTACCTTTATAAATTGTCATTCACTCATGGGCCACATTGGTCACCTCTCTATCCAGAGGCAGTCCTTTGACTCTCCAGAGCAAATATGCCTTTCTCCTCTCTCTTGTTCCCTTCCCCTTCTCCCTCATCCTCTGTCTCCTGTCTTTGTCTCTTCTCCCAGGCTCTTTGTTCCTCTGAGGCAAGTAAATCTCCTCTGTGCTGACAACTTTTTCTTGAGGTGCCTTGTGCCTATACCTGTCCTTTCAGACAGGGTGGCCTGGAGATCACCTCTACCCAGTGGATGGTAGTGAAAGTTTTTGTTACATCAAGGAGATATACAAAGCTGCTTGGGGTTTCTATATACTTTTATAAATTTCTTTTTCTTTCTAGACATAACTTAAGCATAATTGCCTAACCATATAGACTTGGGATCAAATATGTGGTATTTAAAGTTCTTTATATGATTGAGAGGGGTTATTGCAGAAATGTACAGCTTGTGTTGTAAATGCCATCAGTAACTTTCTTGGAACTGTGTTATCTGTTAGAGCTCAAAGTACATTGATGAGCAGTCGGCTTACATAAGGTGGTACAGGCCAAGAATCCCCCATTCTAGGAAATGAGGTAGATTATGTTGTACAACAATTTTCCCAGAGATGGAAACAAACATTCCATCCTGCAGGGAAGCTCCTTAAGCAGGAAGACAAGCAACTCCAAATAGTTTCAGGAAGTTCCTGAAACTGACCAGATTCTCCAGCCCTCTCCTTTCCAGATTAAGCCAGGAAAGCAGAGAGTAGTGCTCAGACAGGAAAGCTCCAAAGAACAAAAGCAAAACTTAAAACAAACAAACAAGCCAGGCGGTGGTGGCGCACGCCTTTAATCCCAGCACTCGGGAGGCAGAGCCAGGCGAATCTCTGTGAGTTCGAGGCCAGCCTGGGCTACCAAGTGAGTTCCAGGAGAGGCGCAAGGCTACACAGAGAAACCCTGTCTCGGAAAAAACCAAAAAAAAAAAAAAAAAAAAAAAAAAAAAAAAAAAAAAAAAACAAACAAACAAACAAAAACTGTGCTGCAAAGAAGACACCAGACAAGCCAAGCTGCCAAGGTTCTTGAGAGGACACCAGATGCCTGGTTGAAACAAAAACCTGCCAAGCTGCCTGGAAGAGTTTTAGACCAAATGAGACACCTGAAAATTACATTCTCCAAACCTGTAGAGCTGTCTGCAGGCTGTTCAGCGTGCTCCAGGTTCCTAGCTTTGTGAGCTGTCACCAGTGGGGAGAGCTTTGATGATGCAGCTGTTTTGGAGTAATTTCTGCTCCTATAAGTATCCCCTCACCCATACTACTGTAAGCAACTCCCTAAAATTCACTGGTTCACCACCTTTGACTTTGGTGGTATTCATACTTTATTTAGTCCGTCATAGGATCCCGATGTGGGGAGAGTAGATATGTGTGATGTCTCTCCAAGAAGCTTTTGTCACATAATAAGAAGATCATGAGTTTGAGGCTAGGGCTACAATGTGAGATGCTTTCTCAGAAATATATAAACAACCGTGTGTGTGTGTGTGTGTGTGTGTGCGTGTGTGTGTGTGTCTGTCTGTCTGTCTGTCTGTCTGTGGGTCTGTGTGTGTATGTATGTTAGTGCCATTGCTGATTTAGTTTTCAAAGATATGGAAGCTTAGAAATATGAAAGTATCTGTTAATGGACAGTGTTTTGGTAATAGGTTACAGTGATTAGAAAGCTTTTGTAAACAGATATTCAATAAGTAAATCATAAGAGTTGATAACCATTGTTTTACTGAAATTAAACATAATGAAAAATGGAAAAAAGGGTTAAAATGGCAATGGTTCCTTTATTTAACAATTTCCATGAAAAGGAGACGACAGGGCGGCTGCTCTATAGACAAACTGGCGTGCACTGCTATAAATTCCTGAAGGTAAGAAATGTTTGAAATTTCAGTGTTAGCATTAACTCACGGGAGAGGAAAAACAAAAAGACTTTATGCTGAGTATATTTTCACTGTGAACCACTTAATTGTGTGACTTAGAGCAAAATCCTTGACTCTGGGGACACGAGCAAAGTAATGCTTTGGCTTCACTGTTTGACTTTTTCTTTTTTTTTTTTTTTTTTTTTTTGCAGAAAGGAAGCATTTTATTAAACTATTGAAAGATAACTACAGTCATTCTTCTTAGCTTGGCAAGTGAAAGCTTTGAGTTTGGAGACTTTATGAACAACAGAGCATCCATCCAATGAGTTTCACTTATTTATAAATCAGCCCACATTTATCAACAAGTGACAATACATGGCCCAGACAAAATTTCAAACACATTCTCAGAAACTCCTTAGAATTACACACGTGAATGGAAAATGAACAATTCTTATACAGCATTCTTTTTTCCCTCTTGAATAAACAAGCATAGGATACTTTTAAATTCTTTCTTAACCTTCCCCTTTTCGTATTACTCTCACCTTCCAATGGTAAAATGCCTGTTGTACTACCAGGTACCCTACTGATAGTAAAAATATGACTCTCCAAATGATTTGACAAAGGAAATTTAATTATTTTTTTTTCCCTTTTTTTTTTTTTTAATTTATTTTAATTTATTTTGCAATACAATTCAGTTCTACATATCGGTCACGGATTCCCTTGTTCTCCCCCCTCCCGTCCCCCTCACCTTCCCCCCAACGCCCCCCCCCCATTCCCATCTCCTCCAGGGCAAAGCCTTCCCCACAGACTGAGGTCAACCTGGAAGACTCAGTCCAGGTAGGTCTAGTCCCCTCCTCCCAGGCCGAGCCAAACAATCCTGCATAGGCCCCAGGTTTCAAACAGCCAACTCATGCAATGAGCACAAGATCTGGTCCCACTGCCTGGATGCCTCCCAAACAGATCAAGCCAATCAACTGTCTCTCCCATTCGGAGGGCCTGATCCAGTGTGGACCCCTCAGCCATTGGTTCATAGTTCATGTGTTTCCATTCATTTGGCTATTTGTCCCTGTGCTTTATCCAACCTTGGTCTCAACAATTCTCGCTCATATAAACCCTCCTCATTCTCGTTAATTGAACTCCCAGAGATCCACCCAGGGCCTACAAAGTCATGGCAGTGACAGTTGAGCCTCTGGCCTGTCTCTCCTCTTTCTCTTTCCTTTCTAAAGAGGTTTTAAATACCCTTTGCATTAATAATGTATCAGTATTTGTAGAAGTGCATTTATGATCTGTTCACTGGTATAAACATCCTCTTTGTTTACACAGACAGAAAAAATGAAGCCTTAATAAACGCAGTTACCCACTGAAAGAGAAATAGTTGAAAGTAAGATGTGACTTCGAGGTCTTTTTTTGCTAACTGCATGCTTTGCTAAATTGCCTTCAACTTCAAAGCTCTACAGAATAAAGAGTTCTTACTTGGGAAAATGTAACTGTCTATAAAAATATTCTTTCAATCTCTATATGTGTGCTTCACTCCTGTGTCCTCATCCCACCAGAGTCATTCTCTTTATTGCTTCCTGTTCTCAGCCCCGAGACAGTCCTCCTACAGTGGGATGTCTGTCACCATCCCCCATATGCCTGCAATTAGAACGCACATTAAATCTACAGCCAAATCAACCTGGAGACATTGAAACCACTACCATCTCTAGCACTTGTCTGTCTTAAAGGAAGCAAAAATTGAAAGACAAATTTCCTGAAGAAAAATGACGATGTAACAGCCTTTCATAATTAATACTAGAAATAATATGTAAGGAATTTGAGGGATTTTGTGCTTTATGAGGAAAATGTGTATTACAACTAAATGGCATTAACATGCAGATATAAAGTTAAATATTATAGTGATGTTAAATATATATATATATCAAAATATTATATGTAATATTTTAGCAGTTTTTTTCATATATGCCTAAAATAAGATATTTAATCCATAAGTAACTGATACAATATAACCTATGAACAATAGCAAAAAACATCTGTTTGATATGCAATGACCTAGATAAACTACAGAGAATATAAAAGAGATTTGAAATGTGGTTGTTTGAATTAGAATGAGCTCCATAGTCTCATGTTTGAATAGTTCGTCCTCAGTTCATGGAACTGTGTGGCAAGAATTATGGGGTTTGGTCTAGTTGGAGATGTGTCACTGTCATGGCGTCTGGTGTTTCAGGATGCGAGTCGTACCCAGTGTGTCTCTCTTTGCCTCTGCTTGGGTATCAACATGTGAGCTTTCAGTTGTCCGCTGCCACGCCTGTGTTCCTCCATCATGTACTCTAATATTCTGAAACTGGCAGCCCAATTAAACATTTTCTTCTAGAAGTTGCCTTGGCTAATGTGTTTTGTTACAGTAATATACAAGGAACCAAGACAAAACAGAGGCTAAAAATCGACACCGTAGACATCAGACAGTCTTGAGAGTTGAAACATATGCTAAACTTGTATGGAATAGTAAGTCATCATGTACTCTTAAGATAGGAATTGTACACATTTTATAGATTCCATGAAATCTTTTAGGTTTTCATATAGCAGAGCAGGACTATCATATTTGTTATAGTTGGGTTCTCTATCATTATGCATATCTTGTAAGTAGATGATTCTAACTTTAATTGGCCCGACTCATATTAAATTCCAGACTAGTTTTCTCTGCCAAATGGCCGAGTGGCACCAGATGGTTGAGAAGTGTTATTCAATATGACTAGCAATAATTAAATTAGGTAAGGAGTTATTAAGCACTAGACAAAGACATGAAGTACAATACTTGAATTCAAGTTATTGATATTCTGTTGGTGGGGGTGGGAAAAGTATCATGAAAAAGCATGTACTATAATAATAACTCAATGTAGCAAAATTTATTAAATCCCCATTAAAGACTAGATGAAGAAAAATTGATGGAAATCAAGTAACTGCTATGCCCACACAAAAGCAAACAAATCTACTTATGGCTTCCACAGCTTGAATTTCTGGTACTTTATTTTTATGTGACTATATTTACAACCTAAAAGTTTCCTACTTCAACGTATATAAAATTTACCTTTACATTGTTGCTAAGCATTCAGTCTTAGCTGGAAATTCTGCTACTTCCTGCCTTCTTCTGAGTTTTCTAAGTTTGTTGTTAATTTTCCTGTTACTTTTAGTTAATACATATTTCATTTTTTATACCATTTTCTCCCTTTCATCCCAGACTTAACAGGTGTAAAGTTATTCAGTATCTCAAAATGCACCAATGTTCTAAATCCAATGAAAATTTGTTTTCCAAAATAATTTTTTTCCTTGGATGAAAACTTAACATAGTTTCAACAAGCATCTGTCTTTGTCCATTTCATACTGTAATACATAGCTAATTTATACCTGCTTGCCTTACTTATTTTTAAAACTTACGCCCACATGTGACTTAAGAAAAATATAAGACTAAATTTATCAAAAACCATGTTTTATTTTAAATATGCAATATATTTTTCCTTGGGACAAAATTTTATTTATGTGTTTCTCATTTTGTAAACTATTAAACATGCTTTTTAAATGTCTTTGCTACAATAAACATTAATGTTAACTTACATACAAATCATCATTTAAAGGACTGCATTAACAAATAGTTCACATGAAAATTCACTTTCAGTAGCTTCTTAATGTGTGAGATGGGAAACTTGATGCTTCTAAAGAGTTCTGACATTATTATTATTATAAATATTATTAAATTTATTCATTTATTTTACATCCAAAACAAAATTTCCCCTCCTTATTCTCCTTCCACTCCCTCCCCACATGTCTCCACCCACTCCTCTTCTGTTTCTGTTCAGAAAGGGACAGGCCTCCAAAATATGTCGTATGTTGTTAAGGCAGGACTAAGCTCTTCCCTTTTATTAAGGCTGGGCAAGGTAACCCAGGAGGAGGAATGCCTTCCTGAAAGTCAGCCAAATTATTAGGGACAGGCCCTGCTCCCAGTACTAGGAGTCCCACAAGTAAATCAAGCCACACAACTGTCACACATATGTAGAGGGCCTAGGTAGGTCCCATGCATACTCTCTAGTTGTTGGTTCAGAGTCTATGTGCTCCTATGAGCCCAGGTTAGTTGTTTCTGTGGGTTCCCTTGTGATGACCTTGACCCTCTTGGCTCATACAATCCTTCCTCCCTCTCTTCAAAAGGATTTAATGAGCTCAGCCAGTGCTTGGTTATGGACTCTCCATCTGTTTCCATCAGTCACTAGATAAAAGCTCTATGATGACAATTGGGGTAATTACCAATTTGCTTACAGGAGATCGCCAGTTCAGGTTACTTATCCACTTTACAATATGTTACATTCATATCAGAGTTTCACAAAGTCCAATTTGTATTACATAAATAAAAAGGCATTGGCAGTGTTTAGAAATCAAATTTACAATCACCAGAATCTTGATGATCTTCAATATATTCTTGGTTAGACATATAAATTAAGAGTGTAACTATTTACCTTTTCAACACAGACTTACCTTGCCTACGTATTGATAATCAGATCCTGTATATTCCTCTAGTAAGAAAAACTGGTTCCACATCCAGCCACGTTTTTGGCGGTGAAGAATTTTACCATCACTTCTTCTTGGGACACGGGCTTCTGCAATCATTTGCTGAGGCCCAGAAGTCCTTCTGAACATTAACTCTGGAGAGCAGAAGTGAGGCAGGCATGCCCAGAGAATGAAAAGTCTCAAGAACTTATAGATGGCCATAGTTCACTTTTTGAAAAATTTCAGTGTAGATGATGAAAAAGTAGTCCTGTTTATGGTATCAGATCTCACTGTGTCTCAGCTGACTTCCAACATTTCATTAATGCTGCATGCATATTTCCAAGAGCTTTGAACAAACAAACATTAAAAATAGTTAGAGGAAAACATTATGAACTTTCTTATTACAATTTTAAAGTGAAAATGATTTAGCAAAATTGAAAAATAGAATACTCTTTTTTTCTTTTATTTAAAATAATGTTCAGTTTTAGGAAGCAATCTTTGAAATAATATCTAACATTTAAGAAAAGACAGCAATAACTAATTTCTTTCAAGTATATTGTTAAAGCATCATCATGCCCTTTCTCTTATAACACAGTTCTAATGACTTATAATTTCTAAGTGTAGTAGAAAGATGCCATTTTACATGTCAAGTTTTCCATAATTTAGCATAAAATTAAACTTTGAAAATAAATTTTATTCAAATAAACCATAAGAATTTTGAGGAATATGAAAAGCAACATTATTTAAGTAGTTTCTCAATGATAACATTACTTGTTCGAATTTAATCACAGATTTCAGAAAAGTTTAAAAAAAAAAAAACAGAAAGAGACAAACACATGGAAAAGCCTTCTGTTGAAGGCTAGTCCTTCCTACTGAGTTAGTCAATGGATCCCTAGGGTTTTCTTAGGTATAAAAGGCACTACTCCAGTGACCAATTTGTAATAAACTTAGCACTAGTGAGTAGTAGGATCTGCTTGTGCCAACTATATGTGTAATGCAATGCAAAATCCGAGCAAATCTTAACATACTTCTGTCTTCCCTTTGGTCTAGAAGCCCACGGTGTCTAATATCTACTCTGATAATAAATAGCCTACTCACTGCTTGCCAACCCCATACCTGCCACTCTTTTCTATATAGCATCTCCAAGTAATCCCGGTGTAATGTCAGTTGGGTGATGTCTTATTTCTTTTTCTTTTTCTTTCTTTTCTTTTTTTTTTTAAGTTTTATGAGACAGGGTTTCTTTCTCTGTGTAGCTTTGAGCCTTTCTTAGAGCTCACTTGGTAGCCCAGGCTGGCCTCGAACTCACAGAGATCCGCCTGACTCTGCCTCTCGAGTGCTGGGATTAAAGGCGTGCGCCACCACCGGGTGATGTCTTATTTCTACATGGAATATTTGTTGCACTTTGAGCAGAAAACAAGGTCTACCCAAATATATGGTACTGAATTTTACAATGACCTGCTACTTCACACAACTGTTTCATTTCAACCCTTTCCTTCAACCCAAGTCCCTAGAGGACTCATTTTATTTAATAATTTTATTATTACCTTTACCAAGGGTCCCATTCTCCCTTCTACTCTCTTTCTGTCATGTTTTGCCTTCAGGTCTCTGTTTAGATTAGAACCCATCACCCTTCAGCTCTGGCTTTGATATCCACTCTGTCATTTCATGTATCACAATGCACTACCTATGTTTTACTTTTTACCAATTATACATTCTATTAACCCATAAAAATCTCTCGGGGGAATGAGATGTATGTATTTCTTTCTTACTGTTACATTCAGTGTCTAAAACAGAGGCTTGGACAGTAGAGAAATTCATTAGCCACTTTCAATAAAGAAATAATATAGAAGTATGATGGTGCAAACATCTACCATTTTCTGTTCTATGATCCATGTCATGTACGAATGTATGAAAACTCTTTACAATAACAATTACTTGTGTTATATTATTATTATAGGTCATTTTTTTATTTTGTAAATTTGTGTAGATTGTTAAAGCTTTCTAGTAGATAAGTTTTATTTCTGGAGATCATAATTCTTCTAAATTATTTAGAGACCAACAGGATTGAATTCTCTGTACGTTCTATGAGAAGCACTCTAAGTACTCTGATTCACATTTATGCTTTCACTCACAGATATTTGGTAGCAATCTGTTTGGTTTTCTTTTCCTTTATTATTAAAATGATTGAAAGGTTAATGCAAATGTGCTAGAGAAATAAGATTAATGATGAACCAATGTCTCCCTTGAGTGTATTAAATGATAGTGAGCACATGAAGTCATACAACATGATCGATATGAACTCTATTATAATATGCCATGTAATACTCCACTGGAGTTTAGCAACGATCTGATGCATAATGTAGTTTTACATCCCAGAGCCATGACTTTCAGACAGTTATATTGATTGCATTCTAGGTAGTAGGAACATTTACCACACCGTTGTTTGTATTTCCATGATTCAGGATATGTTACAAGACATTGGCCAGAATCCAACACCGTTTCTATGAATTGGGGTTTCTGCTGAGTTCTACTAGAATATTAACATTTATTGAGGTGACAGTATACTTAACTCTTCTCTTTTGATCATTAATAAACATGACAACAACTATATTCAATATGCCTGCTCCCTGTATGTAAAGCAATAAACTACCAATAATTATAGCAGAGGACTGACATTTTAGAAATCAGTGAGTGGCAACTATATATTTAAGCACTGTTAATAAATATTCAAAACTCTACATAATGAATGGAATCTCATTATAACTATTTTCTATATTCAACTGTTTAATAATTAAATACCTTAGGAATCCACAATAAGATGCATGACTTAATAATTATAATGTAAGTAAAAGTCTATTTTAATATAGATTATATACAAATTATTTGACATAATCAATTCAAACAATGAAAGGTTTACATCAAAATAGAAAACTATATCCACTCATTATTACGTTCTCCCAAAGTTAATTCCTGCTATACATTTTCTATGAAGTAAGGGGCCAATATCTAGACATTTGAGAACAATGCTTATTTATTATAAATACTACTAATAATTATTCCTCTGGTAATATGACACCAATTATGAAAAGTCTTTTTATTTTCTACCAATATAATATTTGTCATGTTCAGTCAATATATTCTTTTGTTTCAGGAGGTACATTTATTCATGAGGCATAGCTATTAGCTACATGCCTTTTTCTTCTCCATTTAATACACCATCACTTCGCACCTGTGTGTGTGTGTGTGTGTGTGTGTGTGTGTGTGTGTGTGTGTGTGTGTAAGTGTCTTTGGGAATTTAAGATTATATAGAAGCTAAGCCAAAGGCACCTGTGTGTGTGTGTGTGTGTGTGTGTGTGTGTGTGTGTGTGTGTGTAAGTGTCTTTGGGAATTTAAGATTATATAGAAGCTAAGCCAAAGGTCAACTTTGCATATCTCCTCTGATTGCTCCTGACCTTATTTTTTGAGACAGATTCTCTTACTGAACCCTAGAGCTTGTAGATTAAGCCAGGATGATTGATCAGGGAGTCCCAGGTATCTTTCTTTCTCCACCTTCCCCGATGCTGGAGTTACCGGTGCATACCACTATTCCTGGCCATTGGTAAGTGTACTAGAGATCTAAACACTAGTTCCCATGTTCACACAAAAATCAATTTATTCACTGAGCCAACTTTGTAGCCCATCACACTATTTTAAGTAATCATTTCTCATGACAAAAGAACTTATAATATCTTCTAACAGGTTTTCTTAACCTCAGTATCTCTTACTTAAAAGAAGTCCTGGAGGGCATTATCTAAATTGATTTTTCTTAATCCATTTTATCAAGTTAATTAAAATATTTTAAAATGTCTGCAACTAAGAAAATAATACTTCAACCTTATTTCAACATTTGGGATGAACTCATTTTTAAACACTTTTTTTTCACGAATTTGCAGTAATTTTTAAACTGTTATATAAATCTTTTAATTTGTATATTTCCCCATTACTGTGTAATTTTGAATATTGTTTGGGGGATTAAAACTTATTGAATTAGCTTCACTAATGAAAATCAGAGCATTATAATAAGCAATTGACATGTCCTTTAAAATTCCTAATGAATAAGTTATAATCTATGATTTAACTTTGAAGCTAAGTATCATGATATAAAATTGTATAAAAAGGGGGTACTGTAGTAGGTGGAATTATAGTATTACAATTAAACAAGCAAGTGGTAGAGATTAAAGTAATGTAGTAAATTTAATGAAATTCTGTAACGTAATTTCTAGGTAATAAATTAATTTTGGAAAAAAAAACACTAAAAACCACGCTTCCTTTTCTTAGTCTTAGAAATAATTTAATATAACTCAATATGTAGTTAGAAACCACCACTCATTTTGAAGCCGTCTTTCATCATGACGTATTCCCACATTCTGTTCCTACCAGAGTTTTTTAAATTTTAATGTAAATTCAGATGCTTGGGTAAATGCTTATGTGTCTAGGCACTTGCAGAGTGGAGATGAGGTAGGGAAGAGTGTAATATCTGTTTCTCTCTGTCTCTCCATTTCGCTAACTTATTTGTTCATGTGTTTACTTGAGAGAAGATCTGGCCTTATATGTTAGTCTAATCTGGGTTTATTATTTACATGAGACTGGCCTGAGAATCAGAGTAATCCTTCTACTGCAGTCTCCGTGAGTTCTGAGTTCACAGGTGTGTGTGTGTGTTTGTGTGTGTGTGTGTGTGTGTGTGTGTGTGTGTGTGTGTGTGTGTGTGTCTGCCAACATTGTCTTTCTAGTTCTAATGCAGCTAGACAGATGCAGGGAAGATAAAAATCATGGGCTTTCCTTGTATCTGAAATCAACTTCAAAATGTTTATGACATTTTGAGTATAGTGCTTCAGAGCTCAAATGCATGTTTTTACTGTATTTATTGGATGATAAATAAGACTGCAATGGGAAATATCAGAAAATGTCACTAAATGGTATTATTGTTGTTATTAGTATTATTATTATTTTAACAGAAACTCTTTATTTCACAGTATAATACACAACAGCATCTCTTTTCCTGGTCAAGCTACAGAATTAATCCCTTTGCAAGTACACATGAATGAGACTGACATACTGATCTCATTTCACTTTTCTAATAAAAGAATATTCATTCTTCTTGTGAAATGCTTATCAAAATGTAGCTTCATCCAAAACTAGTTAATTTTAGTATGTAAGTAGGCAAAATTAGAAATTATAATGTAATAGGCACGTTAGTGAATGTCAATTACTCATTGTCTCTACACATCACTGCTGATCACTACCATCCATCATTAGCTAATAAAAAGAATTAGTCATTCCTCAGTCAATTGGTTATAGTCATTAGGATATCAATGTAAAAGACTTTAATCTTTCACCATTTATAAGGATAATATAAATTGCTAATGATATTGAGAACAAATTTAAGCCAATTTGGGTGGACATTTTAAATACTTTTAGAATTTCATTCAATAAATACAGTCTAATGTGATTTCAATATTAAAAAACAAAGAGACATTTTCCAGGTGTATTTTTTACAATTCAAATGACTCAAAGCATATTGAATGCTTCCTTTTTATTTAACTAATGCCAATTTATGCATCTAGAATAAGAATTATGAGAAAATTGAATCAAGGCATTACACTAAGGACTCAAATAAACGAGGCCATATGCTTGATCATATTTTCCAAGAGTTCATTACATGTTACCTACTATGCTCTAATGTCAGAAAATGTGTAATTCTACATTGAATATTTATCACTCTGTTTTAAGTATTCTGCACATGCATTTAGGTTTAGGTATAACTTAAAGAAGGTCTTATATGGTCTATAAATTTTTAATAATGCAGGGATTCACACAGTGTTCAGTATTTTTTAATTAGACAGAATATTACTATCACTTATAAAATATTTCAGAATGAAGGAATATTGGCTCTTTGACCTATGCTTACAAAACCTAATTTGTATACTTAATATTGGCAGAGCTTACATAAGATGGCCAAACATAAAATGGTACCTTTTTAATTGAGCAATGAGTACAAGACCAAGATTACTAGTCTTGAATAAGCCATCACTCACGGCAAGGAATGCTAAAAATTTGCAGAATAATATACAAAAAGCTCAAATCTTTGCTGTTCCTTTTCAAGAAAAAAAAATGGTTGTAATCATTTGTATTTTCAGGGGAAGAATGTGACCTACACATAAACACTTCATACACATCTCCAGCTATACAATGTGTTAGCATCTTCACATAACAATTTTCAAAGTCAGACACAACTTACATAAACTTGAGAAGGTTGGCAGATAAAGCATGAAGCAGCCGTGAGTGAACGGTTCAATGACTGGGGTACTAGGCTCTCTACGATTCTGTTGATAGGTAAAAAGAATAGCATCCAAGATTTTTCCCTACTGTGTCCTCAACTCTTTCTGACTCAGAAGCAAATGAGAGAGTCCCAGATGTAACTAAGTCCATGACCAAGGTAGCAGTGCCAGTACAGCTGTGGCTCGACACCTGCTGCTTCCTGGAAATCTCATTTTACTGCAGCTGGAGTGTATTACATTATAGGGAATGAGTAACAAAAATGCTCTCAGGGTAGCTTAGAGATCTTCAGATAAAGCCATCTGCTACCCAATTTTCTTGGATCCAGGATTTAAATGGGTTCTGCAAAACAATTTTATATGTACGTGTGTGTGTGTGTGTGTGTGTGTGTGTGTGTGTGTGTGTGTGTGTGTGTGTGTACATTCTGGTCTAATGTAAGATATTCCTCTAATCTTTTGAACAGGTAAAGGAAAGGATGTTAGCAATTATTAACTATTAAATCACTTCCAAGAAGACATTTTATACATGTACTAATAAATGGTACATAAACTTAGTTGACACCTAAGTTTATGTATCCTACTGTGTAGATTGTAAATTGTGTGCAAATTAAACTGGAATCTAGTATGTGTTTAGGTTATTGTATCTGAACCTGGAAATTTTCATAATAGAATTCATGAAAGTTAGTCAAAGGAACAGTTATATGAACACAACATTGTGGTCATTTGTTCTCTACTTGGTTTTTAAGGCATATAAGCAATTATTTCTATGAGAAAAAACACATATAATAAGACAGATCTTTGTGTGATGCAATCAGTGTCAGGGAAAAGAAACAGGAAAAATGTTAACAGTAATTAGCTGTCACTTACGTTCAGTACCTCACACTTCTGTGGAAAACCACTCTATAAAGTTAAAGACTTAAAAACACTCTATAAAACAAAATAAAGAACAAAACAAAATAAAGTTATATAGATACCAGATAAGGCAACTCAATAGAGGAAAAGGATCTCAAGAGCAGGCAAAAGAGTCAGAGATATGCCTGCTTCCACTGTTAGGAGTACGATAAAAATACCAAGCTGACAGCTACAATAACAAGCAGAGGATTTGAGCAGACCATGCAGTAGTCCCAGTGTGTGATGCTTCAGTCTCTGTGAGGCCATGTGAGCCCTGCTTAGTTGATTGAGTAGGCCATGTTCTCCTGGTTTGGCTGTCCTCTCTTGGAGGCCTGCTCTTTTCTGAAGAGGAAAGGGAGGCGGGGTGGATCTCGGGGAGAGGGGAGGTGGTAAAAAGCTAGGAGGAATGGAGGGAGGAAAAACTGTGGTTGGGATGTGTTGTATGAGAGAAGAATCTATTTTCAATGGAAAAATAAAAAATAAACAAACACATGAAATATTTCCTACATTGTTCATCTTTAGCCAACATGTAATACTGAAATAACCCCATGGAGTTTTGCTGTGGGATGTTCTGTATGGCAAATGTGTTGCTCTGATTGGTCAATAAATAAAACAATGATTGGCCAGTGGCTAGGCAGGAAGTATAGGCAGGACTAACAGAGAGGAGAAAAGAAAGAACAGGAAGGCAGAAGGAGACACTGCCAGCCGCCACCAGGACAAGCAGCATGTGAAGATGCTGGTAAGCCACAAGCCACGTGGCAAGGTATAGATTTATGGAAATGGATTAATTTAAGCTGTAAGAACAGTTAGCAAGAAGCCTGCCATGGCCATACAATTTGTAACCAATATAAGTCTCTGTGTTTACTTGTTTGGGTCTTAGCAACTGTGGGACTGGCGGGTGACAAAGATTTGTCCTGACTGTGGGTAAGGCAGGAAAACGCTAGCTACAGAGTTTAGATTTTATTTTCTTGAAAGCAGACAAGGTCGGATCTGCATAATGCTTGGCTCAATGCTAAGCTGCATTTTCCAACTGAACCAAAAGAAACGAGACTCATTTTTTTTATATTTAAATATTTTTTATTTTAATTCTTAAAAGCATCAAGCACTTGTTATAGATAATAGACTCTGGACTATAGTTTGTTTTATAAATTTGAAATATTAATCTACAATCTTGTAATCATCTCAATGAATCCATTATTGAACATAACCTTAAGGTTTGTTATAGTTATTCTGTTTCCAAGTGAAATGTTAAAACTAAGTTGTGGCAATAAAATTGAGTGAATGGCATTGAATGCCTTGGAAATATGGGTCTTGACTATACATAGGATAAGGGAAAGAATGTGCCAGTGTATCAAATTGATGCATTAAAGAAACAAAAATATTTCATTTTTCTAAGAAGAGAGCTTAAATGTAAATTCAGGTTCAGGTCTGTTTTAATATGGTGGCCAATTCACATCTTGTTTCAGCCACAATTTTCTCAATGTTACCCAGGATAGTGATACAGCTTTCTTAGAACCTATCCATTTATCTTATTGAGATTTGTTTTTTATTTTAAAAAAATGGGACATAATTTTTCACAACTGAATTCATAGAGCTAATTATACTAATAATACATATGAAGGAATTTATTTCATTTATTTATGTATTATTCAAAATTTTATTGAATATTCACTTTTTCTCTCACTTTAAAAAAAATTTAATCAACTCCATGGGCTGCTAGGTGAGCCCTCAGCTCTATGCTTATAATAACTAATGGTGAGATTGTCCCTCATTTTAGTGCCAAATACATCAGCAAGGATTAGCCTCAAAAGCAGACAGAAGAGTTTTCATCTACAAGTTAATATGTCACCTCTGAGAAAGTATGGCAGTAAAGCTATGTAAGGCAATCATAGTGTTATCAACCAAAATCTGACTAAGTCCACCAAGTGTCTCTTGTACTGTTCTAAAATGCACTAAATCATTTAGAAATAAACAGTTTGTGTTAGTATTAAACTTATACTTTTGGTCAGTGGTTACCACACAGCAAACTCACATATAAGTTTGACATTGTATGTGTAACTTCAGCGCTGTCATGGTGAAGAAAAGAGGATCCACAGGATTTGATAGTTTGTTTAGCCAATAGGTGAGCACAATATTTATTTAGGAGCCATGTCTCAAAAATAGTAAGGCATAAAGTGATTGAGGAAGACACCAAAGATCACCCTCTGCATCCAAGTGTATGTACACACACATAAATGTACATGCAAACATGTACACATGCATCCAACAAGTATTTAAATAAAAGAATGTAAAATTTAAATATGATAATTAAAAGATAAAACATAAACTTTAATACTAATAAATAAGTTCTGGTCTAAGCACAAATATGGTCAACTGTCTGTGAGTGGGAGATTATGAGGGAAGCAATTTAAAACAAGGCTAGGTCGAGTCACAGAGTGAATTTCTGGGTCAACAATACCTCCTCAAAACGTCAAAATGCAAGATCTTATGTATATAAATTACACACATTGGGTTTTTTGATTGTTTGTTTTTGTTTTTTGGGTTTTTGTTTGTTTGTTTGTTTTTGGTTTTTGGTTTTTCGAGACAGGGTTTCTCTGTGTAGTTTTGTTCCCTGTCCTGGATCTCACTCTGTAGACCAAGCTGTCCTGGAACTCACAGAGATCCGCCTGGCTCTGCCTCCAGATGTGCTGGGATTAAAGGCGTGCACCACCACCACCCGGCCACACATTGCTTTTTTTTCTTAAGTATACCACTGACATGACAGATTTTCAGGAAAGAAAATGTTATTCAAAAACAAAAATTCAACTATTTTTAAAATTAAGTTTGTAAAGAGTTTTATCAGTCGAAAGAAAGGTTGAATGAGTTAAAACTATAATGTACCTAATCAAGACAGATTTTGATGAGTATGTATATGTTTTCCTTTTTCATCTATGTCCTCATTAACTACAAACTCTAATCCCCACTCTACAATTATCAATTCGTGGCGCACACTCTTTGAATTCCAAATGAAATGCAGCATGCAGTCTTTCAGTAGATAAGCTTTATGAATACCCAATTCAACAATCTTTGATTTATGTATATGTATGCCTACATATTTTTCCCCCAATAGCCAAACACTAATTGAGGAGATCATTCATATAAAGCATTGGAGTTCAAAATTCTGATTCATGAATTATTTGATTATTGGATTACAATGTAGTATTTACCATTAAAACAAATATCTACTAGTGTAAAAGGAAGCAACAATGTCTATGCTCTCTCATACTCCAAGAGAGACTGGGCATTGGTCCCTGTATCAATTTTATTTTTGACCTATCTCCAGCCACATTTACTGTGGAAACCAAAAGGACCCATCATTTCAGTAAGAATTTAGTAGGCAAAAACAAGTACCAGAAACAAAACAATCCATCTACATTCTGGATCGTCATGGCCTAATCTACAAAGTGCCATTCATTCACTTAGTTGAAAATTACTCTTGTAAGCAGAATTCCACTCAGCATTTCTTTTCTGTATAGTTGTTACACCCTGTGTATACTCTGTGTTAAATTTAATCTTTCCAGTTTTTGCACATGATACTATTCCTTGCTACTTTTCCTATCTGTGAGATGGCTGCATAACCATATCTTCAGGAAAAGGAGGCATAATCTTCCTCTACTTTTGTGTGTGTGTGTGTGTGTACACATACACATACTCAAGACCCTTAAATGGACTAAGTTAATGAAACAAAATATTTCTTATCAAGGAAATTATAATTTATTTGACTGACTTTTAACATAAATGGATGGATGTACTAAGAAATGCATGGAGGCACTGAAGTGGAAGAGGATGCATAAAAAACTCCAGTGTTTGGATCATGTTTTCCTACTTGTTTTTACCCCATAGAATATCAAGGAATGAAATAGTCAAAAACAAAGAATGCATCACAAGGCATAATTTTCTATACTTCAGGTCTTTTACAGCAATTTAATAGTTCTTTTAGTATTTTTATTATTACTTTCCATTTCTTTCTTTATTCTACAATTTAATCCTCTGTCATATGTATAGTTAGCAAAGATTTACTCTGATTCTGCAAACCGTCTCTTCACCCAGTTTCTTTCTTTGTAATGAGGAACTTTAGAATTTTCTGCAATTACATTCCTCGGTTCTTGGTGTCATTTCTTAAGCTATTGGATTTCTATTCAGAAAGTTCTCTGCCTAGATCTTGATGTGTTCTCTCAAATAACTAAAGTGAATACAATCACATGAACCTCAGGAAAACTGCTACTGGGATGTAGCCAAAGCACCTGAAGTCAACATAACGAAGTATTTACACATCCATGTTTGTCTCAAAGCATTATTCACCTTAACCAAGTGTTAAAATCAGCATAGGTGGCTGAAAATAAATGGGTAAATAGAGAAAATGTGGCATATTTTGTACATATATATGTATAATATGAATATACATATATGTATATGTATATATATTCAAAATGGAGCATCTTTAGCTATAAAGAAATTATGTCATTTGCTAGAAAATGGATACAATGTGAGATCATATTACTAAACAAATACTATATGTTTTCTCTCATTTGTGGATCCTACATTTTATAGAGATCTATACATGAATATGGAAAAGAAGTAATGTAGTAGAAAGAATGGGGCACAGAAGGAGGAGGAGGAAGTAGAAGGAAATGGTATTGCATGTGATTATGTTCCAGTGACAGGTTATACATGTAAGGAACTATCTTTATGAAATTCACTATTAAAGGGAACATATCAATATATTTTAATTCTCATATTTTATAAACATTTGTATCTCCTTTAAAAGTATTTTCTGTGAACAATCTTCAAAATTTATCCCAAGTTAGCAGTTTTCTCTGATAATAGAATACTGAACTCAAGACTTCCATTTTGAATTTTTAAAATATTTATGTAACAGAAATTTAATTAAATCATTCCCTTCTCTCCTCCCTCCCACGCTCCTCTCTCTTCTAAATTCATTACCTCTTATTCTTTAATTAATATTGTTAAATGTTTATGCAAATATATATATATATATATATATATATATATATATATATATATATATATATATATATATATATATACAATCTATTGAGTCTCCCTAGTGTTGTTTGTAAGTATACTTTTAGGGCTAACTGTTTGGGATTGGATAGCCATTTAGAGTACTCCTGTCTGGGGAAGGTAAGTTCTACCTCTCACAGAAGGTTTGAAGTACTTGTAGCTCTTCCTCTAGAAGTGGGACCCTGTGCTGTTTCCCCCACCCACATTGGCATGTCAAATGGTACTTTAATTGTTCAGGTCTTGTATAAACAGCCATAATGTTGAGATTTCATGGCTGTAGCTTCCCCTACTGTATATTTAGAAGACACAATGTTGCAGTGGAATTTCTGGTAGAATTGGAGGATTTGAAAGAAAAAGAAGAGAGGTCAGGCAAACAAGAGTAAAGAAATGAAACGACCGTGCTTTAAGAGAAGGGGCTTAACAACAACAACAAAAATCACTGACTGTAGGTTACAGGTCCAACATAAAAATCTAAACCCTAGAAATTCTAGAGAGAAATTTCTCAAAAAGAATATTTTGTGATTTTAATTGGAAAAACTTCTTAGAGATGATAGTAAATTAGGACCTATGAAATAAAAAAGATGACAAATGGATTTTTTTCAAAAATGATATAATGCCTCTTCCTCACCAATGAGTAAAATGGAAAAAAAATGTCCATAGAATAGGAGCCGAGTTGCAAAACTCTAATATGATAAAGTACCTCTATATGCAATTTTAAGAAAGTTACACCTAATAGCTACAAACAAAAAAATTCAAAGGCATATGATTGTTATCTCAGGAAGACCGAAGCAGGAAAACTATCCTGAGTTCAAGGCCTGCCGAGGTTAGCTTATGAGTTCCAGATAGCTTGGGCTACAGAATAAAACCCTGTGTCAAACAACAACAAAATAAAATTAAATATCTGAAAAGGGGTCTAGGTTGTGACTCAACAGGTAAAAAATGCTGGCTATGTTACCCTGACGACCTAAATTCAATCACCAGAACCCATGAAAAATGATAGATACTGTGGTACACACATCTGTAACACCAGCATTTGTATGTGTGAGGAGCTGAGACAGGAGAACTGTCCATAGGATCATGCACCCACTACCACTGAATATGCAGTCCATCTGCAGAAACATATCCTCCTGTCTCACCAAGACAGAGGGTGGGAACTCACTCCTAAAAGTTGTCCTCTTGTCTCCACAGGCATGTATGGCATGATCACACTTACTCTTATGCACATACATACACATACTCACACAATGCAAAACAACAAAATTTTCCAAAAACATCTGAAGAAATTTTAACAAAAAAAAAAAAAAAGCATAACTAGATTGACAGCAGCGTCTAAAAAGTTGTTCAGTATCATTCATCTTCTTTGTGGACCAAACATGAAAATTAGAGCTACAATGGATATCATGTCACAAAATAAAAAACCCTGCTATTATAAAATGCATCCTCAGAAGTTTACAAGAATAGACAGCAAAACAACTCTCTCACTTATCCAGAGAGCCTAGTCCAGTACCATGGGGGCTCCTCAGCTATTGGTCCACGGTCCATGTGTTTCCACTAGTTTGGCTAGTTGTCTCTTTACTTTTTCCAGTCATGGTCTCCATATCTCTTACACATAGACTCCCTCCTCTCTCTCATCAATTGGACTCCTGGAGCTCTGCCTGGGATCCGGCCGTGGATCTTTGCATCTACCTCCTTCAGTCACTGGATGAGGGTTCTATGATAACAGTTAGGATATTCAGCCATCTGATCACCAGAGTAGGCCAGCTCAGGTACCCACTCGAACATTGCAAGCAGTCTATAGTGGAGTCATTCTTGTGGATTCCTGGGAATCCCCCTAGCACTCTGTTTCTCCCTATTCCCATGGTGTCTTCATTTATCATGGTATCTCTTTCCTTGTTCTCCCACTATGTTCCTGTTCCAGCTCAAACCTCCCACTCCTCTAAGCTCTCATCCCCCATCCTTTGTCCTCCATTAACCCCCTCACCTCCTGCTCCCCCGTTTGCCCATGTAGATCTCATCCATTTCTCTATCACTGGGCAATCCATGTGTCCTTCCTAGTGTCCTCCTTACTAGCTAGCCTCCCTGGAGCTGGGGGTTGAAGTTTGATTATCCTTTGCTTTATATCTAGTATCTACTTATGAGTGAGTACATACCATGTTTGTCCTTCTGAGTCTGGGTTACCTCACTCAGGATGATATATTCCAGTTCCATCCACTTGCCTGCAAACCTCATGATGTCATTGCTTTTCTCTGCTGAGTAGTACTCCATTGTGTATATGTACCACATTTTATTTATCCATTCTTTAGTTGAGGGGCATCTAGGTTGTTTTCAGGTTCTGGCTACTACAAATAATGCTGATATGAACATAGTTGAGCATGTGGTATGACTGAGCATTCCTTGGGTATATGCCCAAGAGTGGTATAGCTGGGTCTTAAGGAAGATTGATTCCCAGTTTTCTGAGAAACCGTCATACTGATTTCCAAAGTGTCTGTTCAAGTTTGAATTCCCACCAACAGTGCAGGAGTGTTCCCCTTGCTCCACATCCTCTCCAACATAAGCTGTCTTCAGTGTTTCTTAGCTTAGCTTAAACAGTTTAGGGGCCCCCAGGCAGTGGGAAGGGGACCTGTACCTAGTGCATGAGCTGGCTTTTTGGAACCTAGTGCCTATGGTGAGACACTTTGCGCAACCTTGGTGCAGGGAGGAGGGGCTTGGACCTGCCTCAACTGAATCTACCAGGCTCTGCTGACTCCCCATGGGAGACCTTGCCTTGGAGGAGGTGGGAAAGGGGGGTGGGTTAGGGAGAATGCTGGGAGGTGGGAGGAGGGAGGGCAGGAGAATCTGTGGTTGGTATGTAAAATGAATAGAAAATCTCTTAATAAAAAATGTAAAATATAAAGAATATACAGCTGAAACTAGTATATCTTACCTATGAGGATAGAAAGTACTAGCTATTTCATTAAAAATATTTTCTATTTCTTAAAAGTCTACATGTGGAATGCTTTGATTAATTTGATTCAGCAGTTTCATCCTAGACATCTTATTTTTAAGTTTTAAAAATACTTCAGACATAGCTCTATATAAATGGAATATTTGGTTTATAAAGTATCACCAAAAACTGGAAAAAAAAAACTAAAAACATCTCAAATGGATGAATGCATTAACAAATTGTGGTATCCACAACACAACCAATTCAATTAACTGTTGATAGTGATGTAGCCACAAACATCACTGCATATTGAATATGTGGTGTTAGGAGAAGCAAATTGGGCAACACTTATTTCACATGTCTGATTCCACTTAACATGGCCTTTGTGAAACAACAGTGATGTAGGTATATGAGACAGATTGCAAATCATAGTCACACTAAAATGACACGAGAAAACTGTAGAGGGACTTGCCTTGGCTGCCGTAGTAATCACTGCAAGGATTTATTGAAACAAAACTCAAACAGACAAAGATACACAACTGTCTCCCATATGCAGAGGCCTCTGGCAGTGGAATCAGGATCTACTCCTGGTGCATGAGCTGGCTTTCTGGGTCCCATTACCTATGGTCAGATGCCTTGCTCACCCTTGATGCAGGGGGAAGGGGCTTGGTCTTGCCTGAACTGAACGTACCAGGATTTGCTGAATCCCCATGGGAGGCTTTATCCTTTCTGAGGATAGGATGGGAGGTGGGTTGCGGGGGGAAGGCGGCGGGGGCGTAGCTGGAAGAGAAATAAGTGGTTGGCATGTAAGATAAATAAAGAAAATTAAATAAAAATAGAAATTAGAAAAAGAAAAGGAAAGCCTCACAGAACTTTACACGGAAAGAACACATTTTGCTATTTGCTAATGTAGACCCTTATGAATGTCCAACAACTACACAAAATGTACTTGTTGTCAAAGTGAGGTAAACTTAAACAAAAGCTACAATGTAATAGCACCTCCAGCTTGCAATTATATAAAAGATGAATGTAAATTTTAAAAAGTAACCTTCCTTGAATTTCATTTATCAAATATTAAATATCTAAATAATTTAAAGAACTATCTTATGTATCCTTTGTATATTTCATCCATTTATACAATATACTTTGATCCTATTCATCCATTACTTCTTTCAAGCTCTATGAAATGTCCAACCCCTGTCTTCCTCACAGTGTCATGTCTCTATTGGACTGTTATTAGAAACCCCCTGAGTAATTAAAAACCTTAACGAACGTGAAATTTTATAAATAATACAATATTTAAAATGATTAAATATTAATGATATATCTATTGAGGATCCAGGAACTATTCATCGTCATAAATGTTTATTTCAATCTCTTGTTCATTTATTCTACTCTGAGACATTAAAGCTCCCCACCACAACCCCTCAAAAACAAGCATTCTTTTGGACATGATACATTCCTGTCTTGTTTTTAACTTTTTTAAGTCTAACTGTTTATCTCTTGTCCCAACAACAGCCTTAATTTAAGACTTACTAGCCTGACAAATACCTTGTTTTAATAAAAAAAAAAAAAAATCCATAACCTCATGAGAACTTTATATTCTCAGTTTGGCCTGGACACCTTCAGCTTCAGCAAACAGGGGGTGAGTGCAATAGTGCATAAAATATGAGGTTGTGCGAGCTCACGCCTGCTTATGGGAGTGTGTAATTTAATAAAGTGTTCATTGATGTCAGCACACTGGCTCATCAGACCTGGGCGGATGTCGATGCCGGCAGCAGAGAGACTTTGGCTCCTAATTAGATGACTGAAGGCAGATTACATTTTCCCTTGGAGACAGACACAAGGGTGGGAGAGTTATTCTCAGCGGGATTTAGATTCACAAATATCTGATGGAAGAGAATCCAAATAGGGAAAGGCACACATTAGGCACAGCCAGCTAGGAAAATGAACTTGACAGGGCTGCATTATTTATGAGGAATTTATGACAGCTAACACAAGGCTTCTATTGTTCTTCCCTTATTCACATACAAATTTCTGGCATAAATTTTTAATATGAAACAATATTTTGTGACTTGCTGGCTAAGTTTTCTAACAACTCTGTAACTTTCAAAGAAATTTATGTGTTATGACTTAGAATTCCTTATAGTACACCTGACATGTTATGGGCTGAGGAGGCCGACTCCATAGCACCTTGTGAAACTGCAAATGAAAAGGTCAAATTAATTACAGATTTATCCAAAGAAATTGAACTGTATGTCCTTTAGAGAACTAGGATTTCTAATTTCAAATCTTGCTCATGGAAGTGTTATTCATAAATGAAAAATATATGGTTTGCATAATTGTACTAATCCTTATTTTCCCTAACAAATTAGTGTATGTATTAAGGATTATCTAATGAACAAATACTCAGCATTGCTACTAATATAATTTCCTGTTTAGGGTACACCTTCTATTTTTCAATTAATACAGTCAGCATTTACACTTTCAACTGTCTGAAAACAAGTGAATCATCAAAGTTTGAAACTAAAATACCTTTTACAAAAAGTGTTCAATTGAGAAGAAAGGTCAGGAAAATATATATAATGGTTGGACATATGCTTAAGGAAGACTACAGATGGCCGACAAAATTATCAAATTTTTATCCAGTGGTAATGGAAGAGATACAGTGGCCCAGGAGGATGGTGTAGGCTGTAGTTCTTAACCTTCCTAATGCTGCAAATATTTATGACAGCTCATCATGTTGTGGTGACCCCCAAATAATAAAATTATGTTGTGTCTACTTCATAATTATAATTTTGCTACTGTTATGAATCATAATGTAAATATCTGATATGCAGGATATCTGACATGTGACCCACAAAAAGGTCTAGACCCACAGATTGAGAACCAATGGCTTAGGGTGTCTGCCTCGGAAGGTCAGGAATCTGAGTTAAAACCTAGGTGTTGTAGCATTCATCTGTCATCCCAGGGCAGGCAAGTTGGGGAAATGGGGATCTGTGTGTGGGGCTTGCTGACCAGTCTTTTGCAGTCTTGTGAGATTCTGCCTAAGGAAGTAAGGTGAACAGCTTCTGAGGAACAACACTGCAGGTTGATATATGGCCTCTACATGCATGTGCACAACTGTGTGTGTGAACCTGTGCACATACATGAACACGCGCACACACACAGAACAAATGAAGAGGGCATTCCTGAGGAATGATACCAGAGGCTGGCCTGTGGTTCCTGCATGCATGCCCATCTACATGCAAATGTTCACCTGTGCATGTGCACCTTGAAAAGCACATACATGCATGCACACCGCACACACACACACACACACACACACACACACACACACACACACACACAAACTAAAGAGAAAGAATCTGCTAGCAAATGGATCTGGGTTTATAGTGAAGTATGGAGTGATTGCCTAGCAATCAACTGTACACTGAAGCCCGGCAAAACAAACAGAAATTCAAGCTATAAAATAGTACATGAAATATAAAGTAAAATTGCATTGCCCCAAACAATGAGAAAAGACATTTTTAAAAGAAAACTAGTATGCCAACACAATTAATTCATTCAGTAAGCATTTAATATTTTACATGAGACTTATTGTGCTATATAATGAGGAGAAAAGGGCAGAACAGTGTAATTGTAAATAGGCCTCAAATTCAATATAGTAAAAATAGATGTACTGGTAATATAAGTTGGAAAAAAACAGCATTTTACTACTAATTTATTATTCTTCACATATATCGCATGTGTAAACTTCATATACTAGTGCAATTCACTGTGATATACTCAGACATACATAAATAACACTGTTAGTCCACTTTGTCTTCACGCTGGATTTCATCTCCTCACATCAGCACCACAATCACACACCTAGTCCCCTGAACAATCCAAGCAATCACAGTTCTCTTTTTCTCAACCTGATTTTTATTTACTTACTTGTTGTGTGTGTACACACATGTATGCGTGAGTGTCTGTGTGTGCATTTGATGTGTATGCATGTTCATGTAAGTGTGGCCTCATGTGTTTGTATTTGAATATGGAAACTCAAGTTCAACCTTAGATGTTAATTCTCAGGAGCTGTCCATCTATTATGGGAGGCAAGGTTTCTCACTATGACCTGGGGATCAGCAATTATGCTAAGCGGTCCAAAGGGCCTGATGGAGCTCTTTCTCCACAGCTAAAATTACAAAGGTGACATCCCACTTTGTTTTCTGTGTAAGTTCTGGGGATCAATTTCAGGTCCACAGTCCTCATATGTGTATAGCAAGCATTTTGTCAACTGAGCTGTCTGCCCAAACTGTTGTAGAATATTATTCTACGGTATGTTACTTTTGTTTATATTGCATTTGCTTAACTATGTGATGCTGTGTTACTCAGCCTATCTCAAACACCTGATTGGTCTAACAAAGAGCTGAATGGCCAATAGCTGGGCAGGAGAAAGGATAAGCAGGGCTGGCAGGCAGAGAGAATAAATAGAAGATCTGGGAGGAGAATAAGGAGCAAGAGGGAAGGAGGGGGACACAAGAAGCCAGACACCCAGCTACACAGCTAGCCATGGAGTAAAAGTGAAAAAAAGATTTACAGAAGTAAGAAAAAGGTAAAAGCCTAGAGGCAAAAGGTAGATGAGATAATAAGTTAAGAAAAGCTGGCTAGCAACAAGCCAAGCTATGGGCAGGCATTTATAATTAAGAATAAGCCTCTATGTGTAATTTTTTTGGGAGTTGGGTGGTGGGCTCTCCTCAAAGAGCGAAACAACCAACAACACCAGACCTGTATTTATTTTCAGTTTCAGAACTTAGAGAGAACACATGGTATTGCATTTCAGTTCTGGCCTATTTCACTTCACATGAAAGCCTTCAGGTCCAACAAATCTACTGAGGAGGGCAGGGCTTCTTTTCTGTTTATGACTGAATATCTCAATTGTGTGCATGCATTCATATTTTCTTTATTTCTTCACCAGTTGTCAGGCACCTAGAGATATCCTATGTCTAAGCATTTGTGACTACTATAATAACCAGCAGGCAAGCAATGGTTTTAGTTATTTGTCAAATTCATTGTTCTCAGATGTATAATCATGAAGGGATAACTGAATCAAAAAGTATTTGTATTTTCACTTTTGGGGGGGAATTTCCATAGAATTATCTATAGTTTTAATATTAATTTATGTTCATAGTATCATTGTTATAAAGTGTCCTTTTTTTCTGAGTGGTCTCCATTCTTTTTTATTAAAAAATAATAGGCATTCTAACGGGGTGAAACAGTGTCATTTTTAGCTCACTTTTACACTTCTCAGATGGTTAAAGATAGTGAACATATTTTAATCTATTTATTGACCATTTAGATTTTTCTCTCTGGAATATCTATTCAAATAACCTGCTCATTTTAGTTGGAACAGATTTTATTACATTTTTTTAAAGTTCTCTATATATTTTGGTTACTGTCAGAAGAAAAGCTGGTAAATATTTCTTCCCTTCCTGATTGCTTCCATTCTTGTAAAGCTTCTGAGTTTGACATGCTATCATTTGCCAAATGATCTCAGAGGCCTATTCAGGAAATCATTGGCTCAACCAATATCTTCAAGTGTTTACCTATGTCTGCCTGCAGTAGGGTATGTGTAACATCAAAAACCTTTATCTATTTGAGTTGATTTTCTACAAAGTGAGAGATACAGTGAACAAATTTCAATCTGTAAGATGTAGATACCAAGTTTCTTAGGAACCTTTATTGTATAAATCGTTCTTACTTCAGTGTATGCTTTTAGCTCATTTGCCAAGAAGCAGTCACCTACAGACATGCAGCTTTGCTTACTTTCACGTTTTCTATTTTGTTCAATTTGTCCTCTTTCTTTTTTTTTATTGGAGCACTGCAGTGCCCTCTTCTTGGTGGTGTTGATGGAGAAGGGTTCTTACTCTGTAGCCCTAGATGACTTGCAGCTCTCTATACAGATGAGGCGAGGCTGGAACTCACAGAGTTATGCCATTTTCTGCACCCTTCCATCCCTGATGCTGGAATTTAAAGTGTGTCTTTATAGAACTCACACTGAATCTGTATGTCACTTTGATTAGTGATGGGTATTTTAATTGTATTAATACTTCCAATTCATTAATATATGATTATTTTTCTACCTCTTTGTGTCACCTTCTTTGATTTCTTTGTTTTTTAATTGTTTTATAGTTTTCTTTGTAGAAGTCTTTCACCTCCTCAGTTAATACATTTGGTTTCTTTGTCCTTTTGTTGGTTGGTTGGTTGGTTTGTTTAGTGCTGTAGCTACAGTGAGTTGGCTGGCTTTTGTTTTTCTTTCTGAACAATTGTGATATTGGTATGTAGGAAATACATTCCCTTATGTTGATTTTGCCTCCTGCTACTTTAGTGAATTCACTTACCAGTTACAGTAGTAGTCTTTAGCTAGAATCTCTACGTTTTCCTACAGATAGAATCATACATGACCCTGTCTTATTGTAATTTGACTTCTTCCTTTCTTATTTGAATTATTTTCTCTCTTATCTAATTACTCTTTCTAAAGATTTTAGCACGATTGAACAGAGGCAATGGGAGCAAGCACTCTCATCTTGTTCCTGGTCACAGAGAAGGAGCTATTGGGCTTTCTCTAATTAGGATGATGTTGGTTGTGGCTTAGTCATTCAGTGTTTATTACCTTGAGTTATGATCACACTGTATCTGGGTTTTTTTTAGCTTTAAATTTAAAAGAATTTTTAATATATACACATACTTTTACTGTGCCTGTTCAGATGGTCAATGAATGTGTATCCTTCCTTCTCATTCCACAATGTGTTAATATTACCTGATTTTCATATGTTAAGCCATCATTACATTCCTCATGTCTTAGTTAGGGTTTCTGTTGCTGGGATGAAACACCGTAAACAAAAGAAACTTGGAGAGGAAAAGGTTTATTTCAATCACAGTTCCACGTAACAGTTCATCATCAGAAGCAGTAAGGGCAGGAACTCAAGTGGGGCAGGATCCTGGAGGCAGCAGCTGATGCAGAGGCCATGGAGGGGTGCTGCTTATTGGCTTGCTCCCCTTGGCTTGCTCAGCCTGCTCTCTTATAGAAACCAGCACCACCTGCTGCAGAGGAATGACGCACCCACACATCCACAATGGCCTGAGCCCTCCCCCCTGAATCACATATTAAGAAAATGCACTACAGGCTTGCATGCAGCTAGATCTTCCAGAACCATACTCTTAATTGAGGAACCCTTCTCTCTGATAACTCTAGCTGTGTCATTTTTTCATAAAAAATAGCCAGTACACCTTGTATAAAACAAACTTAACAGGTAAGTAATGATTTCACTGTGCAAAACGTTAGAGATTTTTTAAAATTTGTGTCTCTTGATTTCTGTAACACACATTGTGCCTGGCTACATCTCCATTAGCCTAGCAATACTCTTTGGGTGTGGATCTTTGAGTATGAAACTCCAAGTATTGTTGACAGAGTGTTAATATAGCCCTAAGTTTCAAAGTGTCCTTTCATCAGAGTGTGTCAAGAACAAAGGATGTGGTGCTTAGTAACTGTTGAGTGCTTAACAGCTTCCTCAGTGCTTCATGGTGAACAGAATGTACAATATCAGGCAAGGAGCATCCCCTCTCCACTGTGAAGGAAAACCATCTGAGCTGCTGAGCACTGACTAAAGAAAGAGACAAGAACACAGAAGATCCAAGAGAGTCAGCTCACTAGAACATGGATCTTTATACCTCATCTATCATTTAGTTAGCCACTCTGAGACTTGGGAGAGGACTGTGAAGGATGAGTTAGAACTTTTGACTGCATGGTAGACAAAAATCAGTTGATGGAAGTGTCTAGGTGGGAGGGCAGTTTCAGGAGGCCCATTCAAACCAGAATGTAATCAGGTAGAAATTCAGCAGCCAGAAGAAATGTGGAGAGAACTAAAGAGAATAAGGCCAGGACTACTATAGACCCCAGAGGCTGAGTAAGATGGGAAATATCATGGCAATCACAGGACATCACAGTCCACTACAACCCATACAACATACAAGTAACGTATCTGATCAAATGACCACTCCTGAAATTAGTGCAGGTGTGAAAAGGGAATAGTTTCTGTGCAATAGGAAAAAGCAGGCACTCAAGAGACCATTGCTGCCGTTAGAAAGCAATGCCAGTTCTCTTCCAGCCCTTTGATTTCACCTCTTCTCTATGAGCTCGCCCGTGACTTTCAAGCCTAATTATGTCTTCCTCCAGGTAGTTAGCACTCTCCTAAGGCCCCTGCCAGCTGACTTTGTCATTTGGCAAACCCTCATGGTCACAGTCAGACCTTCACCAGAAACGCTGATCTTCCTAGTCATGCCCTGTGCTGTGTCCATGCATTTCTTCTCTTATGATTCCCAGAATTCAGGCTACAACATCTAAGGCAGGACACTGAGGAAAAAAAAAAGAAGGAAAAACAAGTGGGAAAGAGACCCTGTAACATCACTCAGCAGCATTTAGTAAGGAGGCCCCAGGTACAGAATTGCCCCCATGTTATTATTCACAGACTGGACACTTCCACTAACTGATCATTGTTTAAAGAACTTGATTTTATATTGGGACAATTCTGGAATATAAAAATTCACATTTGAGCAGTTATTACATGTCAGTCAACGAGAGAGCACTTTTACAAACGCTGAATCAGTTTATAAAATAGTGTGAAACAGATTCCCACATAGATAGGTACGAAAGAAATGCTAAAATGCCCAAAGATACATGTGTTGGACTATATATTAGGAAGATCATCATATTAAGTAGCTTTTTAAATACAAATTGAACTTTAAAATCTTAATTCCAATAAACAGTAGTTTATAAGTCCATTTAAGTAAGTATTGACTAGGATCATATATTTTTGTTTCCATTATGCTAATTGTATTTGATTAAATTTAGAGATAGATATTTAAATATTAATGTGGAACTCTTTCCATATTATAAATATGAATGTTTGGCCTCTATTTCAAAAAAAAAACACATGAATAAAACATTGGGTTTTCTCTGAATGGCAAAGTTAAACAGCTCTACAAAATGGAATTACAATCCCTGAATATAGCGATTATATATTGATTTATTCTAGTGAAATCTTTTTAATAACATCAATAAATATTTCTAGGCAATATTCCCATGCTAGGTTTTATTTTCCTCAGTCAAACTGTCAAAAGATTTTAAGTACTGGCACTTAGGAACACTTGAGAGGCAAGGGAAATGTGTGGAAACATGAGAGCAGCAGAGAAAGAACATACAGGTTCTAGTGTGGGGCAAAGAAGATGGACTGTGCTTCAGCTGCTGTGCCCTGAGGACCAGAACGAGCCGTTGTGCGTCACTGATGGTCCACAATACAAGGGATGCTGATGGTTAGAGAATACTACTTAGAAAACATTACCAGAAATATAAATAGGAAAAGAAAACCTTCTTCACCAAGAACCACACATTTTTCTACATCACTGAACCAGTTTCTCCTCTAGGTTAATTAGGGATTTGGGACAGGATAACTCCTTTTTAGTCCTATTATTGAACATCGATTCTTTAGATGGATAGTTGTTTGCCCAGTAAACTCCAGGAAAGTGATATATCTTACTATTTCCCCTTAAAGGTAGTCCAAGACGTGGTTATATTAAGTTAAAATATCATTTAACCAATAAATCCGCGAATGCTGAGGGATTAAGTAACACAGTTAATGTAATACAGCTGGTAAGTGGCTATCCTGGGATTTAAGGTGGATTCCTTCTTCTTTATTATTCTGTCTTCCAACAATAGAGAATTCATAACTTAAAATGCCAAGGACACAGATTCAAAACAAAATTAAACAGCATCACCCCCCCCCAAAAAAAAGTCTCCTATGTTTCAAAGTAGAATTTTAAAGATGCATTTTTATTGTTTTTCATTATATGTAGGGTGAGTGTCCATATGGGTATGTGCACATAGGTACAGGTACTTTTAGAAGCCAAAGGCATCACATCCTCTGGATCTGGAGTTAGAAAAGACAGTTAGCCCCTTGACAGAGGTGCTGAGAACCTGACATAGGTCCTCAGAGAGCAGCAAGTGCCCTTAAAAATTGCACTGTTTTCCTGATCTCCAAGGAAGGTTTTTTGTTGTTTGTCTGTTTTTAATTAAAACTGGCTTTCCAGTAAGTCTACAGTGACCTTTGTCCTTGGTAAGTGTGCCTTGATTTACTCTCATTGTCCTCATTGTGGACTAACCTAGGGCTTCTATCCTTTAAAGCACAGCCTCGGTGACAGGATAGCCCCCTCTTGATTACAGTTGCCATCTGTCTCTGGCTAAAGGCAACCTCTATTGCATTCTTGGCTTACAGGATTGGGTGGGTAAGCTGACGACATACTGTAGGAGTTGTCAAGCAACTGCTACATGGCAGTGGCCATGGGCCAATAGCCAGTGGGGAACTAAGGATCTCAGTAGAGCAGCCAACAGAGAACTACAACCCACCAGAACCCAATGCTCAGCACCAGTCAGACTACACACCTTGATTGTGACCTGTGAAAACTTAGAGCAGAGATCCACTAAGCCACCTCTACACAGGAACTGAAGTTGTCCTTTTTTTTTTTAAGCACTTCAATTTTGAAACACTGTGTTAGAAATTAGTGAACACCTACTTCCATAATAACCAAATTGCATTTAATATCATCATAGGTCATGTTTTCTATAAAGTGTCAGAAGTTAGCAATTATATGTACAAAACAGAAAAAAAAGTCCTAGTGGTCTCCAATAGGGACAACTTCTTAAATTATATTAATGACATGATGTGATAGTAATTGGAATAAAGCATCTGAACAAAGGAAATTCTAAAGAGGTTTGTAAATTTCATTATTATGATCTTATCTCACCACTTAAGACCTCATAATATACTAATTTTCTGTATTTTAGCACCTGTGAATGGAAAAAGCTTCTCAAATCATTTTTTCTTCACCCTTATGAAAAGTACATGATTCATAAAAATTAAAATAGATAAGTACAAATCAACAGTTAAGACTGTCTTTAGGATGGCTTAGGAATCAGGGTTGATGGTAATATTCTCGTATTTGTGTGAAGATAGCTACAGTATATGAAGAAGAAAAAAACTCAGAAAAAAAAAAAACAGTTCACTTGTGCTTCATGTTGCTAACATACCTGTTAGTAAATGCAGGTAACACGGTTGGGTACCATGCATCTTTATGGCAGGGTGACTCATCTTTAAAGACTTATTAGCAAAAATACAAAAACTTATTTTCTGTGCTTTCTCTTTCATCTCTGCATGAATGTTCCAAAATGTGTTTATTATAGTCTTCACAGTACTGCCAGGTTTGCAGTTATAATCTTCATAGAGAAAAAGGAGATGGGGGCAATAAATCTAATTTTTTTCATTTACTGTAAGCATGAAAGAACAGCCTGAAGTGAGTTGGGCAGCTGTTGATGACATTCTTGATCCCTATAAAGAGGTGTAGAGTTGCTACCTAGGATATGGTGGAAACTGTTTCAAGATTTAATAAACAAATTTGTGGGCCCGTTATTCATTAGTTAATTCAGAAGCAATCTGTAATGACCATGTATCACAAGAGATAGACTATCCAATACACTGTTCAGTAGAAGATTCTAGCAGAACTTGTCTTTAGAGAACTCTCTGATGTCTGTACCCAGATCAACTAAAATCATCTTGGATGGCATTTTCCTTAAGAAAATGTTCATTGAGTAAACATGCTGAAGAGTAGAAAAATAACAGATAAGTAATGAGAAAAAAAGGCATGCATGGATGACACCTGCTACCATTCCCAATGCCCTGTTCCAGTCTCTATGCCCTGCTTGAGTCCCTGGACCCACATGATTGCAACAGAGAGCCAACTCTTATAAGTTGTCCTCTGACCTCCATGGAAGCACTGTGGCATAAGTACACCCACACATACACATATACATTCTTTAAAAACAAAATTTTAAAATGAAAAAAAATAACCTCAGAACAGGAAAACTATCATTCCCAGAGATACCCAAACCTTTAAACAAGGTTTTGTAAGTAAACTCCTGCAAGAATATGGCTTAATTGCATCAGAAAGCTCTGAATATACTTTGATAACCACATTCCATGGTATATATTCTGGACACATAGTGTGATCAGTGTTGTTGGACAGCTATAATATAAAGTTCTTTGATTCAGACTACTCAAAGTTTTTCTATAATCACTACCAAATTTTGGAAATTCTTTCCAAGAAAGGCTCTATCCTGTGTGTTAATAAAAACCTGACAAAACACTGCAAGTAATATATACACTTTATTACTTCTAAAATTAAGGATAATAGAAAAAAAATCTCATTACTATGGTTGACTCCAGTGCTTGCAAACTTTCATTAGTAGTCAAACTTCCACATGAGTCATAATACTGATTTAGATAACAGTATGGTTTTTGTAAAAGTAAGAATCAAGAAATGACTAGCTTATCTGACATAGCTGTGGATGTATAAATATTTTAAACAATAATAATAATAAGTTAATAAATCATAGGTTTGAAAAAATGACTGGCATGACTTTGAAGAAGAAAAGGAAATGATGAAGGGTTAATCATAGCATGATTCCCTGTAGCTGACTTATACAGCCTGTTTATATTGTTCAACTCAGTTTAGGTGTCCAGACCACATCGGGAGCTACACACAAATACAAGGTTAGTGCTTTCTACAGCACTCTGTCTGTAAACTTCACTAAAATTTGATATTTGGGAAAATTCCATGTCAATTATATATGTGTATTTATACAATGACTTATGTGTTTTATAGGTGTTTTAGATAGATGTTTAGTAGGATGATGCCTTATGACTTTTATGAACATCCTTAATGTTATTTTATCCTCCTTCTCCTATTATTTTACTCTCTACCTTCTGTTGCTATCTCTCCCAAGGCTCCCTAATTAAAGCCCTCCCCCATTTCTCCTATTTCTCATTACAGGTCACTTGTACCCTCCTTTTTATTGTTCCCCAATCCTTTCACCCCTACAGTAGTAACTTGTACTTGTCTGGTTTCTGCATTTACCACAGGTTATGTACTCACATCTGAAGATTTCGAACTAGGAACCTGAGATGAAAGATAACATGTGGTTAATGCGCCTCCAAGAACCACAGACCATCTAAGAAATATTCCAACATCAGGCATGTGAAGCCCTCTTTTGAGCTGTTGTTAAGGGCTGTTCAAGAGATTACCAAAATATTACAGGGTATTGCTTTTGCTTTTGGTTGCCCACCCCACCTGTGGAAGGAAACTCCTTGTTTCTAAACACATCATGTACCTCAAACACAGAACCCAGAGACACTGAGCTGGAAATGACTAGTTTTCAGGGTACCAGAAGATGATACACAATCTTCCAAGAAGGGAAGAAACTGATAGTAATACCCAGATATGATGCCTATGGACAACAACATTAGCCTGCATGGCATGATAACCAAATGAATGCAGTAGTAGCACATATATCTTGGTGGTAACCAATATCCCACTTATTGGACTTAAGACCCACTCAACAATAGGGATATTGTTCCTAGTACTGGAAACATAGCCCAATACTCAGGACTAATGAAGTCATGAATCTTGAAGAAGAACCTACAACTGACACTTTAATAATATCAAACAGCACTCTAAATAATTATCCATATTCTCATAAATAAGTGCAGCCCTCATGTGTCATCAAGGAAACTTCTCTTTGCAACAGATGGAAACCACAACCAATCATAATGTTGATTGTAGAGGCCAGTCCCAACTCATGCATCTACAACACAATTCCTATACCTAAGGCCCAGAGATCATTGCCAAAGTGTGGGTGAAAAGATTGTAAGATCCAGAGGAAGAGGGAACTTGTTGTGAGATTATGTTTTATAGGAATGTCAGAAGCTACCCATAAGGTCTCATCAACATGTTTGCAAATCATGATCTGAACAAGAATGACAATAAACACATTAAATATGGAAGGGAGTCGGGGGAAAGCTCAAAAATCTAAACCGTAAGAAATAGTCTCCTCCAGGTAAGAGCTCAAATTGGTTATCCATTACCAAATGGTCAAGCCTGAAGATATACACATACAAGTAACAATGAACAGATTGAGCAGGTTGTATTTATGTATTTAGGAATATGTACACACAACAACAAGGCAAAAAAAGGACATACTTTGAAAAAGAGCAAGGAGGAAAGTGTGGGAGGGTTTGGAGAAAAATAAAGGTGGGGATTAGGCAGTTATATTATAAACAAATTTAAAAATGTGATTTAGGGGGTGTTAATCTTGAAGAATTATAGGGATACACAAATTATAAATTTATTTGAACTGGAGGATGCTGAACTTGACTTTTGTTCTTCGTTTTCTCACCTAGTGAGAAAAAAACAGAAGAGCACTCAATTTTTCTCTGCATATCTATCTTCTAGGAAAGTATGTGGTGGTAACCTGTAGGCTCCAACCATAGCCAGTATGCTATCTGCATCCACTGAGACAAGAACCTGGATCTCTTCCATTGATGAGTGTGAGTTCTGCTCTCACACTTATGCTGAATTACACTTCTGATATACGTTCTAGTTGATTAACTGACTCAGGATACTAGCACAGACATGGCATTTCCCTGGAGTGACACTCTAGTGCCGTCACCACTGTTGATTTCCACTACTGCACCAAGTCCATTTCTACAGCAGAATTTTCCAAATGCTGATCTGCCTCTAGGAAATCTCTGCTCCTCATGTATCACATATTTCACTTAGTTCATATTTCAGCAATATGAATCCAGATATCTTGGCAGCTTATGACTCCCTAATTTATAATTGTCCCCAAAATACATACTCATTCACTTCATTTTACTTCTTTTATTTTTTATAGGTCTTATCAACATTTGAATTTCTCAAAGACACAATTTTATGGTTTATTTTTTGTCATAAAGAAACAACATGTATAGACAAAAGATGTTCTGTGGTGTGTGTGTGTTGCATTCACATAACCATACAGGTACATATGCTCCCACATGCATATTCAGAAGCCAGTTTGTGATGACATCGACTGCTATCCACCTTACTTACTTGAGAAAGAACCCGTCACTGAACTGTAACCTCATTATTGCTGCCATGTTAGCTGACCATAGAGATCCTATGATCCATCTATCTCTGCTCTACAATGCTGGGGTGAATATTCTCCATAGATATGTTTGGCTTTTTATTTGAGGGCACAGAACTTAATCTCAGGTCCTCATACATGCATAGCATGCACTCTTGTCCATTAAGCCTTGTCCCCATCAGGAAACACATTATCATTGTTCTTGCATGAAGTTATCCGGCTACAGTGCAAATGTACTCCTCAGAACAGTATAGTTAGACAACAGATGGGAGAAAACATTAGATAAAATAATAGCTTGTCTTTAAAACTGAGAAATATTGTAAGTCCTTCTAAACCTCTGAAGAAGGGAGAACTCTCTATTCAAGTTCAACTTTTGGTGAATATAATGTATTGTCGGTGTTAAATTAAAAAGAGAGAGAAAGAGAGAGAGAGAGCTTCCTACTTTTCCGTGGGTTGCCAGGTCCCTAAGCATCCACACTGTAATGATCACCCATGAGACTTTCCTAATGTATAGATGGTATCAAAAACAGATAATTCATACAAGTAGTCCATGTTAAGTATGCCATGTATTTTCAAAACTACATATTGATGCATTATACTGTCTTTTTTATTTTCAACTATAATGGGTGTGTACTGCTCAAATCTCTCAGCAATTAGAGGCTAAGAGTTTGACTATGACTTTATTTTTCCATATATTTTCATGTTGTTGAAGTATTAATATGCATCATATGTAATTATTGCAAATTAAGTCATGTTTCTTATGCAGCATTAGAAATAATTTCTTCCTTTGTTCATGTACTTTTCAAAGTGTGTGTGTGTGTGTGTGTGTGTGTGTGTGTGTGTGTGTGTGTGTGTGTGTGTAGAGATAGAGAGAGACAAAGAGACAGAGAGAAAGAGAGAGAGGAGTATTAGTTACTTGACATGGATTTAGGGTTTTTTTTTTCAATCAAAAACAATTTTTTAAAAGAAGAGACCAAGAAGGATCATCATTTATCCATGTCTGGCAAACAAAATAGACTTCAGTTATCTAATTTTTCTCATGCAAAGACCAGGTAATATCTAAATTTTGCACTTTTTAAGTCATTCAATGTAGAATAAGTTTTGTGTTTCCCAAGGCTGATGAGAACCAGTAATTTCTTTATTTAAGCAATAAACGAGGACTTGGTTGAATCGTGACATTTTTAGACTTACTTGTATTTTAGGTTAAATACTAAGCATAGTTTCTATACTTGAAGTTATTTGTAAAGTTCAAAGGCAAACAGAGGATTAGACATAGAAATCCAATGTCTTGGCTTAGAGATATTAAGGGGATCTGTACATGATATGGACTAATGTTGCTGTGATGTAGTGTTTGTGAAGCAGGTGCAGTATCACCTAAAATAATATTTAGCAACAGGCTAAAGGAGATCCAACAATCATTTTTTTTTTCTACTTAAGAGGGCTAAGATGTAGAGAAAATGAACTTTAATTCCAGAATGCCTAGGTAAGCACTCACATGCTTTCACACTTCCAGATGAAAAGGAGGACAAATATATATTTCTATTAAACCTCTGGACTGAGGCCAAACTATGAGTTTATCCAGCTGTATGAAAGCTTACTTCATGGTGTGGTATGGCTGTAAATGACACTGGTCCTCACAGTACCACTGCTAGTGTTCTTCTAGCTGCAATCTTACAAGTATACTTCATTTTAAATCGAGAATCGAGAAAAAGCACAATGCCTCATTATTTTTATTTCAATAAATGCAACATTTCACCTATCTGAAAGACAGAGCCCTTTAATCAAAACTCAGCATCAGTTATTGCTGAAACAGGATGATCAGCCCAATTCAGTTCATCAAGTTGAATTCAATGGATTTGTGTTAGTTTTTCAACTGCTGCACTCCTGATATTCTGGACAAGATAATTGGTGTTCTTTTGCTGCAGATGGTTGGGCATGCTGTGCAACATAGGAAGTTCATCATTGTTTCTGTCTTCTGCTCCCTAATTTCCAGTTTCAATGTCTTCCATAGATCCTAATGAACAAAAATATCTCTAGGCATTGTCAAATATTACCTGGGGGGGGGGGGGGGATAAAATTGCCTTTGAGTGCAACACAATTTAGACATCACCCAGAATATCTCAACACATGCAGATAATTGAATACAACATTGAAAGAAAACTCTGAACAAAATGCACATTTTAAGCAGGAAAATTAGATCAAAATTAAGACCAGACTTAAATCCGGGAGAAGAAATGGGCACTGAGTATGTATTTGAGAATTAACTTGTCAAACTCAGCATGTGAGCCAAGTTCTTAACAGAATGGTCTTCTGTTTCCTCATGTCTATGCTTTCTCAGAGAAAAACAAACAAAAAGCCTAAAAGTTCAAAATGACCTCACAATCAATCTGGCCCAACATTTATGACTTCACACATACACATACACACACACACACCAATAAAGATGGTGGTAAATTATTTTCCCGTGGATTTCTACTAAGATAACTTACCCCAAAACTCCAAACTACAGATCACAATCTCACATTAAATTCCCTAAACCCCTGCATGTTCTCAAACATAGGCATAGTATCCACACTGCAGGGAACTAGAACACAGAAAAAGGGGAAAGAACACACACACACTAACAGATATTGTGGATCCAGAAAGCCTAGCCAATTTTAATCAGGAAAAATTAGCAAAGAGTGTAGCTGTAATTAACCAGTGTTTGAGACAGGCAGGGGAGGTAGTTACAAAATTCATCAGTTCAGAGGAACTGGAAGATATGCTTTCCAGAAGAGCAATGGTATCCAATAGATACAAGAATAGCTGCTAGAGATTTTATAAGGCAGACTGTCCATCTATTGCCTTCGTCTTCACTTTAGTTTTTCCAAGAATAGCAATAATAAAATATCACTTATGGTATTTTTAACAACTCAACCATCTTTTGTTGCACAATGCTTTTTAATATTCCCAGTATTTACTGGAAAGGAGATACCAATTTGCAATGTAGAAATTCAACACCTTTTATTTTTATTAATCAAATATATTCATTTATTTTACACCCTGACTACAGTTTACCCTCCCTCTTCTCCTCCCATTCTGGCTCCCCACCTCATCCCCCTATCCACTGCTCCTCTGTTTCTGTTCAGAAAGGGGCAGGCCTCCCATGGGTATCAACAAAGAAATCTGAAATAGACATTCACAACCTAGGCATTATAATGCAATTTTAAAATTACTAATATATAAACAGGAAAGCAAATATCATTTTCAAAATGCCATTTAATATTTTTCATAATTTAGTATGAAAATTAACAAAAGAATATAGAAATCTCTAACCACAAACAAATGAAAGGTTAAACAAGTTAATGATTTAAGAATTGTTTCTAACTCTCCATTTACTCCTTTTGTTAGGATATTTGACATGAGTTTCCTAAGCCTCCTTATATACAACATTCACACCCCACCTCAAGCCACAGTTCTCATTTTGGGAGCTGATGGACAAGTTTAAGAATAAGATAATATCACAATTTTATTCTGATTGTAGTTGTAGTTTTAGGACTAATTTTTTGATGGTGTGTGTGTGTGTGTGTGTGTGTGTGTGTGTGTGTGTGTGTGTGTGTTTATGCCATGTGTGTGAGAATACTTGTGGAGCCCATAAGAGCATGTTGGATCCCCTGGAGCTGGACTTGAAGAAAGTTGTAAGCTTTCTGACATTTGTGCTGGGAATTGAATTCAGGTCCTTTGAAACAGCAGCAGTGCTTTTACCAACTGAGCCCTCTCTCAGTACCCTATTATTTTATCCTTATGCACATCAATGATGACTTATTTCTGAATAGAAATTCTTTCAAGACAGGGAAGAAACATAACTATGGTGATTTGGGAAAGATACTTGCAGAGAAACAAAATGAAACTTAAGGATCCACGGGATTCTAAAGGAAAAGTAGCAGAGAGCAGTTTAAAATATAGTATCTGCAACAAAAACAGGAAAATTTTAAAAGTTCTCAGATTTTTAAGGCATGTTACTAAGAAGACAAATGCAAGAAAACTATACATTTTAGAAATATTAATGCTTTGAGTAGTTTAGCATATGGTATATTTGATAAAAGATTTAATATTTCTAAGGAAGAAAGTTGCTTGAAATTTTAAGAAAGTAATAGGAAACCACAATGAAACAAAGATAGGTAGCATGTAAACAGAAATTAAAATATTTTATATCTTGCATTTTGCACTAATTTATTCTGGCATCTACTGAATATGTGTATTTCAATATTTAAAATGCTAAGTGGATAGTGCCTATTCCTAATGCTAAAGGAATAGTACCAAGAATATCTTGCATAGCCTTATTTAAATAATAAAATCCATATATAAATTTGGCCCCCATGAAACTGACATACAAAATTGTGAGTCAGAAGTTGGAGAGAAGGCTTGGTGATTAGCTGCTCTTGTTGTTCGGTGATAGAGACTAGAACTTAATCACGAGAACTGAGGTTCAAAATCCCACTACCCATGTATTAAGAGTGTGTCCGTCTCTTCAAATATCTATAATTTCAACTCCAATGGATCCAGCCCCCTCTTCTGACCTCCATGTGCAAAGGTGCATATGCTCTCACAACTGTGCCCATATATGCATGCATACACAACACACACACACACACACACACACACACACACACACACACACTTCTTTAATGGTCACAACTTGGTAGAAGATGACACTGCTCAGTAATTTCATAGAAAATAAATGTTGGCTTAATAACATGCTAGGATACATTTTTGCTATGCCTTTCTCTCCAAAATTTCAGTAAAAAATTTAAAATGAGATGATTCTCTGGCGAATATTAAAATAGCTAATCGGGTTATGAGCTATAGTACCTGAGAACCAATGCTCACTGAACACAAGGGTGTGAGGAACAGGTGGCTGCCCCAAGACAATAAACTTTGAAGAAAATTGAAGGGTTTGAAAGGGAGAAGGGAAGGGGGAAATGACATAATTACACTATAACCTCACAAAAAAGGAAATGAATATTAGAAATGTCTACAAGTTTTGACTAAAGCACAGGTAGGAACCATGGGAATTTTACAACTTGGGTTCCATAATCTTGTATCATTTGCCATTGCAGATGGAAAGCAAAGTATTAAACTTCACAATACAGCCATGCTGGTTACAAAATGTCCAAATCATTTGCATCCAAAACCTCACCACAGGGATTGAAGAAGCATGAGAGTTCTAATAATTTTATGTATAACTGAGAATTCAATGAGAAAAGTGTTATAATACAGATGGTCCAGTCCCTAATCTCCAGGTGTCTGATTCTTCATTGCCAGCAAAGAACAGCACCCTTCTGTACATTTCTTCCACCCCTCTTTAAATCTATGAACAACTTCTCTAACAGATTTACCTTACAAGGGGAGAAAAAAATCCATTATCTCTAATTATCTGTAAATCTAAATTAGAAATGAAATTCAGTATGCCCTAAGGAGACAAGTGCAAACTCAAACTTCAGAAGCCATGAAGCATGGAAATATTGCTAAAATTTTAAGGGTTGTATCAGGGAAGATTTAGAAACTGTGCATAGGGACAAAAGTGGTCTGTACTAAATAGGGTCTGCAGAGCACAATTTTTCAATAGATCTATTGTTGTCCTTCCCAGAATCTCTCATTATTGTGCTAGCCTGAGAACAGAAGAGGGAGGCTTCCTTTACTGCTTTGATGGCTGAACTATCTGGAATGTTTTTGTGCATTAGTTAAAAAAAGATTCATTTAATTAAATAAATGAGAATGGTAGGATTGCTCGATCATGATTAGTTAACACACTTTATAAACATTTTAAGAGAGCGTCAAATAAGATTTCATGTTTTGCGGACTACACAGATGGTGGTGTATCCAAACATTTGAAACGTGCTACACAGGCTGTTCTCCCCTCGCTAGGATATGCGGTGGCCGAAATAGGCATCATTCAGTGCTGAGAACAAACAATACCAATGAGCCATAAAGAGCAAGATGTAATTTCTGTAATTAATAATGGTGAGTCAGGGCATATTTCCTATTGGCTAATTAATTGCATAGCCTGTGGGGTGGGCCTACAGCATTCTATGTTCTACAGGAATGATCTAAGTGAATAACCACTTTATTTGTCACATAAAAAGGTGTAGAGCTCATCAGGTAGTTCTCTGTACTAAATACCAGTTCTAGGACTGGAGTACACAGAACAATGAAATGCCTGAGGATACCTGACAAGTGACCCTGATACCAACACAAATATACTTCCCCTAAAAAACAATGAACTTTGGAGAATGGGGTTAAGCAGATTAAACTAGAAATAAGGAAATAACTAGGTATCTTCAAAGAAGGTTTTTTTTTTTTTTAACAAAAAATTCAAGATTGCAAAATTACATAGGGATTCTGTTAGCTCTTGTGGAGGAATTGGCTTATATCAGATGGAGCTCACAGTCAATCATGATTGGAAGTCAGGGCAGGAACCTGGAGGTTGGAACTAATGCAGAGGCCATGGAAAAGCACAACTTACTGGCTTTCAATTCATGGTTTGCTCAGCCTGGTTTTTTGTACCTTCTGGGTCCACCTGTCCAGAGCTGGTACTTCTTACAGTGAACTAGGCCCACCGGAATCAATCATTAGTCAAGAAAATTGCCCCAGGTCAGTCTGATGGAGGAGAGGTTCCTTTTTCTCACATTCTTCTAGATTGTTCAAGTCGACAAATCACAAATAAACATACATGCAAACAAAACTAACCAACACAGAGACTAAAAATCATGATCTACTACCCATGATAGGGGAAAATTTGTTACAACAGAATCCTATCTAATTTTACCTCATGATCAAGTTAGTGAACTACAGATCTTTCTGACACTAACTTAGGTTTTAAGTGTATTAGTGGGATAAGCAGATTTGGAAACTGGATGAACAGTCCCTATTAGTAGCTAGGATACATTATTTCCCATATCTCTCTTTATTTCCTCCTTCCTGAATAATCTCATATTTATATTTTCACACTATACTCTCTATATAAGACTAAAAAGAACACTGAACTCTATCTACATTAGCAAACTCCAGTAATTTTATCTTTTACTTTTTTGATTCAGAATGGCATTTCTCTCAGTTCTCAGTAATACCCAGGCACTTAGTTTCTCTCTGTCTCTCTGTCTCTCTCTCTCTGTCTCTCTCTCTCTGTCTCTCTCTCTCTGTCTCTCTCTCTGTGTCTCTCTCTCTCTCTCTCTCTCTCTCTCTCTCTCTCTCTCTCTCTCTCTCTCTCTCTCTCTCTCTCTCTCCCCTCTCTCTCCTCTCTCCCTCCCTCCCTTCCTCCCTCTTCTGGTTGTTAGTCATCAACATGAAAGGATGTAACCTAGGTTTCTATTGGCTGTTTTGACAACAGTGATAGGTTATAACTCTAAAACAAATAATTGTGAATCAGAAAGAAGAAAACCTGATTTGGGGCATTCGGCAATTGCAAGGGACATTTGACCATCTGTTTAACAGACACAATGAATTTAAATAGTGTCTTACTAATTTCATTGACCAAGCTACTGTTATGCAGCTGCAAATAGAATTCTACTTGCTGAAGTGACCCGAGTATAGAATGATGTGTTCTTTTGCCTGTGATTTATTTCTTATCATAATTTAATATTTAATTAGACCTCTTTGAAGACAGATGATGGACCTATTAGTGAGACTTGTGCTGTCTGGGAATTTACAATTTGAGTCTAACACATAGGTTTAATGTGGTTACTGTCTTTTTCATTAGAAACACTAGTATGAAGATTTAGTTTAGGATGTTTGTGAGGAATTTTCAACTTACCAGTGTGATCATTTAATAATACCATGTCATAACTTGTGTTTTACTTTGTCTCCATGAGTAATTCTGACAGAAGATACAGGGCATCCTAAGGTAATTATCACAGAATATTCAAATTTAAAATCAGAAAACTTTCTTTTGGTATGAATAATTTTTCTTTATATATCTCAATATGCATTCTACATTACAGAATTTTATCATGCAAAGTGTTTAGTAGTCTTATAAGCATGACAAAACCAACATTATTTTATTTCCAAAGAAGACTTTTCTATGCTTTAACATATTAAAATATACTAGTAAATGTTTTGGGAGAACAGAGCTAAAAGAAAAAGGTGATATCCTTTAAAAAAAAAAAAGGTACATTCCCTTGAAGTTTATTATCTTCAGTCTTATTTTCTTTGCTCATGGAAGGATGTTATCAAAGCTGCTGTGAGCATCTGTGAGAACTGCTTGGAGCTTCTATGCTATTGAGCTCCTGCATATTACAGATGAAAATTATAATGTTCAGCGAGATGAGGCAGTGGATCCATAATTACTTATTAAGCTTATAATCCATCTCAGGTGAGTGGAGAGTGTGGAAGTAGATAAAAAGATAAATTAAAAAATGGCAAAGAGGTTATAATAGAGACATGAGTTTTTATAAAACGTATGCAGACCCATACATAACTTGCTTCACATGTGTTGAGTCCATGTTCTGATATTCAGCCCAGTTAAACATACAAGTATATTAAAACAATACGTATTTCATGGTTAGCAGTTGGAAGGGTGTTTGCCTAGAATACCTCAAGTTTGAAGTTCTGTCCCCATGACCATGGAGAACTGGGTGCGATGGTTCAGATCTGTAATCCTAGCTCCCTAGTGGTAGAAGCAAAAGGGTAAGAAATTCAAGGTGATCCTCAGCTACACAGTGGGTTTCTGGCAGTGTGGATTAAAGGAGAAACTATCAAAAGAGGGGGAATGGTGGAGGGAAGAAAAAAGTTCATGAGTACTCAGTGAAGTACTGAATGACTTGTCCAGGTCACGGAAAATTTAGAAATATTTCGTAAGATGTATTAGGGCCTTTATTATGCCAGCATCAATTATGCCTGCAAACACAGTCAGACATTTTGTAGAGAAGCAGGTGGTTACAGAGCTGTACCATTTTAAGATTACAGGGATCCTAAACAACTGATCACCAGCTCCATTTGACTTAGCAATGACAAGAACAGTGTGATTTTGCTGTGCAGTTACATGGAAAATGGTAGATGGCATTCCTTGACTCAACAGCGCACAAAGATTTGGGTTCCCCATTGTTAATAGAACATAGGCTGTTTCATCTCCTATATTTACAAGAGTCTATCTCAGGAAGTTACTGGGGTCGCAGGTGGATGGGTACTGGGGTACGGCATGGGACTTGTAGATTGCATGGTGGAGGGAGATATCATGGGGATAGAGAGAAACCCAGTGCTAGGGAAGCTGCCAGGAATCCCTAAGGATGACCCCAGCTTGGACCACTAGAAATAGTGGAGGGTACCTGAACTGAACTGGCTTGCCCTAGTGATCAGATAGGTGAATACCCTAACTGTTATCATAGAGCTTTTCTCCAATGACTGATGGATGCAGATGCAGAGAGGCAGAGCCAAACAGCAGGCAGGCGTTCAGTCGGGGAGAGAGAGAGAGGATGGATTCTATGAGCAAGTACATCAGGATCATGATGGGGAAACCTGCAGAGACGACCAAACCAAACTAGTGGGAACTCACGAAAGTTGGATCAATGGCTGTGGAGCCTGCATGGGACTAACTAGGCCCTCTGCATGAGGAGACAATCTTGTAGCTTGGTCTGATTGGGAGGCCCTCTGGCAGTAGAATCAGAATCCATCCCTGGTGCATGAGGGGGCTTTTAGGAGTCCACTACCTATGATGGGACACCTCCTGCAGCCCTGAGGCAGGGGGACGTGCTGGTACTTGCCTCTACATGGGAGGCCTTGCCTTCTTGTGGGGGGGGGGGGTAGGGGCGGATTAGTGGGGAGGTTGAAGGGGCAGGAGGAGGGAAGAAGGGGATCTTTGGTGTGTAAAATGAATTGAAAAAGTCTATCTCAGAGAAATGGATGTGATTATAGCACAGTTATGAATAAAACTGGATATAAATAACCTATCATGGATATGAAGGCATACATTCTGCATCTCTAGAAACATAGTGAATGTGACCAAAGGCTGATATGTTTTGAAAGTAGAATTGAAACAGGTTTCCGGGGCAGCTGATCTTGGACAGCAAATGATGTAGAAGTGGTTAGTATATGCTTAATTGCCACCTTTTAATTTTTTTCAAGTAACAGGGTATTGATTAATGATTTTATATCAATTGAGATAATAATTTATATGAATATGTTATTATTTCATATTCCTTAGGATGTCTTTGATCTTTTGTCAGAATTACTCATAGAGACAAATTTTACATCTACTGTTTTATATCCCTATATATACAGACAAACAGAAAGGTCATTGCTATACATTTTGTTATTTTTCTAAATTTGTATTGATTATTTAATTTTAAATCTAACTTCCTTAATTTTTATATAATAAAATATAATTTTATTATATTTACATGGTGATTTCAAACAATTACTGCTTTCATTCTACTTATAATTACCTTCCTGAGTCAATACGTGCTCTATTAACTAGATTTGGCCACTTTATAGACACAAGAGGAAGGAAAAAGTTTTATTTTACAATTACCTAAATAATTCTTGAGCTCTCTAAACACTGTTTATTCATGATTATGAAATTCAATATATACATGAACTTTTTCCTATCTTTAATTTGGTTTCATTTTCTTTTGTACAGATAATTTTATTCTGGAAATGACATACAAAAATGCAGCAAGAGATATTATGTTTTATCAGAAACAATTTTTACCTTTTAAGTTCATGTTTGACAAAAATATGTTGATTTTCAAGTTGTTTATTAGTTACAGACTCCAAGGTCTTTTTCTATAATGTTTAATGCTTATGATTGTTACTTTAAAAAATACAGTCTAGTGTGTCCTTTGGGGTATTAAACAGCCTGCTGAAATGGCCCAATGCAATAGCCTAAAATGTGGGATTTGACTGATTTTTCAAGATCAGTTATATACAGTAAGAATGAAAATATTCTAACCCAGAACTAACTGATGTATGCTGATCTTGATCACAAGGACCAAGATCACAAACTCCTGTAGTATCTACAGAGCAATCACAGTCTAAAAGAGCCAAAGGTGACGAACCTTGACTCAGCCTGACTCTGCAGGTATACCTCCAGAAAACTGCCCTACGGCAGGGCTGCTCAAAGCCATGGGTGTAAAGCCGCCAACCCAGCCCATTATTTCTAGAAGATGGGCTCTTTCCCACTGACCTTGGAGGGCATGGCACAAAAATCTACAAAGTATATTAGAAGAGTTGCAAAGTTTGTACTTTCTCGGGACCTACCACTCCTCCCTTCATTCCTGTTTCTTCAAGTATTGAGTATCCTTTTGAAACCGGGTCTATCTTTGTACTTCAAAAATATACAACATGTTCATTTTGCACAAGTCCACAGCTGAGGAGCATGTAAAAGGGAAGAAATACAACTTGAGTCTCTATAGATGATTAGGCATTAGATAGATGGGGATATGCACTTATATTTTGAAGTTAATTCTTCAATAAGTTAGGATATGGGGGAGCTATTCAAGTACATTAATTTTTGCATGAAAGAATGTAATTAATTTTGGATGGCCAGACATAGAATGTAACCATTTCTCTATAAATATTTATCTGTCTATAAACATTTATTTTTCTATAAACATCCTATGTTAGAAACTCAGGAGACTGGGATTTGAGAAAAATCAAAAGATGCTGGGCCTATGGAATGAGTTCAAGGTCAGCTTGGCCAGCTTTATGAGATCCTGCCTCATAACAAAAATTAAATATTGGGCTGAGCATGTAGCTCAATGGCAGAGACTTCTCTAGCATATGCAAAGACCAGGCACAATTCTTAGTGCCACAATTAATAAATATACAAAATTAGTTAATGAAAGCATAGTTTTTCATTTTTTAATAGTTTATTTATTTTTATGTACATTGGTGTTTTGCCTACATGTATGTCTCTGTGAGAATGTTGAGTCCCCTGGACCTGAAGTTACAAACAATTGTAAGCTGCCATGTGGGTAATAGGAATTGAACCTGGAGCCTCTGGAAGAACAGTCAGTAGTGCTCTTAACCACTGAGCCATCTCTGCAGCTCCCCAGAGTTGCTCATTTTGAATGAATCATTATAATTATTTCTAAGTAACAATATGAAAATTAAGTTTTTTGTCCTTTCTCTTTCAAATCTAGAATTTGAACAAAAGAAAACTTGATAAAAATTACAGTGTGCACTAATGCATCATTTGATTGAAAATCATATAAATATAATTACTGCCCCGGACACACAGGAACAACAGGGCATATACTTGGTATACATCCACTTCTGACCTTTATGCTTTGTTTAGAATGATGCTGGGTCATCTCATCTGAAGATGTCAGTTACATATTACCAGTTATGGACACTATAAGGTTTTTCCCTCACTTTTCTCATTGCCAACGTTTATAAGTGATGCCTGCAACAGTTGTTATTCATATTAGCCATAAAAATGTTGACAGAAAAGGCAAAGGCAAAATATACAAATCCTATAAAGGAGCAATCAATCCCTATGAGTGACTGCCTCTGGACAGTTTGTTTCAACTTTTGAAGGTTTATGGAAAACTCTTTTTACTTCCATCTTATCATCAAGGTCTCCCTGCCAGCATAATATACAAGACACTTGAATCTATCGGCATTCGACTTAATACTCTGAGATTGAAACGAGGATATATCTGCCAGCACACAGGAAATATCAGTAAGGCTTATTCAGTTTAATTCAAGAGCCTCTATTAGCTGTCTCAAGGACAGCGAGACCTGCCATTCATGTGAGGCTTTGCAGAACCTACACATGCTCTTGCCCTCACAGCCACCCACAACACTGATGTATCAGGAGCAGCAGGAGAGGGAAGATTAAAAATAGAAATCTAATCTCCCTGAAATTTCTGCAATCGGATGCCATCTAGAAACTCAGAAGATGTTCATGTTCCTTGATTTACTGATGCATTTAAAAAATACATACCTACTGAAATCTTTTAAGATGGTAAGAAGTGAGTAAAACAAGCCAACTCCTTAGCCAGCATCAAATTATTATAAGTATAGAATATATTTTAATAATTAATATAATAAATAAATAACCCAGCAGAAACAAACTAACCAGAACAACTGTCCCATTAGGAGCTTTAATTTATGAAGGATATCAAAAAACAAAGAGTAAATAAATAAGGCATAAAATTGATGTTCTCTGTGTGTTATGTGTTTAGAAAATGGCATAAGACATGTAGATTTTAATTTTAAATAGGAAAGCCAATGAAAATCTTAATGAAAGTGTTAACCTGTTTAAATCCCCGAAAGAAAATAGTGTAAGCATGCTATGTTTCAAGTGCATACACACACACACACACACACACACACACACACACACACACACACACACACACACATACATAAATGTTTGCATGTATGAGACACAGAAAAGTGGCAGGCTTAACCACAACCCAAACATGATACCATGGTATGTAATCAGATAAACCCAGGATGGCTGACAGCTGTGAGACCCATGGCAACAGATGGAGCCGAGGTGAGAGAGAAAACGTAAACCCCACAGTTGAGGCACTGTGCCAGCTCCTGGCTTTTATAGAGAGAAAGTTGTCTGCACAGAGGTTAACACTATCTGACTAACTAGGGCTGAGTCAGATTCGATTGATGTAAGTACACAAAGAGACCCATTTGCAAACTACCCCATTCAGGATGAAGACAACAGAAAATGGCAGCCCACACTCAGACTCGCCAGTTATTGCTGGATTTTTGAAGCATATTAGCTTGATGGGATGACTGATGATTGACTTAAGTTTTATGTGGAGAAGTTGTGGAAAACTGGACACAGGATGTGTTCTTAACAAAGGAGAAAGCAAATCAATCAATAAAGACACAAATGTTCTAAACATACACTTAAAAATTCCAATGATTAGTAAATATAGGGAAAATATTTCTCAAATTTAATCAAGAAAATATAAATCTATCTCACACCAGTTAGAACTGTGACTTTATGAAAGCTCTCCGGCAGGAAGGAGGCTTCCAACCCATGTCTCCATTGCTTTCTCTATGTTTTGCAATTAAGATAGGAGGTATCTTCAGCAATGTTGTCTTATCAACTAATTCTGGCGAGAAACCAAGAGCAATGGCAAGAGCCTATAATGTTACAGGTGTCTCTGAGGTCTCCTTGCACATTACTTCATAAGTCTCCCCATACCTTAATGCAAATTAGTATAGCCACTCTAAAAATCAATACATAGAATCCTCAAAAACCTAAAAATAAATCCACCATATGACCCAGCTATACCACTCCTTAGCATGTGCCCAACATACTCAACATCCTACACCACAGATACTTGCTTAGCCATGTTCAGAGCTGCTCTAGTCACAATAGCCAGGAAATCGAAACAACCTAAATACCCCCCAATAGACGAATAGATAAGGAAAGTGTAGTAGACATCCACCATGAAACACTATTCATCTGGAAAGAAAAGTGAAATCATGAAATTTTCAGGTAAATGAATGGACATAGGATATATAACATTGAGTGACATGATCTAGATCCAGAAAGGAAACGGCACTTTTTCTCTCTCATCTGCACTTCCTACGGGCAAATCCTCAGATGTGAGTGTACAACAGAGAGTAACCACAGCAACCAGAACCAGAACAAAGGGACCAAACATGTTGGTGGGAGGTAGACTTTGGATGGGAATAGGATACAGGTGATAGCAAGTAGAAAATGGAATGACATGGAGGGGTTCTAACTGAGTGGAGAGGAAGAGATCAATACGTAGGATAAAAGGGGAAGAGGAACAACACACATCATGATGAAGACTGAAGAAACCTTTCCCTTGCTCCCACTACCACACTGCAGAAGAGGAAAGCCGTACCAACTGTGCCCCTCTCTTGCCATCAGGGCTGGCTCAACTGCTTCCCTGTCCACAGGACCAACTCTACTGTGCTGCCTCCGAGGGAGAGCTGTCCCTGCTACTCCTCTGTCATGTAGTGGTGAGTGTAGGAGATGCCCCCTTTGCCCCTTATACCTGTGACAGACAAGCAAGCTGACCCTCCCCCTTTCCAGCTGCAGCACTCAGGAAAGGGGGCTCTGCTCCTCCCCTAGACAGCACCATAGAGCTCACCTGTTGGCAGAGGTACAGGTAAGAGAGCCCTGAGGGTGAGAGAACAGGACACCTGGCCACACCCACATCATCTGCCCTGTAGTGGTAAGGGCTAGGGAAAGATGCCCTCACCCCTTACCCCACCTTGACCCTGCCACCTGTGGTGGGCAAGGGAACTGACCCTTCCCCTTACCAGCTGCAGTACTTGGGAAAGTGGAGCCTGTGCCTTGCCTGGGCAGCACAGTAGAGATGATCCTGTTGGTGGAGGTGTGCATGAGCCAGCCTCGATTTTGTGAGCATGGGAGAGCTGTCTCCATTACTCATCTGTCATGTGGAAGCATGGGCTTGGGAGAGATGACCCCCTCCACAAGGCCCATCAACATGTGAGGCAGTACAAGAGCTGTCCCTGAGGTCATAAGAACAGAAGAGCTGGCCCTTCCCCTCATCAGCTGTACTACTAGGGACAGTGGCCCACATACCTTGCCTAGGCAAAACAGTAGAGCTGGTCTTAAAGTTATAGGTATGGGACAACCAACCCTGATGGCCTGACCCCTTAATTCATCACTTCAGGGGGTCAACCAGCTAGGGCAATGCTGAAGAACTCACCCTGATGGGGAAGACAGGGGAGAGATGACAGGCTGGCCAACCCTGTAACTACCCAGGCCCAGAAGCAGGTATGTGTTGGCCCACCCCATCTATGGATCTATCCCACCCATCCCATCTGTGATCTGCTGGAGCACATGAAGAGGCTGGTCCTGCAGATCCAAAGCTGCAGAATCTCCATGACACAGGGCAATGAGAGGATATCCTAGAGGAGTCCCAGTGAGGGCGCATTTTCTTCCTTTTTTTCTCTTAAATATCATTTCATTTTATTGGTGGGGAGATGGGTGGGATTTGGAGGCATGATTTGAAAAACTGAAGAAATGTATCATGTCATATTTACCTAAAATTATACACTATATATGTATATTTGCATACATATGTACACATATATGTATCTATAATAAAAGAAGATTCGCCACTTGGCTGACAATGATCCCCACAAGAGTCATATACCAATAAAAACCCCAGTACCAGATCTCCTTTCAAAGGTTTGGCCAAGGTAGGTAGTTAAAGTAACTTCCAAAACAATGTAGATTATCATTGCTTCCTTTGGTTGCCTCTCAGGAGTTGAGAGTGGGCCCCCATTTCTCAAACCACTACACACTTAGGAGAATAGACGTTGATGACCTCAGCTGGATCTGACATGAAAACTCCTTTTTTCATATGGTCTAGCTTTCATGGTCCCAGCAAGTACTAAGCAAGTTCCCTAGGGAGAAAAGCAATTAAACAGTACTACCCAGGTGCAGCATCTATGGACCACAACAACTGACAACAGGCAAGATATGCCCAAAGTTTCAAGAAGTGGCATTCATATGTTAGTGGCAACCAACAGCTGTCTAATTGAACTTCAGGTCCATTCAAGAGGAGAGAAAGCATGCTTGGTACTGGAAATCTAGATGGTTTCCCAGAGCTCATGAGGACCATAGAAAAGAATCTACATTCAGTTTGAAACAGGATCAAGCCCCTCTGACTCCCCATGGGAGGCCTTACACTTTTGAAGGAGGAGATGGGGGGGTCAGTAGGAAGAAGGCTGAGGGGGAGCGGGAGGAGGGATGAGAGAGGGATCTGTGGTTGATATGTAAAATGAATAAAAAAATTTCTCAAATAAAAAAAGAATCTACTACCACCACTTTGCTAGACCAAATAATTATTTTATTTATTTGTTTGTGTGTTTATTTATTTATTTATTTATTTATTTATTTATTTATTTATTCATTTTACATGTAAACCACAGTTTCCCTCTCCTCCCATTCTCTCCCCCCACCTCCTTTCTACCCCCACATCCACTCCTCAGAAAGGGTAAGGCCTTCCATGGGAGTCAACAAAGCATGGCATATCAAGTTGAGGCAGGACCAAGCTACCTTCCTGCCCACACTGCGTCAAGGCTGAACAAGGCATCCCACCATAGGGAAGAGGTTCTAAAAAGCCAGCTCATGTGCTAGGGAAAGATCTTGGTCCCACTGCTAGGGACCTCACAAACAGACCAAGCTACACAACTGTCACCCACATTCAGAGGGCCTAGGTAGGTCCCATGCAGGCTCCCTAGCTGCCAGTCTAGAGTCCACAAGCTAGGGTCAGCTGTCTTTGTGGGTTTCCCCATCATCATCTTGACCCCTCTCGCTTATATAATCCCTCCTTCTTCTCTTCAGCTTGACCTCCTGAGCTCATCCCAGTGCTTGACTGTGGATCTCTGCATCTGCTTCCATCAGTTACTGGATGGAGGTTCTATCATGACAATTAGGGTAGTCACCAATCTGATTAGTGGAGAAGGACAGTTCAGGTACCCTCTCCATTATTACTAGGAGTCTTAGCTGGGGTCATCCTTGTGGATTCCTGGGAATGTCTCTGGCACCAGGTTTCTTAACTGCATTCTAAATCTTTTCTGTGAACTCAGATAAGTGTAGCTACCACCCTTCATCAGAGAACCCTCTGTTTACAGCAAATGGATACCATCACAGAAAACCACAACTGGACAGAATGTAGAGATAAGTGATAGTGGGGAGAATAGCCCCAACAGATGCATCTATATCATTGCTTCTGAATGTATGGCTCAGGGAACATTGCAGGAAAGAGAAGTGGAAAGATGCTAATGGCCAAAATATCAGGAAGTCTTCTGTGAAGCAGTCTTTCATAGAAATGACTGCATAAACAAAACTGGAACAATAGCAGTAACAATTGATGCTGTGGGATAATGCTTTGTACACTGGTTTAATAAAACACTGATTGACCAGTAGCCAGGCAAAAAGTATAGGCGGGATAAGCAGACAAGGAGAATTCTGGAAAGAGGAAGGCTGAGTCAGGAGGTGCCAGCCCGCCATCCAGGGAGCAGCATGTAATGGCACACAGACAAAGCCATGGAACACGTGGCAACATATAGATTAACAAAAATGGGCTGAGTTTAAATGTAAGAGCTAGTCAGTGGTAGGCCTGAGCTAATGGCTGAGCAGTTTTAATTAATATAAGCCTCTGTATGTTTACTTGGGGGATGCAAGTGGGAGAGATTTGTCCTGACCGCCAGCAGGCCGGGGCACAGGAAAACTTCCAGCTACAAATGGACATATTGATGTTGATGGGATAAATTTCACCTTTGTCCTTAGACAAAGAACTACAGGTAGCCATTGAATGTTGGGAGAAGGACAATTAGTCTCTTGCAGGGACAAGCCCACATATTGGCTGTCCAATGCATAGTAGTCATCCTTTAACCATAAATACATAAACAACAAAAATGGAATCAGCAAGTTGTATCATCATATATTGATGTACAGATGTGTATGTGCATGTGTTTGACAGATACAGTCAAAGATAAAGAGGCTGAGGTAGGGGTCCTATGAAGAATAGCTAAGAAATGGAGTGACGACAGGGAGGAAGAAGTGATGCAACTATTTCAATTAAAACCATCTAAAAATTAAAATCAAATTTAAAAGCTATCCCACTGTTGAAAAATATACAATCAAAAGATTAAAAAAATATGGAAGGGTTTCTGCGGATGGTTGATTGAGGAAGCTAGAGGGATGATAGGGAGGGCAAGTGATGTAATTCTCTTTTCAGTTAAAATCATTTGAAAATAAAAAAATAATAATACATTACATCTGGCACTGGACTTTTAATTAATAACATTTCAGTAGCAGCATTATCACCCCATATGGTGTACCTCCCTTCAAGTTACTTTTTTTCTTTAAATAAGACTACAAGTAGCAAGTTTTAACTAACCCTGCTCCCTTATCATCCCTTTTACCTCCCTCCATGCCCATTGAAGTCTTCACATTTCCAGCCTCCCTCCCTGCTTCTCTGTTCACGTCTCATGGGCTTTATTAGCTCAGGAAGTCATACGCACTAGAGCAGAACTTTCTACTCTTGCTTTAGTTAATAGACAGGGTTGCAAAATATTTGTAAATACTGGTGTGAACACTAAAAATGTGCCGCTCTCAGCCTCAGCAAAAGAAGCCTCAGGTCCTCAGGTCACCATGGGCAGTGTCATAACTCATCAAAGTACTGAGAATAAGTGGTCGTTGAGTGTTGGGCCCTAAAAGGGACATCTGCATCACCCTTTCCAAGGCTTATGGAACATTGCTGGAAAAGAGCAGAAAGAAGGTATGAGCCATGGGCACACAGGGAGGAACGCTGTGAAATGCTGTCGTCTGAGACACTGCATGAGTACCGCACCCATAAGCTCACGGCAGTAGTGGCTACTTGAACAAGCTTTGCACAGAACACAGCCCAGTAGCGTTCAAAAGGTTTAAATGGCTCCACTCCTTCCTGATAGTAATAGGCAGTCAATGGTTGTTGGGGCCCAGAGGGTGATATTTATTCATCGATAGTATAGGTGCTCAACTCGTAGCTGCCCTTGCTCAAGTCAACAAAGCTCAACTCCTGCTTTTGAAAGTAGCCCCAATCACAATTAAATTTAATTCAGTCACACACACACACACACACACACACACATACACACACACACACACACACACACACACATACACACACACACACACACACACACACACACACACACACACACACGCACAACTAAGAGTGAAACTTGTGAAGAAAGGATACAGTAGCAGGAGGAAGTGGATGAGAGAAGAAATTTAGGGAAAATTCCATGAAAATTAACCAGATCTATAGAAGTTAATTTCATGGGTTCTCTAAAGAAGATAAGATTAGGCTAGGGCATGAGTGAGGCAAAAGCATACAATACAAAAGATGAGTAAGGGTAAAGTATAATATCTGCAAGTATGGAAATGTCACTGCAAAACAAATTCATTTTTATAATTGATATGATTTTTGAATCATTACAATTTGTAAAATAATATATTCAGTCATGTGTAGATTATGAGAATTCTCAAGGGTGAAGGAGGGTTCTAAGGAAAAATTGCCAGCCTGTTAGCTTATTTCAGATACTCTGTTGATAAATTATGAACTGTAGAATGAGTACTGTGTTAAGTAGATATGAGAACTTCCAGAGACTCCAATGTGTTTCAGCGAAGTAATTCCAGTTTCTGGTTTGAGAAAGGATTGCCTGTCCATTTTGACAGTGATAATCATAACGCACTTCAAACATAAATAAAAACCTTTTCAAATTAGAATGTGTTGATGTCATCCCCTGCTCCCCAGGACAAGTTTGAAGATAGAGGAAAATTGAGTGGTGTTAGCAGTGGGTGCTTCTCAATGTTCATGAAACAAAATAATTGTTTTGTGTATTTTAACAAACACAAACAAACTAAAATAGAAGTAATTGAGATGTGGGGGGAACACACTCTAATATCAAGTGTGCATTTAACCTACCTACTTTTAAAAGAAAATATTTACTTAGAAGCCATCCAATTTTTGTAGGATTTGCAAATGTAGCATGCGTGCGTGTGTGTGTGTGTGTGTGTGTGTGTGTGTGTGTGTGTGTGTGTGTATGTGTGTGTGTGTGTGTGTGTGTGTGTGTGTGTATGCCCCAGTACAACCCTTCACTTTCCAAAACAGACTGAGAAAATCTATATGTGGTTGCCATATAGCATTAGTGTTGGCATGGCCTAGAAGATATATATATATATATATATATATATATATATATATATATATATATATATATATATATATATATATATATATATATAAATTAAGTTGTTTCAAATAGCTCTGTGTCTTTAACCTGAAGTGTATGGAAATGCGAGAGCTGTTATACCTGAGCCAAAAATTGGTATTTTCTCTTTCATTTCCCCTTTCTGCTTCGGAGAAAGATAAGAAAACAGGGAGGCAAAAAAAAGAAAGAAAAAGAAAATAGGGAGGCATAGCTACTGTATCTGGTCATTCCCCATTGTTCATTCTGGTGCCAGTTCCAAGCCAGTAGCCCTGCAGAGACAGGAGGGCACTCTGACACATTCCTTGTAGGAATACTGGTTTTATTTAACAGTCCTGAACAGCTGGAGAGCACACAGCTAACGACCACTTGAGCATGAAAGTGTCTGATGACTGCAAATAAAATATTGCATGCGACGAGGCACAGCGGTAATAACAATATACAATAGGAGAAGGTGCAGAGACAGGCTGGAACCTGTGAACTGGAACAAATGCCAAAGGAGCCCTGCCACCGACGTGGGCTTCCCGGTCAGGAACCATGCAAATCATCAGAGAAGTCTGTTTGCAGTCACCTCAGTGTATGTGACTGGAAAATGACACGAACTCAGGTGTTGAAAATGAAGAAAACTCCAAACAGAGAGAGTGTCAGCTTTCACAACAGTTTTCAACAGCATTTAAGTATTGTGTCAGTAAAAATGTGAACTGAAATCATCCTCTGGTCAGAATATTTCTTAACTTGCAGAGGAGGACGAGCCTAGAATCAAAGCTAGTAGAAAGCAACACTGAATTCTAAATGTAACTGCAGGCTGAGCTGGGATTTTAAATAACTGCGTGTTTTAAGGGATCACTTGCTCTGCTCGCTCTTGACGTTTTTGTTCTGTTTTTTTTTTTTTTCCCCCCTACAGGTGACTGTCAAGTGTATTCTGTGATGAAAATAAAAACTGCATCACTAAAAGGCATTTCTGCATCTTCTAAATGACATCTCATCATCTAGTGAGAAATGAAAGATTTGCTGTCTTTTATTTTATGTAAGAAACATATGTCTATACCATTCCAACACCATCAAAGCATAACACACAGTTAAAGGAGAAAACAGACCAAAGCAGAATACACACATTCATTTGCTTTTTTTTTTTTTCTTTAATTTCACTAGATGCTCTGAAGACCTTGTCATCAGCACACTGTCTTGTGGTTAGGAAGGAGCAAGCTACAAGCCATATTACTCTGCAACTTGGCTTTGCTTGATTTAGCAGAATGAGGGCACAGAAAGCCTTTTTGTAACTTGAAGGGTTTTTTTTTTTTTGTTTTTATTTTTTTCTGATCCTCAATAGAAGAGCAATCTGAATGAGATATCAGACTTTCATCTACTCTATATTTGGATTTCTCTCATGCCTTAAAATTGATATTTCCATTGCTTATAAAATTAGCAAGTTTTGATAGAAATCCTACTATCCATTTGAGAGTAAATGGCATACACTATGGAAAAAGAAAATGGACTTCAGAAATGAAGATACTTCCCAGCTTGACACAGTGATTACCAGGCTAGAGCCACAAGGTCTCCATGCAGGGCACAGGATTGCACTGCTGTCTGTTCCTGTGAGGCACACTCAACAGAAGGGAAGCCTAAGTCATTGTTTAATTTTTTTTTTACCTTTTTTTTTATTTTTTAAGTTTAAAATATATATATCTGCAACAAAATCACAATGCTAAAACAAGACATTTATCACACTGTTTCAGGCTAAGTTATACATAAAAGGACCTCGGTTCCAACCCAACTACTGCACCTAAGATCCGGGATTACTCTGGATGAGGGGATAGAAAGGTTCTAAGAGCCAGAGAACAGGGCATTTGCTGTGAGATTCTGTCTCAGAAAAGTTAGAAGCTACGCTCATGAGGTCTAATCAACACGACTGGCTAACGGAGAGTGAACGAGGATGCCAACAATAGACATGGCAGGGTGAACAAAGGAAAGCTCCCAAGGCCTCAACTCTATGTGAGGATCTACAGGCAGCTAAGGAATGCCGAGAGCTGGAGAAATAGTCTTCCCCAGAGAAGAGCACACCAACTGGTTATAAAAGACTAAACAGCCAGTCATGAAAACACATAAGTGATATGTACATATACATGTAACAATAATTAAAGATAAAGAGGCCATTAAATTTGAGAGAGTAAAACAGTTGGATACAGCCCGGTGGTGGTGGCGCACACCTTTAATCCCAGCACTCGGGAGGCGAAGAGCCAGGCGGATCTCTGTGAGTTCGAGGCCGGCCTGGGCTACCAAGTGAGTTTCAGGAAAAGCGCAAAGCTACACAGAGAAACCCTATCTTGAAAAAAAACAAAACAAAACAAAAAAACAACAAAAAAAAAAAGCAAAAAAAAAAAAAACAGTTGGAGACAAAGCAATAGATGTAATTACATTATAATTTCAAAAAAGGCTCACTTTTTTAGCCACTCTTAAAGGACTATCTTATGTTTCAAAAACAACTTTGCCATTTCAATTTTGATATTTCAGCTTTAGAATGCAGTATAGGTGTAATTTTCCAAACATCCCTCTTCCTGAGCCCAAACTAAAAATCCAACAGTATTAAGGCACCTGTTAAAGGTCCTTGGAGTGGTCAGAATTGAGACCCAAATGCTGAGAACACACACTTTCTGTTAATAACCTCTACAAACCATGTAGCCCAGTGCTCTCAAATAGCTGAAAACATTACTTCAGAGAAACATACCACATCCCACATCCAGAAAATGCAGAGGAAGACAATCTATCCTTGAAGAAGTTGGGTAGCTTTGTGTAGGAAGACATAGAGATTAGAATCTTCAATCTGGAAGCTCTGACATCTATTAAATCATGAAGAAGGTAGAAAGTGTGAAAGCCAAGCTACATACAAACTCAATTATACAGGGCCTAAGGGTACCCTTTGAAGCTTAAAAGAGATAAATTTAGGAAAAATAATGGGATGTGCCACACTATGTTATTTATTAGACCGAGTGTTCATGGAAGTAGCAGGCTAAAAATATAATAGGTTCGTAAAAGGTTTAGATAAAAACATACAATAAATCAATTCTAGCCTGTTAAAGGGACTTGGTACCATATACCATTAGCACTGCTTTTATCTTTGTTAAAGTACACAGTACTTCTGGCTATTTACTTATAATCTGAGACCAGACTTGAACATTATTGCACTCAGATCACACAACTAAAGGACCAAGTATCTGAGAAAGAGGTAAAACATCAGTAGTTGATGTGAGGAGGAGGTCAACAGATTAGCTGTTGAATGAACCCATTGTCTATAGTCAAGATTCAAATGACCATTACTAGAATAGGATTAGATATATGTGACACTCTCTGAAGGCTCATTATGTTGGACATCAGTTGAATCTCTATATGTAGATGTATGATCTGTCTGATTAGGATAAGTATATAAATAACTAAATTTACAAAAATAAAAATGAGCCAAAGTCTATTTCCTTATTATGGGCACTTTAGACAACGGTGCACAGAGAACTTTATTTTGAAGCATCTTATAAAACTTCACTTTAACCATGAGATTTATCACATTTTGAAATGTTATTCTTTGCAGCAGAATAAAATATTTTATTTCATTATTTTCATTAATCTCTGCTAGAGATAACTTTAGGTTTATCTGGGGGCTTTTCTGTTGAATTATCACTTTCTAATTGTAGTTTCTTATGTCAATATTGATATTGAAAAATATATTTTAAAAAGTCTAAAAGTTGCAGGTAATTTTTTTAGTAAAATGACTTTTATCCCTTGAAACATAGAAGGCCAACACACAAAAGGTAAAAGTCGAAGAAGAAATTAACAGGACAAATAATGCTCCAAGTTAAAATAAATGCATAAATATTATGGAGTAAATTCTTCTTGTTCAGAAAAAAATGAAGTGGTTGATGACTCTTTTTGGATGTAGACAAGGAGATTCTTTAGTGATCAAGATGTATGGAAATATTAAAGACTTGACTGACTTTTCTTTGTATGAAAACATTCTCATGAAACTCACATAGATCACCATAATGTCAATTGATTCTTATTTTAAAAAAAAATCTAAGATATCCACCTGCCTTCTTACCTAGAAGCATAGTGGATATATAAAAGAGACAGTGATCGAATTGGAAAGTAGGTCCTTAAATGACATGAGAGGAATTTTTGACAGCATAGTCATGACTCATAAGCACAGGTTATGTTAAATATATTCATATTATCACAAGAAATCCAGCCGTTTTCATTTTTTTAACCAAAATCAGATTTACAAAGCACTGGTTTACATTGCAATTTTAGTATGGTTTTATAAAAATAAACTATTATGAAAATACTGTATTCCTTTTATACTTGTAGTCATGTGATAAACAACTGTTACCAAACTTTCTCTACCATAATCATCAAGTTTTCTAAAACTAAGTGCAGTGAGTGCACATGAACGTGTGTACACACATGCATCTTGATAGAAAGACAATTTTTTGTTATGAAGATAAACATGGACTTTGGGATCTTTGTTTTCATTTTCCATGTCCATTGGTCTTAATGATGACTGAAAAGTCTTTTAAAATTTGCTTTATATGCACTTAATTAATATTCACAAAAAGTTCTGAAAAGTAAGTGTACAGACAGAAAATAGTCCTCAAACTGTAGACACATGCATTCTTTGACCTTTCTACTCTGAAGTGATCACTGTGACTATTTCTTATCTATAAAAGTAAAGGGATAGTCTTTGAACATTCCAATATATGCATTATTTCTCAATTGAGAGCACTGAAAACTAGTGCCCAGTGCTAAGAGGACAACACAGTGTTGTTTTGAGATAGTAGTTTTATCATATTTCTTTCACTTAGTTTGATTTCTTGTTCTTTACTGCTCATGGACTTTGACAACACTAATGCCTCATCCTGGCAAAATCATACACTGTTTAAACTTGTCCATTTCTAATGGCACACAGGTAAAACCATGAAACACGTGGCAACATATAGGAATGGGTTGACTTTAGTTATAAGAGCTAGCTAGCAAGAAAATTGAGCCATGGGCCATGGCCATGCAATTCAAAATTGATATAAGCCTCTCGGTGTTCACTTGGGTCTGAGCGGCAGTGGGACTAGGCGGGACACAGGAAAACTTCCAGATACACATTTCTTGCACTTTTAAATATTTCTATACATTTTAATTCTGTGCCAATTTCCCTCATTGCAAAACAGGTGATCCACATCAGATTCTGATTGATTAAAATTTTGTAAAGAGGAAAATGTGGGACACAGTTGATCTCATATTTTCTCCTTTTTTATATTTCAAACTTTCAGATATGAGAAATTATGGACGGAGGAACAAGGATGTATCCACATATTCATCCCGGCTCTCTCACACAAGAGCTTTGTGATTTGTGAACATGGAGTAATGTGTCTGATCCTCAGTTTCGTAATATCACTGACTTCCTGAAACATGACAACAAAAAGCAACACCACACAGAGATTGCTCTGCACAGTGTCTAGAAAGCAGAAAGTGTTAAATAATTGATAGCTGCTGTGGGATGTTCTGTATGGCAAATGTGTTGCTGATTAGTCAATAAATAAAATGCTGATTGGCCATTGGCTAGGCAGGAAGTATAGGCGGGACAAGGAGGAGTATAAAGCTGGGAAGTGGAAGGCTGAGTCAGAGAGACACTGCCAGCCGCCATGATGAGAAACAGCATGTGAAGATGCCGGTAAGCCACGAGCCATGTGGCAAGGTATAGATTAATGGAAATGGATTAATTTAAGCTGTAAGAACAGTTAGCAAGAAGCCTGCCACGGCCATACAGTTTGTAAGCAGTATAAGTCTCTGTGTTTACTTGGTCGGGTTTGAGCGGCTGTGGGACTGGCAGGTGAGAGAGATTTGTCCTGACTGTGGGCCAGGCAGGAAAACTCAAGCTACAGATAGCTATCATTATTACACTGTCATTATCTAATCACTTGCTTTAAACCTTTTCTGAAAAAAAAAAAACCACTAATATTGATGAGCATCTACCTAAACGAAGCATAATAGCATTAATTATGACCAATGTGTATCTTGTAGGACATTTTTCTGCATCTGTGTTTATGTAGGTATACAATCTTATTTGCAAAAATAAACTTGAAAAGTTGGTATTTATTTATACTAATCCTTTCGACTTGGGGGACATTGGGAAAGAGGAAGGAGAGCATAAAGAATATGAGTTGGATACTGGGAGAACAGCTCTGAGATACTACACTTGAATCATGGCATTGGCACGCACCATGGACTCACAGCAGCTGTGTACATTTGCACTGGATCCATGAAACAATCAGCTACAGAAGGAGAAGAGAATCTCCGTCACATAAGGCTTATCTATTTCCAACTGAGAGATTCTGGGAGAGGAGGATCCTGGTATCCAGTTATATACCTACCTCGAGCTGATCAGGCTCTAATGGTTAGTTCTAAATGCAGAATCATGCAGATAGTCCTGATGAAACTCCACGGGACACCAAAAGAATTAATAATGAGTACAGATTTATAGTAGAGGTAGCTGATTAGCTGATTGGGATTGGGGGAAAGTGGGGACTAAAAGAATAAAAATATAAAAGGTACATTATGAAATTATAAAATAACAAAAGTTACTAATACAATTTGATATTGTCAATGTTTTCACTTCATAAAGAGTTAAATTTTGACTACTATTATAGCAAAGCAGTAATAAAAAAGGAAAGGAAGAATTGTGCCTAAGTGCTAATTCACATGTTGCTAGTAACTGTAACTATCACTACAGGAGATTATAATAAAGAACTATCAATGACAGACACCTCAGACACATAGTAGGATTTAAACAAACAGTACGGCACACTCATCATACTAACTCAGCAGAACGACCTTATGTATCTCATACATGTAGAAAAGCAGAACACCATCAGAGAGCATAGACTGAAGAAAAGCCTGCCTCCATCAGTAGGTGCTAAACAGGGAGCAGATGTTGAGGAACTGGATCCCAGAGAGAAAACTGAAAACATCAAGTGGTAAATCAGAGTGCATATGTATTTAAGGCTCCACAAGAAAAGCCTGCTGGGGTAGAAAATGAAATACAAAGAAATACACACACACAGATCACTGGTATAACTTCTCTGTCACCCCATTTGGCTGACTTCAAAGAAATATTAGCTTATAGCTGAATGACAAATATTTTATATGTGTATTAAAAATTGTTAGTTTATACATTTAAAATGCCAAATACGGCCGGGCGGTGGTGGCGCACGCCTTTAATCCCAGCACTCGGGAGGCAGAGCCAGGTGGATCTCTGTGAGTTCGAGGCCAGCCTGGGCTACCAAGTGAGTCCCAGGAAAGGCGCAAAGCTACACAGAGAAACCCTGTCTCGAAAAACCAAAAAAAAAAAAAAAAAAAAAAAAAAAAAAAAATGCCAAATACAATTTTTATTATCATGTTCTTCACATTGAGCTTTGTTGTTGCTGCTGTTGCTGCTGCTGTTACATTTTGAGGAGGGCTGGGTTGGTAGGGTTCATTGATTTTATTCTGATACAAAAGTTTCATTTTGTTGCCCAAATTGGTCTGCAACCCCTGGATTGAAGGCATTCTTTAGCTTCAGCTTCCATGGTGCTGGGATCACAATTATGGGCCCCTGGAGACAGTTTCATTTGACATATTTTTCACTTAAAGACTTTTAAAATAATAACATATTTTTGAGCTTGTTAATCTTGTCTGTTGTGTAGCTAATTCCTCAGAATGAAGACATTCTCTCCCTGAAAGAAGATGGAGGCTCATAAAATATAGGATACTAAGGAATCTTGCAGGACCCAGTCTTCCTCAGGGGAGAGCACATCCATTGGCAAGTACCAAGTGTTAAGCTCCGAAAACATACGTGCAAATAGCAATATATAAGCTAAGCACTCTGTATTTAGGAACACACCACACACACACACACACACACACACACACACACACACACACACACACACACGTGCACACACATCAACAATCATGCAAAAAGAAGCTGTCAATATGAAAGAGAGCAAGGAGAGGTGTGCAAGGGGGGTTGGAGGGAGGAAAGGGAAGGAGGAAATGATGGAGTTATATTAAAACCTCAGAAAAGAAGACAAAAAAGAAGTTACAAGTTTTGAAAGGCCCCTCACCAAAACTATAAAAGAAATAAACAATTCCTAGGGAGACCAGGCTCCATCAGGAGTGACCTGCAAGTTGGACACAGAGGTTCAAATATTCAGCTTTCAAGAGTTGTCACCACCCTGGGGAGCCCTGTCAGTCATGGGGCTGCTTCGAGAGGACTATGCCCTGTAATTAGCCCTTCACACACAGTCCTAGGGGGCATCCCAATAAATTCAGTGGGTCCACAGGCTGGTCTTGTGGGGAACCATTGTTCTGGTATGCCTGGTGCATTATGGGGTGACCAAGTATTTATTCACATCTCCCCAGGAAAATGAAAATAACATCTGAATCTTTGACTTGAGCATTAAATCATTTTCACAAATGTACTTTTCTTAACGTGAATCCAGAGTTTCTGTAGGAAATGACCATATCTCTCTGCTCTTCCTTGTTTGCTGACACAGATGCAAATTTTCTGTCCATCCTCTACCCAAATCCAATTGAAAGTACTTTCTTTTCTGTTACAGCAGTTGTTCTTGTTTGTTTGTTTTGAATCATACTGATGATTTCAGTTCATACTGTGTAGCAAGTCTTTAGAAATGGCTTTTGCTAAAAACTACTGATTCCTTGCTTGGGGTCAATAAGATTTAAAAAAAAGGAATAAAAGCTTGGCACACCTGTCGTCCTTTTTGGACTCATTTTTCTTGAAACTGATTCAGAATCCTGATCAAGTCTGTACATTGGCATAGACTGTTGTTCTAAAGGCATGATTCAAACTTAAAGTCTGTGTTAGGGGCTGGAAGATGGGCAAAGATATTTAATGTGCTTTGTCTTTCCAAAATAGCTAATGTTTAAAATCCCTTTCTGACTTTTCTTCATTACTTCAACTCATGTACTTAGGGACATGAGGGCAGACCTGACATGGGGTTAAGTGACTAAAATAAGATAAAGAAAGAGATTACAATAGTTAGAATGATAAAGAAAGCAAAGCCTGTTCTCCAAGAACTGAAAAGTAATATATCTGCTTATATTCAAAGGCAAGTTAATTACAAGAGGTCTATGCCGGGCATTGGTGGCACGCGCCTTTAATCTCAGCACTCGGGAGGCAGAGCCAGGCAGATCTCTATGAGTTCGAGGCCAGCCTGGGCTACCAAGTGAGTTCCAGGAAAAGGCGCAAAACTACACAGAGAAACCCTGTCTCGAAAAACCAAAAAAAAAAAAAAAAAAAGAGGTCTAAAGAACCTATAATTACTCAAAAGGAAGAAAGAATTTCAATTTCCCCAAGCAAACACCAATAATGCCAGTCATATACAGTAGACTCCTACAATCATAAAATCTCCTTCCAGAGACTTTTAGCAGAGCGTCATGTAATCCCTGCAGCATTCTTAGGATATGACTATATCATTATCCCATGTTTCAGATGATAAAACTGAGGTCTACCTAAGCTTAACAGCTTGGTCAAGATTTCCCAGTTCCACCTTAGTGATAATGGTAAAGGTCTAAGTGCATATGCCCCTACAGCAGGCATAGTTAAATGATCTGAGAAGTCATTTGAGATGTAGTGGGGAAGAGATGGAGACCTAGTCACTTACAGTAGAATTCACACAGCGTTGAGAGCTGATTTTTCCCCATCCCTGAATGATGAGGCCCTCCCTGAGTCTTTACACTGGAACTCTATCTGTAGTATGGACCTGAAATCAAAGAGAAAGCAACATTCCTTCTAACAGGGATGGAACTAACATGATGTGGCAAACTATTATATTTGAGAAAGAAAGGAGTTATGCATCTACTCAGCTGTAGCTACAGGTCTCTGAAATGGTAGGTAACAAAGTCCTCTCAGCAACAGCTATTGGGGAAAATTCCCTTGTTCTTGAGGACAATTATCTTTAACAAATTATATTTTATGGGAAAAAATTTGGAACAGAAATTTCTGTTTTATGTTTTGAGTGATTGATATTCTCACTCATGGTGGTGTTACTTTCATATTTTTCTTTCTACATTTGTGATTATAAATTGTCTATTTACTTAAAAAAACAACACTATATCACCTTAATCAATAACATTAAATGGGACTATGGCATCATCAAATGTTTCTACTTAATTTGAACCTTTCTAAAGTTTCTAAACAGAGTACTTTGTCTCTATTTTGCTTTGGGAGTTTAAGTAAATGTATACTTGTTAGAAATAATAGCATGTTTGAACCATTATATAGAAAAAAATAGCAGACTTTTGAAATAAAAGCAAATCAATAGTAATATCTTTAGAATAGAAGTGGTTTTGTTGATAGAAAATGTGTGGTTTAACGAGAATGAAGTAATAAGTGTTTTCAGTCTGTCATTTGGGCTGAGCATGAGAAATCATATGTTCTGACCACTTGTTTATGTCACCAGGCTGTCTCAGAGGCCCGAGCAGAAAGGGAAAACGACTTTCTGACAGCAATGAAAAATGCATGGTTTAAGCACATTCCAGGGGGATGATGTTCATAAGCCGTCTTGAGACTTTTAGATGGACGCTTTGGTTCCTATCGAGCTCTGTTCTCTTAATGAAGACAAAGGACCCTCATGCCTCAGAGGGACCACCCCCACTGGATCCCTCGGACCCTGTAAGCTTGACTAAGTTGTTTAGTGTCCAGTCTTGAAACGGAAGTTTTGTGACAGTGAAGATAACTAATAATCAGAACATCAGGTGAATGTACAGAGAGTGATAAAATTCTAGGGGTAGCTCCAACTGTGAATTCATGGAAAAATAGGGATGATTTGATACCTGTCTCTTGCTGAGATATGAGCAAAAATCGAATCTGATAAGAATCCATATTTATATTCGGATAACAAAGTAAATAATGAAAAGTTCATAGAAACAATCAATCTTGCAAATTTCAATTGTTCATTAGCACAGATATCCAGTTCCTAGAATGGAACTGTACTATTTTTAGAAAGTGCTTTCTCTTATCAAAATTAGGAGACCTACCAAGAGTTACATCCAGTGAAAACAGAAGTAAAAGAAAGTTGATATTTAGTACATATGTACATTAACCTAAGTCAACAAAAGTTGTTACAGTATTTGATGAAAATATGAATCACACAGACTTTCCTCTATAAAATGACAGTGACCCCAATGAAAACTGCCTTAAATCCCACAATTAACAATCGTTTTTCTGGTCTGATGTTTTACAGACTAGATGACTATTTGTCTTGAAATTTTTTAAATATTTAAGGAATCTTTTCAGCTTAGTTGTAGCTGTGAAATTAAGTTATCTTTTAATTTAAAAATTTGGCTGCATCAAAAAATGTTATAATCATGGATGATCCATATCTAACCCCTATTTATAGCCCTTAACATGAATCCACATGTATTTCAGGAATTTGTGGAACAGGGTTAACTAGAAAAACATCTTAAGTAAGGGAATGTTCTCTAATTAGGGCCACTAGGTGGCCCCAAACACCACTATGTGCCACTCAGAATATGAATGAAAATTTGCCAAAAATATAAGCCACAACTTACCTATAAATGGGTCAATACTTCAGACATGAACTCATCTCAATCCTATCATAATTTTCATATTTAACTCATGTGTTTTCAAACTGAACACATTCGAAATAACCGATCAAATATTTGAAAACCTTTACAAAGTCTGGAGGATTTTTCAAAGAATTCTTTAAGTCATCTGCATAATTAACAATTCAATTACGGTTGTTTTCTTAAAGTTTTAAAATTAATTTCTCCACTAATATTTCCCCATTTTCTTCTCATTTTTTTTCAATTAAATGAAAGGAAAATATATGCAAGCTAATGAACTTTACCGCTTGTATGATTAAAGAATTCTGTAACTAATGAGACAGCATGTCTAATTCTCTAGCCTTGAGAGGCCTATTAATCAAGTATACTTAGGTAGTCAAGTACACTAGCATTAAAATGTATATGGTATTTTGAATTAGCCTTTTTCATCAGTCGGCTATAAAGCAGCATCAGTTGCCCAAATAGGAAAGTGAAGTGGTAGGTGGAAATGCTACTGACTAGACACAGGATTAACAATGATAAAAGACTGCCCTTGACTGCATAAATAGCACTAGATTAGACGCCACCCATAAATACAGAATCATGACAAAAACTGAAAACTAACTTTACTGTGTTCTCTAAATTACATATGTCATTTAAGTTGGTAGTGTTTGTTGTTGCTTTGCTTATTTTTACAAACTGGCAAAGGGAAGAATGTCCTTCAATTCAATGACTTTAATAGAAGTTGTGGTTTGCTTTCTGTGTTTGTGTTTTGTTTTGTTTGTTTGAGCTAAGGTCTTTTCCCAAAACCTAAGCTGCTCAGGACCTTATTGGATTGTCCTAACTGGAGTTGATATAGTCCTGATTGGGTTACTCTGGGGTTACAGGTGTGAGGTACTATACTCAATCCAAGAGTGAGCTAATAAAATAAATATAAGAACATTTCTTAAGATTTAGGAAAATTGAAAGACAAAAACTGATTTTGAAAATCAAATATCAAAAGTGACGCCATTGGTGTGTTTTGAATTATCCTTCTAAAAAAGAAGAAAAAATTAGAAACTGTGGTTTGTTGGGCTGATCTTTGTATCACCTTGAACATGAAGAGTAAATAGAATGGATTATCCTAATAAAACCTGTTAAATTTTTCACATCTTTCAGAAGATTACATTTTTTCATTAGACAATTTCATAAACCTAATCTGAGAAATCAGTAGCCCACTGACCTTTCAGCTTGTAATACTGACTGCAAAGTTATTCTTGGGATTTATAGGTATCAAAACTTTAACGGACTCATTCCTTGAAGTCGCTGCCTGTGTTCATCACTCTCATTCTCATTACTCTGACCTCAAAAAGGAGAATCTGTGAAAAGGATCATTATTGCAGGACAAAAAGGGCTCGTGTTTCACCTGAGTGAGTTTATGTGGCTTATAGAACTCACAGTTGTGCATGGTCTTCTTTCTAATGCTTCCTCTCTCTTCTATGCCTGTTTTAGGATCTTCACCTCCTTTTCAACACTCATGTCCATTAACTGGGTGGTTGTTGCAATGGCCATCGGAGAATGCAATGTAAGTTTCCAGCTTTCATTCACCTCTTTATGTGCTAACGTTTTCCCAATGGGGAATGGATATGTTTATAACTCTTAAGTATAGAGCTCTTTCCAGTTACAATAATAGACTGAATGAGCCTATTCCAATTAAAATTGGCGAATGCACTGTGTCCTTGGAAATTTTGTGTTTCAAACTCCCATTTTACAGAAAACTGTTAGAATGAAGAACGCTGTTATTGATAAGATGTCATTCCTAAAATCAAAACAGCAAGGCTTTCTCAATTTAGCTTAACTACAAAATGGACATTTCATGATATTGGTTAAAATAATTTTTAATTTTTAAATTTAAAAATTAAAATAAATGAAAATGATCTGCTAAGGTAAAAATAAAACACACTCAATGCCAATGAAGAAAACATAGGTTACACGAACTTACATCAAGTAATTGTACCAATAACAATAATATTCAACAATAATGATTAAAGTTAATACTAGAACATGGATTGTGTGTTAGCTAATATTTGGTACGTTTTTAAGCTTATGGTAATTGCTTCTATTAATCATGAAAATTGTCATATTACAAAAGTATACCTATTAACCCCATTTAACTGATGAAAAAAACCTTCCAATGATATTAAATATTAAACTTATGATAAGTGGTACAGTTACAATTTTAATTCAGACAGACTGGTGCCATGCTCCATGCTTTTTCCATTAAAGGTCAGTGGGAGAATTCTTAGGTTAAGGTCATTATATTTTCTAACAAAGAGACTCTCAATGTTTCTGATTTGCAACTTTCTCGCTGTGTGGTCTCTTTATTAAAAACACCCTCCACAGTCTTTTTGAGGGAGATCTTTTTCAAAGTGACTAAGTGTGCAGCTTTTCAGTATCTAAGGGTATGAGAACCCCTATTAACAATTTTTAGTGATGGCACTTTGGAGTGCAGTTTGCCCTCATGTGCAGCCATTTTCTGTACACTTCTCTGGTATGGGCCATTAGTCTCAGCATTGTGCCTTCATTTTATTCCACAGAGTGTCCTGCATCTACAAGGTGAAAATTAGCTGCTGCAAATCTAAGCGCAGCATAGCTCATCCACTGAGGGGCTGCCACTGCAGAAGTACAAGTTCACGGTCCACTCCTGAGACTCCATCAAACGAAACGGAGGCGAAACCGAAATGTAATTTGAGCCAAACAGATCACTCACCCTGATAGTCTCTTAAAACATGTGATGCAGCGTTCGATACAATAATAAGGTTTAATGGAGGTAAAATTAGAGTCATGTCTTATGCAGTTTAAAAGCACCTATTGTTTATCAGTTATCATAACCAGAATAAGACAGTAAGCCATGTGATAACTCATCTCACACCCATCCCTCTGTAGCATATATCAAGGTAGTATAATCCACTATCAATCCCCCAACCCAGTCCTCTCTCTTCCTGATATTTATCCTACTATCCAAATAGGGTTGATATTTATTAGGAAGTTAAGGAATACTTGAACTTGAGAATGCATGAGTGGATGAAATGAATAGCCAAGTGGTTCCTTTAGTATATATAAAATTGACCGTCAAAATGAAAGACTAGTTAGGTATGGTGATACATGCCTATAATCTCAGCCTTAAAAGAGGTTAAGACAGAAGGACCATAAGGTTCTGTCCAGCAGAAGATAAATAGAGAGATATTTCTTGGGTGTGGGAGGCATTGACTTCTAAAAGGACAACTGCACTAGACAAAGGACTAAGTGACTTGTTGATTTCACGCAAATTTTACGAGTAGCTCATGAAAATGGTAAAATTCAAAGAATACTACTAATATTTCTATTTTACAACACATAATTATTAATATTTCACCTTCTTTTAAAGAGCCTATACCTCTGGCTATGACATCAAAGTGGTGTCTCATCGTCCTTCCCCCCAAAAGCATTTCATGCTGCTCAAGGAAGCAAGGAAGAACTAAACAGTCATTACACAGACTCTAAGAAAGCATTTAAATATAGAAGAGAAAACAACAACAACAGCAGCAGAAAACCAACTTAAACATGTTCAGTACATGAGAGCCTAAAATCAAAGAACAGCTACATTGGTATCATAATGTTATGCCACTTGGCACTATTCAAAGTCGAAAACATGAAGGATTAGTGGGACTGTGGTTTATATGTAAATTGTATTTAGTTTACTTAACATGGAAGGCTTTTGTCATTCATACCTTTTTCTTCCTTGGCCTACTAGAAACAAGCTGGATCTAACCTCTACCTCTAAAATTAGATGAAGTCTTGTCTTTGTTTTAAATCATTATAGTTCCCATTTACAAAACTTCACACCTCCTGTGGGCTGGATTTCAGATTATAACACCATGAGAGTGGATAACTCTAAGAAAAAAAGTTAAATATAATTTTAAATTTACAATATATAGATATTAAATAATCTATGCATACACATACAATAAGTGATTTTATATATATACATATATGTATATGTATATGAATATACACATATGTATACTTCCTAGCATTCTTGAGCACCATTTCATGTCTTTGGGGTATATATGTATGTCCTCTCAGTATTATGTATATATGTGTGTAAATCTATGTGTGTATGTTCTGTCTGTTCCTGAATATTTGTGCTTATTCCCAAGTTGGTTAAACTTTACAAATGATTAAATATTATGTAGTACTAGTTATTTATAGTTAAATATCAAAATGTGTTTTATAGAACATAGTGGCTAAAGAGAAAAAGTTTCTTGTAGGGTGTGGGGTTTTCTTTCTTTTTTTTCTGACTATACACCAAAAAAATTGAGGTCAAAATCATGTATTTAGTGTAAGACTTTTACAGAAACTCAACACTCTTCATACAAGAGTTAAAAGAAAAAGAAAAAAAATAAGCATGGAGATGTTTGCCTATAAACTCAACATTCAGTAGGACAGAAGAGTTCAGAGGAGTTACACAAGTCAAAGCCAAAGTTATCTACATGATTTTGAATTCCAGGAAATGGACAGCTACATATTGATACCTGCCTCACATCAAACCTTCAACAACAACCACAGAAAGAAAGAAAAAAAAAATAGAGAAACGGGGAAGAGAGCTTGAATTTAAGTTTCAATGTGCAAATTATTTTCCTTAAAATCACAACCAAAAATAAATAGTTGAGGTAAAGAAATAAAATTTTCAGCATACAAACAATTTTTTTAATACAGTCCCTATGAATTCACAGTGTTTTGGCATCATGCCCAAAATCTGTGCAAGCTCAAGCCATTAAAAAAATCACAGTAGCTAGTTGGTCACAAAGTTCTATCACCAACTGAAGACATTTTTGCAACTGAGAGCTGCTTGGAAAGAAAAAGTCAGTTTTCTTTAAGGGTGCATCCCCAGAAGTTCCACCATTCTCTAGCATATAGCTCCAAAACTATGAATATGTGGACATTATCTACTGAAAACTATGGGTTTAAAAAAAAAGACAGGAAACTGGGTGAGGAAGGATGTGGGGAAAATTTTGGTGTAGTATGAATATATTCAAAATACATTATATGTGGATTCCAGTCAAATGTCTTGGGTGTCACTCTCACCCATTACCAAAGAAACTTCTCTTTATGGCAAATACGGACCATCACAGAAAACCATAACTGGATAAAATACATAGATCAACAGAACATGGGAGCTTAGCCCCAAAGGATATACCTACATCACAGCCTCTGCATCTACTTAGGGCTCAGAGAACACTGATAAGACATGTTGAAAAAACTGTAAGAGCCAGAATACCAGGCAGTTAGCTGGGAAACTGAAAGGACTGCATAAATAAGAACAGATCAATGACAATATCAATAAACATGCTAGCGTGGAAGGAGGAAATTTTAAAGGGTCCCACCCGTAGGCAGAGAACTACAGGCAAAAAAATAACTGCTGAGAGAAGAATTTAGGTTCTTCTAGAGATGAGCCCCATTCTTGGTTGTCCAAGGCAGAGTAGTCAGCCCTGTAACCGTATAAATACATGCAATCAGAATGGACTCAGCAGGTTCTATTTACATACATCTATACATGTACATACAAACAGACAGAAATACATATGTATATGCAAGAATAATAATCAAGTCAGGTGGTGGTGCCGCATGCCTTTAATCCCAGCGCTTGAGAGGCAGAGGCAGGCAGTCCCAAGGCCAGCCTCTCTACAGAACAGGCCAGCCTTTCTACAGAGCAAGTTTCAGGGCAGGCTATAAAGCTACACAGAGGAACCCTGTCTGGAAAACAAACAAACAAAAAGAATAATAATCAAAGAAAAAGATGCTATCAACTTGAGAGTAGAGGACATAGGAGGGGTCCCAGGGAGGACAGCTGAGAAGGACTGGAGGGAGAAAGTGATTTAATTCTATTTCTATTGTTTTTTCAATACATTGAATAAAATTCAAAAAGAATTAGTAAAAAATAAAATTATTTTTTTCCAAAGAAAGAAATCTTTCCAGTTGTGGCATAGAAATTTCCTGAGTGAGGAAAGGTGACTTGGGAAAGACAGCCTTTCTTCAGTCTCCCAGGCCCATGTGCTGAAAGAACTGACACTTGAAACGTGTCCCATGATCTCCACATATGTGCATGCCATGCATGGCATATACACATTTATATGCACACGTGAGTGCAAAAGTGCACAGTAACTAAATAAATATAAAATTTTAAAACATCCTTCTGGTGGAGATAGGAAGATAAGAAGTTTAAGGCCATTGTCAGCTACACATTGAGTTGCAGGTCAGCATTGGTTCCCTGTGTAAAACTAAATAGTAATCCTTTCCATTAAGTTCTGATGTGAATGTCTCTTTTACACTTAGAAAACTAAATGCTGAAAAAGAAAATGAGATCTACATGGTGGTGGTATCCTCTGTAGTTTCGAATAACCTGGTGTTATTCAAAACTACACAACAGGAATAATCTCCAACTTACACTTTAGAAATAAGTAAAAAAGGGAAAAAATTATACTTGACTATATTAACGGTGACAAGGTAGACCTGACAAAAGGTACCAAGCCATGTGGCTAAACATAGGTAAGAATTATGGGTCAATTTTAGTGTAAGAGCTAGTCAGTAATAAGCCTGAGCTAATGGCCGGAGCAGTTATAAATAATATCAAGCCTCTGTGTGATTATTTTATAAAAGGCTACAGGACTATGAGTGGGAGATTTGTCCTGACCACGGGCCAGGAGGGACACAGGAAAACTTTAAGCTACATAATGGTTAAACAATGTGTCCTGATTTTTTTAATTGATAAAAATACTGTAAATTCACCTTAGTAATCTTTACTTTACATCACTGCTAAGCAAACAAATACTACTGTTAAAAGCTTTTAAGTTCATGTTTTTAATTATAATTAAATAATTAAGAATTAGCTTAAATCAGTTGAGTTAAACATAGCAAAATTTCAATGTTTGTATTTGTTGAAGAAAATATCTTAGTAAAATAATAGATGAATGCTGTGGGATGTTCTGTATGTCAAATGTGTTGCTGATTAGTCAATAAATAAAACACTGATTGGCCATTGGCTAGGCAGGAAGTGTAGGCGGGACAAGGAGGAGAATAAAGCTGGGAAGTGGAAGGCTGAGTCAGAGAGACACTGCCAGCCGCCACGATGACAAACAGCATGTGAAGATGCCGGTAAGCCACGAGCCATGTGGCAAGGTATAGATTAATGGAAATGGATTAATTTAAGTTATAAGAACAGTTAGCAAGAAGCCTGCCACGGCCATACAGTTTGTAACCAATATAAGTCTCTGTGTTTACTTGGTCGGGTCTGAGGGGCTGTGGGACTGGTGGGTGATAGAGATTTGTCCTGACTGTGGGCCAGGCACGAAAACTCTAGCTACAGATGAATATAACAGATAGGTTCAAATGGAAATATAAAAATACATGGAAAAAATCCTTAATATTTGGCACAGTTCAAATTTTTCAATGTGTGGGACTGTTAAAGATTATCTTTAGAAAGCAATTATCTGGAATTTGAAAGTTGAGTTAAGAATTTTAGAAAATTTATTACTTTTTTTTGGTTTTTCGAGACAGGGTTTCTCTGTGTAGTTTTGGTGCCTGTCCCGGATCTCGCGCTGCAGACCAGGCTGGCCTCGAATTCACAGAGATCCGCCTGGCTCTGCCTCCCGAGTGCTGGGATTAAAGGCACGCGCCACCACCACCCGGCATCATTTATTACTTTAAAAAATTCCATATTCTATACTGTTAATGGTGAGAGTTTATTCCCTTCAATTTTATTGGTTATGGAACAACACGAAAAATAGTTTGTTTTTTTAATGCTTCCATCTGTATCATTATTATTATGGTTATTTGGCATACATGTCTGTCTATGTACCAATTGAGCATCTGGCACCTTCTGAGGATGGTAGAAGGTGTTGAATCTCGTGGAACTCCTGGAGTTGGAATTACTGATGGTTGTGAGCCACCATGCTATGTGGGTGCTGGAAATGGCGCCTGCCTCCTCTGGAAGAGCATGCAGTACTCCTAATCATTGAATCATCTTTCCCGATTATGTTAGAGCTGTGTGTGGTAACTCATACCTGTAACCCCAGGAACTGGGAGAGGAATAACATGAGACCGTCTCAAGAAAACAGAAATTAATTAATTGATTAATTAAATATAGTAATGCTTTCACAGAGCTTCTGTACTGATTACACACAAAAATATGCTATGGACATTGAATGACCTAGTAGATATGCTGACTGTCTTTGATCTATTCAGACAGCTCTATCAAATTTCCTGTATTTATACCTACTGGGTTAACACTTTAGAGAATTACCAAAATAGCTCAAGTTAAAATATTTACATGTTCATTATTTCAGTTTGTCACACATTCTGCTTAACCTGGTTGTTGCTCTACTTTCTTATCCACGTTTCCACCCGGAGCTCTGAGGAGCAATGGTAGTCCTTTATCTGACAATATGGGGACAGAGATTCCTCCTTACCCATCAGTTTCCTTTCTTAGGTTATCAACTGGTATATTTGTTTCTCACAGCAGAGAAGAATCAACACGTTTAATGGGATACTGCTTTCTGGAAGCGTGCAATTTACGTTTGATTTATTTTTGAAATCAGAGCTCTGTCAAGCCACTTCAATATTCTCTTCTTACACTAAATCAACACAGCCTCATAATCAATAACTGATGGACTGAGAATCATAATTCATGACTATGCAGTCTGCTTGCTGATTATTTGCAGAAGTCCTTCTGTTAATGAAAACTGAATGCTCAGGAAACTGCACTGACGTTAGTTTCAACTCCTCAGAAACCTCCGAGTCAACAGGATTGCTTTCAGTTTACAGGACATGCTCTGGGCAACAGAAGTGTCATGCATGTTACAGTGCACATGATGAGGCAGAGAATCCAATACATGGTGCAGTGGATGTGGGGATGCTGGCCATGAAACTCATAAAAGCTATAGAAACATCAACGGGTATAATATTAAATACAAATGGACATTTGTAATTATCAGAAATGAGAGAAGAGGGGAGAGAGAGGAAGGGAGAGCAGAGAGGTGCTAAGGGAGAGAGGGAAGAAAAAAAAGCGACAGAGTGGTGAAAATGTTTGGTTAAATTTATGAGGATCAGCCATGCTCTAAGTGTTCAGACATGTCATTTAATGCTAGAATCCCTGATGAGAGACAATGTTGTATTACATCTTTCAGCCTACTGCTGCATCCTGTCCTGAAGCCTGAAATGTCATTTAACATTAATTTATAAAGCTGCAGCACATAGAGGCTGCTGTCTGAAAAAAAAAAATAAATAAAGACTGAACACTGAAATCACATGATTTGGTAAAGTGCTTTATAGTGTTACTAACAAACTCCTTAAGAATGTGAATCTCTTAGCTGCATGAGATTGCTACAGGAAGGCATTTCAACCTCCCACAAGCAGGCATTATTTCTAAGGAATGTTGTCTCTGAAATGATGTAGGCTGTGATTTGATTTTACTCACTCATATTCAGTGCTCAGTTTTCTCTTTTTAAAAGTCTACTTCCAGAATAGTTAAAGCTTAAGAAAAATGTCCTCAGTAATAGAGAGGCTAGTACATCACACATTCAGGAACAAAGAAACGGAACAAAACTATAAAGGAATCAGTAATTTTCTTTTAAAAAAAAATCCACAGAAACCCATCTTTCTCTGAGAAGCTGCATTGATAATAAACAATTAAGCAAAAGTTGTGTTAAAAAGCCATGTTTAAGACCTGCTAGATTATTTTTGACAGATTGATGCTAATATTTCACTGTTCTACTTCAAGAGACATCTGTCACGTTAAAGTGATAGACCTGGTTTTGCATCCCTGCGTGTGGGTGAGGGTGAGTTGGACTGAATGTTGGCAAGGAAGGGTTGGCAAAAGCAGCATGGCCTTCTGCTTTAGGCAGCCACCCAGAGAGGAAAGACAGGAACTGATTTGGAATGGCTCAAGGACTCAGAGCAAAATGTCAAGTAAGGAGTAAATCTATCACTGAGTCAGAATGCCTACCAAGGTGACCTTACGCTAGCATTGCCATCATGGAAATAGGCATTGCTTTTTGACTGAAAAACAAACAAACAAACAAACAAAACTGAACTTGTTCATTTAAAAGCAATAGAATGTTAGAAGTACATTCTGTGAACGTGATCCCACTGCTTTAAAGACACACAAAGAAATGCATTTTTTGTTCTATACATTACAGGTTATCATCTAGACGAACTCACTGACTTGACGGTCATGTACATCAATATAGAGTTTCCTATGTCAACTTTCTTTTTCCAACTTTGCATTGAATAGTTTTCTTTTTATTCAAATCCTCATCATAGTTACCTCTAGATGGTAGCTGAAGCAATGTTTGACCAGCTTCAGCACCAGCGAGAACAGATAAGAGGTGATCTTTCTCCAGACTTGCTTTTTATCTTCCACCCACTTCATTACAATCAAATACACAGCAAGTGGGCTCTTATTTGAGTACCATACTCTTCACAATATTTCAGATTAATCAAAAACAATTATCAAAAAAATAGATCTGACATTTAGAAATTAAATAACTGAATTAAATTACCTGTAATTGGCACAAATAATATTTCTATTTCTCTACGTGTACTTGCCACTATTTTGGAACCACTTGTAATGTGACATCAGCAGGATGTGACTTACAGAGTAGAAATAAGAATACATGATGGCTGATGCTCTTGAAACCTAAGGTCTAGACTAACTAAGGTAGTTGAGTTCACATCCTTGGTCTCTATTAATTGCTTCTTGTGCCTTAGGAAGACTCCTAAGAACATTTAACAAATATGTGCTTCACAGCTGCTGAATCAGCATCATCTGTCCAAAGCTGTGCCTGTGCTGCCGCCTAGTGGTAGCTTGTGGTATAAAAATGACATGCTCCGAGAGAACGTGGTGCTGTATCTCTTACTGCAAAGTAGGTTAAGAGGCACAGGAAACAGCGATGTGACAAGAAATCTGCCAGATCTATACACTTTGCCTTCGCTGTTTGCTTATATGGGAAACCAAGTAAAAGTCAAGAACTTCATCTTGTAGTCTGATGAGAATTCACATCTTTCACAATTAATCATTCCAGTTTCACTCATTACAATTCTAATAAGGAAGTATAGACGTACAGACATATATAGATACATAGATATACCTTTTTCATATTCCACAAAGTTCCTTAATAGTGTATCAGAACTGTATATCTTTCTTCACACACAAAAAAATAATAATCTTTTTTCACCAGTGATATCCCAGTGTAGGGTTAAAAAAATAAACTAAAAAAATCTGACAGTGGAGCACTGCCTTCCAAGTCTGCATAGTGCTGGGCTTCTTAATGAACACTGGTTTTTATAAAGATGAAGTAGTCTCACCTGGAGAATTAATCAGGCATCTGGTAGTTTAACCATTATTTGCACATATGTATAGCTACATGGGTTCACACAGTTGCCATTCAGTTTTCCCAGCCCCCACCCCATCAAAATGTATGTCATTCCATTCTTTGGAGGCAGAGAAAGAATATGCGTTCACCACTGAAGTCAATTTGTTAACAGCAAGTCTTTGAAACCAAAGAAGTGTCTGCTTTAAGGCAAGCAGACAGTGAGTCAGACTTTAAAAACATAGTCAAGGAAAGAAAAAAAAAAAAGTAAGAGCAAAAAAAGCAATCCTCTATCTTCTTACCCTTGGGATGGTTTTGCAATTGATGTGCCCCTTGGTCATATACACAGGCTGTTTACATTTGTTCACTTTTCAATACATTTACCTCTCTCTGCCCAAATAAACCAGCATTCCCTCTCGCTCTGCACACTGAATACATATGTGCCCCATTTACCACCCGGGGGTGCAGATTACCCATGCAACTTATCATTTACCCATTTCTCTAGGACACACTCTCTTCCTTTTCCTTCCTCACTGTAACTAAAAATGAACATGCAGCTCTGTCAATGACATAATGTTTTCATGAAAGTTCCACTAATTAAAAATCCTCACCATACCAGACCTAAAAAAAAAAAAAAAAAAAATGAGCACACTCTTGCCAAGTGTTCTTCACCACAGTGAAGCTCTTGTAAGTACGTTTTAGAGAAAGACAGAGGGGGATGGTGTGAAGGGAGAAAGTCTCCTAACATATGCATTGAAGTATAACAGTTGTCAGCATCACAGGGACAGATTATTTTTAAAATAGATCTTTCAAGAGAAAAAAAAAAATGAGATGAAAAAAATAATGCATCTCCAAAGAGCTGAGAAGTAATACATGCACAGCTTTGGGTAATAGAAGCTTTTACTGGAATGAAGGACCACAATTGTAGGAAATAGATCTGCTTTTTGAAAGCAAGCGATGATAGGTCAGTTTTAAAATGATGTTTGTCTGTACCTATAGACTCTCCCCTTTTAATGGTAAAGAGGTAGTTGGCTTTTATTGTGGTGGCCTGAAAACACTTGCAGACTACTGCTTTGGCCCATGCTTACAGTGCTAGCATAGTTACTTGTTGAGGACATTCATTTAGACTTGCAACATGCTGCATTAATTTAACACCACATAAAATATGGATTTTATTGCAGCAAAGACAATAAATGCTGCAACTGCTGAAAGCGTGGGTTTAATCCCCCCTTTTTTATTGTACCCCCTCATTTCTGACTCATATAAAATGTGAACACAGGAATTGTACCCATCCTGTTTCTGATGGATGTCAATCTACTGTCTTTATGTAGATACTTAGTGACCACTAACAGCTTCTAGGCATCATCTGTCCTCTGTCTGTCATTTCTCTTTCTACTGAAGGTACAATGAACTATGACTATGACCAAGTGAGGAATGAATCCGTTCATAGGGAATGCAAAGTAATGCTGTCTGATGTTAAGAGTTCATGGCAAACAGTGCTACCTGCTAAACTGATATTTTAAACAGAGGGTAAACAGGAATGAGCATGACTAATTACACTCCGTAAATATTTTCTGCAATTGCTCAGAATGAATGAATTCGAAAACTCCAATATCCAGACCCACACTGTTGAACATAATATATTATTTATCAAGCTTCACATTACCTACATTCAAAGCAGTTGTTCCAGGAAACTCGAAAAAGGAGTTTCATGCTCATTTGCTTAGTAAAAGGTCATGATTTTGAAATAATTGCGCATATACCTTAAGAAAAAAACATAAAAGCAAAAACATATCTCCCCCCCGCGCACCGCCCCCCCAGCAGGGGAAGAAAAGGCGAGACCTTAAAGGAGTTAAAAGACAAGAGGTGAATTCTTCCTACCTGGTTTCATCAGCTTCTGGAAAACGGAAGTTGGTTCCAGCCAAAATAACCCTGAAGAGATTGTCACCCTGTCCCCTTTTTGTTTGTTTTCTGCTGTTATTTTCTATCGCTGATTCTACTTCGGTCTAACTCAAGCTTTCTCTCAGCGTCACTTTTAACTCTGGACGGCAGGGAACCGAAGAAAACGGGGCGAACTCTCTCTCTGATTGGCTTTCATTCAGTGATTCTGATTAAGGATGGGGGGGGGGGGGGAGGGAAAGAGGGAGGGGGTGGGAAAGCCCTTCCTCACACGGAGAGAAAGGTTCTGCTGATGGAGCTGCAGCACTCGCCATGGGAAGGCTAGAGACTGGAAGTGCCGGCTCCTGCCAGCACACAGCGATTTGCAAGTGAATGCGAGGGAGGGAGCATCCGCGCGGAGGGCTGCGCATGAAAGGCGTCCCCTCCCCCGCAGGGCAGAAAGACTCTCTGTTTCCAGCCTAAGGTAATCAGCCCCATCTCATCCGCCTGCGTCCCTAACACAATCCCAGAAACGCGGATTCTGCAATTGCTTCTTGCAATTAAAAAAAAAAAAAATTACTTTTTTGCTTTCCTCTGGCATGGATGTGCCTGCACCACCCGTACTCTAGACCGTCCAAACACAAGTATTAGCGGAGCGCCAAGCAAATGGCAATCAGATCAGGTATATTAACAACAGAGGATATTGGGGAGGCGGGTGTGTGGTTTTAAATTTTTATTTGGAGGGCAGGTGAACTTTCTTGATTCTCCAAATACCTTTATTCGTTGCTTCCTGTCTTAAGGAGAACACACCTTACTCCTCATTTGGAGATGCCTCTGAGCAATTTTGTCTGTTTAATCATACAAGCTTTGCATCTCAATGTTTCATTAACAATTTACATATGCAATTAATGCCATTAAAATATTTAGATTGTGGAGTTGACATAATCTCTCTCTCTCTCTCTCTCTTTTTTTTTGCCTTTGTAAACTTTTTTGCTCATAAATATGTTTATGTCCAAAACAGCATACAGTCTGATACTAAGGCATCTGGATGATTCTATCGACATCCCAACCCTTTAACTGTCCATCTTCCTATTTATATATCTCTACATTAGAATTTTGATCAAACAGAACCTAACCAAAGATGTCAGTATAGCTCCACAAAATAGTTAACACCTTTACTTTTCCCCAGCTACGTCTAGATTCCTTTTGAAAATGTCACCTATAAATAAATTTTATATATGTAAACTGTAAAAATATAAACTAGGGGAGAAGTTATGAAGATCATCTCAGGCAACTATGATTGAAAAGCAAAAAAAGCATTAGTCAGCTGTTAAATATCTTTCCAGTCACTAAGCTAACGAGTAGCAACAATAGTCTATAGGACTCAGATTCCTCTCAGATGCCACAAGATGCCAAGAACCCGTGGAGAACAGGTTTGATAGTGTATCCTCCAGGAGACCCTGTACACACTCAGAACAACAACAACAAAAAAGGAAGGTTCTGATGGTGAGGGCAAGAGACACTCTTAAATTTCAAGGAGGTTTAGTGTATCACAGGTTGTTATATCACTGAGTGTTATCCTTCAGCTCACAGTAAAAAACACTAAACATTAAATGGTATGTGTAGCAGGAAAGAGCTAATTTTCCTTAAATGTTACAGATGAGCATACTAAATGGGGATAAATGTTAATGACTATGGAATTCTGACAAGAGTACAATATTTGCCCACAACATTTTCCAAAGTCCCTTGCCTTCATCATCCATTAAAAATAAGCATTGCATGTTTCCCAGGAATGGATGTATTTATGTGGCCCCAGTTTCTTTGTTTACTCCATATAATGCTACCATTGAAACATTAAATTGGCTTTCAAGAGAAATTTCAAAGTCACATATTCTACAGGTCAATTATACAGTGTTAAATAGATTTTTATGGCTGGTGTCTAGTCACCCAAGATGAAAGATCCTTTTACTGGTTTTGTGTATTTATTTTTCTTTAACATCAAAATAAATGGCTGTATGCTGCAAAGAACATTTAGACAACTTTTGAATGTGTCTAATTAAGAACTTAATCAAAAGCTCAGATCTAAAAGTAAAATCTCATTTGAATATTTATAATACATGCTGCACTGACATATGATCAAGTAAGTTTCCTGACAAAACCCTTGCCTCCTCTTCCATAAAGCTGTGAGCTGATAAGATTGCTTTGACTCGTGTGAGCATCAGAAACTGTAGTTCTGTCCTGTCGACATTTTGAAGGAGCTGAGCTCATTTATATGAAAGATGACTCCACACTTACCTTAGGAAGGAGGAATAAAGGCAGAGGAAAGGGTGACAGGTCCTTGGAAAATGAGACCCAGGTGTTTATGTCTATAACATCATTGGCTGGAAAAGAGACACTGAGTCACAGGTTGTTAGTGGAGAGGCTTGGAGAAATAGTCATTACTCTGAAAAAAAACAAAAACAAAAACAAAAACAAAAACAAAACAGTATTCAACCACTGAGCTCATTGATATTGCTAGAGAGGGTCATGACAGACTTGAATTGGACACAACAGTTACAGTACTTGCTACACCCTGTGTCTCAGGATAGTATATGTAATTTTTAGAACACAAATAATCGTATTATATTTCAAATTTAGAATTCAGAATGTCCTTCCAATGACACTGTTTTATGGCATGATATAATATTTACTAAATGATAACTAAAATATTAATGAATTTGTAAGTTCAAGTAAGAGATGGAACAGGAAGGGAGAGATGGAAAGAGAAAGGAAGGAAGTCAGAGTATGTATAAGAACTCAGCACATGCCAGGCGGTGGTGGCACATGCCTTTAATCCCAGCACTAGGGAGACAGAGCTAGGCAGATCTCTGTGAGTTCGAGGCCAGCCTGGTCTACAGAGCAAGATCCAGGACAGGCACCAAAACTACACAGAGAAACTTTGTCTCACAAAACCAAAAAAGAACTCAATACATTTTATTAATATCTTCCAGTAAAAGTCCTAAGTCCTTTATTCTTTGTATCTGAAGTCATAGTCCAAACTGCTGAGCACTTTAGTAATCAAAATTAAAGAATAATGTATCTGCTGGCTAAAAAGTACATCCTTTGATAATATGATTTATTTTATTAAATGATACTATTCTCCAGTTTTTTTATTTTATGCTGTCTATGATGTCACCTGTAATTCTGTAAGCTGCTCTATTAGTTTTAAGTTTTCGTAGTGAAAGGCAATGCGATCAGTTCCAGATATATGAAATAAATGACTGTAGCCAGCTCTCTTAGAAGGGAATGAATGAGCAACATTAAATGGACTCAGTAAATTGGGAGTAGAGAGACAAGAAAGGTGTTGGATGGGCGAAGGAGGGGTGGTAATATAAACAGTACTCTTGTATAACATTCTAAAAAAAATAAATTAATGTGAAAGATCCATGTTTTAAAATGTGAAATTATTTCATAGAAAATATCGTATTTAATTAAAAACATGAGATTATAAATTTATTTCCCCCATGTTCCTGTACAGTAGTGTGGGGGTAACCTGCCATGTGCTCTGTGGATCAGACAGAAGGGGACTCCTTGACTTCCTAACTTTCTTACAGCAAACCTGAATTCCATACACAACTTTGTTGCCAATCTTTCTCTGTCCTGCCAGCTCTCAAATCACAAAATGGAGACTAATTGTTAGTTATGAAATCTCGGCCGATAGCTTAGGCTTGTTTCTAACTAGTTCTTATAACTTAAATTAACCTGTATCTTTTAGTCTATGTTCTTTCACATGTCTTTCTGCTTAATCTGCTTCCTTGGCATCTCCTCCTTTCGTCTCCCCAGCGTTCTCTGGGCCTGGAAATCCTGTCTAGTTATCAGCCATTCAGCTTTTTATTAAACCAATCCGAGTGACATAACTTGACAATGTAATCAAATGTCTTGCAATAGAGCTTGATATTTTTGTTGCTGTTTTTAAGGTGAAAAAATATTGTTTGCATATAAAGAGATTTGCAATTAAGTGAATGCCTTCTTCACAGAGAAAATGTGAAGAAAAATAGCTGGAATAATTTTACTGTTTGTTGACAACTGAATTCTCAATCACACAAACTGCTTTATCCTTAACCATCAAAGGTTTGTGGTCTGTCTAAAATCATCAAAGAGTGATAAACTTTCTGTTTTCTAGTTGTGATTAAAGTTTTGCCTGAGAAAATAATTCAAAAGAATTTTTTAGATTAAAAAATAGCAGAAAATAACACGTTTTAATTTTAATTTGTTTTTATTTTAATTTACAAAAAATAAACATAATCTTTAATGTTGTATTTTATCTTGTTATAATTTTAATGTAGAGACTATCTGATTGTTGAAAACTACAGTTTAATCAATAATGTCATTGTAAAAGTCAACTCTATGAATTCTTAGAAGTTCTTTAAGAAAACGCATTTTCAAATAAATTGACTATTTAATATACAACATTGGACAAACCATAGCTATTATTTTCATTTCTTTTCCCCTAAAATATCATTTCTTTCATACCCCCATTTCCTTTCACTTGTTGCTTATCAATAACTGTCAGTTATGAGATGTTCTTTCCTAAGTCTAAGCTAACAAATTAGTTTGGCAGCTCAGGAATTCTTTCTGAAGTCGTGAGGCTTCCAAGTCATAGACACAGAGCACAGAATGCAAGACCATATTATTTATGTCGGTTTTCTTTGTTCTCCCACATCTCAGGAGGGAATACCTGAAATCAGTTAAGCAGACATGACATAGACTTGAAGTTTGCCCTTAGCTGAAGACCCCAGCTTAGGACAACTACTATTTCATTCAAATTGTCTGTATGGAAAATAGCCAAAATTTTGGTTCAGATGGAGATATTTTATAATCTGTTTTATAATCCCTTTCTCTACTCTGGTGGGAATTATATCAAGACTGATCCTCGGCAAATGTCTTTTAAGTAGTAGCCAGAAAGAAAATGATATAACTTGAGACATATCCAGAATATTGTTTTTTAAGAGTATTATTGAGAGATTCAATGGCTAGTATGTTCAATTCCAAATATAACAGTGTTTACTTACTTGATGATTTGTACCATCTACCTTGGTCATCCACAAGTGAAGATGATTTTTTTAAGGAAATAAACTGTGAATTTTGTTATTCAGTGGAAACTACTCCCAGTCCATAGCCCCTTATTTTAGAAAACACCTCACCCTCATTAAGTACACTTCCCTCTCTCTTGATGACTGTTCTTTGTATCTAGTTTACCTAGACCATAGACATTGTGTATGCTCCTCTTTCACTTGCTAAATGTTGACTGTCATATTGGCTAAACATAACAAAACACACCACTATGTGTAACTAATTTCTATTGCCGTAATACATTCTGTCATCCCTTTGCCCTTCAGATATACAGTTTATAATTTAAAAGGCTGAATGATATTCTTTTGCTCATTTTATTTAGCTTTTCATCCATTAGTGAAAACATAAATTGCTATCAAATCTTGGCCACCCTAAAACAATGCTGAAGTGACTGTGGGAGTTCACATCTCTCTCCAACACATTGACGTCAACCCCTTAGTGTGCATATCCAGTAGTAGGATTGATAGATTATGTAGTCATTATCATTTTAGGTTTTGAGAAATATCATAGTATTTTCTGACATGACTATACGTGTCATATATGATTTCATTCATATGAGGAATTGCAAACAGCCAACTTCAAGAAACAGAGAGTAGAACAATATGAGAGCTTAGACAAGCATGGGTGACAGGGGCAGTTAATAGGCAGGGAAAGGGATGATATTGATCAAAAGCTACAAGGGTCAGCAGAAATCAGCTTTAAGTATCTACAGTATGAAACAGACCACAGCTCCTAATGATAGGTTTATGGCTTATAGTTTCATGACAAAAAGTAAATGATAAGTAGATGATTTTGTAGATGTACCAGTATGCTTAAATCTTTCAACAGTTGTACACCTAGAGCAAAGTAGAGCATATACTGAGTAAATGTTCAAGAAAAAGGTTATGTGTCAATTAGATGAAAGCCATTGTTTTCAATTGATGCTTGTGTGTTAGACTTTCCTGTGGAATCATGAACAAATATCTATGACTCCAAATAGGGAATAGTTGACAGGCCAAAATACAGATACTGCTAAAGTTTAACTTGGTGAACCAAAGAGTTTTATTGGAGTTGCTTACTGGAGTAGGGATGAGGGGCTACTAACAGGAGTAGAGATGACTCAGAGACAGACGTATCACCAAAGCCCACCCCAACACCTGTGACAGCTCAATAGAGCTGCAAACCTACAGCACACTGCACAGCCTGCATGTAGCCCGTCTAAGTGGCTTAATCAGTTTGATCTCTTTTATGCAGAACAGTTAGTCTGTTTCTTCTATGTACTTCAGCTGGTCTCTGTTCATTCCTGATGCCTAGATTTGTCTGAGTCTTTTATGCAGGTTGCCTTGTCTGAGAATGATTCTCAGCAGTTTTTACTATTGATATACAATTGGGGAAGGAGGGGCTTAGTGAATCTGTTCATTTTCAGGGACTTCCTGGAGCTAGTTTGAGTGGTTTTCTTTCTGACTTCATTAACTTCCCTGCAGTATTTCACTTCCCCTGAAAACAGACTTTTGTTTCATTCCCCTGTACATATCTAGTCTCAAGCAATTTCCCTCCAATAGGAGAGGTTTTAATCCTGGAGAAAACTGCTTCGCAACAGTACGACAATCACACCAAACCCTGTAGTAAGGCGTAACTAGAGAAACTGCATATTACACAGAGCAACAGTAGGCCAAAGGTGAAAATACTTGACAAGGGCAGGTTTTCAGAATGCTCTGCTCACTCAACCCATCACTACAAATGGTTTATGCAACAAAACCACTGGAACACAACCGTGACCTTATTTCCTTAATTTATTTCAATTTCTCAGAAACAAGACAAATTGGTTCACTTCTTTCCATCATTTTATGTCAGCAAAGTACTCTCAAGCTTCATAAGGTATTATTTCCTAGATAATGTTCTTTGCTTCTTACAAATGAAATGATGAGAATGAGGTAGAACATTTTCCCAGAAGTCTGTCTCTTGATTACCATCTCTGACATCTCTATACCTAAGCAACAAACAGCCACACCCGCTATCTGTAAAAGCTTTACCTCAGGCAGAAATGGGTTTGTCTACTAGTCAGAGTTCTCTAGAAGAACAGAACCTACTGAATAAGTGTCTGTGTGTGTGTGTGTTTGTGTGTGGGGGGGTGGGGGGGTGATTTATTAGACTGTACATAGTTGAGAGGCTGAGAAGCCAGTAGTTACTCACTCTGTAAAGCAGTGTGCCATAGTAATGCCAGTCTAGGGCTGAAGGCTTGGAGGATACCTGGAGAGGCATTGATTTTCATTCTACATTGGAAGGTCAAAGAAACTGGATTGCAATTTCACTGAAAGATGGCAACAGCAACAACAAGTGACAGGCTTGGTATCACCAGCAAGGAATGAAAGGAGTTAGGCAAAATCACAATGCCTTTCCCTCAGATTGTATCTGGGCTACTGTCAGATGGTTCTGTCGTCTCTGGGAGAGAATATTCCCCCTTCATTTGAACCAGTAAATACTCCAACTGACCAGTCAAGACACATGTCTTAACTGGTTCCAGGTCCAATCAAATTAACAACAATGATTAGCCATTGTGACCATCAATGTTCTCTAGCCCCAGTTTATGAATATACAATGTTATTAATGTGTATATTGAGAACTTGGCTATACCAAACAATGGTCACTCCATTGCTAGGAAAACACTGAAGAGGGCCAGACATGTTACCTCTAACCAGTTTTAAAATATAGACAATAACTCTCCAAATGTGTTTCAGAGGCCAATAACATTAGCTTTATCTGACAACTTACACATGAAAGCGATCAGGACTTCTCTCAAGCCTACTGATTCAGAAACTGTGGGAGGGTCACTGCTCTGTTTTAAAACACATTAAAGTGGTTCTGAGAGATTACATTTGAAAGCCATACCCCCCACCCACACACACAAAAATTACTTTAATGCAATCTAGAAAGGAAAAACTGAATTAAAGCTCAGGGTTTATAAACAAGAGATGTGTTTATGCGTCACTTATTATTTTAACACCTATGCATAATATTCAGAATCATTTCAAAACACCATGCTATTTATAAGATTGTGGGGGAGAGCTGTAATCACAGCACTGGCTAAATAAGGGTTTAACCATCTAATGAGGGAAACAGAAATTAAGACAAGTGATACCCAAAAGTAAACGAAGGGGAAGAGAGGAAGGAATTTTGCCAAGTGTGTGATGAATGTAGGAGTTGCTCTTGAGGTTTCAAAATATAGTATTACAACTCTGATGAATGTCACTGTTGGTTTGCATTTCAGCATGTGTGAGCAAGAGGGGCAATGGCAGTGAAAATGCCACATCGGGTACATTCCATCCTCATAGAAAATTGGTGTTACAATGTCCTTCCAGAGCTGCCAAGAGAACTGACCTGGGGGTGGGACTCTTAACCCCTTTCCCATAGACTGCATTGACTAGGGAAGTCTGCTTTGCATGCAAATGTCTTTCCTCTGGTTCCTCTTGTGATAATACTTTCCTTGTCTAAATATTGGTGTGTGACCTAATGGAAGAGAAGAGGAAGGAATGAAACCCATGAGAGAGAATAGGGAAAGTGGAAGGATTTTTATAAAAAAACAGATCCAGAAACAAATAAACAATAACAAAACCAAAACGTAACCAACAAACCAGCCAAACAAACAAACAGCAATAACAAAACAAGACAAACAAACAAAAAACATGTAAGCCTTTTGCCGACTGAAAGATCTGGCTATATCTTTGAATATCTCATGTGGATTCACCGGACAGACTCGTGGTTTAATGGATGTCTATCATGTCTGAAATCTCTTAATGCTTCTGAACCAGGTACTTGACATTTTCTTTTTGTTTTGCAACCCATGATTTTGATGCCCATCACTTTATTGACTGCTTCACAGTGCCGCTTCAGTACGAAGGGACCCATGGATTGAAAGGGTCCCTTCACGGGTGAAAGTTTGAACGGTAATCAATGTTGACATTTAACAGACAAACACATTGATAAACCTGTTAGTCACCAGTAAACAAGGACAATAAAGTGTACTTGACTCCTATTATGTGAGACCTAGCCCTCAGCAGCACATTTTAGTGTCAAGAGGCTACATAAGGCCGATGTGAAACTTGTAGGTAAAATTTCATTTTTCAGTGTATTGGTTTTCCTTTCTCTCACTACACATTGAACAGTTACAATGTGACAAAGAGACTACCTAGCATTGGATAAAGTAGTGATAGTCCATAGATCACCTTATTCCCAATTTCACATAACTCAGGCTCTAGTGAGGTAAAGCATATTCGATTATGTAAATTATGATAATATAACCCACTGAGGTAAATGCTGTGAAAGCTGGAACTTGGTCTACTGCAACTTATAAAGAAAAATCAAGATCTAATGTGAACAAAGATGAAGGGAAAGGATGTGGAGAGAAGGGGAGATTTTCCCTGGATGAAGTGGACCATGGAGAGAAATCAGAACCAAATTGGAATGACATTTGTGCTGCGGGATGTCTTTCTGTATGCTGTGAATGTGTGTTGCTCTGATTGGTTGATAAATAAAATGCTGATTGGCCACTAGCCAGGTAGGAAGTATAGGCAGGATAAGCAGACAAGGAGAATTGTGGGAAGAGGAAAGCTGAGTCAGGAGTCACCAGCCAGACACAGAAGAAGTAAGATGACAAGGCAGAACTGAGAAAAGCTACCAAGTCACATGGCTGAACATAGATAAGAGTTACGGGTTAATTTAAATGTGCGAGCTAGTTAGTAATAAGCCTGAGCTAATGGCCAAACAATTATAATTAATATTAAGCCTCTGTGTGATTATTTTCTAAAAGGCTGCAGGACTGTGGGTGAGAGATTTGTCCCTACCCTGGGCCAGACAGGACACAGGAAAACTTTCAGCAACACATTTGCTCCAGGGATTTATTTAAAAAAAAAAAAAAAATGTTTGCTGCCTGGTAACACTTACTTACCTCCTAACACATAATTGGCTAAGACAGTACATCACAGAAGTCATCCTAACCACTTCTAGGCAGAAAACCAGCTAATCAGACATACTTGACCTATATATACTCTTTTTGCCTTAAGAATATCTTATTCATACTGTATGTCACTGGAATAAAGAAAAAATAGACTCCGCTATTACAGGGAGCCAAGTGTTCCATCCTTGCTGTTCTTACAAAAGTATATCATGGATGCCAGATTCTCCATTACTATTCAGCACCAGCAAAAGGAATAAAAACAAAAGCTAAACAACCATTTAACCATTCATTAACTCCTTGATATCAGATCGTATGAGACCCATGAACAAAAGTGTACTGAATAAATTTACTTATATCAATACTAAATAAACACACTTAATTTAGTATTGCTGTAGAGATTTATTTTTAACCATTATACTGAAAAACTGAAAAAAAATAAACAAATACTTTAATGGAAAAAAATAACATCATCTGAATTAACATACTATTAACACCACAAATAATTGCTCTCCAATTTAGGAAAGCCCTATTTTTAGATATAAATTTGTATTTTATAAATTTCTTCAGTGAATTGGTAGAAAAACTACTTGCTATATTCAGTATCCCAAGCTAAATATAGATGCTTAATATTCACCATTTCTCATCCTGGCTTAATTAAAGCATATGGATTACAAGACTTTGGAAAAACAAAGAGAAAAGAAATGTGCAATCAAAGATAAAATGTGGGTGATTTGTGGAAATCAGTATCAGTTTAATTATTGCCTAGTTAAAAATAATAAATTAAAATTAAAAACAAATCAAACTACAAGGAGTGATTGTTTCTGAAAACACTGTGATTTGGTAGACTCCCCTGACATGGTGGGAAGTTGTTCAGTCTGCTTATTTATCACTGTCACTTTTGTAGTTTGTCATCATCCCCAGAAAGCAAATTTTTTCATCCTCCAGAGTAAAAAGAACATGACCAGGCTGGAGTGATAGGTCAGCAGTAAGAACTCTTGCTGTTCTTATGGAGGACTCAGTTTGATTTCCCAGTATCTATATGAGGCAACTCGTAACTACCTGTAACTTGGGCTCCAGAGGATTCAACATTCTCTTCTGGCCTCTCTACATACCTGCACTCATTTCACGTGCATGGATCTGCACACAGATACACAGGCTTACACACACACACACACACACACACACACACACACACACACACACACATTTCTGATACACTAATTCTCAATTAAGTAAATATAATATGACCAGTGCTTAAGAAAAATAAGAGAATGAGCAGGGGCAAACAGAATTCCAGACAGACAGAATAATTTAAGATTTCAAATGACACACTGTTAGCATTTAGTTAGGTGTATAGGTGTGATATTCAGGTAACTTTATACACTAAAGTCTACACAAACAGCGCTCTTCTGACTTCCTATCTCAAGCTGCATTCAGAGCTGTGTTCTCTTATTCTACTCCCTTCCTCGTGATCTAGTATCTCCTCGTCACTTCTGAGAAAAGTCGTTCTCACTATTATTAGTTCATTTAAATGTTTTTTATTAATAATTATTTATCTCTTTCTCTGGGTTTGGGAGGAGAGGGTGAAGGAAGAGATAATTTGGATTTTGCAGGAGGAACAGGGAGTCTTGAAGACAGTAGGAAAGACTTCAACTTGAATGGAGCTCTCCCGATAGCAAGCCTTTAAATTTCTTCTCACTAGTAGAAGTTTCGGGTGCTGGTTTGGTACAGCCTGTCTTAACTCCAATGATGACCGCCTCCATTCAGAAGAGATTGTGACTATACTAAAGATTTTATGACTCACCTTCACACCATTTGGCCATAAGTCCAATGCACCTTCTTAAGAGCCAGTTCTTCCTTCTAACAGTGTGCTAGTCTATCATTTAAAATGTTTCCTTTTTTTCTTATTTTTGTTAAAAATAAAAATACTAATAAGTAGAAGTCACTGCCCACAAAATCGAGTTTGTAATTACATTCATATTAGACAATTTAAATATTGTTTTAGAAGTAGCAATTCAAATATTTAAATCATGAATAATAGGTGGATTTATGAAACTGAGCACAGTATGTAGCCATAAATAAATCATATGAGAAAGGGATACTAATCACAGATGTCTTATACAGCAACTTGAAAAACATTATTTTCATGGTGGTTGACCCCCCTTTATCCTTTACACTCATCCTGATGCTTCACATCTGTGCTTCAGGCAGTTAAGCAGGAGCCCATTTGTTAGTCCATTAGAAAGAGTGAAATATTCTGTATCAAATCCTTCTAAAATACAATCACATTGAAACAAAAGCCCAATTATAACAAATAAGATAGATTTAGATTACACAAGGGGATGCATTCCAATAACGATAATTTTGTGCTACTTGACAGTAATTTGGTTGTTGTTAGTATGAAAGGCAAGAACTACAGTTTCTTCTCTTTTTTCAGTCTCTCTTCTCTATCAGAATGTGGGGTGAATGAATGAGTTTAATCTTCAAATGTTATTGTGGTATTGTTGCTATTTAAAAAATAAATATCTGGTTACAAACTTTCATTCAAGATTTGCACTCTCTTTTGTTTTCTGTGGTAGATGTAGAAGACTTGGTAGTTTTCACACAAACTTCTACAAGGATAACAATAGCGTATACATCATCATACTGTACACATTTCTATTCATATGTTCAAGTGAAGTAAAAAAATATGGACTGGAAAATAGGTAAGCATGGTTCAGATCTTCATCTCTTCCTCCCTCTCTGCTCCTCCAAATCCTAGCCTCAGTCTCATCCACAGCTCTGTGGCAGACCACTCACTTGCTTCAGCTTTCTTCTAGCCCCACTGCCCTATCCCTATTTGTAGTGGATCATACAGCTTCCCCCTCCCACTTTTCTTCCCCCCAGCAGTTGCTTTGAACAGGCCCCTAACTCCAAGGGGAAATTCCCTGGGAACCTGCAGTCCACTCCAGTTAGGGAAGCAGGTAGGCTAGTTTTAAATCTTCATCACTCCATTCATTCCTACAAGTTCAATGACCTCATCTCATCATCTGCTCTGTAGCAGACCACCTGCTTCAGTCTCTTCTTTCTCTTGACTCCCATCACACTGATCTCCTCCCAAGTGTCCTCTCTACTCACCCTGTTATCCTAGGCCCTAACTCCAGCTGACAGTCTCTGGGAAACTACCAACCAAACCTGCCAGAGAAGCAAGTAGGCTAGCTAAGCAGGTAAGCAATCTTTAGATCCTCACTTTCTCTTCACTTTCTGCTCTAGAGGTCCACAGGAAACTCCCTGCCTTCCTCAATCATTTGGACCCCTTCCGGACCCCATTCTTAAGTTTCAGCTTCCAAAATGTAGAAGCATATTTCTCAGGAACCTCCAGTGGTCACAACTATCAGGATACTAGAAGAATATCCGAACCAGAAACATACAGCCAATACACTCTCCTAAGAATCAGAGAATGCACAGAAAACACGGAACAAAACATTAACCCACCAAGATAGGACCAGAAATCAGCTTCTAGAATTATAATCTTCCTAAACCCAGATGCCTAGATTCCAGAACAAAACACAATCAAAACAACCAGAACAATATGTCTCCATTAGAGCCCAACAACTCTACCATAGCAGGCCCTGCAACATAGATAGCTAAAGCACGAGAAAAAGACCTTGAATTAACTTAATGAATATGATATTGTTATTTAAGCCCCTTAAAGAAATTTATGAAAAAATGAACAGTAGAAGAAAATGATTAAACAGTTAAAGACCTGAAAGTGGAAAAGGATTAATAAAGGAAAAAACAAAATGACAGAAATTTGGAAATGACAACTTTAGGAACTTGGACACAACCTCAAAGGCAAGTCTCAGTATCAGAATATAAGGGACAGAAGAGAGACTCTCAGGCATGGAAGGCACAATAGAAGAAATAGAAACCTTGATCAAAGAAAATGTTAAACCAAAATGAAAAAAAAAATCCTGTGACAAAATATCCAGAAAATCTGGGACCCTGTGAAAAAATCAAACCTGAGAATAATACCAATAAAGTAAAGAGAAGAAACCCACATGAAATGTTGAGAAAGTATTTCCAACAAATCATAGAAGAAAATTTCCCTGACCTTAGGAAGGAGATATCTATTAAGGTACAAGAATCACACAGAACCCTAAATAGACTGCGTGAGAAAAGATTCCCCTTTTACATAATAATCAAAACACAAAATGTATAAACAGAGAAAGAATATTAAAAGCTGCAAGGGAAAAATGACCAAGTAACATGTAAAGGCAGACCTATTAGAATGACCTCACTTTTCAGTGGAGACTCTAAAAGTCAGAAGGACCTGGACAGAGTTCTACAGACTCTAACCACAGATGCCAGCCAAGATTAAAATACTCAGCAAAATTTTCAATCACCATAGATGGAGAAAGTAAGACATTCCCTGATAAAATCAAATTTAAGCAATGTCTCTGAAAAAAAATCTAGCCCTATAGAAGGCACTAGAAGGAAAACTTCAACCAAGATAGGAAAACCACATCTCCTAAAATATAAGGCATATATAATTCCAGATCAGCAAGTCAAAAGAGAGAAAGCACACACACACACACACACACACACACACACACACACACACACACACACACACAGCATGCAGACACACTACAACAAAATGACATGAATTAATAAGCACTGCTCCTTAATATCTCTTAACATCAGTGTTCTTAGTTGCCCAATAAAAAGGCACAGACTAACAGAATAGATGGAAAAACAGGCTCTATGCTGTATCAAAGAAGCACACTGTAACACCAATGATAGACATCACCTAAGAGTAAAAAAATGGACAAAAGATATTCAAAGCATATGGACCTAAGGAACAAGTGAGTGTAACCTTTTTAATATCTAGCAAAATAGACTTCAAACCAAAAATAATTAGAAGAGACAGAGAAGGACACTATGTACTGATCAAAGGAAAAAAAAATCTACCAAAAGGACATTGCAGTTCTTAACATCTTTGTATGAAACAGAAGGCCACCGAATCTTGAAAAAAGAAACACCATCACAGCTTAAACCCTATATTGACCCTCACACACTGATAGTGGGAGATTTTATATATTCACCTCCTGCCAATGGATAGGTAATCCAGACAAAACTAAAACTAAACAGAGAAGTGCTGAATCTAACTGATATTATAAGCCAAATGAACCTAACAGATATTTACAGAACAATTCACCCAAACATAACAAAATATACATTATTCTCAGCACCCTATGGAACTGTCTCCCAAACTGAGCACACAATCTGACACAAGTCAAAACAGATACAAGAATATTGCAATAACATCTTGCATCCTAAGTGACCATCAGGGATTAAAGCAACAACAAAAAAAATATGATGCTTACAAGCTCATGGGAAATGAACAGTTCACTACTGGATGAAATATCGTCAGGATAGAAATTCAGAAAGAAATAAAAGACTTTCTAGAATTGAACAAAAAAAGAAGAAATCATATCCAAAAGGAGTGAGTAAAGAGTAAGAAATGATCAAACTTAGTGCTGAAATCAATTAAATAAAACAACAGCCAAAAAACGCACAAAAATAAAAACATGAAAAATCAATGAAGATCCACAAACTCTTGTGCAAATTAAGTAAAATGCATGTGAAGAAAGAATATCAAAATTAACAAAATCAGAGATGAAAAGGGAGATGTAAGGGCACTGAGGAAATCCAGAGAAACACAAGGACATAATTTAAGGAATCTAAAATAACTGGATGATTTTCTTAATACATACAATTTACCAAATTTAAATCAAGATCAAATAAGCACTTTAAAAAGGACCTATAATGTAGTGAAATAGAAGCAGTCATTAAAAGTCTACCAACACTAAAGAATCCAGCACTGTATATTGAACCTAATAAGCTCTAATGATAACCCTCTGTTTTACTTGGTACATATCTAACATATATTCACTGAGTATATATTTCTTCTTAGTTTATATTTATGTAATGGATATATAAAATCATAAGAGTGCCAACTTGTGACTTACCTCTTTTTTATATTATATGTATATAACCTATATGCATATAGGTCTTACATGGAAGTTTGTGTAATGTGTCAATAAGGTTAGATATTTATACTTTTGTTGTAGAATATTATTTTAAGTTTTGTTAAATTTTTTTGTGCTGTGGAACATTTGTTCAATGATGCAAAGATGTGTTGTATTCATTTATGTTGCATTTGCTTAACTCTGTGAAGCTGTGTTATTGTGTCTGTCTAAGACACCTGATGGTCTAATAAAGAGCTTAACAGCCAATAGTGAGGCAGGAGAAAGGATATTCAGTGCTGGCAGGCAGAGAGAATAAATAGAAGAAGAAAAGAAGAGGGAAGATGTAACATTGTAACATGAATTGCTAAATGGTCTTACTTATTAAAAAACAAAAACAAACCCGGAGCCAGATATTGAGGTGAAAGCTGAAAGATCAGAGGAATAGAAGAAGCCAGCCCCAAGTTCTTACCAATAGGAAATCCTGAACCCAAGAGAGCTACTTCCTGTGTACTCACGACTTATGTACCTTTCTGTGCCTTGCCATCTTACTTTTTATCTCTGCCCAGCTACATCACTTCCTCTTTCTGCCCAGTTCTATCACTTCCTGTCTGTCTTGATAGACCTCCAGACCTCTACATTTAACTAGTACTGGGATTAAAGGCATATGCCGCCACTCCTGGCTTTGTTTCCCAGTGTGGCCTTGAACTCACAGAGATCTGGATCAATCTCTGCCTCCTGAATGCTAGGATTAAAGGTGTGTGCTATCACTGCCTGACCTCTGTGTTTACTACAGTGGCTGGCTTTGTTCTCTGATCCCCAGGCAAGCTTTGTCAGAGCACAAATAAAATATCACCACAGGAAGAAGGAACAAGAACAAGGAGAGGAGGATGCTAGGGGCCAGTCACCCAGCCACACAGTTAGCTATAGAGTAAGGGTGAATGTAAGATATACAGAATTAAGAAAAGGAAAAAGCCCAGAGGCAAAAGGTAAATGTGATAATCTAAAGTTAAGAAAAACTGGCAAGAAACAAACCAAGCTAAGTCCAGGCATTTATAAGTAAGAATAACCCTCCATGTGTGATTTACTTGGAAGCTGGGTGGCAGACACCCAAAAGAGCCCTCAAAGTGTAAAAGAGAAAAAAATTACCAATAACATACTTTCTCAAATATTAAACATTTCTTTACAAAAAAATGTTTTCAAATTCATTTGTCAGCTTTTAGAAATATAGAGGACACTTCCTTAGCTAGGAAAAATTTCTTCTATGATTTTGTTGAAAGCATTTTCTGGGCCTTTGAACTGGATTTTTTTTCCTCTGTCTTTTATTTTTATTATTCTTAGATTTGGTCTTCTTTTCATAGTGTCCTAGATTTCCTGTATGTTTTGTTTCAGGATTTTTTTGGATTTTACATTTTTTTGTTGACTGATATATCTTCAATGCCTGAGATTTTCTCTTCTGTCTCTTATATTCTGTTGGTGAAGCTTGCCTCTGTAGTTCCTATTTGAATTCCTAAATTTTTCCATTCCAGAATTTCCTCAGTTGTGGTTTTCTGTACTGATTCTATTTCTATTTTTCAGGTCTTGAACAGTTTTATTCCTTTACTTGTACTCTTTGTGTTTTCCAGGATGTTAAAAAAAGGGCTTTATTAATTTCCTTTTTAAGGACCTCTATCATCTTCATACAAGTGATTTTAAGGTCTTTTTTTGTGCTTTAAATATGCTGGAATATTCTGGTACTTCTGTGGTAGGACAGCTGGCCTCTAGTGGGCACATATTGCCCTGGCTGTTATTGGTTGTCTTTTTAAGCTGGCATCTAGACATTGGAGTTGGCTTGATTATATTACTAGGTGCTGTTTTCTTGATTTGTCTTCAAAGAATGAGTGTTTTGTTCTTTTGTTTGTGTTTCATCTCTGTATTTTGGGAGAGTGATGCCTGCCCGCATGTTGCATCGTAGGTAATTATCTTTGGAACTGATAATAGAGGAAGCTGAGGGTTCCCTCTAAAATGTGTTTCTGGCTATGGGGTACAGACGTTTAGGATTTGAGATAAGTTAGAGGTTTGATGTTGTCTACAGGAGAGGGGAGAGCGGAGTGTTCATCAAGAATATGCTTATTTGGTCTCCTTGGAATGGGGAGAGACAGACAGTGATGTGAAGTCACCACAGAGGGTCTGCTCTAGTGCTGGGGATGAGATTGGGGGCTGAGTCTAGAGGGAAAAAAGAAGAGGGGAAGATCTACAGAGCGCCCACCTGCTTTCTTAGAAGGAGTGGTCTGTGGGTTAGCGGCTAGTGCCTGCTGGAATTGGGGGCTGGGATGAAGTAACAAGCAGGGGGAGGAAGGTTAGAAGGAGAATATCTGTGAGATCCACAGGAAATGGAAGCAGGGAGGTGGGCAGGGAAGCTGTCTCTGATGTTCTGCTGCAGAGTTGGGGGTGAGATTAGGAGATTGGATTTAGGGAGGAAATCAATGAATGTCTTCAGATGGTTTACCTTTTTCTCTGGCCTGCTCAGCTGGTGTGTTCCCAGTGAATGTCTGCTGGTGCTGGAGGCTGGGATACTGGGATGAGCGGCTGGAAGGAAGGTTAGAGAAGACCTTTGCAATCAGAGTGGAAAGGGAGATCACAGAAGGTTTTCTGCTAGAGACCTGGGCACGGTACTTTGGGGATTGGATCTGGGGGAACAGAGCTGCCCTCCTCCATGTCCTTTGCATCAGTTCCTGCCTTCAGACTCCTGCCCTGCTTGAATTCCTGTTCTGATTCCCTTTGGTGATTAACAGTGATGTGGAAGCGTAAGCCAAATAAACCCCTTCCTCCCAAGTTGCTCTTGATCATGTGTTTTATCAGAGTAATAGAAACCCTAAGACACTTACTAAAATGATCCATCCCCAGTTCCACACGGATTGTGACAAAGAGCAAAATTTAAACTTTTCAGTGGCTGGAATGTACACCCCTTTTCTTTTTGTTCATGAGCTAATGAACATCCGTTTCCACATTGTGTAGTCTATTGCAAAGAATACTGAAATAAGACCGAAATTCAAGTGTCTCATTGACATCATACTTTTATGTCCTTTGGATATACATTTGGAGTAGAATTCTCAGATTAAACAGAAGTTCTACATTAAAAATTTTGCAGAAATCACTTACAATATTCTCACCACAGCCAAAGTAACCTATACTTCTGGCAAAAGCATTCTAGGACCTTTTCCCACCTCACTTGCAGTTGCTACCATCCCTCTTTCTGATAAATATACTCACAGTGGATGAGCAAACTTCTCTTCATTTTAAGTTGCTTTCCTTAATAACTACTGTTGAGTGTTCTTGCTCCTGTAAATCTTATAATTGTCTATTAAAGTCACTTCCTGCTTTATTCTTTTATTTCTGTATTTGTTCTGTGGTACACAAATACATTTGTTCATGTTTACACATGAAGTGCACTGAGCATTCACGTGTGTACAAGTTTATGTGGATGCCAGAAATTGACATCATGTGATGTTTTCAATCATCCTCAAACTGATGTTATTGGGATAGGAAATTCTCACTGAACCTGGAGCAGTCGTGATCTCATAATTTGTTTCACCTTGCCAGCTCTGGGAGTACAGATGTTCCTGCTGCACCTAGATATTATTTTAATGTTGGGCATATTTACTCAGGTTCTAGTATTTACACAGACAGTACTTGACCAACTAAGTAAGCCCCTTCACTGACCCATACTTTTGCTGGAAGTTTTCCTGTGTTCTGCCCGGGCCCTGAGGTCAGGAGGATTCTCTCGGACCTGCATCCCACAGCTGCTTGGTCCCAAATAAACACAAAAAGACTTGCATTATTTTCAAACTCTATGGCCTAATAGCTCAGGCTTCTCGCTAGCTGTCTCTTACATCTTAAATGAACCCATTTCTATAAATCTATACTTTGCCATGTGGCTTGTGGCTTACCAGTACTTTTATACTTTGCTTCTCCTGGCTGCGGCTAGCTGCATCTCTTCTCTGTCCTTTCTTCTCCTGCCTCTCCCCTAGTTTTCCTGCCTGCCTCTAAGTTGCCTTGCCATAGGCCAAACAGCTTTATTTTTAAACCAATCAGAGCAACATATATTCACAGCATACAGAAAGATATCCCACAGCATATACTGCTCATTTAAAATTCTTTTTTCTTATCATTGAATTTTAGAATTCTTTTTATATTATGGACACTAAATCCATTCCAGAAGCATAATTAGGAAGTATTTTTTTTCCCATTTTCTGGACCACCTCCACATTCAAGTGTTTGTTTTGGTAGGTAGCTGTGGACTTAATGTTTTGATATTTTGATGACTGACTTGGACATTTTTCCTTCCTACCTCTATTATTGAGTTTTTTTTTTTTTTTTTAACCAAAAAGACCTCACTCTTTTCTTTTTGCGGAAGTATTTAACTGACCTATATTGAAGTTCCTTGATTTGACTTTTGGATATGTCTGCTATATTGATGGCTAGCTATATCACAAGAATTCTTTATTTCATGACACTTTTTATAATTTCTACAAGTTCCTTTTTGTTATGCCCTAGGGCCCATCTTTCTATTGATATCAGGTATCTATTCCACTACATATTAATATTGCTTTCATTATAGACACTCACAATTTAATTATAGTCACTTTAAATATTCTAATAACTACAACATCAGTATAATAAGTACATTTCAGTGGAACATCTCACATCCTGGAATACCTCTCTTTACTCTTTAAGTGAGTTACTCATCCTACAAGCCAGGGCTAATATGCCACATCTTTGCCCTCCAAGTCACTATACTGCCAACCACAGAAACTCCTGCTTTGAAAGGGTAAACTGCTTTAATTAGGTGAAGGGTTTATTTTGCCCTTGAATTAACTTCAGTTCAAATGATCATTATAAGTATTATCTAAAAACATAGGAATCGACTCATAATTGTAGAGTGATATTCCAAATTTTTCTTAGGATCTAGCACAGAGGAATCTCTATCTTGAGACACAGTTCTCCTTGGCTTGAAGCTTATGTTTTGTTTCTGCTCAGCTTTGAGTTGACTGGATGATCCTCACACTAAATTTAGAAGGTAATCAGTTTACTCAAAGTTAAAGAATTTAAACTTCCACTTTATCCCAAAACACTTTCCAATTTAACACATAAATTTAGCCACACCTGTAACTTCAATTTGATTGTCTAGGCCCTTACACAATGTCCCACAATGCTGCAATATTTCCTTGCATTACGTCAAACTTGGTAATCAGAACAGGTAACCTTAATGAGCTACTTTTTATTAACACCTATCTCACATTTTGGAGTTGTTCTATGCTTACTCTAAAACAAATGTCATCTATACTTCCCTTTGTATTATCTGTATCTACTCTTGACTTGTCTTATTTCCTGTTTCTTTATCTAACTGTTTTCCACAGAGAATGGGATAATCTACAGAATGTGTTGTAGATCCTCTGAACTCTTTCTTCAAACAGACACACATTTACTTTTGTTCTAGGATGAAATTGAATTGCTGTATGATATTTTAAAGATATTGAAATTAAATTCTTCTTATCTTGGATAGCTACTTTTGTCAATGTAGCCATGATTTTTGTGTGTAGCTGTTCAGGCTCTTAATGATGATTTGACATATTTGCAAAGACCATCTAACATCCATACTCTGAGGCTTCATATTCTGTTTTTCCTACAATCCAGCTCTTTTTGCCTGCCAGTGGTTACTTTCTCGTAAGATTCTTTCAGTCTTCTTTTAACTACTGCATCTCAGAGTGAATAAAAAAAAATAAAGTGATTTTAATGCAGGTTATAGAGTTGTCCTTTATGGATGACTTCTTAGGAATTACATCTTCAATTACCAGTCCCTCTGATAGTTTAGGACTCTATTTTATTTAATGCTAAATTTTTAGAACAGTGTCTTTCTCCTTGATTTCTGGCCAACTTCTGGCTCATCTGCTGGAGATTTCAATCAGATTAAAACATTACATGAACGGATTTCACCTAAAGTACTTCCGTCCCTCCCCTAAGGTTAGAGTCATTTAAATTTACAGTTAATGTTCTTTCCCTTCAACTGCTGTCCTTACAATGGTTTTTAATGTCTTGCTTCGAATATGTAAGTTTAATTGATTTTTCATGTCCTTGAGATCACATTTTATACAGAGGTCACAATTTCCCTTTAAAAGATATTTTCTAATGTTAGACTGTGTTGCTATACTCAAACCAAAATGGCCCATTAACATTTACTGAACATGCTAACCAATATTTAGGTAGCATAATGAATAACAGTTATTGTAATGTTTGTCCTCAAATTTCAAAATGAACTTTGAAAATAAATTATCCAATATTCTGCATATTACACATATAGGAATTGCCAAAATAAACACATATACTTGCACATATTTGTTACAGGTAGAATTTTTAACATCTGCATGCTAAGCAACTAAGATTTGAATCTGAAATGTCCTCCATGCTCTGGATACTTGGTCCAGAAGAGTAGAGGCAGATTATTGGTGAAGGGGTTTTGAAGGTACCATCCACTCATAATTCTTGCCAAGACTATTATTTCCTAGAGGAGCTTCTGTCATGGAATTCCCCTACCATACACCTAGCCTCTCTGCTTTGTCTTCATCATGAACTCCAAGCTCAAATAAATCATTCCTCCTTTATATTCAGCATGCAGTCCTTGAAACAAAAATAAATAGAGAAAATTGCTATGAGGGAGGTAGTGATGTTGCTGTAGATAAATATCATGGGGTGGTTCTTAGGCCCTTGGAAATGATTCGTGGACAGATTTTAGAAGTTGGGGCAGACAAGCTAGAGAAACTATAAAATGCCAGAAGTTTCTGTGGCAATTCTGGTGGGAGCTTTGAAGACATGAAAGTTAACAGAAATGAAAATTAAAAAAGATGTTTGTGAGATTTCAGGAATGAACAATGACTGTTGGAAATTGAATTAGAGGTTATTCATGTTAAATTCTTGTAAAGAATATATAAATTCCAGAGATATGGAGTAGTTAATTTGTAGAGGAACCATCGTATTTAGCGGACAGAAGAAACATCAAAACAACAGAGCAATCAGGCTGTGTCATGGTTATTCCTGACTGTTTTTAGCTAGCTTGAGAGTGAGGATTACAATAGAATGGTCTGTGGTGAGCATAAACAACGCTTACAGGGGTTTGATTTACTGAGGAAGACTCTTAGGAGGGCAGCATGAGAAGTTTTGAAGTCTCTGCATCAGTGGGTGTGCTAAACTGTTGTGATCTTAGCAGTATGGAGCTTCAATTGAGGACACACACAGACAATAAGAGGAGCCAGCCCAAGATAGGGCCTATTGGAGTGAAAATGAGAAGGTCCGAGGAACATGGCTGTCCACATCTACTGCAGTTCACATGGTGACAGCGCATGTCCCAGATGTCAGGCCCAAGGCCACATAATTGAATGTTAACATCTTTGGATCTATAGTGTTTTTGTCTTTTTTAAAAATATTTTATTTTATTTTATTTTACAATATAATTTAGTTCTACATATCAGCCACTGTTACTGTCTTGTGTCTCCATTTTGGGTCATAAGTGTTTACTCTGTGCCATTGTCTATTAGAAGTAACACCTGTTTGGATTGTACAGAGACATAGAATTAAGGTATGTTTCATCCAAGTCTCAGTAGAGACTTTAGTATTTAGAGCTGTGTTATAACCTGAGACAGTCTAGGTAGGAATAAATAAATTACCATGTGAGATGGCTGCAGACCTATGGACACTTGGGAAAGGGCAGGCTGCTTAAAGATAGTATCCTTGACAAATGCTTTGAATCCTCATTCAGTAACTGATGGCTCTATTTTAAAGGGTATGCATACTTCATACTGTAAGATCTGATTGACAGAAATAGGTTGCTGGAAGCAAGGGGACCTTTGAAACTTATGCCTGCCCCTGATTCCTGTTACATGCAAAATTCCCAGTCTGCACATTGAGAGGAGTCTGACACATACTCTTGTCTAAATGGACAGAGATATGCAAATTTGCCTTTCTGTTTATAATGGACTGAGTGTCCCTTGGAAACAATCAGCCAAAGTAAATCTTCTTTTGAATTGTTTCTGTCAAGTATTTTGTTCCAGCAACAAGAAAGGTAACTAATTCAGAAGACATTATATGCCTCTCAATTTCCACGATTCAAAATCAGTGCAAATGCTATTTGCCAAATAATGTGTCCTAACTTATCCACGTTATTTTACCTTTAAGTTTTAATTTAATTTACATCTTCAAACTAACAAGTTCTTCAATGACTATTAACACTCCCTTGCTGTGGGATGGTCTGTATGTCAAATATGTTGCTGATTGGTCAATGAATAAATCACTGATTGGCAGTGGCCAGGCAGGAAGTATAGGCGGGACTAACAGAGAGGAAAATTGAGAGAACAGGAAGCTGGGGAGAGAGACACTGCCAGCCGCCATCAGGATAAGGAAGATGTAAAGTACCGGTAAGCCACAAGCCACGTGGCAAAGTATAGATTAATAGAAATGGATTAATTTAAGCTGTAAGAACAGTTAGCAAGAAGCCTGCCACGGCCATACAGTTTGAAACCAATATAAGTCTCTGTGTTTACTTGATCGGGTTTGAGCGGCTTGGGACTGGCGGGTGAGAGAGATTTGTCCTGACTGTGGGCCAGGCAGGAAAAGTCTAGCAACACTCCCTGATATTTGAAACACGATTTAACACTAGTCTTATTACTGAATATATTTCTTCACTCTTTTGAGTCATGTACATTAGTCATGCCACCTCGTCATGAGCACAAAATTTTAAGGGAACTACAGTTTTGTTTTGTTTTTTTTCAGAGTTCATATTGGAATTGAAAAAAAATGTATACTCAAATAAATAAAATTCTGACCTAATGTTTGTCTCTTTGGCATTGATAGTTTCCTCTATTTTCTCTCTTCAATTCACCCTTTATAAGCATGCACTTGAATAGGTTCTGTAGACTGTACTTTGGTCAATTCATGTTGTATTTTTGTCTAGGATCATATCATGACATTGGAAATGAACTAGGTTGCCAATAACCATTAGTAACTGAGAGGTAAGCCTGTTATCTTGCTTTTTTCCATGTGCTTTGGGTATGAGCAATGAATTTAGTATGAAGGCTTCTATATCTTGCAATAGTTTCAGCAACCAAATGTTAACAATTTTGAATATTAATTCCAGCTGATATATTTTTATATCATGAATGCATTAAATATTTTAGTAGAAGCTACAGTCTCAGATTGCATATACTTCTGTGGCTGAGAATATCCACTGTGGAAGGAATAAGGCTGTGAGAAACAAACTCTAAAACTTTCAATTTGATAAGAAAGGATGACAGTTTTGTACATTGCCTCAACAATCTGGATTTAAAAAAGTATTCCTTAATAATCTGAAAAGTCAGTTAAAACAGGCAATTTTTTTTCCTATGGGGAAATCAAATTTAGGATTTCCTACTTTCCCCCAAATTATTATACAACCTTTCAAACTGTGAAATTTTGTACTGCAATAATTAGATCGTGATTGTAAAGAAGAAGGACTGCACTTTATTTAGTCTTGCATACTAAATAAGCCAATATACCATAAATGCTATCCCTAGACACTGAATTTTCAGCATCTGTAAATGTGTGAAATCCTTTTAAAGGAACGTATTATATTCAGCCTGTGATATAGATGCCTTACCTTCACAATAATGACAAGAACATAAAATACTTTTCATGGCATGTTTGTGATTATTATGATGAGATAATGAAATTACATTTCTTTCATACTTGCTCAGCCTTAACTCTAAGGAATTTTAATCACACACAGAGATTTTCAAGGATTCAGAGTATAACTAAATGAAAGCTTCAGAGAGATACATCAGGTTCTGATCAATTCATTTTTAACTGCTGAAAAATATATAGTAGGCAGAGGACAGAATTAGGGCAAATTTTAATTTAAACATGTTAAATACAGAAACTTTACTTCTTTGTTTTTGGTTACAAGGATTACAAAGTACTTATTATTAATGATAATACAGGGACTATTTTTATTCTGTTTTTTTGTTTGTTTGTTTGTTTTGTTTTTTGAGATAGGGTTTCTCTGTGTAGCCCTGACTGTCCTAGAACTTATTCTGTAAGCCAGGCTGCCTCTGCCTCTCCTGAGTGCTGGTATTAAAGGTGTGTGTCACCATGCCCAGCTGTCTATTTTTTCTTATCTATTTCTAGTTTGTTTTTAATTTTCTTTCTTCTAATCTCACATTCTATTGCAAGAATGATGATGTGGAAGAGGACATGAGGGTTGGTAACTGCATTGCTTGATCTTTGTTTTCAAGTCGACTGGATCTGTAATCAACCAAGGGATAAGTTACTGAGGACATCTGTGATATTTTCTTGATCAGGTTATTTGAAATAAGAAGGTCCACTCCAATTACGGGTGGTATCTTTCAGTGGCATCCGATATAAATTGAATTTCTAAGAAGAAGTTTTACTTTCCTCCTCTTCTTCCTCTTCTTCCTCTTCCTTCTTCCTCTGACCTTATTGTCTTGACATCTTGTTATCAAGTTTGTCTCTTGTTTCTGCCACCACTGGTGATGGTGCTTCTGCTGCTTTTTGCTGATACCAGAATCTAATTTCTTTATATTTTCAATGCGAACTGAAGAAGCGGTCTCTTTAGGAATCCTCCTAGAATTTTGCATGAGACCAAGACTTCTGAGGCATGCAGATCCATAGACAGAGCAAGTAACCAGTTGGCAGGCGTTTCAATGAGAAGAAAGCCATCGTTGGAGTACTTAGTAAGTATCCTGTAAGCTGATCTAATAAATCCTCTTATAATAAGTACTCATTCTCTTGAATCTGTTCCTCTAGAAAATCCTAACTAATATATCAGGAGGATCTTCCTAAGTTCCATTTTCAGGTGTTTGTAATGAAACCTGCAGGGAAAGATCCTCAGTATTTAGGGATGATGTCCTTGGGCACTGACATCCCAAATGTCATAGTTCTCTCTTCCTATGTTCTTACTGAGGTGAACAGTCCACTAGAGCCTGTCCTGTAGAGCTCAGGAGGATCATGGGGTCTACTATAATATTGATGGATTAAATTCGTTGTCACTCTAGGATATAAGCTTGACAATGTGGCCATTTAGGATAATGCCAGTCTAAGCATTAAGGGTGGAAGAATGATGTCACTGATAAAGGCCCTAATGACAAGTTGATACTAAGTGTGAACAGGATGCCCATTGAGGGATAAAGGTCTTTAATTTTTCCTCAACACCCCTTGACATAATCACATTTGATAGTTTACTCCAGGCTAAATTTTTGAACAAAACATTTGTGATAGGCATGCAGATTTACACCTGTGAACATTTTTTTTTCCAGTTCTGTTGTGAACTTTCACCAGGTGTGACAGTACAATGGACACAGATGATATTCTGGGAAATCCCAAACCTGCCATGTCACTGCTCACCTGAGTCTGGGTAGTATAGATGGCAAGGAATATTGTCAAGAAGCCCTCAATGATGCCCAAAATGTTATGTATGTTCTTGGCAAAGTTAGATAACAATTGATCACATAAGAGGCATTGCTAATGACCTTGAGAGAGATATTGGACTTCTCACTGTTTATATTCACCCAAATATGGAAGAATCAGAAGAAAGGGGCAGACAGAAATCTTTTGACTCAACACTTTAACAAAGATCCTGGCTTCTTCATGGTAGTAATGAAACCAGTGTACTCAAATGTTTAACAAGCGCAACTTACACTCTAGTTGATAGTTGTAGCATATAGCTCCAGGAAGATGGAGAGAGATGGCTTTTCCATTACTCTTACTGGGCATAGAATTTATAAGTGACAGAAACATGGAAACCATGTAGATGAGGCAGATTAGGGGTCATTAGTGGCTAAAATGTCTGCATTTCCAGGGCTGAAAAATCCTTGGTTAGTATATGTACAACACAGCCAAATCTGTTCACTCAGACTCGTACCATTGTGTTTTAAATATATGGCTGGCACTTCACTGGAAGATAAAGCTCATTGATGGACAGTAAGGAAGAGAATGCCTAGATGTTTGAGTTATGGGAACAAAATACTTAACATTCTAAAGAGTTCAATTAAAAAAAAATCTTGAAAGCATTTTGACTGCAGGTTTTCTGACTTTTAGATTTAGATTTTGAAGTAGTTATCTTCTTGATTCAATCATAAATAGTGAAGTTTATATATGACGAGATAGAAAAACTATCTTTATGTTCCTGTGCAATTTATATATTTTATTTCAGTTCCCACCTGGCATTGTGGGTATGAATGCTTTTTTTTCAGTTTTACATTTATAATTTGACAAGTAATGAAAATTTAAATGATTGGAAAATATGAAATGTTGTTATATGTTGATCAGTTTATAGGAAAATCTTGCCATGCAATGTGGTTAAACTGAAACAATGTTTGGAAAGCTCTATTTTAGAAGGCACAATTCTCCCTCAAGGCATGCATATGGAACTTTATTCCAATTGTGCGAAAATTTTATTGGAAACAAATTATTTTAAAATTTTTATTAATATTAACCATTCAGAATAATGAGACTTTCATTGTAATCAGAATATTGAGTGGGCTTAAATATGATTTTGCTGGAAGAACATAATACTGAATAAGTTTTTCATGTAATTCTCTTTAATTCCTAACTCTTGGTGGATTTTCGGACCTTCAGCACATAGACAAAACAAACAAACAAATAAAAGCAAACATCCCCTAGCCTTTAAATCATGAGCTAATAATCTCCCTACATTGTGGCTGCTCTCTTCATTCAGTCTGCCACACATTAGACATTTCAGGGCTGAGATTTGAGGGACAGATGGGGGGGGGGGAGAGAGAGAGAGAGAGAGAGAGAGAGAGAGAGAGAGAGAGAGAGAGAGAGAGAGAGAGAGAGAGAATTCTTGTCTTTTTGTTTTTTGGCATGGTTTCCTTGGAAGGTGTGAAAGCAAAGGATCAAGAACAAAAGAAAAAACCTCTCTAGCTAGCTTTCAGTCTGTAGATGAAAAACAGAGGCTGCTGGCCTCTTTAAGTCTTTGCTTAGTTTGGTTGTTCTTATGTGTGCATTAGTTTTTGTTTTTTTTTAAGAAAAAAACTATAAAGATTCAACTACAAATTCCATACTATTTTGACTTCTTTATAGACTTATTATTCTGTACTTTATTGTGTTTTTGATAGATTCAAGGGATAATGTATTCTTTAGGGAATTGAAACATATACTCGAACTAAAAATAATAATATTTTAGTGTTGTATTTAAAGGAAAATTATCATGATAAAACATCTTTTTATAATACATTGACCCATGTACCTTAACCTCTGCTCAGTAAATGACAGTTCAGAAAGCCATAGTAATTCTGTGTTGTGTGTGGGAACTGGTTTCCAGTTATCAGGGTCACAGTAAATCAAAACAAAACAGCTGGGGTCATTGGTCGTTTTCCACTGTACCCAAAATTTCATCCATCAGACATGGATTGATCTTTAACCCCAGAAAGTGCTATTGAACATGCAAACATTTCTTTCCTTAAAATATCTCTGTGGATAAATATGAAGAGAAAAGTGTATCAATAAAAAACAATCAAAACACCTATTCTACACTACTGTTCAGTATCACATCAAGGATTTCTCCCAAATGAGCATTATCTGCACACAGACTTCTCAGTTTTAATCTTCTACTTACAATATATACTGCCACATAGGAAGTACCTTAGGCTCCATAAAAATAGGATTAAGTACACTTTTAATATTTTGAGAGCATGCACATTAATAAATGGATATCAAATAATCTAATGATTTGTAATGTCCTAACTGCTGATGGTCAGCATTTTTAATTGTTTAAGAATTTAATAGGTGCAAATAATGTATTTTAACCAAGTTCAACCCCATTTCCGTTCTTCTGGTTCTCCTCTATCACTGCCATCACTTTTCTGGGAGCTAAATTTATGTGCTCTGGTTACAAACTCTCCAAATCTACTTATCATTAGCTGTATTTATATGGGTGTAAGATCATCTACCTCTCCGGTTGATGTTACTTATAGAAAACTGTCTGCCTCAGCAGCATTCAGTTGCGTATAGCTTCTCTGATAAGGGTGGAACTTTGTGATTGTTTCATCTGACTTCCTCTTGTGTTGGTCTTGTCCATAGAATCAAAGCAGCTAGCTCTGCATTCAGGTATGCACTGACCCTGCCAAGCACTGTTTGCTGTAGTCATCCTTCACCTCTGGATCTTACCGTCTTTCTGTCCCCTTTTCTTCAATATCTTTGAGCCTTTAGAGGATGGGTTGTGATCAAATGTCCCACTTAGAGTTGAACACTCCATAGTCCTTTATGTTTTGTGTGTTGACCAGCTGTTGCTCTTTTTATTAGTTGACACAATAAAAGGAAACTTTTTTGGTGAGGGTTGAAAGATCAATGTGTATAAAGACAGAAACTTGGGAGAAGCATTTTTATATGGAATAAAGGTTAACTTTTTTGTCTTTCAGACTCACTTTAGGGAATACCCAGACAATGATTTTTGAGTTGTTTACTCACAAGTTCCCAACTAAAGTTGGATAATAATCATTTAACTAACAAGAAATGAGCACCAAAGTTCTGATCATGCAGTCACAAAATAAAGTTAGAGGAAAAAATAATCACACTGTAATCAGAGAACAATGTTGCATGCCACAATTAGCTCCTTCTCAAATGCTTGCCCTCAGGCTTTACAGGATGTTGCTGAGTTATGATAAACAAACGCTCATTGACAGGACCCCATTGTTTAACCTATAACTAAAATGATTGTAACAAATATGTGGAGTGTATGAAGACTAGTAAACTTAGAAAAAAATAGGATGATTTCTTTTCAAATTAAATTAAAATATTAACTGAATATTTGGGAAGCAAAATTTAAAAATTTTAAGTTTTACATCTTTAAATGTCACATTTTACTAAAGGAAAACCCTTTATTGATTAATTATGATCTTAGCACAGGCAGGCTTGTGGTGTCCCTTACGTGATTACTTTCATATCATACAGTGTTTTCTCTCAAAATCAGAGCAAAAACATTTCTCTGTGCCAGTTTTAAATTATTTCCATTAATTGAAAGAATAATATTTTAATTTATAAATAAAATTCTAATTTTGTGGAATAATATGTTTTTCATTATGAAGCACAATGAGGTGAATTTTTGAATAAATGACATTTTTTTCTTTGAAAATTGATTAATATATAATGTTATATTAGTAATTCAGTAATTAGGTTATTGCTTAGTTGGTACTAGTACATACTGCTAATTATTTAGTACTCAGTAGAACATTTTTCAGCATGTTGGTGATCTTCACACATATATTATACAAATCCATCAGGACATGTACAATTACTGGAAAGAGTCAAAGACCAGTAGCACCAATGAATCTTGCAGGAACACCAGTTATTTTATGGGACGTTCACATGTCCTCAAAGAATCTCTTATCTCTTGGTAAATACTTTAGGTATTTGGCAAAAATCTAGAGAATATATATATTTTTTTATTACGGCCATCAAGACTGTGCCATCAGTAGACTATTTATTTGATGTTTATGTAACTGTTAAAATATTAATATGGTATAATAAAATATGAGATGCACACATTTATCTTAAATTGAAGTAATTACTTCTTATACATAATTTAAAAACATATCTATGCTTATTTCTTACGTTCTTAGATGTAGTTATTATTCAGATTTGCATTTAAGTAGACTGTAATTCCTTTACATATTTTAATTAATTATAGAATACCTTTGTTTTTTTCTAATTAACTTTTTAATTTAATATTAACCATGAAAACTTACCCTTTCTCAATATTAATATAGTGTTTGTGTAATATATAAAACTGACATTCTGAATTCACAAAAACAATAGTAGTTATTTGTGAAGTTTGAGATCTATCACCCAGCAGGACAGAATTGCTTGGTCTAATATAACGTAGCCCAAGAAAGAATTGATATTTCTTAGTCAATCAAAGAACAGAAAGTTCTCATCTCAGTGAATTTGCATAGGTCTACAAAGATCATTATTATTTAGATTTTTAAATTGTGTGTTAGCTTTAAAAAAACATTGATCAGAAACTACTCAAGTGAAAATGTTTGTATTTGCAAGCTGGTGAGGAAGATGATTAAGCAGAAACTTCGGAAGATGTGAGTTTCTGGGTGAGAACCACAGCACTGATGATTCAAGTATGAAAATCCCAGTCTTCTTTTCTAAAGCAGTCTACTGAAATCTTTGAATTAACGCAAATAATAATAGTGACGAGTAACATTAACAAGAATGCAAACACGTGAGTGTGGTGATACATTGTGTACCCTAATAAACTTGCCTGAGGATCAGAGGACAGAGCCAGCCACTAGATTAGACATAGAGGTCAGGCAGTGGTGGCACACACCTTTAATCCTATCGTTTGTGAGTTCAAGGCCACACTGGGCTACATGAAATTGATCCAGTATAGGAGAGAAACAGAGCCAGGCGGTGGGGGCACACACCTCTAATCCCAACACTTGAGATCTCATGCCTGTGCTTAGGAAACACACATGCCTTTAATCCCAGGAAGTAATATGGCAGGGCAGAGAAAGGTATATAAGGAGTGAGGAAACAGGAACTTACTCTCTTTGAGCTGAGGATTTCGTAGAGGTAAGAACTAGTGGCTGGTTATGTAAAGCCACTAGGAAACCTAGATAGGCTCCAACAACCTTCTTATATTCCTGTCTCCACCTCCACTACATCAATGATTCTTCTTTTTTTTCTTTTCTTATTTTATTTCATTTTTTTTTTTGAAAGAGGGATTCTACGTTGTCCTTGCCATCCTGAAACTCAAGATGTAGACAGGACTGGTCTTGACTTCACAGAGTCTGGAGCACTGGGACAAAGGTATGCACTACATCAGTTGTCTTTCCTCTCTCCCAAAGGACAAAAGATCTCAGGCCCAGTAGGAATAAAATGCCCCTAGATATCAGGTCCTAGTCTGCCTACTTGATGTCAACCCTCATCTTCTTATTTGGTGCTTATGCACTGTTGTATTGATATTCAAAAATTATATCCAATATTTTCTTTAATTACGCTTGTTTTTACCTCAAGGTTCTTGAATTTACACTTTATCATGTGTGAGTAGACGGATAACATTCAACTCTGCTCAGGCAGTTTCTTCTCAAGGCCTTCTTACCTGACTGTTATGAGAAACAGCATTACTTTCTAACTTCTCTTAAATGTCAGAATTCTCTTGGGTTTTCAAGCATTTAAAGACTATACTGTCGAGACAGGGTGTAGTCTTTTATGATCTACCATTTCATGGCATTCTTATTCAGTCTTCATTTATCTTTGTGACTTAGGATAGCTTCTCTACTTTATGGATGCATGTGATTTTATTTGAAGCACCAGAATTAAGGACATTTAATATCAAGATCTATAACTTAATCATATGTCTTTCTGTACACTGCGAATATGTGTTGCTCTGATTGGTTGATAAATAAGGCCGTTTGGCCTATGACAAGGCAGCTTAGAGACAGGTGGGAAATTCAAAGAGAGAGACAGGAAAAAAAGGGGGAGACATCAGCAAGCCGCCCAAGGAGCAACATGTAATGGGACACAGGTAAAGCCACAGAACATGTGGCGATACATAGATTAATAGTTGCAGGCTAATTTAAGATATAGAGCTAGCTAGCAAAAGGCTTGAGCCATAGCCATGAAGTTATCATTAATACAAACCTCTGTGTGTTTACTTGGGGGACGCGGAAGTGGGAGAGATTTGTCCTGACCACCTGAAGGCCAGAACACAAAAAACTTCCAGCTGCAATTACATCTGCAAAGTTCCTCTTATTAGTTAAGCTACAATGTAAACAGGATTGAAATATGAAGATGTGGACATATTTGGGAGCCATTATTGTGTCTATGCTTCAGATTTACCTGCAACACTTTCATCATCTGAGTCAATGTTGCATTAGAATTGAAAAAAAGAGGATTCCTCTTAGAGTAGTTTACTTGTAGAGAAGCCCAAATTCCTGTCTTCTGTCTGTCTGTTAGTTTGTGAGCTGTGATCTGTCTGTTCGATATAATTGATGTCTTTCCCTCTTACTTTCTTCTCTGAGAAAGGTTTTCACTCTATATTTATTGAATAGAACAGAGGATATGGTATGGAAAAAGGAATGTGTTTTTTTTTTTACAGAAATCTTTAGCAGAATTTTACAAGGGAAGAACTCACTGTATTGAATCCACCTAATTCAGAATAGAACTCAAAACTACAAAAGATATTATCAACCTATATCTACATGTGGCTTCCAATATTTATGGGATATTTGTTTTGCTTAATATTGATTTCAACCTGTTTACTGTTTACGGCAAATAAGAGTTACAACATAACACACACACACACACACACACACACTCTCACACACACACATTCCAATAGAAATTAAATCAACTGAAAAAAAACATAAATCTTGAAGTTTAAGAAAATATTGAGCATAAGTAAAGACAATATAGCAAGCATTAATAATTGAATAAATTAAAACAAAGAGAGAATTGGCAGAGAAGCAAGCCATGCAAGTATACCGAATTGGAAACTAGAATAGGATGGGATGAAGGAGGCTTATGGGGCTTTTCCAATATTACTTAAATAACAGATAGTCAAGGATGGGGATTCTAAAAGGATCCGAGAATGCCAGAGTGGCAGCAGGCTTCTTTGGAGAATAACTGAAATCCCAACACCATGGACAGATATGCACCCCAGAAATATATGCTTCTTAGTCAGATTTGATCAAAAAGTCTGTACCAACACAAAAGATAATCAAACTGTCAAAGGATAAAGATTTAGAGAAAATTCTCAAGGCAGAAAGAGAAGTCACACTACAAAGTGATGTCATATCCACCTGACAACAGACTTTTCCACAGCATCTCTTTAGGCCTGATGAGTTACTTTCTTGTTACTTGAGAGGGTGGATGCCATACAAGGGCCATAGCAGGTTTCTCATAGCTAGGCACCAGGCTTTAGTTTCCCTTTACTGGAACTGGCTGGAGCTGAGTAAGCAGTTCTCAGGAAGACCACAACTCAGGGGCAACCAATCAGCAGGCGCCCCACAGCCTTCTGAAGGCTCAACAAGGGTCTCCACCCCAGCCTTCTGCTAACTAAAGATAGCTTTCCCTACCCTGCTGCTGGAATGTCCCTAGCCACTAGAGCCTCCCACCAATCAGCCTCAGACTAGTATTTTCTCCACTAATCAGCCCCAGCTAATCCCTCCTCCTTGGAATTCTCTAACTCTTCTTAAAAGGAGCTTGCAGCCGGGCGGTGGTGGCGAATGCCTTTAATCCCAGCACTCGGGAGGCAGAGCCAGGCGGATCTCTGTGAGTTCGAGGCCAGCCTGGACTACCAAGTGAGTTCCAGGAAAAGGCGCAAAGCTACACAGAGAAACCCTGTCTCGAAAAACCAAAAAAAAAAAAAAAAAAAAAAAGGAGCTTGCAACCTTCTCTGGGGGTTGGCATTTTCCACCCCAATATGTTGGCAGTTTTTTAATAAATGCTTTTGCTGATTGCAAGCCAATATAAAGTACTAGAACTAATACATTTTGTCAGCATATTTATAGTATATAAAATCAACTATACCAGCCAGAATCTTTAGTATTAAGTTAATACTTAATTTTCTGAACTAACAATTAAGAAAGTAACTATATTTATAATTATTATATAAATGAAGTACACTACATAGGAGTACATTTGTTACTGATTACTTAAACAAAAATAACAAATAGTTGATGAAGGGATTAAAAAAGAAGAATCCCAAAATAGAAGCGTATGTGGTATGCAAGTATTGAAAGAATCAACATTAAAAAATATCCATCCTCCTAAAAAACACCTAATGTTTCAGAAAAAATAGGTGTCTATTAGGATTCCTGATAACTTTCTTTGCAAAACTAGAAAAGGTGCTTTTAAAATTTTAGTGGAACTACAGTGACCTCTAGCAAAATAAGCAAAAGTATTTACAAAGTTTTAATTGCCTAAATGGCACTATAGTTACATGAACACACAGACCAATGATCCAAGTCTTTTAGAAAACCTTTGTATGTACAGATAACTATTTTTCCTCAAACGTGAAGAAACAATCTACTCAAATATTTAAAGAAATAATGGCCAGCATCTTCTCAAAATGAAGAGAACAAGGTATAAATTTATGAATTTTGGAAAACAGCAAGTGAATAAATATTACTGTATGTATATCCATCATATTCACATCTGGAAAAACAGCGAGGAAACCGAAAGAATTTCAGAAGTGTCTCAGGGGTCACAGAACAAACAACAGACATAGATTTTCTCAGAAAAATATAAAGTAAAGTAGTTAACAAAGAGCTGACTTACTGCACAAGATAGATTTTAAAGAAATGTTATTCAGAGAAAGAGTAAAGAAATTAAAAATATCAAACTTTCATATGGAAAAGAAAGCTGTCAAAGAAAGGATAGCAGGAATAAAATTTTGTTGATTCTTCATTCGTCTGGACCTGCCTGGACTGAGTCTACCAGGTTGATCTCAGTCCTCGGGGGAGGCTTTGCCCTGGAGGAGGTGGGAATGGGGGGTTCCCTGGGGGGAAGGGGAGGGGGGCGAGATGGGGGAGAACAAGGGAATCTGTGGCTGATATGTAGAACTGAATTGTATTGCAAAATACAATAAATAAATAAATAAATAAATACAAAAAATTGTTGATTCTTAATTAAAATACTATATACATAGGTGAACATATACATATGTATTTAAATATAATAAAGTAACAGTGATCACATCATGTGTATAACTGAAGTAATTGACAGCTGGGTGAGTAGGTATAGGAGAAAGAACTTGGGAACATTCTGGTAGGAAGTACCTACACTACCTTTGAATGACACCATGCTGTTTGAAATGAAACTTAGTTGCTGCTAAGAGTGGAGTAGATTTTGAGGGAATGCAGGTGGAACAGTAAAGCATAGGGAGTTTTGGACAAAAATATGTGAAATTGCAATGATGAGTATGATGCTTTGTGGTTGTTAAAACCACACAATGCTCCATCATGAGCAATCAGTACTTAGAAATTCAAACTTCAAAGTCCATTAATAGGCTTTACTATTTAAGAAGGGGATGGCAAACATTACCATACAATTTAATGTCATTACTAATAAGTTAAAAAAATCATTGATTGAAATTGGGGGATGAAACTTGATTAAAGTGAATTTGGAGTGAGTCTGCAACATTAAAGACAAAGTAACTCTTCAGAAGTTTTTTACTCTAGCTGACAGAGTTGCTTCATGTTATTTACTGTTTTTATTTGTATTTATTTTGAATTGCCCTAAACATATTCTAAGTCCTATTTTTCATGGTGAACAGAAAAAGAGACCCATTAAAAACACAGCACACTTAATTTACAAACTTTATATATTTAAATATGCAAAAATATTGTTTCAATAGAATATATACATTTGAATTTAAGCTGGTTAGGACAACTAATAAATTGGTTGAGAATCTTAAGAATTGAAAGGTAAAAAAATAGAAATAGAAATTATCATAATGTGAATTCTAAATTATTAAACTGAAAGTAATCAACCAGTAAATGTAATTATAACTTCTTATCCTTCACTTGGTTTTCTATTTTCTCTGACTTGCAAAAAATGATGTCTTTCAAAATCAAATTTATATGTATATTTCCAATGTAAAATTTAATATTTTGAAAGTCTTTATTTAAATAATATTTGGGTTTAAGCAACATTGTGAAATGCTGACCCATATTTGTTTGATTTGGGCTTGAACTCATAGTATGGCAGAGGCTGATTTAGACTAAAAATGAAGGTTTTGCTAAAGATCTTACAAACTAAAGGAGGGGAAATGCTTCACATGAAAATAAAGGAAATGAGTATAATAAATTAATGTTTTTCACCTGGAAATTTTCTATTGATTTTAAATATTCCGTGGCAGCTAGGTTTGTTGTGAAATCTAGTATTCTAGATGTCAAAAACGATCAGTTTGTTATTAGTCAGGTATAGACATACTCTAAGAAGTTGACTTTTATCTTTAATCCATGTGCACATAGTCACCCCACCCAAAGCACCAAGTCCAATGTGCATAGTTTTATTTTTATAACCTCTCTTTCTTTTATTGAAAATGGGTTCTTTTCTCATACATTATATGCTGATTGTAATGTCCCCTCCCTCTACTCCTACCATTTCCTCCATACCTTCCCTCCCCTCTGGATCTGCTCCCACTCTGTCTTTCATTAGGAAATGACAGGCTTCTAAGAGATAACAACCAAACATGACAAGATAAAATATAATAAGATGAAGCAAAAGCTGTTACATTGAAGTTGGACATGACAACCCAACAGGAGAAAAAGAGTCCCAAGAGTAGGCACAGGAATCAGAGACACACTCATTCTCACAATCAGAAATCTCATAAAAATACTAAGCTAATAACTATAAAACATATGCAGAGGACCTGGTGCAGACCCATGTAGGCTCTTTGCTTACTGCTTTAGTCTCTGTGAGCTCATATGCACCTTACATAATTGATTAAAAGGGCTTTGTTCTCTTGGTGTCCTCCATCCCCTCTCACTCTTACAATCTTTCTGCCTCTTCCTTTCCAGGATTCCTTGTTCTCTGAGTGGAGGGATTTGCCTCAGCACTGTTGGAGTATTCAGGGCCTTCTGTGGTAGGAGATAGGTTCTAATGGAGTCATATTACCCTGGCTGTTGTTAATTGCACTGTTATGCTGGTTTCTTGGCACCTAGGTTTGGGATGTAAGGATGTAGATGCTGATTTCTGGAGGTCTGTGGACAACCTACCTGGTTTTCTGGCAAGCATGGCCTGTGTCTGAAGTTGTTTCTTATAGAGATAAGGGACATTGAGTTTGTAACTACTCTGCATGCATACTATAACTAAACAGGAATAGTGTGGACAGAGCATGGAATTCGAGTTTTTCATAGATGAGATGGGAACAAGTGATTGTTGATGAATTATGAATTTGTGTTGAAGGGATCTCTGATAACTCCTGCTTATATAAATAAAAATATAAGAGGTGGTATACAGAAGTATTTGTATGTAAATTTATTTCTGTGTTTCAAATATTCCCTCAAAAAGTAACCACTGTAAGAGTGTTGACAGATATGGCTTTAGACAATTAGACAATGAGGATTCCACGCTGATTACTGTGTTTAACATTGTTTTCATGGGTATGGGCTAGCATTTGCCAGAGTAGATTCTTTTGAAAGAGGGATCTTTCTATTGTGATTTTTTTGGTATTATCTTGCTCATACACAAGTTATGAGTTATCTTCAGCTAAAGGGAAAATCAACTTCTAGTGAATATACATGTTTTTAAATCACTAGTATAGTCATGACAGAAGAAAATGGATTATGATATGGATCCACATATGTCAGTTTTGCCAGAAAAGATGGCTGAGAAGTGACAATACTCTGCTGGCATGCTTAACACAAAGGTTTCACTTTCTAATATTTTCCAATGAAATGAAGCTTCTTTGAAAATGCCTTCTTTGGGGAGTGAGATAGGAACTAAGTAAAATCAACCCAAAGCATAACCTTAATGTGCTAGAAATGTCTACGTATATTACATATAGGCATATTCATGTATATGTATGGAAGTGATTATGCATGTTGGAAAATGGAGTGAAATATATATGTACATTAAAATATACTCACTATCCTGATGTTACAGGCCTGACAATTAAAGCATGTGTAAATGCTATACAAATATGTTATAATGGATAAAATCCAAACCACATGATAACAAGCCAAGAAAGATGCAGAAAAAGCATCACTTTTTACTCAGTGCTAGTTGGAATGAAAAAACAATACAATTACTCTAAAAAAAAATTATAGTTGGTTACAAAGTGGTACACAAGTGAATATATCATATTGTTCTTTATGTTTATTCGCATGATTAAAAAATCTGTGCTGACACAATGGCTTATAAAATCATATATGATAATCATAAAATCTTAAGTGGAAATTATAATTGGCAAAAAGTTGGAAGTAACTCAAGTATCTTTCAATAGGTTTATGAATAATCGAACTTTGATATACCCATACACTTGAGTGTCAATGTTTTCTAAGTATTATGCCTTTCTTGTGACTCTGACAAAATGCCCAACTAAAAGTAAGGAGGGGTCGACTTTGACTTACCTTTTGAAGGTATAGCTCATCACAGTAGGAAGGGCACAGAAGTAGGAATGTGAAGCTGTTACTGAATCCCTAGCTGTGAAGCAGGAGAGGAATGCACTGAGATGTTTGCTTTCTCTTTCTTATTCAAGCCAGATCACAGCCCCATGGGGTGGAGAAGATATATTCACAGGGGGTTTCTTACCTCAGGTAAATCTATCTATAAATTCCCTCACGGAGTGCCCAAAGCTTTATGACTTAGGTGATTCTATATCCTGTCATACTGATGTTTAAGCAAAGTAGGATAACAGAGGATAAGTAATTGCTTATGGCTAAATGTTTGGAAAAGTCTGAAGAGGTAAAATTCCATTTTCCGTATATATGACATTCCGGGAAAGAAAAAGCTATAAAGACAGGAGAGTAAATGGAGGTTTCCAAAAACTCATGGTTGAGTTAGATACATACAGATGGAGCCAAGGAAGTATTTAAAACAATGAATCCTACTGCAAATAGCAATGTGATGGTAGCTACCTCACATGTATTTCTCAAAAGTCACATAATTCAATGCTACAAATAAATCCTAATGCTAGTTACGGGCCTAATTAATAACAATGCATTCATTTTGAGCTCATCAAATGTAACAAATAGGTAACACTATAGCAAAACATCCATTAAAGGGCAGACTGTGTAAATAATTAAAAAATATGGGACTTTTCTATGTTTTGAACAAACTTTTGCAAATCTAAAACTTTTCCAAGAAATAAAGCCTATTCTTAAATAAATGATTCACATACACATATGTTTTAGGAACACATGGTACCATCTGCAAGAATTCCCAATACCCAGACATAAAAATCCCAAGCAAGTAAAAATATGTAATGGTATCATGTTATAACTCAAAATATGCCATATAACTCCACGAGTCCACTATAATATCAATAGACTATTGAGTCAATAAATAAAGAGGGAGAAGAGATATACCTTCACTGCCAAATTACTTACGAATATTCTTCATGGTGGTGATTAAGCCCCATTTCTTAAATGTAGGCTCTGAATAGTGACTATCTTCCAAACAACAAACATGAAATTGTGGAGTGAATGAATCAGAAGAGACGCATGCGAGCAATTTTAAATGGAAGTAGATACATAGTCCTTGCCTCAGCCTTTAAAGAAAAATTCAACAGTAATAAGTCAAGTCAGTAGTATTCACTCCTTGATGTAATAAATGTAGAACATTGTCTCAATAGACTTCCTGGCCAGTGTAACTATGTTCAGTTTAATCATGAGAAAATATTAACCAGAACTCATTAGGGAGACATTCTGCACAATCGTCACCAATGTTGATCAAAATCAGGCAGAGCCAAAAAGAAAAATCAGGTAAAATCTATCTCAACTAAGAGAATCTTAAGATATAACTATTAAGGCAATATGGAATCACAAATGGATACCTGGGGCAAATAGGAATGTTAGGTGTGTCCTACAGAAGCCTAAACAAAAGGATGAGGTCATAATAATCTTTTGTCTAATTAATTGTAATAGGTAATCAATAATGATGTAATATACTAATAACAAAGAATAAAATTTATTGGAAATGCTTATACCATCTTTCAAACTTTCTATGTCAAAAATGATATAGGATTCAAGGCCAGCCTGGGCTACCCAGTGAGTTCCAGGAAAGACACAAAGTTGCACAAAGAAACCCTGTCTCAAAAAACCAAAAAAAAAAAAATGATATAGGTAATATGAAAAATCTTTTTTTTTTAAATTTTGTAAGGTTCTTAAAATCACAATGTTAAGTTAAATCATAAACAAAGCATGTATTTTTATGCCATATATGTGTATTCTGGATATGTAAATATTTTATCTAAGCCAATAATAATAGTAAAAACAATGAAGGTGGTTAGTGAAGAAGCATGTCTGCAAAAATGAGATGAAAGGCCAACAAGCAATCGAATGTGTGCAAGAATTAATTAGATATCAGATAATGAAGTTATCACACACCAATAAAAGAGCAACATTGAAACTTCAAGAAACACCAAAAATTTTGGAGGATTGGGGTTATTGAATCTCAAATAAATTGGTAAACAAAATGTGAGGTTCCAGAAGTACTTTTAAAAGTGTTAAATCATTTTGCAAAGTTAAATGTAAGCCTGTCTTCATTTACATCGGCATTTATTGTTCATATGTTACAAGGTATTTCATTATGACACCATAAATGTATATAACACATTTTGCTAATTTCCCCCATTCCCCTCTCTTGCCTCCCTCTCTCTCCCTCCAAGATACCATTCATCTTCTCAGACTCTCCCTCTCTATATTCATGCATTATTTTGTTTATTTATTTTCTTCAATGACTCATTTAGTTTAGTCAGGGTTCATTAGGCCAGTATGGGTAAGAAATTATTTACAGCAGTATGGACAATTTATTAATGCAAGCTTACCTTTACCTTTTACAAAAGTAAGCATACACCTAAGAATTTAACCAAGAGAAGTTTAAAAAAATGTGTTTATGCATGTAAATAATGACATTATTAAAAATACAGAAAAGACAGCCCTGTATTAAGGGCAAGTATTAGTCTTGCAGAGTACCTGCTATTGGGTCCTCACAACCTCCTTTACCTTCAGCTCCAAGGGATCCAAAACCACATTCTGGCCTTTGCATGTACCCAAACATACATGGCAGACACACATGCACATCAATAAATATAAACTGTGAAAACAATACACAAACCAAGAGAATCTAAACTCAACCAACGCAGACATGAGTGATCAACCAGGTATTATTTCCCATAGAAGAATCTTTCACAGTGTAAAGGGATGAGATATCAGAATGTTGGTTTTTTTTTTTTTTTTTTTTATTTTGCAATACAGTTCAGTTCTACATATCAGCCACGGATTCCCTTGTTCTTCCCCATCACGCCCCCCTCACCTTCCCCCCAGCCCACCCCCTATTCCCACCTCCTCCAGGGCAAAGCCTCCCCCGAGGACTGAGATCAACCTGGTAGACTCAGTCCAGGCAGGTCCAGTCCCCTCCTGCCAGGCCGAGCCAAGCGACCCTGCAAAGGCCCCAGGTTTCAAACAGCCAACTCATGCAATGAGCACATGACTTGGTCCCACTGCCTGGATGCTTCCCAAACAGATCAAGCCAATCTCGCCCATTCAGAGGGCCTGATCCAGTTGGGGACCCCTCAGCCATTGGTTCATAGTTCATGTGTTTCCATTCGTTTGGCTATTTGTCCCTGTGCTTTATTCAACCTTGGTCTCAACAATTCTTCCTCATATAAACCCTCCTCTTTCTCACTAATTGGACTACCAGAGCTCTACCTGGGGCCTAGCCATGGATCTCTGCATCCAGATCCCTCAATCTTTGGATGAGGTTTCTAGCACGACATTTAGGGTGTTTGGCCATCCCATCACCAGAGTAGGTCAGTTTGGGCTGTCTCTCGACCATTGCCAGCAGTCTGTTGTGGGGGTATCTTTGTGGATTTCTGTGGGCCTCTCTAGCACTTTGCTTCTTCCTATTCTCATGTGGTCTTCATTTACCATGGTCTCCTATTCCTTGTTCTCCCTCTCTGTTGTTGATCCAGCTGGGAGCTCCCACTCCCCCAAGCTCTCTTTCCCTCGATCCTCGCCCTTCATTACCCCTACTTTTGTCCAGGCTGTTCATGTAGATCTCTTCCATTTCTGGGATACAGAATCAAAGGTTAGTTTAGTGCATGATTTTATTCATATGAAATTCAAGATTTAAAAAAACTAATTTCATAGAAATAATGACAATATTTACTTTAAAAGTAGATGAGAATATAGACGAAGTACACATAGGTAAAATTCTTCAAGTGGATCTATTTCTTGACTTTTTAAGAGTTTTATTAAAAGATCATGCAAGCATCAGGTTGAGTTCTGGAAGTAAAGTTGAAGAGAAGGAAGCGGGAATCTATGAGCAAGAGGCATGGAGACCATGATGGGAAAACTTACAGGCACAGACCAAGTAAGCCAGTGGGAACTCATGAACTTTGGACCAAAAGCTGTGGAGCCTGCATGGGACTGAACTGGGCCCTCTGCATGGGTAAGACAGTTGTGTAGCTTGGTCTGTTTAAGGGGCCCCTGACAGTGAGAGTAGGATCTATCCCTGATGCATGATCTGGCTTTTTGGAACCCATTGCCTATGGTGGGACATCTTGTACAGCCTTGATGCAGGAGGAGGGGCTTGGACCTGCCTCAGGTAAATGTGCCAGGCTTTCCTGACTCCCTATGGGAGGCTATATCTTTTCAGAGGAGGGGCTGGGGGTGTAGGCTGGCAGGGAAGGCTGGTGAGGAGCGGGAGGAGGAATGGGGGGGATCTGTGGTTGGTATGTGTGATTCATAAAAATTTCTTAATAAAAATGAATTAAATGAAAAATAAAAGAGCATGCATTTATGAAAACCCATCAAATTTAGATCTCTGTATTTTGCATTAGCTAATATTTACCTTTATATAATTAATTGCCATGTTTGCCGAATGACACATACATATTGTAATTTTAATTGACAGTATTAAATTTGGTGAAATTAGTATTTTGCTGTAGTTTGAATTTTTTTTAATTAGTCATGATAGACACCTCTTATTTCCTTTCTTGGAAGCTTTTCAGTCTGCATCCTGACTGGTTTTTGTAAGGTGTGTTTCACAAGGATGAGAATTAAGGTGCTTAGTGTGCAAATATTTGGGAGTTTTCTTTACTGTCCCCTTATAAAATAGCAGTGCTTGAAATACACACTTTTCCCTTTAAAACAATCCTGCACTTGACACTGAAAGAGCTAACAGCACAAGGACACAATGGGTCGGCCAGGTGTTCTGTTTCCCAGGCAGGAGAAGAGTGGGTGTTGCAATCCAGGGAAGAGATGTCAAAGGAAAAAGCTTACAGATGAACTCCAAAAGCGAGGGCAGCAAAGGGACAGCAGGTCTGGAGTGACAGCTACGATTTGTAGTTTGCAGCACATTTTCCACATTCATAAGAGCTTACCTGGGCTTTTCTGTTATGCCCCTCCGGCAAGGAGTTTCTCATGGAGGGCAGATGGCGTGCTGTTTCCCTGGTGTCAGAATCTACGAATGTCTGTTTTACTCAGTTTATTTTAAATAAATTTCTTCTTCTATTGAAATATTGCACCATACACAGCAGAAAGCAGAAGGGGTGATGATGCAGCATACAAATTCAAAACTGTAATAAGAAGCCAGGGCAGCAGGTGCAGTTGGCTGAAAAATGGAAAAGGCACAGTGTGGCACAGACAGCAGGAGATTAGGAGACACGTACAGGCATTTTACAGAGAGAAAAAGTTAGTACCAAACAGATTTGAGAAAGGAACACAATAACATGGTTACAGAACCAGTGCTGAGAATAGAAATGCTTAAGTTAGGTCCTTAGATTCTACAGCAAAGCATAAGGCAAATGAGATGGAGTGGCCATCTTTTTATACTGTATAAGCACAGAAATCATGGCATCTACTATGAGATCACTGCAGAGGTCAGCAACTGCGACTCACAGGGTAAACAGAGCTTGTGATCTAAACAACCATAAAAAGGAAACCAGACTGACAATCTCACAGACAAAAACACAGCAAGCTAACCAACCAAATATAAACTGAAACTAAGAATATGCCACAAAAACCTCTGCGCTTTTTTCATAGTCTAAAATATTTACTATCTGGCTCTTAACTACAAGGTTGTCCTCCCACTTGGAGCGTTGATTATTACTTATTTACCTAACCCATTAATCTTGCATGAATCATTAGTGAACATAATCATTTTTAGTGCCTAGCTTGAACCAGATGCAGTATGCTGCACCCTAGAACAACACTAAAGATTACAGTCTGGAAGTTTGTCATGTAGGTAACGCGAGAAAAACTCAGAAACTTCTTCAAACAAACGTGATTTTCTTAATAACAGGTTTGGAGAAGAAGCATACATATTTTCGAGCAGAGAACAATGAGTCTTTCCTAATCTTGGAAAACTTGGGGCTACCAGATGAGTGTAAAGTAGTCTAGAAGCATAAGGAAGAAGGAAAACTAGTCTAGAAAGAGGGAGTGACATGGATACATGCTTTCAGGGATGAATGCATTCTGACTAGTTTGAGGGGGGAGAAAGCAAATCCCTATGGAACACCCAGAATGAGGGATGTGATAGATAAGGTTATGCACTGTGACATGAGAGGAGAGTGCTCGCAGGCTACAAGTGTTGGACACTGTTCACTGTCAACCTAGCTCATGAATAGGGCTACCCTTACTTGTACTTTTCATCTTTATTCTTGATTATGGGGACGGTCAGGCTTAGGAAGACTTTCATCAGGAATGTGCAGTTAAGTTAAATTTACATGATCTTGTGTCCCATTGGAGCTACTACTGGAGTGATCTATCAGGCTGCATACTTTCTTTTCCTCTGGAAACGCAAGCTGGAATGGCATGTGCATTTGGAGATGCTATTGGGCATCACGAGTTCCTGTGCAGATGTCTTCCTGAGAATAATGTCAGCAGGAAAATGCAGGCACGAGAAAGAAAACAAAAGTGAAAATAAAACTTGGCTCACATCCCAGAGGAAACAAGTGGAACACATATTCAGCCATAGCTGAACATGTATCGTTATACCAAAATATTTTTTAATTGGTGTTTGCTAGGCAAACTCTTTACCACTAAGATATACACCTAACCCTTGCCAACTTTTCTAAACCAAATCTTTGTTTGCTAATCATATATTTGAGTTGGATATCTTTTTCTCAACCATAATTCAAAGAATTCCCAGGCCTTCTAGACATTGAAGCTTAGAAAAATGATGATGTTATCTTATGTTTCCTCTAGCATTCTTCCAAATTTCCCAATTTTCAGGTACACAGAGAAGAACTGAAAACATATGGAAGTCAGTGGGGGAAAATTTGCATTTATTCAAATGCCACACTTTATCTCATGACTCAAAGGAATACAACACACTTAGATATACTTGTTCAGTCAGTATATGAGTCACCTATTATGGGTATTATATTTTTCTCGGGGATAAAAAATGCAACTGCAAATAAACATGTCTTCTCCCCTTAAACTATATATATATGTGAACTTAAATTTAATTATTAGGAATGTAAAAATGATCAGGGAAATATAGTATGGTTCTTCAAGCACTGGACAGAAAAATATGAATACTAACTTCACTTATATCATTCAGTTCCAGAATCTGAATTCCTCTTACAATATAGTTACCCCATCAATTATGCTCAGGCTTCCAACATCACTAGCATTTTAAGATACAAGCACTGAGGTGATTGCTCTAGTTTTCAGAAACAGGAGTTGTCTCATTTACAAAATATCCAAATACTTAAATATTTTGCTTTTTTTCTCTTTGAATAAAAATAAATGGGGACTTGTTTGGCTGGATCATCATTCTTAGAAGATCCAGGACAAAATCTGCTATGACAATATTCCCATTGCAGAAAGAATTCCGGCCTCTATTGAATGATGTAGAAGTGCTGTTGATGTCATTTCTGTCCTAAATGGTAGATTGCTTTTTCATAGCTAGTGATCAGTGGTGAGTTGGTGGTAATCTATTATTGTCCACCAGTGTGCTGACTCTGAACACTTGAACTTCTGTGAATGTCTTGAAGAAAAATAAATATAGATTAGACAATTATTTAGAAGTTTGATTTGGCTGTTGGTTGTGATTCATATATATAAAACAAACAAGGAAGGAAATGTCATTTTGAATTTTTGAACCATTTTGTAAGATAGCTCTAGAAGTAGCACTTCTATGCATGTTCAAAGGAGATTTTGAACTAGATGCAAAATGGACTGATATTTATTCTTATGTATTTGTATTACTATGGAGATATGATTTTTTTCATTTTTCTTTATTAAGAAATTTTCTGTTCACTCCGCATGCTATCCACAGACTCCCCCTCCTCCCTCCTCCCACCCCCAGCCCTCTTTCCCAAGCCACCCCACATCCCCCACATCCCCCAAATCGAGGTCTCCCATGGGGAGTCAGCAAAGCCCAGCACACTGAGCCTAGGTAGGTCCAAGCCCCTTCCCACTGCAGCGAGGCTGTGCAAGGTGTCATACCACAGGCACCGGGTTCCAGAAGCCTGCCCATAGACCAGGGACAGATCCCAATCCCCCTGCCTGGGTGCCCCCCAAACAGTTCAAGCCAATCAGCAGTCTTCCATGGAGGGATCATTTTGTATGCTAGGGAGATGATAGTGTACTGGATTTATTTTTGTCTAGTGTGGCTTTACTTGTATTCTCTAACCATCCTTTTTATCCCGAACAGATTGCAAGTCCCAGGATGCACAGAACTTGAAGTTTTTCACTAAATGGTCTTTATCAGAAGATCTTAAGTTAATAATGCATTTAATCCAGAAATAAATATGCAATGAGCCTATCACTTGGGATATTTCTAGACTGCCAATGGAGCTTGAATGTATCCAAGTAGTGCAGTAACAATAGCTATATTCTCGGTGGAGACTGGTCCCAGATCTTCCTCTGCAGATGCAGTAAATGATCCACAGCCCCGAGTACAAGCATTCGGGGGATGACTGTCCTCAGAATTCATCCTGTCACAGGCATGCTTGTGTCGTGCTCAAAAAGGGCTGGGCATCCATCTGAAGCAATTTCTAGTGGCTTAGTAATCTTTCCGTTTTTTTTTTTTCCCACAGGAGCAAAAATAAGATTTTTTTTGTATAAGATGAACTATAAATGCAAGTATGGATCCCAGGAGAGCATTGTAGTCTTGCTTCAAGCAAGCTGAAACATGTATGTCCACCAACTTGAAATAATTGTTTTGTACAGTATATTTTTATGAAACAAATAATTAGATGCTGAATTTCACAATCAAATAGGCATATGAGACCATACATAAAGCTTCTCATGTTCTTGATATGGCTACTAATATACCATTTTTTAATACCCCAGATGAGTGAATTTGCAGTCTGTTTTCTTGGTCTCTGTTCCTTATCCTGTCTTGTCTCATTTTAGAATGCAATTGCTTTCTAGGGAAGAACATGTCTTCCCACTTGAAAAAGTCAGTTTCTCTCTCTCTCTCTCCCTCCCTCCCTCCCTGTGTGTATATGTATGTGTGTGTAATTATTACGTAAATAACTAAGTGAATGAAGACTATCTCTCTATGACAGATTAAGTTAATAATATGCGGTTTAAATATACTATGATCCTTATGCATTGCAGATAATGTAACATTAAGGAAAAAACTAGTTATTGCATTCTATTTCTCTGCTAGTGAGGACAGACCAAATAAAACCAGCAACTGGTAACCACCCTGTCTTGATAATCCACACTGAAGATGTGCCTGTGTATGAATTCTTTGTTGTGTTGGCTTGACTGGACTTTATGTTCCTCTTTGACACCCTGGTGGTTTCCAGCATATGTGTGTGTAATTACGAGTGTGTGACCTTCTCCTGTTTGCCACTTAAATAGCTTTTCCTTTGCCTTTTGCCAGCTGTACTAAGTGATGTTCCCAGGTATATTTTTGGTTCTGTCAGCAGTTTAAGTATCGGAACATAGTGTACACTTAAAAAAAAATCCTTCTTTCTTTTTACGTTAAATGTCTTATGCTGCCATTGACTATAATTCATCATAAATCTAGTACATAATCTTACAATTGCTTACACCTTAACATTTTTTCAATTTAATTTAGCATCCAAATATGTATGTATCCAAGCAAAAAAGGGATATAATAAATGTGTGAGACAAAATTCATTGAAATAATCACTTCATAATTTACTTATTCCTTTAGTCCCCTTTGTCCAACAATCTGAACTGGCTATAATTCTTGGAGAAGAGCTACATTCACAGAATGTTTTGTACCCTCCTCATGACAAAAGAGTCAGAACCTTTGTCTTCAACAAAGTTAACCTGTATAAAGTTCTTCTGACTTCGTGGATGTTGTTTATTCTTTTTTTTTTTTTTTTTCGAGACAGGGTTTCTCTGTGTAGCTTTGCGCCTTTCCTGGAACTCACTTGGTAGCCCAGGTTGGCCTCGAACTCACAGAGATCTGCCTGGCTCTGCCTCCCGAGTGCTAGGATTAAAGGCATGCGCCACCATGTTTATTCTTAATTGGTTACTCATGCCCATATAAATGTCTTCAAATTCCTCTAAACAGTGATTCAAACTTTGAAATATGTCCCAGTTATTAATGTATTTGAAGACAATACCGTAGACATGTGAAATGTCTGTTTTGCCGAATCAAAATGAGCATTGATTTTCTTTGCGATTAAACTTTTTTTCTATCAATGATATTTTCCCCCATAAACAAGACAATTTGACTTGGCACTGCCTTCAAATAACAGATGGCCTCAGTTTCATCTCATAATAACACTATTCAAATGCGACAGTCTTGGACAGATTTTGAATTCTATACGTATTTTATTCAGAACCTCATTGTTCTGCATATGGGGAGATGGGATCCTGTGCTGGAAGGTGGCAGAAAAAGCTGCAGTGTGTCTGCTTGCGATTTCTAGACTTTCTCATGATCATGGATCTATCTGTGAGTTACTGAGTACTCAATTTTTAGCTGACCTGAGCAGATCTTGTCTGTTGGATCTGGAGTCTAAGGACCTGAAAGAATGAGATAGACTACAGTCTACTGGTGTAGACAGACTTACTTCTGTTTCACTGTGCTTCTGTACACAAAAGTAACAAAGAAAGCATGACCAATGGAAGGTTGTTTCAATTCAGAAAAAAAAAATGATCAGAAAAACATGTGAGTAAATACCAGTAGGCACATACAACATATTAACACAGCAGCCATTTCCCGGGATTTTCCCAGGACTGACCACTTTAAACACAAGTGCCTGGCATGTTCTATAGATTATATCTGGGAAAGCACGAAAGCCAGGCAGAAGGTCATACCCAGATTCAGGGCACACTGACCAGCTTTGGTTCTATAGCTATGTTCTGACATCCGACAAGAATAAACATGTCTTATGAATTGAATGTAAATGCTTGTCACAGGAGGCACAGAGTCACATCCAAGAACAATCCAGGAAACAAAATGCACCTTAGATAAAAGGCCTTTGTCTTTGCCTATCTCACGGTTACCCAAGGCCTTGTTCAGCATGCGTCATTCTTTCGACTGTATTCTGATATTTTAAATTTTAGGGTATTAATTCTTCTTTGGAGTCATTGACATCCTAGAAAAATTATGAAAAGACATATGCCAAGTACAACAGTAGTTGTAAGAACACTCTGCTGGATACTTTGCCATAAAAATGAGGATCGATGCCTTCTAAGGCATCAGCAATCTCTGTTGTCAGTTCTTGTCCTGAGAGTGCAGGTAACTGCTTAGAAAATGGCTTAACATTTTCTTCCTGGTACCCAGTGGTCTATTACTTTGTGGTTCAGGACATGTAGGGCTCAGCATCCTGAAAACGCTGGGAAAGGAAGGATGAGTAATGGTTCCCGTTAGGACAAAATTTTAAAATTTAAAGTAAATAAGAATATCCCTGAGAGTTGTTCCCCCCAAATTACTTTTCTTTTTTTTTTTTAGACTTTATTTTTTTAACATGATAAAATGTACGATAAAACAAAAACCATCACACTGAAGTTGGACATGGAAAACCAACAGGAAGAAAGGTGTCCTAAGAGAAGGCACTAGAATCAGAGAGCTGCTTGTTCGTGCACGCAAGAGTCCCATAAGGAAAAAAAAAAAAAAACTGAAAGCTACAGTATATATGCAGAGTATATATGTTGCTTCAGTCTCTCTGGGTTCGTATGAGCTTGCTTGGCTGATTTAGAGGGCCTTGTTTTCCTGGTGTCCTCCAGTCCATTTGACACTTACACTCTTTCCACCTCTTCCGAGGGGTCCCCTGAGCTCTAAGGGGAGGGGTTTTATGGAGATATCCCTTTTAGAGCTGTTTTTTATTCTCTCTCTCTCTCTCTCTCTCTCTCTCTCTCTCTCTCTCTCTCTCTCTCTCTGCATAATGTTTGGGTGTATTTCTCTTTATTTGTTCCCATCTGCTGCAAGGGTAAGCTTCTCAGATGATGGTTGAATAAAACACTGATCCATGAGTACAGCAGAATATTTCATTGCCTTTCTAAATATATTTGTAGTGTTTGGTTTAACCCTAGGTCTCTGGGCTGTCTGGTATCGGGGTTTTAGTTACCCAAGCAGTGTCAAGTGTGAGTTCCATTTTGTGGGGTAGGACTCAAGTCAAATCAGATATTGATTGGTTACTCCCGTAAGTTTTGTGCCATCATTGCCCTAGTGTAATTTGCAGGCAAGGCAGATTGTGGATCATCAGTTGGAGCTGGATTCATGTTCATGTTTCTTTTTGATAGCCTGTAGAGCATCTTCCCATACGAAAAACATTACAACATGGGGGTGAAGTTCTATGCAGGCACCACTTCTGCCTCTCCATGTCCTCTGAGCTGTATGGACATTTTCGTCAGTAACAGAGTTTTCCTGTCCATTTGCAAAGAGCAACCTAATACCTTGACAACTGTTCAGATTGTTTGGGGATTTCTATCAGACCTCTTCGGCCATTACGTCCATTGGATGTAGCCCAGTCCCAGTACTGGAAGCTTCAACTGGTAACAAGAGATAACCAGCTGGGACTCTGTCTCCCTCATTATTTGGAGACTTCACTAAGATCACCTTCACATACATACATACATACAATCATACATATGTGTGTGTGTATATTAAACTCTAATTTTGTCTTATAGTTTGATTTATCTTGGTGTAAACTGTTTACTCTTTCCTCTTGAAGCACATCCGTTATTTTCTTTAGTAAGAGTAGGAGACTGGGATTAATTCTAGATGTAAATGATTTTTCCCTTTACATGTCTTTTTCTTCAGATTTTACTCTGAGTCTGGAAATTTTGGGAATGATTTAGCCAAATCTACTTTCTGCCACTCCAAAAGCAAACTGAAGATGTTACTTGATGATGGTGGGTACCTCCACACATGATCATCAAGGAAGACAACATAGAGCTTGTCTTCCAGTTTCACCTCTTTTGGTGTTTTCAGAATAACGCAGACACGTGGGCAGTGGTTTTCCCATATTATATAACAAGCTTTCCCATTTTCTTCTCAGCGAGTCTTGCTCAGCTGGTAAGATATTGCAGTAATGTTTTGATTTAAGTGGAAGTATTTACTTACATTAAACATGGACATTTTCTTAAGATCTCAATTGTCTGTCAACTGCAGTCAAGAAAACTGGAAACCTTTGTTATATAATATGATATGTGAAAAATCTCTTATAGTTCAATTCAGTGAATTTTCCTCCAAATTTCCAGGAGGACATTGGTGCATGCTGTGTGTGTGTATGTGTGTGTGTGTGTGTGTGTGTGTGTATGTGTGTGTGTGTATTTGGGAACTACATTCAAAATATAGTGTTAAGACATCATTTTGGTTGATGTTCATGCGGATTATCATTATCCAATGACAGTCCAGTGAAATTAGTCATACAATTTAAATTCTGTCATAGTAAACATGAATAACATTTTCAAAATCTGTTAAGTATTGAGCTTTATATCAGGAAGAACCTTGGATTCTGTGACATTTCATAGAAAACTTTTTTGCCTTTGTTAATATCATTCATATTTTGTTCTACAAACTCTAATTTTAGCTATTCTGAGAGCTATAGATTTGCTTATTGGAATGATGTTTCTTAATATTAAGACTTAAAGTGAACAATAATGCTGTAAAATAGTGAATTGATTACTGTGTCTAAAAATTCATGTTTTTTAAATCCAAAACAGGGGAAAAAGGAGGTTTTGGTATATGTTTAACTATATTCACAGGACATATGTATTTTTTTTTTTATTTAAAAAAGTTTAGTAGGCCGGGCGGTGGTGGCGCATGCCTTTAATCCCAGCACTCGAGAGGCAGAGCCAGGCGGATCTCTGTGAGTTCAAGGTCAGCCTGGACTACCAAGTGAGTTCCAGGAAAGGCAAAAAGAGAAACCCTGTCTCAAAAAACCAAAAAAAAAAAAAAAAAAAAGTTCAGTAGAGTAGTAATTGATCAAATGAGGTAAATTGCTATGTACAGAGTTAAATAAGATTAGTTTTTTTCTACTGTAAAATGATTAAATTAAAAGTTAAAATTTCACTGTATAAATAGAAAAATATAGGTATAAGTTAGCATTTTCTATATATTTAAATTAACCACTTTAATAAATTTTTCCATTATGAAATATAATCAAAATTAATACACAGGTGGGGTATCAATATAATATATAATTACATAAAGAGATGTTGTCACTGACCATTTGACATGTAGACACACGTGTTTCTAAATCTTCATGTGGAAAAGTGAAATGACCTTTCAGTGATAGCTACGTAGTTCCTCAAAAGTAAAACAGTACAAGTAAAAGAGTACAATTGTGTCTTATACAATCAGGAATCATAGAGCCAAGATAATGCTGTGTGATATGACTGAAGGGAATTGTTAGAAATGACTGTGGTTTGAATATGTCACTCCAAATTGGCGCACAGGGAACTTCGTTTCCTATACAACTGTGTTGAGATTTGGGGCTTTGGGAAACCATTCTGATCATGAATGCATTGATGTTGGTATAAGACAAAGTTTATGGGTGTGATTTCTTGCTTTTTCTCCTACCACATGAGAAATAGCATTCAAGGTCTTATGCCACATGCCTTTCCTGGACCCTTACAAAAACACCAAAACCATCTGAATACTAAGCTGGTGCTTCCCTCTTTCACAACAGTTAGTAAATAAATGTCTGCTCTGTACAAATTACCCAGTCTGTGGTACAAATTTGCCAACAGAAATCAATATGCTGAAATAGATAGGTTAATGTAGTTTAGAAGCACAGTGAGCAAGGGAATGATAATGGCTGCTGTTTATGATTGGTTCTATTGTATTGACTACTTGTGGTATATGTTTTATATTAACACATATCCAGTGTCCAAGGCAGCTCAGGCCACAATGATCTGTGGACTGGGCAGCTGGTCACAGCGATTCTCACAAGTCTAGAAGCTGGAGGGTCCATGGTTATGGTTCTGCTTTCTTCAGTTGTTAATATCATGTTTGTTACTAAATTAGTCATTTCTTGTGCTAACTTTAGAAATTAAGTTTTGTCCCAAGCATGTAGATATGGGAAAAACCAGAACTGGCAGAAGTTAGTGCTACCCCAAGTGTAAGGAATCTGCTGATAGTCTCAGATACATACATTCCTGCAGAAAATGGAAAACTGCTCTTTACATGACTTAAAAAAAAAAAAACACCTCTATGGTACATTATGTTATTTTATTACAGAAAACACAATAAAGGAAATAATGAGAAAAATATATTAAATTTTATGTTCATAAATTTGCCTGACAACTGTGATTATAAAATTATCCGCATCTTAGCATTATGGGGCAGACCTTTAGTCTCAGCACTCGGGAGGCAGAGACTGGCTGGTCTATGTGAGGTTGCAGCCACAGCGGTTTTCATAGCCTGAGTTAGACCAGTGAAAGCTACATAGTGAGGCTCTGTCTCCAAGAAATACAAATAAGTCAAACACTTAACAATACAGAAAATAAAATCTATATACTGACATTAACTTAACTATTGAAAATAAGACTTTCAAAGAATGCTTAATACTTGCTTTTTTTCTTAAGTGTCTGTCTGTGTGTGGCCACAGAAAGGTAATGAAAATGCCAAAGGTTAGTAGTGATATTGTAACACATTATTGTATAACACTTAATGAGATAACCAGACTTCCACTTTTTAATTTCTCTATTTTCTAAACCTTACTTTCCCTAAGCAATCTCTGTATATGACCTAGTGAAGAAGAGAGTTTTACAAACCACAGCAATGTTGCAGAAAGTTAAATAATAAATAAATAATTGTCAGAAAAACAACAAAAAAAAAAGGTTTATCTCTTGTCATACAATGGGTATCTCAAGGTAATTGGGTATTCCACTGAGTGTTGAAATTAGAACACATTTGGAGGCTTCTGACAGTGTTCAGATTTTGTTTTCATCCTCTGAGATACTGCGATTCACTAGGGAAACCTAGCATTCCAAATGTGTTAGGAAATACATAATGTGTCAACACATTGTGACATGGGAGTGATGCTAGGGAAAGCTGTTTGGGGCTATTAATAACACAAAATCAGCTCGTTCTAATAGTAGGGAAAACAGGAGTAAAGTCTTGGATTTGCTTTCTCGTTCCCTTCTTTTTACTCTATCGTTTCCTCCCTATTCTTCCTCCCTTCTTCTCTCCTTCCTTCCCTTTCTTCCTTACTCCCTTCATAGTTTTGTCTCTTATGGGTTTTTTTTTTTTTTTAAAGTAAGTGGTTTAACGAATTAAAGCCAGACAAAAATCTCAGCACTGAGAAGGGGAAATAGACACAGAGTCTCATTCCCAACCAAGAAGATCTTTGGAATTCATACCTGATGTCAAAGGGAAAAGTCAGTCTTCTACAATGTAATGTCACTGGTGTGCCAACCACACTGGAGGGGAGGCTGTGGGACAAGACTTATCAGGCAAACACAAAACAGACTCCGTGTTGTTTGTTTGTTGGTTATTGTTCGTTTGTGTGGTCTTTGTGTGTGCCCTTTTGGTTTGATTTTGGTATTATTTGTCCATGTGCCCTTGGTGACATACCTGCAAGATGGGAAAACGTGTGTCTGTATCAAGAATCAATACTCATCTTGTCTTACTCATAGGTGACATCATTAAGCCGCCTGTTATATCTTCCCTGCCATCACCTAGGCAGTCAAATTGGGCTCAACGTTTATTAGCTTCATTACATTAGTTGTTGTACATTACATCACTTGATTCCTCATGTCTAAAGCACCCTGAGTAAGGGACAAATAACTATGTTTAGAACCATTCAGGATATCGCACCCCAAACCCTTTACAGATACAATACCACAGATCCTAAACATGTGCAAGCCCAGAGGTGCTTCCATTTTATAAATAAGCATTGTGGAGAAATGACATTGAAGAGTAATGTGACATATAACAATGTCATATAACAGGTAGTGTTAACAGTGATCACAAGCAGATGAAACTCACAGCACAGTTGTCACCTTAATTTAGTGAGGAAAGAGAAAGTTCTGTGGGATTTTGTTCCCCTTGAACAGCTTGTTTCTCATTTCGTTTGCTCTTTCATTGTTATTGTAAATTGAAATTAATTTATTTCTTCAATCACATCTTTAATATGCTAACATATGTCAAATGTGTCCAATTTCATTGAACAATTTGAATTCATTCTATTTTAATCTTATTGACTATATTGATCTCATTCTACTCTTCAAACAACACAGCCAAAAATACGCTATCCATTTTAGCAAATGAAACCTCTGGGTGAAGGTTAATTACAAGGTTTCTAAATGAAACAACTGAAAAGAGACAATGATCAATTGAAAATAGTACTGCCATAGTGTGTGCATTTTCCTTCACACCATAAGGGTGGAATTACAAGCCACAGATGCCAGTTCCCAGTCACCCATGCCAGCTGGGGGTGCATTTTACTCCCACTGTTTGGAGCAACTTGGATTTGAAACTTGCTTAACTATCCTTGTATTCTGGGGGCTCCGCTTACAGCAGGGATCTGAGATCCAAATGCTTCCTCAGCTATGAAGTTGGGTCCAGGTTATTATTATTTGGACTCATGTAATGTAAACTTAACTTTCATACAGTAAGAAAAATAAATCATTTTTAATGATTTAATGTCCTTCAAGCTAGGAACATTACAGTGACTGCTCTCTCTCTCTCTCTCTCTCTCTCTCTCTCTCTCTCTCTCTCTCTCTCTCTCTCTCCCTCTCCCTCTCCCTCTCCCTCTCCCTCTCCCTCTCTCTCTGGCACTTTTTCAGGGCCAGTCTAGCTATTTGCTATTCTACAGTTGCTTCAGGAGTCTGCTGTGGCAGCTGGTAGCGCTTCTCTGATGGCCAGGCTTCCAGGAAGCAGCAGAGCTAAAGCTAAACCTAAAACAATAAACTCAATCCTATTAACACATTACTGCCCCTTCCCACTTTCCTCCATTCCTTTCCAGAAAGCATCTGTCTTCCTCGTCTCCATTTTACATGCACAGAGTGAGTCATTTTTAAAGTTCACAGCTTCCTAGTTATTTTTCTGTTCTCTATTTAAAAATGTGTTTTTCACACAATCATCTGGAAACCTCTCAGATAGAGGTATTGTCTACCATTAGGTTTAGTCAGCCTCCATTTATTTGTGGGGGTGTGATTCAAGACCTTCAGTGGAAGCTTGAAACTGTAAATAATACTGGCTCCTAGATATGCTTGTTTATTTTTTCTATATATGTATGCCTATGGCAAAAATTTACTCAGCACAAATTAACACAGTAAAAATTAATAATTTCAACAATAAAACATTTATAAACATACACTCTAATAAGAGTTATGTGAATGCAGTTTCTCTAACTCTTTCTATCTCAAAATATTTTATTTTATTTTAGCCATTCATTTTATGCTGGTGATAGGTAATAAAACGCCTGGCAGATGAGACGAAGGTCCTCTGTGGACATATCACCATGAACATGTCCAATCTCATCTGTTCACGGATGCTATGCAGAGACAGATCGGGTTCATTCTTGGCTGAATGATGAAGGTAAGTGCGTGACACTGGCGTTGTTTTTGGACAGTTGCTTGATTTAAGCATTGTCACCCTGTGAAAGCCAATCAAAGGGACTTCAAGAAGGCTAATCCTACATAATGTGTTCACCCTGAACACAGTCATGATTCACGTGCCAGGTGGGACATAGTGGGATAATGTGTCATATCATCACGCTCCTCAATGCAGTAAATAGTGTAAAACTTATGTTTGGGATTTCCCATTTTAGATTTTCAGACTGTGGTTGACCATGGTTAACTGAAGCCACAGAAAGTACAGTAATGAGTAATTTGTCCCGTCTGTTGAGAATGTGTGGCTTGCATACTGGGCAGTCAAGAATATGCATGAGTGATAGCAGCAAATATTAGAAGAATGTGGAGTCATGTGTCAACCCTAGAGACACACAACTGCACTAACCTCCTCTTCTGCTAGATAGAGCTGATCCTCTGAGTTCTTGGGTGGAGATGGGATAATTTGTGTTTGTTCTAGAATATGATTAATCTTTCCTTTCTTTTTTTAATAATTTATTTAAATTTATTTCATGTGCATTGTGTGAAGGTGTCAGGTCCCTGGAACTGGAGTTACAGACAGTCATGTGCTGCCATATGGGTGCTGGGATTTGAACCCCAGTCCTCTGGGAGATCAGTCAGTGCTCTTAACCACTGAGCCATCTCTCCAGCCCTAATATTTCCTTTCTGAATGCTTGTGCTATTTAAAGAATCTTGCCTTCCACTTATATTGCATACTCATCCGTTATGGGTAACAAGGTGTCTTGCAAGATGCTTCAACCACCAATATTCCTTCAAAAATTTAAGCTGTTTATTCAAATGCATTTCATTTTTGTATCAATACGTTGATTTACATCAAGGAGCCACTAATATAGAATCTTCTTCTCCCTCTAAGTGCTAGGGATTAATTCCAAGACTTTGAATAAGCGACATTAGTGCTGTGCCAATGAGCTACACTTTCAGCACACTTATCCTTTACTTTATTTTTGGTTTTTCAAGACAGGGTTTCACAGAGCCCCACCTGGCTCTGCCTCCCTAGTGTTGGGATTAAAGGTGTGTGCCACCGCCACCTGGCATACATCATTACTTTCTTTCCTTTTTTTCCCTCCAACTTCTTCTATGTGTTGCTTCACCCTCTCAAATTTATAGCTCCTTTTCATTAATTTTTATTGTTACGCACACACACACACACACACACACACACACACACACACACACACACACGCATGCGTGCTCGCGCGTGTATCACATATCGCATATTACAATCATATATTACAATATATATGTTACAACCTGAGGGGTCTCCCTAGTGTTCTTTATACATATATGACTTTAAGAGTGACCATTTCATATTGAATAGCCAATTAGGGTACTTACGCTTGGGACAGGATAATACTTCCTCTCTCGGTGGTAAGTAATTGCCTAATGGTCAGGTTTTACCTATAGTTCTTCATCTAAAGGTGAAGCCTCATGAGATTTTCTTCATTCACATTGGCATGTCAACTGGTGTTATCACTCCAGGTTTTATTTAAGCAGTCACATTGTTGATATTTTATGGGTATAGCTTCACTGCCACATATATAGAAGAAACAAACATTAAACAGACTTCCTTCTCCATTGACTCTTATAATGTGTCTGTCCCCTCTGCAACAATGTTCCCTAATATTAGATATGGGGATTTTGTTGTACATTCATAAATTAGGGCTCGGCACCCCATGGTCAATTGTCTGCACTTTGTAAATGTAGCCTATGTCCAGTGAGTGCATAGATCTTAGAGGAAAACATATTATCACTACTTTGTTATATCAGTATAATTTCAAACTGTATTCTAAATACTTGACTCCACAGATAAGCATAGCTCTCACTTTCATTAAAAAAAAGTTTCTTTGGGGGCACACAGTGACCATTACATTAAGAGTTTAATTAGGAAGAGAGACTCTAACTGGGAGTCAAGACACAAGAAGAAGAAAAGAGGAAGAAACAAATAACACCAATGTTGCTTCATAATGCCTCAAGGAATTTTATTACTTTATATTTACCAAAATTACTCCTAATATATGTATAATTGTATCTGTATAAACGTGCACACATATATGTGACAATGCTGCTCCACAAAACCCAAACACAAAACTAAAAATCTCCAGGCATGGGAACCTCTGTTCCAGTGTTGGTCAGGATGTGTATATGACTCCCAAGGCAATATAGAGTCTCAATCTTGCACTTGGATGCTTCTTAGAGGTTGAAGGTAAGCCCTTATTGCTGAAGACACCACACACTTTGGAAAAGAGACCAGGATTATTCAAGTTGGATCTAACTGAAAACCCTACATTTTTTGGTCTAGCTTCCATAGTACCAGAACACACTGTTAAAGCTGCAAATAGAGGGAAGCAATTAATAGTCCTATGAATATGAACCACACAATGACAAATATATCCATCATACTGCAATAGGGGCACTCACACAGCTGACTATGTAAGCTTGCCCCATTTAACAGCCTGGTACTAGAAATTAGATAATTCCCAGGGCTAGTGAGACAATAAGTTAGAGAAGACAATATACTTCCACCACTTTGATAGACAAGCATAGTTCCTTAGCTGCATTCTTAGTCTTATACATATAGACCGATGTAGCTTATCACACCTCAACAAAGGAGCTTCTCTCTATAGCAAATGGAGACCATCTCAGAAAATGGTAGCTATCAATGAACTGTGGTGAACCCCTCCCCTGTGGATATATCTGCCACATAGGTTTTGTATCTGTGGCTCAGGGAACATCACAGAAGAGTGGATGGGAAGATTGTAATGGTCAGAATACCAAGAATTCTGCTGTAAGACTGACTCTCCTAGAAATGAATGCACAAACTGGATTCTTACAGTGGAAATATAGACATGTTAAAGGAGAAGAGAGAAAATTTCAGGAGTCACAAACTTAGACAAAGAACTATAGGCAACTAAGGAATGTGAAGAGCTAGAATTATTCTCTCCCAGGAATGAGCACCAGAAATTCTATTTAATGCAAAGAAGTCAGCTCAGAATTAACACACATAACCAACTATAACTGACTTAGCTGTTTTTATTTATAAATTTGTGAATATATATGTCATAATAACAATCAAATAATAAGAGGCTATAAATTTGAAAGTAGGAAACATTGGAAGGGGTAGAAGGAAGAATATCTTAGTTATGGTTTCTATTGTAAAAAGACGTGATGGCCACAGCAATTCTTATAAAGGAAAACATTTAAATGGGCCTGGCTCACAGTTCAGAGGTATAGTCCATTATCATGTAGAAAACTTGTTGGTATGCAGGCAGACATGGTGCTGGAGAAGGAATTGAGAGTTCTACATCTTGATCCACAGGTAGCAGAAGGAGAGTGCCACACTGGGTATAGCTTGGGCATATCAGATCTTCAAAGTACATCCCACAAGGATGCACTTCCTCCAACAAGGCCACACTTACTCCAACAAGGCTACACCTCCTGATAGTGCAGCTCTCTTCTCTATGGACCAAGCATTCAAACATGTGAGTCTATTAGAGCCATACTTATTTAAGCTACCACATTCCATTCCCTGGTCCCAGTAGACTTGTAGCCATAAGATAATGCAAATGCATTTAATCCAACTTCAAAATTTCCTGTAGTCGATCACAATCTTAACAGTGTTTAAAATTCAGAAGTTCAAAGTCTCTTCTGAGATTCATGCAATCCCTTAACTGTAATCTCCTATAAAATCAAAATAAAAAAAGGGATCACATACTTCCAACATATAATGGCAGAGGATAAAAATTACCATTTCAGAATGGAAGACAAAGGATATTGAGGAAATACTGTACCAAAGCCAGACCAAAAACCAGCTGGACAATCTCCAAAGTCTGTATGTCCACGTCTGTTGTCAAAGGGCTCTTCAGGTGTCTAACTACTTTATGTAGATATAACCAACCGTCTTATTAAATAAGAAACACAGAGCCAATTCAGAGAAGAAAGCCAAGAGGTCAGAGCTAAGAGTGTTACCCTTCCTGCTTCAGTGATTCTCTTCAGCCAAGAGAGCTCTCCGAAAAGGGACCTACTTCCTGTGTGTTTGTCTTTATATAGTCTTTCTGTTCTGCCTTCTCATTGGTTGTAAACCCAAACACATGACTGCCTCGTCACTGCCTTTCTGTAGAGACTTCCAGGTCTTCTATGGTTGGTATTGAGATTAAAGGCATGTGTCTCCAATGCTGGCTGTATCCTTGAACACACAGAGATCTACCTAGCTCTGTCTACCAAGTGCTAGGATTAAAGGCGTGTGTCACCACCGCCCAACTTTTGCTATGGCTCTAATAGCTCTGACCCCTGGGCAACTTTATTTATTAACATACAATTAAAATCACATTTCAGTGCAAATAAAATACCACCATAACTTTATCTTGTTGACTGAAACCTACTTCTTTCTCTTGGACTGGTTCCACTTCCTGTTAGCATCTTTCCTTGACAGGTATCCCAGGACCCTGGCATCTCCAACATCTTGGGGTCTGCAAGGCAATCCAGACTTCAACTTCACAGCTTCATGCAATGACCTTTCAGTGCTCCATGCAGGGACACACTTGCCAAATGCCTGACCTCAGTGGCTTTCCTTAGTCATAGAGAGAAATTCCATAACTTCTCTATATTTGACTTTAAAGCCAAAACCACTTGGCCATAGCTGTCAATATCTGCTGCATGCTGAAGCTCGAACATGGCTCCCTTGTTCAATTACATCTTCATTAGCTTTCTACTTTCAGTGGTTTCCTTTACTGCCTGAATTTGGCTGTTCTGGAACTTGTGCTTACCAGGCTGTCCTTGAACTCAGAGATCCATCAGCCTCTGCTTTCTGAGTGCTGGGATTAAAGGCAGGTACCACAATGCCCAGACCTAAGCTGGTCTTTAATTCCTTTTCCAAAGTTGGAAGCTGAGCTGGGTGGGGTCATTCTCTAAGGTCATCACTTCTTTTATTCCATTTCTTAATCTGTTTATCTTCCTGAACACAAGACTTAGTTCCATTTCACTTCCTGATGCCATTTTTCTCCTCAAATTGTACATTTTGTATTTTCACTTTCTCAGCTTGCTTCTTTTCATTATAAATCTTCATTAGTGTGAATGCTAATAACTACATGACAGAGTCAATACGAGGCTGTTTTAAGATTTCCTCTGCCAAAGGAATTAATCCAAAATTCTTCACTTTAGCCACAGGCAGACTCTTTGAACAAGGGCAAACAAGCAGACCCATTCTTCACCAAAATATCACAAGAAGGATCTCTAGAGAAGATACTAAAACTCTTTTCCTCTGAAACCTCCTGAGTCAAGCCTCAACAGTACAAATCACCATTAGCACCACTGTCTTCCATGCTCCTTACTAGTATGGTCCATCAAGCCTCTCTTAAAGCATCCAACTGCTTTTCAAATTTAAACCCCTAAAGTCTACCTTTCTTCTAACGAAAGCATAGTCAGGCTTATCACAGCACTAGCCCCGTCCCTGGTGCAAACTCCTATCTTAAGTAGGGTTTATATTGCTATGAAGAAACACTGTGACCACAGCAAGTCTTATAAAGGAAGAAATTTATTTGGAACTATCTTATAGTACAGAGGTTTAGTCCATTATTTTTGTGGTGGGAAACATGGCAGCATGCAGGCAGACATGGTGCTGGAGAGATAGCTGAGAATTCTACATCTTGATCCACAGGCAGCAGAAGGAGAGTGCCACACTGGGCATCACTTGAGCACATGAGACCTCAAAGACTGCCTCCACAGTAACACGCTTTATCCAACAAAGCAACATCTACTCCAACAAGGTTACACCTCCTAATTGTGCCACTCATTATGGGCCTAACACTCAAATACGTAAATATATGGGGGCCACACCTATTCAAACCACCACAAAGGGACATGGTAGGGACTAGAAGGAGTTAAGTGAAGGGGGAAGTGATATAAGTATACTGTAATTTAAAGTGTAAAAAATAATATTTAGTTGAAAAATTTCTTTTTAATTTTTAGTTGAAAAAAATGTAAGTACCCAAAGATTTTGTTTTTAAATTTGCTTTTTGTTAAAAATCTTCTTTATTTTGCTTGATGTGATTGGTGTTTAGCTCAGAGATGTGAGAATGAGATAATCGTCTTTAGTTCTCAGTGCATTGTGAGTATTCTTTCATTTATATCTCATCCTATTATTGCAAATAAGAAATCCTGTGCTTCCAACTTCATTCTAGTTCATGTTCAATTAATTGTTTTTTCCTGGGAGATTAATGTTTGTTTTTAACCATAGTAGCTATTGTTTCACTAACATACTGTTCTTCTGACTGTATATTCATTTCCCACTAAGAACTTAGTACAGTTAGCATACAATAGTTAATATATGAACACATATTTGTTTAATGCCAGCTCATACTCACTATTTGGATACATGGCAAATCTAGCACACTTTTCTCTTCCAGAATTTGGAATATTGTCATAAAAGCAATCAGTTAAACATTTAATTTTATAAAGCATATTGATGCAGAACTGCTTAGGAATTTCATAAGTTCTCTTTGTGGAAGTAAATAAATGATTCATTTCGATGGATATGTATAATCATCTGAGATTTTCAGCAAATCAGATTTCATTTTTTTAATTTTCTTGAAAATTTTAAACCACAAAGTGACAACAGGTCTTTGTATAGTAAAGGAGGAGCTCATGGTCCTATTCTCCCACTTTATATCTTGGTTTCCTTTACAAATTGATCACGTTTGGGCAGATACTGTTAAATATACAGACAGCAATTTAAGCTTGACGCAAAGCCAGCAATCATATTAATGTCTAGACCAGGTTCACTTTTAGAATTTGGCTGGGTTCATATTAAAAGCCAGGGGGTTATAGATTTAAGAGTTGTGCTGAATTAGAGAGCCTTGTGGCTAGGAGAAATACTGTACTGAAGACATGCGTTTTTACAGAGCTTCAAAGCCAGGTAACATATCCTGGAGTAAGTCATGCTAAGTGAAATAAACAAGTCAAATGGTGACAAATATGATAAACTTTTCCTTGTATGTGAACTAAAGACAAAAGATTTGAAAGTAAAAATGGGACATAAGTGGAAGTTGAATGAGGGAGTGTCAGGAAGGATAGGGAGGATGGTTAGTGTTGGAGGTGATGCTCATCTTTTTTTTTTTTTTTTTTTTGCCTTTCTGCTAATGTCATCATGAATTCTATCACACTTTAAAAATACCAATAAAAATAGAAATCAGTAAAAATGAATATATATGATGAAGTACTTTTAACTATAGTAATATATGAGCCTGAGCACAACAGGGTGGTATTGCTATAAGCTGATTCTTCTATAGACTGACCTGACCAGTGACTGTACCTCTCAAGCCACCAGTGATGTCTGCCTATTCTCAGTTATATCATCAGTAGGCCTAGATAAGTACATTTGTCATTTTCTCTGTCTTTTTCCATTTAAACCAAAACAATAGCAACTATGATCATTGCCTGAAATCAATCGTAGTGCCGATGAAGTTTTTGAAATAGTGAGAATTAATATTATATTTATTTAATTTTTCTTTGGCCAGTGTAAAGCACTTAAGGCTGTGTTTGGATTGCTTTTTCACTTTTGTGAGGATCTTTTTTGAAAGCAGTTGCTGTGGTGTGGGTGGTTCGCTTAGACTTGCAGGCCATCTGCTGTGACCATCACTGAGAAGATCTCATTTGATAAGAAAATAAATCCTGAGAACTTTGGTCTGACCCAAATGGACAAAAATGTCTGTCAAAATAAGACCAGCTCTGTTTATTGACATTTTTTAGTAGAGTTGTCCAGGAAGAGGAGCATCATCAAAATGCATTTAATTTGATGATAGGAACAACTTGAAAAGCTAATATTTTCTATTTTTCCAGAAATCACCATTTAGTGTACCATTTAATGTTTTTCTTCAAATATCCTAAATGCAAATTAATGTTGGGATGTGTTATTTGAGAACATGCAGCTGTCTAACAGAAATATTTTAGGATTTCTTTACTGCTTTGAGAAGTTCTCTGTCTTTAGCTATCAAAACACATCTGATTGTGGTAAAGAACTTGTGTTCTTTACTTTCAGAAAAGAGCTTCAACATGCCTGTGGTTCATTAAGTTATGACTATGGGTGAAAACATCTTTTGCTGGGTTATATTGTTTGATTTTTCAGTAAATAATTGTTAAGATCATAATTATCATATACTTGTTTTCTTTAACACATGATGTTAATAATGATGGACATACATTACTTATACCATGCTGCTTTTCTTTTTCTTTTTTTGTTTTTTTTTTGAGACAGATTTTCTCTGTGTAGCTTTGAGCTCTTCCTGGAACTCACTCTGTAGCCCAGGCTGGCCTGGAACTCACAGAGATCTGCCTGGCTCTGTCTCCTGAGTGCTGGAATTAAAGGCCAGCCCAGCTGTTTTTCTTTTTCAAAAATGTATTTACATATTTAAATTGAGAAAAATCAATGGTCTCAGAATAAGCATTTATTATACTAGATATAAAGGTATTGAGTTTTAAAATTTTTATTAGTTCCATGAGAATTTAATTCAATAAATTTTGATCATATTCACCTTCTCCAACTCCTCCATCCTTCCAGTTCATACCCCTTCCCTCCCCACTCAACTTTATACCCTCTTGAGAAAAATCATGAATCCTGATATGTACTACTAATATATTCTCAGATGTGTGGTCATCCACTAGAGTGTGATCTACCTACCTACCAGATGCTACACCCTTGAAGAGAACGGATATTTCTCAGAAGTTATCTATTGCTAATCAATCACTTGGTGAAGGGTGAGAATTTATGCCCTTCTCCCTTCTGCATATTCGGGTTTTGACTGGGTTAGGCTTGTGAAAGTCTATGCATGTTGTCATAACTGCCATGAGTGAGCATATTCAACCGTCATGTAGTATCCAGAAAACACTCTTTCCTTTTAGTCATTCATAACATCTGTCACCTGATTTGACTGTTGGGTTTTCAGTTATTCCCCATTATGCCTTTATACCATTGCATTCTATCACATCTCCTTGAAATGCCTTCCCTATGACATCTTACTAATTTCTTGACCTCTCTGTGTCTCCCAAGTGAAACACACATTTCTGAAGATTCAAAACTAGTACCCACAAATGAAAGTATGCATATGACATCTTCATCCAGGATGATTGTTTCTAGCCCCTTTTATTTACCTGAAAATTTTATATTACTTTTCCTAAAAGTTGAATAATATTCGATTCTACAAATGTACCACAGTTTTTTTATCTGTTTATCAGTTGATGGGCATCTGTGTTGTTTGGTTTTGCACTGATTTGTTCTTTGAAAAAATCTAAATTCTCTAATTGTTGATATTTTCATATGTGTTTTGAATACTATCTTTGAAAATTATACCTATATTTATTGATAGTTGAAAATTAGCATTTTATTTAATTTATTATATCTCATTGTAGAATTTAACTTTTACCTCCATAATTTCTTTTTTCTACTTATTTGGGGTTTAATTTGATTTGCCATGATGAATTTCTTCATATTTCCTTTTATTTTCCAAAAGTGAGACCCACAGACAAATATTAGGCAGAACTTGGGAATCCTTTGGAAGAAGAGGATGAAGGGTTGTAGGAGTCAGAGAGGTCAAGGATATCACATGAAAATTGCCCAGATAATCAATCAACCAGAGCTCATAGGGGCTCAGAGACTGACCATAAAATTAGGGAGCCTATATGTGTTTGACCTAGGTCCTCTGAATGTATGTTATGGTTGTGTAGCTTGGGTTCTTGTGGAAGTAAGGGCTGTCTCTGACTCCTTCGCCTGCTTTTGGGACCCTTTCCTCCTACTGGTTTGCCTTGTCCACCCTTAATATGAGGAGATATGCCTCCTTAATACAGCTTGTTATACCATGTTTGGTAGATGTCCATGGGGAGATTACCCTTTTCTGAAGGGAAAAGGACGAGGAGTGTATCTGGGAGAGAGGGGAGGTGATATGGTGGGGGAGGGACTGGGAAGAGTGAAGGCATGAGAAACTGCAGTCACAATGTAATATATAAACAAAGATTAAATGAAAAATATGAACTTTTGCTTAACTGAAATATAATGAAAATTAAGTTAATTTGGTGTGATGTAGATCCTGTTATGTGTGATTTTGTATTAAAAAGCATCATCTAGTGGCCTGTCCTTCAGAACTCATATTATGAAAATGATCTACTATATGTTGAGAATATTGTTATACCATAATATAAAATATGGCTTTTTTTTTGCTTGCAAGTTGGTTTCTGTTATAGTACTTATGCAAGCATCCTTTGAAATTTTTTTAATTTCACAATAGTATCCTTTGAATATATCTATTAGTTTCTTAAAATTTTGTGAAAAATCTAAGCCCCTAATTCAATTCCATTTATCTGATGAAAATTGTACTTATTGATAGTGGAAAAATGAGACACTGTGTCTTGTATTCACATAGTTTGTTTTCTATTTATTTATTTATTTATGCTTTTTTTGAGACAGAGTTTTTCTCTGTGTAGTTTTTAGTGCCTGTCCTGGATCGCACTCTGTAGACCACACTGACCTGGAACTCACAGAGATCCGCCTGGTTCTGCCTTCCCAGTGCTGGGACTGAAGGCGTGTGCCACCACTGCCTGGCTTGTTTTCCATTTATTTCTTACATTTGACCGTTTATTTTATGTATGTCAAAATTTACTTGACTTGTTTTTTCACGGTTTATTTGCTTTTATTCTAACCTGGTATATTCATCAGTCTCTACATTTTGATATTCAATCATGAAAACTTAGTTTCTTCATCCCTGCTGATTCAATTACTTTTCTATGATTGCTGTTTTCTTCAGTCATCAGAATTTTTTTTTTCACAAAATTGAACATATTGGCAGAAATGTTTATAACTATTTTCTCATTCCATCTAAACCATACCCTGATCAATTTTTCAGATTACTATTACTGTTGCATTATTCTAGTTATTTTATTTTAGTTATTTTACTTGTGTTTGTGAACATGTGCTTGTACACCCCACCTACCCCTCTGTGTGTGTGTGTGTGTGTGTGTGTGTGTGTGTGTGTGTGTGTGTGTGCGTGTGCGCGCGCGCGTGCGTGCTTATATGTTGTATTTATTCAGGCTGGTTTGTTCGAAATACACTTTTTATATTGTAGCTACCATGCCTATTATTTCTGCCCAGCCATTAAGTGCATTAAAAATGCATTCAGTAATTGCCCACTGTTTTGAAGAGAACATTATTTTGTCAGCCACTCCACTAGGAAGTATTCTGGAGGTTGTCGAATTTTCCACTCCAGTCTCAGTATTCCTCCAACCCCTGTTTCCTCATGCTTCATGTAATAGATACTCTCGAGGACTGACAATGAACCTGGAGTTTGATCTTGTCCTTGTATTAAACTGTTCTTTATTTTTTATTACTTCTTCAAGTTGTGTTTGGGTATTTTAAATACTCCTTTACCCACATATCTTCTGATGTATTTTAAGGTATGATAGATCATGAATAGTACAACTGTGGCATGGTCATATATAATTAGTAATTGTTGAATCATGAAAAACATGTATTTAATGATCAAACAATGTTATTTTGTTCGGTGAACTTAGAAGGTAAATTGAATTGATAACTGGGAATTATGAAATCAATTTTTTATGCTAGAGATTTTTAATAGTTTACAAACAGGGTTCTTGAAATTGTAAGTGACAAAGATAAATGCATGGGGCTAGATAAAGACTTCGGTGATTTAAAGCACTGGCTGCTCTTTCCAATGACCAGGGTTCAATACTCAACACCCACATGGTGCTCAGAACTGTCCGTAACTCCAGTTCACTAGGTCTGAAACTGTCTTTTGGTCTTCCCTGGCATCAAATACATACACAGTGCATGAAAATACATCCAGAAAAACATCTATACTCAGAAAAAATATTTACAAATTAATAACCTTTCAACATGAAATGAATGAAACTCTAAAAACATGTTAAACTATGTTGAAGAAATAAATACTCACAAATGAAATAACTTTTGTTTTTGTACTTTATGTCTTTTCACTACAGAGAAGAAGAAAGAATAGTTATTTTTGAACAATTGTGCTTTAAACACAGAAATAAAAAAATGAATGAATGGCTGATCTTTGCAGATGAATACATTATGCTAAGAGAAAATAGTTAATAATTACCTTCATTTAGCCTCATGTAGATACAAGTGCACTAGATTCTTATAAGAATCATTGACATCAAAAACTTGAATTGTTTGAAAAATGTACACCAAATACCAATAATTAAAAAATAAATTGTAGTATATGTTTTTTGACATTACAACACATTGCTATGAGATAGTCAATAAAATTTTTACTGCACTGAGGGAAACTAATAGATCTGTCATGGCATAGTTGCATTGTAGGGACAAGAGCCTCTAAAGTCTTATTTAACAAAATCTCCAATAGAGTACAGTTTAATTAACTTCTGTCATCATGTTTTACATTAGATCTTTTCACTTTTTCACCTGACATAGCTGTTACATTCTAGCCTATGACCTATATCTGAAATTCATATAATTTGGAGTGTTGATTTACAAGAGCTCTTTTCAGAAGGGATTCAGAGACATTTTGTTCAATTTGAGATCCAGGAAATATAGATTCCGATGAAACCAATAAAGTGACCTTCAATCAACACTGTATTTGTTTTCCTGGCTGATGCTGTCAGAAATATTGTGAGCAATAAAGAGAGAATAATCACACAGATAGACAAGAAAGAGTGAACTCTTAAAATAAATAACCATATGCTCTAGTTTCTGAGAAAGAAAGTCAACATTTCAGATAGAATAAGAAAAATCTTTAAGGAAGTAGGGCATGACAGATAGAAGAAAGAGACAAGGGAGGGCATGGGGAAGCAAGATTTTTAAATAGTTGGTTGAAAATAGTGTCATATTAAATTAAAAATCATTACTGTACAATGTTACAAATTTTCTTTTTTACCTATACATTCAATGGAAAGATAGTGTCATTTTTACTTCGTTTTCATGAATCTTAATTATCAAGTAAGATATGTTACCCATCATTACAGATGAGCACAAAAACCTGTTGAATCATGGATTGATTTACATATAACTACATCATTGAGGAATTAATATTGAGATAGATTCAGAGCTTATTGATCATCTTATAAATTCTATCAGCAACAGAAAATTTCTCTTGATTCTTGAATAGAAACTTGATTATTTTTTTCCAGAGGATTGGGAGTACGATTTAAAATATATTAATTCATAGAACATGTAGAATCAGTTGATATTTTTCCTAAGGCAGATTGTCAAGTCTGAATATGTGCATGGTAGATCTACACCTGTAGTCTTTGTCAGTAGCCATGAGTGTTTGGATCTCATAATTAGTTCATGTTAAAGTGCGAGGTCAACAGGAGAGAACAATGGAGTAAATGACACCTCAGCTGTTGACTAAGCAACTGATGATCTGAAATTTTTTATTGTTTCTCTTCTTTTTTGTTATACATCATGGGATTCAACAAAGCCGGATACATTCAGCTGAGGCAGGACCAACGCCCCCCCCCCCCCCCCCCCCCCCCCCCCCCATTACGGCTGAACAAGTCATCCCATCATAGCGAATGGGCTCAGGCTCCAGGGAGAGATCCTGATCCCACTGCCAGGGGCACCTCAAACAGACCAAGCTACACAATTATCTCCCACATGCGAAGGGCCCTAGTTCAGTTCTTTGTGGGCTCCACAGCTGTTGCTGACCTGAAGTTTTAAAGAAAAAGAAACTGTTTTCAATACAGGATTATGTAGTCCTCAAGAAATCCTGTTTCTAAGGAAAACATTGGTAATGCAGTTTTTTATAGTTAATATTAGACACTAAATACAGAAATCTGAAAGAATATTTTAGTCAGAGAACAACTGTAAAGAGACCTCAGAGGAAGGAAGTTGGTCTCATTTTAGGCCATGTTACGATGTTGGTGTACCCAATGAGGAAAAATTAGAAGGAATAAGCAGCAAAAGACAAGATAGAAAGAACAGCATTGCCTATATGGTTCTGTTGGAAAGTACAGCTGAATAAAGAAACTGAAAGCATTCATATTTTTACAAATCTTAATCAAACCATTTTACATCTGTGGCCACTGTACTCTTATTACCTGTATTAAATCTTCTCAGGATTGGGCTCTTTAACTTTTGTCATGAATAGAGTTGCTCACATGGTTCCACAAAGCCTGAGATGTGCTCCTTGAGTGTCATAGAAATTGGTCCTCTGACATTGGAAGACTTGGTGTTGGTGCAAACCTGCTAGATGATCAATACTCCCCTGAGCCTTCAACACAGGAGACTAATACAGAGTTTTTGCCTCAGGATTCCATAGCATGGAAACCACAGGGCTAGTGAAAAGGGGAATTTTATTGACCTTCCGGGAAAAAGAGCTGTTGTTGTAGATACCCTGAAAGCAATACAGGGTTTTAACTTAACTTGGAACAACAGTTGCCATAGCTGCCCAGCAGGAGGCGTCTAGAGTGGGTTGCTTTGTTCAAACTTTCCTTTGTGGTTTAAAAAAAAAAATGGTGGCAAATCTGCTGAGGGTCAAGCAGTCAAGAGCTGCCAATAAGTACAATGTAAACCATGTGCCTTCAAGTACTGTTAAACATTCTGTGGAAACAGAGCTTAGAATGATAAGCTGGAATACTAGAAGAAAAACATATTAGAAATGAAAACCACCAACATTTTAATGACCTTGTCATTGTTTTTGTTTTGTCTTTCACGAGAGGTGTGAAATTGGAAGCATTTCTCCAAGTTCTTTGTCGGATTTAATGCTGCTATCTAACCCATCAGTCATGGATAGATATGCATGTACTAAAACAAAAAGTGATTTGTGATTGACTGCAAGGTTTTGTCACTACAATACTAGGAAATGGATCAGATATTTTTAGAATAGGAAAAAAAAGTTTTTGTAGGAGTTTTTGTAAATGTGGTAATGAGAGTAACTTGAAGTTCTGTTCAGATTTCTTCCCTTATTTTTATAAAACTGAAAATAAGTGTCAAGTGAAAAAGAGGGCCACAGGAATATGTAAGATTTGCCAAAAGAGCAGAACTTGACAAAGAGTGATTTGCGATCAAATGTGACAAAGAGGGTCACGTGACATTAGCTGGTGTGAATATATACAATCACATGTAGATGTATCCAACCTTCTTATTAAATAAGAAACACAGAACCAATGCAAAGAAGAAAGCCAAGAGGTCAGAGCTAAGAGCTAAAACCTTACCCTTCCTCCTGCAGTGGTCCTACCTCTCCGAACCAGAGCTACCCCTGTGTTAAAGTCTTTATATAGAGTTCTTGTCCTGCCTTCTCATTGGTTGTAAACCCAACCACATGACCGCCTCCTCACGACCTGTCTTTATAGGCCTCCAGGTTTTCTATGATTGGTATTGAGATTAAAGGCATGTGTATCCAATAATGGCTGTATCCCTGAACACACAGAGACTTACCCAGCTCTGCCTACCAAGTGCTGGAATTACAAGCGTACGCCACCACTGCCCTGCTTTCCTGTGGCTTGCTAATAGCTCTGACCCCCGGGCAACTTTATTTATTAACATACAAATAAAATTTTAATACAAATAAAATATCACCATAATCACATGCACAGGCAGAAGAATAAAATAAAATGATAAACATCATAATAAAAGTATACACAATTTTACAGGTTTGGAGTTGCTATTCCACAGCACAATAAAGACTGGACGTATGTTGATAAATAAATTAATGATAGGCCAATGAAGCAAATTTGGTACAGAGTGAACTGTAAATAGAATAAGGACAAGCAGCAGAAAAAAAAATCGGTAGGGTCAATGAACATTGTTATTTCTTTAGATTCAAATAATTCAAATAATTATTTGAATAATAATTTGAAGTCATAATACCTGAGGACAGAATGTGGGTGAGAGCAATAAATACAATTTCTTGAGTTTAAACTGTTAATATTTTTCAATCGCTGGTAACTGCAAGGTGTCACATGCAGGGTAGTCATGTCAGAGGTTAGATAAAACAGCTTTGGATAGAGACTATCAGCCAATAGTACCAGAATGTTAATAGACTACTGTGAAATACACTTTTGTTTAGGATAAGAATGATACATCAGCAGACTAACTGCCAAAAGTGTTCAAGAAACACATGCACAGAGACGGCTCCAACAGTATACAGATAATTCCAACAAGATTGGCTAGTGATGGGATAATCTGGCAGCACCAGCTCCATTAGCTTCAAATGTGACATTCCTTTGCTTCATTAATGCTGTTCTAGCAGACCTAATTCTTTGGGGTTGGGCATGTCTAGTGCCATGTTGAACAAGAGCAGCTCTGCTCTCCTGCATGAGATGCTAAAGGGATAGGGACTCTTAACAACCTCTTGTGGAGGGAGGAGAAGGCTTACAAGGCTAAAGAGACCCCTCCTTTCCCTGAGATTACAATATACACAACTGACTTGATGGGGTTCTTCAGAGGTTCAGCTGCTCAGTGACTGTAGCTAAATGTTTAAGTTCACTAGTCCATTGCCACTATTGGTACATTCTTCTCCAATGCCATGTTTTTGTCACATCATGTTTCTAGGACAGATATTCTTAGGGCTCCAACTGCCTTCGTGGTGCCCATGTTCCACTATGTTATACTGAAAACTGACTGTAGTTTGTTGATGTCATCGCTCTGTATAGTCAATAGACAATTATTTTAATCTTTCTATAACAAAACATAAGCTTGCTATAGTTTGATTAGGTATAATTTATACCAAACAAAATCATATATTGGCAGTCCAAAGAAATGAACCGATTAACACATATAAGGACACTTTCTTTCATTAATTCCCCATACTCTCAGGGAGAAGAACTAGGTACAGTGGATACAAGTCAAGGCAATGATCAGCTATAAACAATGCAAAAATTTGAACAGTGGCTTCATTTAGGAAAACAGAAATAAAGAACCTGAAGTAACTGTATGTTCAAGCAAAGTATGCATGGCCATCTGCTAAGGATTCTCTGCAGAAGAGTTCTTATTTCATAGAAAGATTTCCCCCTTTCACCTTAGAATTCCACGTACGTAATGAAAATAATACGAAATTGAAATGTGTTATCAGATGAAATATTCTTTCTTTTACTTTCTCTCTTTCCTTCTTTTGTCTCCTACCACTTCCTTTTCCATTTCCATTTCTCGCCACCCTTCTCTCTCTGACTTCCTTTCAACCTGTGCCAGGCTATGCACTTCTAGATACAAGTAGTTATAAATCCATTCAGTGATTTTAGGCTCTATAATCCCAGTGTAGAGACAGAATTCAAAAATTGGATGGATACGCAAATTTTCAATGGATGTGGTCACAGGTGCATGAAAGCCCAGAAAAGACATAAAGACAGCTACACAAAAGAGAAGATGCTAGAATTGGCTGTTCTAAGAGCAGCATTTTATGATTTTAAAATAGGGGAAGCAGATTTTAGGTACTAGGAAAAACATTTGCATAGATTTAGAGGCACACACACAAAAAGCAGACTCTAGGAAAAATACCACATTAAATTTAGTTGCGGGCTGATATTTGTTTTGGAGGAAGAAGTGTAGATGGTGAGTTGGAGCATTAAGGACAGAGACAATGAAGGATGATAAAGGTTACTTTATAAAGGCCTGGTATTCATACTTTGTTGTCATGGACTTTATGGTTTGGCTCTTTACTTAATTGGTGCCCATTTTTCTTAAAATGCAAACGTGGGCATACCTGTAGCTGGAGAGCTTCTCTTTGGGTCCCTCCAAGCCTCCGCAGTCCCGCAGCCCACTTATAAAATAAACACACAGATGCTTATATTATTTAAACTGTTTAGCCTAATGGCATAGGCTTCTAGCTAGCTGTTCTTATATCTTAAGTTAACCCATTTCTATTCATCTATAAGTTACCACGTGACTCGTGGCTTACCGGTATGTTAACATCTTCACATGACAGCGACTGGCAGCATCTCTCTGCCTCAGCCTTCCACTTCCCAGACCTCTCCTCTCTCTTTGTCCCACCTATACTTCCTGTCTGGCTAATCTATGTTTTATATATCAATCAATCATCCATAGTACATACCATTTCTTTAAAGTAACATGTAGGTTCAATAAGCATTCATCCTAGATTTTCTTATGAATTCTACCTTTATCTACACTCCTTCATCTTTTTCAATGAAGATCAACTTACTCTACCTTTACCCTTATAAGATTTACCCATTTCTATGTTTTCTTTTTCCTAGCAGCTTTGTTGAATCTCTTACTTCTGTTTAAGACAACTGTCTCATCCAGTACCTGCTCATGACTCACAGTCTTTCACATGAGAAAATTTAGATGAAATCCTAATTCACATTTAATCACAAAATGTTTGGCTGACTCAGGTGTATTTTGAACTGCTTTTGCGTTCTTTTCCTATGTCAGGGGTCACTAAAGTTGAACTTTATACCTCTGACACTTAGGTCCCTGACACCAGATGTACCATATCTTCTTCACTCCTGATACGGGGCAGAATGAATTGACCTGTGAGTGGATAGGTCACTGAATAGGAATATGCATCAACACTATTATCTATGGGCTCCTTTCTGGAACTTGTTGAAATTAGATGGGTCAAGCAATAAATTGACTCAATTTAATGTGTACATTTGAAAATCATTGTTTGTCCAAGGAAAGAAATATTGGAAAACTCATTACAGGAATGTTTGTTCAATAAGACTAGTTGGATGCGTACTGTGAGAAAGTGTAGTGATGATGCTAGTGTTGGCAAAGAGTACACAATCTTGGCTAATTAATAGATGATGATGATGTATTTTACTGGAACAAGTATCAAATTAAGGGTAGAAGGTCCTGGATCAGACTGATATGTCCAGCTTGAAATGAGAATATACTAGTCATATAGAGAAAAAAGATAAGCTTTCTGATATAGTTATTTCTTCCTTATATTTTTGGACATGCAATATCAGTTATTGAATGAATGAATTAGAATTAATTTTGAAGTATTGAAAAGGAGTAAGTTTGCCTCATGGAAAAATATACAATAAATAAAGAATGAGATAGGAAATTACTTTGTATAGTCTTAACAGAATGGCGAAACATATCCATTTATGTATTGTTCTCTCTATAATCTACCTGTTCCATCTATCTATTTAATGTATATGCCTATTTGTGTATCTTTCTTTCTGCTTATCCACCTACCTACAAGTCAAAGCAAAATTATAGGACACCCAGGACAGACTTTTTACATTAAAGCTAGGGGGAAATAAAATTTTCTGTTGCTAGTGATCAAAGATATCAAATGTGGCATCAGGTCAAATAAAATAGAAACTGGAAAGAGTTCATTGGGTTTCACCACGTACAGGTTATTACTGCCTGTTGCTGGAAAGCATTCAGTCAAGTGGTCAGGTCAGCAAGGAGAGCATAAGAGCTGAGGTGACTGAGAGAGAAAAAAAGGTAAAAAAGAAGACAGGCAGAGAAATCCAGATGTGTCAAGAACATAAAGGAAAGTGCTACAGAAATTCAAGCCACTGGCATGGCATTTGCTAAAATGGAATTCAGATGCAGTGATATTTCAGAGAAAGAATACTTCTTTTGCATAATGAAACAATAACCCCTAAATAATTCCATTACCTTTAGAAAGCAAAGTGCCCGTTCTAAAAATAGCCAAACATATCCTGTCAACATTTGTAGCACTCAGATTTTGTTTCAGTGTGAGTGCACCAGTGTTTGTACCCTAATATTTAAGAGCGAATTTAAAGTGATAAAACGTTTTAATAAGTACTTACATGTTTTGTGACTTTAAATGGACATTTAACTCTAAAGCATGTCTATTACTCTTTCTGGAACAACTGGGCTGGGTGCTGAATAGATGTTCATTTCAAAGAGAGATGCTTTTCAGAACTTGCATAGCATCAGCAGACAGGATTTCTGTCCTGCTGCCTCAGTAGATGATTAATCATGGGCAGTCACTTTTGGTAAGACTGCCATCTAATTTTTAAACACCCCCTTCCTCACCTTCAACTAGTCACAATGTCACTCTATGTATTAAGTCATAAATATTCCATGTTGGAAATTTGTCAAGAGAAGAAAAAATGTAATATGCACATGGTTATTCCCTGAAGTGTATTCTCTAATAGCTACAGTATTTTACAATATGGAAATTAAGTAAATTATAGTGCATTAAGTTGGTAGTGTATTACACTGTCTTTGACATAATGGTATAAAAAACTGTGATGGTTAAATATAATGATTCCATTAAAAAGTGGACTACAGAATGTCTTGGCTCTTACAATTTATATCATGAAAAATACCTTGGTATTGACAAAATTTGAAAGACAATTATTAAAAGCATAGTATTTTGTGTTTACAATATTAAGGTGATATTCTTCTTCTTTATTCATTTGTCACTTGATTGATAAAACATTTTGGTTTTCAATATGTAGAAGTTGAGTTGTAGGTACTCATTATACTCCCAATTTTTCTAGTTATATATAGAAACATTAGCAAAATAGTCAGAATTTAAACGAATGACATTTCAAATAAAATATATCTTGCTTATTTACAAATGTAATTAAGATAATTTTCAAAATTCATTTTGTCAAAGCAGCACATCCAATGATGTGTTAATCAGTCTGTTCATGTAGAAGAGACTTAGATGCCTCTTTCTCTAGCTTTCTAAGTGGAAGTCCAGTGACTTCTGATTCACCAAAGAAATCCAGGGACGTTTAGGTTTTCCAGAGGATTTCATTGTGGTCAAGAGTAATACAACTCTCTAACACAAAATTCCAATTTCACAGATGGTGATTAGACTTGAGTTGCCTTGAGACAGAATTATTTTGTTTTTCTGTATTATTGAAACGAAATGTGTGTTCACTCCAACAGAAGTCTTAAGCAAATGCAATGAGAAAAAAAAGAATAATTTCTTCCTTTGATCTAAATAGAAATGAAAAATCTTAGCCTTTTCTAATTCCTTAATTTTTTTAAAGTTCATTTAATGGGACTATGTTTGCTTAAGGGGCTAATTCTTGTGAGTGAATTTGAGAAGTTGTGGAAGGTAGTTATAGAGACCTTCAAAAGTTGTGTGTTACCATGATGAAGATAAAGCCCTTCCTATACCTGTCTTTTTAGGAGAATGATTCTCAGTGATCAGGATTAGGGTGTGTATCTTTTAATAAATCATAAGACATTCATTAGACAGTAAAGCTTTGAATTAATTTTGGGGTAATGAGTGAACATTTTTGGATGAATGAGTGAACAGTCTTAGACTCATTGCAGTAAGATCCAAAAGAAAGGTCAGAACCAGTGAGACGGAGCTTGATCATATTTCAGAGACGTCTGGTGGTTTTACAACACTTCTCTGCTTAAACATCCTCACTAGGTTTTTCACAGAATAAAATTAAATCACTTTTATGATTCTCTCCTAGAATATAAATTCGTGTGAAGTCACAGGCCTATTCTATTTTTATAGTTAGAAGGAACTAAGATGTCTCTTGCCTCAATCATTTGTTTTTATAAATGAGGAGGTCAGGATATAGAGACTAAATATCTTCCCCAGGAATGGATAGATGCATAAATACGAAGTAAGAAGTTCTATTTTTCAGTTTAATTATTTTCCTAACTATTCCTATTCACTCCTCACTTTTAATACTGTTCCTAATGTGTTTTTCAGTATATCGCCTTTATATATATACCTCTTTTGTATACAAAGGACAGCCTGCAATGTAACTGTTTGGTACATATATGCACTATTTTATTCCTTCTGGTTCTTATTATGGTATATGCTGAAATTCCTTTCTTTTTATGTGATTAGCTTGTGTAGTCATAAAGGATTGATGGTTTGATTTTCTAAGTAGGTATAAAAAATTAAACATATGTAGTGGCTGGAAGGCCATTTTCTTTTTAAAATTGTCCTTCATGGAGATATGTGATCAAAGAAGGAAAAAAAAATCTCAATTTTTCTAAACAGAGTTCATGTACAAGAGGTCACAGTTAAGGTTTCCTTGGGAGTTCTAATTCTGAATTTCCTGACATTTGTGGCTTTAAATTATAACTTTAGTGCCCCATTAATGCAAGGTATTTTTTTACACTGAATTGTTTTATGTCCTTTATTCTGTACTAATGGACATTGTGTTGATTTCTGTGAATATCATGGGAAGCTCAGTGTTCTGGTAAAATCTTCTTAGTTCACATTTCATTTATAAATCCTTTTATTTGAGTTTCACTGAAGTATTTAAAAGCTTTTCCATCAATAGCCATTTTGTGTAATTTTACGAAAAACCCATATAGTATTTTTTTTTATTTAATATGAATACATGCCTTCTGAAAACCCATGACTTTTATTATTTGTTTCACTGCTGTACCATTTAAGATGGAGTTTTTGTCTCAGTCACATGCATGTGCTACTGGGTATTTGTTTTTAATTCTAGGACAATTTTTGATTTTATGAAAATGATAATTTGTAAAAAAATATTTTCTATTTTCAATCTAAATTCTGTTATCATTCATTTTATTGAGTTCAAATTTGCTCTCAGCTTTTAAAGCTTACTGTTTTTATCACTCTCTGGGCCAAATTATGTACAAATTACATGACTTTGAGAAGTATCAAGCCTAAAGTCCAGTAAATTTGGTGTATACTTCTTGCATTGATCAATATTCTGGTGCAGATTATACAGAAAAAAAGATGTGAGTTGATAACATGAAGGCAGACTTCAGACATAGCATAATGTTGTAGCCCACTAGCTTTCCTAGTGGCTGTATCCAGCAGGACTGCATAAAAGGTTGACTGGACCATGGGACTGGGTATCAGGTGTTTGTAAGGGGCTACATTTGACTGTAACTAGCAAGGGGAAGGTCTTTTGCTCCACCCCTTGGCATTGTTATAAATAGACTTTTGGAATGAAGTTCTAGGCCAGTGGATTAGGATCCAGGCCCACCTGAGTCTATCCTGTGTTTTCTCTCTGTTTCTTTCCCCTCTTTATTTCTAATTAAGTCTCCTATGCCTCATTCCTCAAGAGTCCCTGGGGTAAATAATGGTGGGGGCTGGTCCCCCACAGCATAAGAAACATAGTGTACTAAAATGAACCAGTAGCTATAATGAAAATGTTTTCCTACTTCTTACATACTGCTTCTTATTTTAGCATCATGTTGATATCCCACAACATAAAACCATAAGATATTTCCCATACATGTTCATTATCTATAATTTTATCCAATAAGACAATGCTCTTTAATCATATTAAATGATAAGTCTACTTTTTCTGGTGAGAGTTGAACAAACATCTATGCACCTAAAATATAGCATTCATAATAGACCAAAGATTTCCACCCAAGTCCAACCTAATAAATTAACGAGTTTATTTGACTTATTTATAGGACCACCAGTAAGGAGTCATATACAAGAGCAAGGATGACCCCAAGATAGCTTAACCACTGCAAAGCCCCAATCCATGGATGGTCACATGGAAAGTTCATCATGGGGTACCACCTTCAGTCAACGTTGCTTGTCATATATGCTCTAACATCTCACGAGATCACTTGCAGTTAGGTGGAGAGGGAAAGGGGAGGGAAAAGGCATAATGGCAGGGATCTGAGGTGTAGGTCTCTTCCCACTTCTTCCACTCTGCTTCTATTTGTGAGTGTCACCCAAATATCATTGTATTGTTGTCATTTATTGAATAACCACAAATTCACAGGCTCCATTGGTTGCAATAATTATAAATCATCAAGTAGTTCTGATTTCTTTTGACAGTTAGCCATCAGCAAGCACCAGTTCTTTCATTCTAATCTTGATTACAAATATTAACTATCCACTTAAACATTAAGTATTACATGATAATTATATATATATATATATTAATGTTTATTTCTGTCTGTTCACATATTTAGCTATCGTCTCGCTATTTATCATCAATTTATACATCTTTCATCTATCTATCTATCTACCTATCTATCATAATCCATCATCATCATTTATTTATCTTCTACCATTTCTCTATTTTTTCATATTTATTATTTACAGAATGTTTACAAAAAGGTCAAAGAGGCCATAATATCATTTAAGGAGCACAGATGCCTTGCTAGAGGCAGAAACTGAGATCTGATACAGTTGTAGAATCATGACAATGACACTAAGATATTACGTTAGAGAACAACCGCAGGGGGATCAGAACAAAGCTGCAAGGTTGTCAATCTGAACAGGCCTCAGAATTGAGTGAAGCTGCAGCAGACAGTAGGAGAACTGTGGGGATTAGAGGCATGCAAGGTTCAGTGTCAAATACAGAAAGACAAATGGATGGACATGTTGAAACAATACGTCATCTCCAAAGCAGGATGGAACGTAACTGAAGCACTTGGGGTGTTTAGGAGTTCTCTGCTTGTCTCTTGCTGTGCATAGCAGGATGCCAGATGCCAGCGCTATGGGAGTCCCCATCCTCAGAGTGTCAGGCAGCCTTCTCTTTAAGGGGTACAAGTCAAAGAGTTAGAGTCTAGTGTGTTTGGTATTGTCCCAGAACTAGATTTTCTTTTCCTTTCTTTGTTTCTATCCCTTTTGAGATTCATCTACTATTTTATGTCTTTGAGTGTTTTTCCTACATGGGTGGATGTGCACTATGCCCATGCCAGATGTTCCTTGAAAGTCAGAAATGGACATCTGATCCCCTGGAACTGGAGTCGCAGATTGCTGTGTGTCACTGTGTGGGTGCTGGGAACTGAATCCGGGCTCACTGCACGATAAAATGTTTTCAACTTCTGAGCTATCTCTCAAGCCACTGGAATTAATTTAGTTGATACTATTTGAAGATATACATGCACTCACATTAGTAAGCTTATACATCATATCTTTTTATACTTAAGAATAAGTTATCAGTATGTATCTTATGGATGAGCTTGTACAAGTAGTGTTTACATGCAAAATGAGATATGACATCCCACCTCTGTGTTTATATGATCCATAAGGGAGCCAAGTGTTGATCCTAGGATTTAGTAACCTAGGACAGTGTGGGTCCAACAACTTCCCAGAGCTGGGGCAGGGAGGCATACCGAACAGAGGGTGGCAGAGGCTACTGCCAGTGCCATGTGCTAAGTTGAGCTGTAGAAGGAACCTATAGATGTATATAGGTGGTCTGGCCCTTTATGGCTTTGCTCATATGGTCAGAGAACTGTTGTAAGTATATAGAAAGCCTGGTACAGACCAAGAAAACCTCTGAACAGGTATAGTATGTTTAAAAATGTGCTTAGGAGCTTAAGAAAGAAAAATGGTTATAGATAGACATAGAAAAAGAAAATAATTTGAAAATAATAAAGTCTTTAAAGAGAGACTAAAATCATATGAAATGAAAATGCCACTGGAAATACCACAATACAGGGCATGTGGGCCTTATATATTGCCTTATTATCTTTAAATTGTTTAAATGCTAATTAGAAAAACCAACAGCTGCTGAGAAACATTGGATTGATGGATAAATATTGTTTAAATATGCTTTTGTCATAGAATATCTTTTTTAGTCCATCTATGATGGTTGAAAGTAAAAGACTTGTATGAAAAGTACTTTATGTCCTTCAAGAAAAAAATTGAGGAAGATATCAGAAAATGAAAAGATCTCCCATGCTCATGGAAAGGTAGAACTAACAATAAAAATGGCAGTCTTACTGAAAAGCAATCTACATATTCAATGCGATCCCCATCAAAATCCCAACACAATTCCTCACAGACCTTGAAAGAACAATACTCAACTTCATACAGGAAAACAAACTAACAAAAACCCAGGATAGCTAAAAGAATTCTTTACAATAAAGTAACTTCTGGAGGCATCATCATCCTTGACTTCAAGCTCTACTATAGACATATAGTAATAAAAAACAGCTTGGTATTGGCATAAAAACTGACACATGGACCAATGGAATTGAAATGAAGATCCTGACATTAATCCACATACCTATGAACACTTGATTTTTGACAAAGATGTCAAAATCGTAAAATGGAAAAAAGAAAGTGTCTTCAACAAATAGTGCTAGCATAACTGTATGTCAACATGTAGAATATTGCAACTAAATCCATATCTATTGTGAAGTACAAAACTCAAGTTCAAGTGGATGAAAGAGCTCAACATAAATCCAGTAACACTGAACCTGACAGAAGAAAAAGTAGGAAGTAACCTTGAATACATTGGCACAGGAGACTACTTACTAAATACAGCACCAGTAGCACAGACACTGAGAGCAACAATTAATAAATTAGACCTCCTGAAAATGAGATGCTTCTGTAAGGCAAAGGTCACAGTAAATAAAACAAAATGACAGCCTACACAATGGGAAAAGATCTTCACCAACCCCACATCTGATAGAGGACTGATATATAAAGAACTCAAGAAACTGGACATCAAAATGCCAAACAATACAATTTAAAAAGTGGTCTACAGAGCTAAACACAGAATTCTCAGTAGAAGAATTTCAAATGGCTGAAATTCATTAAAGGAATTACTCAATATCCTTAATCATCAGAGAAATGCAAATCAAAATGACTCTGAGATACATCTTATAAACCTGTCAGAATGGCTAAGATCAAAACAGCTGCTACATAAACATAGAAGCTAAAAAATGGTGGCACACACATCTTTAATTGTAGCATTTGGAGGCAGCGATTCAGATCTCTGTGAGTTCAAAACTATACTGGAAACTGCCAGGCATGGTGACACACACCTTTAATCCAAGGAATTCAGATTAGCAGTTCGTCATCTATAACAATCAAACATGTTAGGTATGTTTTTAAGGTTAAAAAGATAAATTTTAGATAGATAGGTCATCAAACTCTTCAGATATCTATAGAGTACAACATTTGAAATATTTTAATATAATAGGCTTTTCAGGACAGCAAGACAGGTCTGCTCCTGGCAGCACTAATCTACTTAAAAAAAGATGATGGGCATTGAAGAAATTCTATATGTAGTTTTCTTTCAGTGTGGTAAAGATATTCACTGGGAAAGAGACTGCCCTTGCCTTGACTACTGACAGCATGCTGTTCAAATAGGATAAGTGAGTCACGAAGGGAGTCTACTGCTGAACTTTGCCAACATAAGGTAGGCCAGTCCTTCAAAATTCCTGCTTCACAGAAAAGTCTGTCAGATATTATAGGCCTGTAGGCCAAAGATGGATCATCCAACCAAGAGAGACCTTGGGTGACTGTTCATACAGCCAGCTGTCTCTGTTGTTTCTGTAGTTTTGAATGTTGTTTGCTCTGCACTTCCAGTTTACTCAGGTAATATTTTATCCTCAGGTCTTTGATGGGGTTGAAGAATAATAGTTAGTAATGGTTTTGCAGTTTTTCTTGTTATCAAATTTAGAAATGAAACTTACAAAGTTTATAAGGCTAAGAAACTTAAAAGCTGAAGTTGTTTATTTAAGAAAATGTTTTAAGGTCTAGAAAGATATTTTTAGGTTGGTAATACCAGTTATGACAGAAAGTGATTTAGGCACAAAACTGGACTTACCAAGATAGGATAGATAATAGAGTACTTTCTCCAAACTTGCCCAATAAAAATAAACTGAACATTTTGAATGTAATTTTTACATGAGAATTGTTCTTATTCTATATAGATTTACTCTGTTAAAGTTAAAACCTTTACTTTTTATTTAGACAAAAATGGAGAAATGTTGCAGGATATTTGATTGCGCTGTGTGAAGATGTATTGCTGTTTTACCTCACATGCCTAAGTCAATTCTAATTTGTTTAATAAAGAGCTGAATGCCCATAGCTAGGCAAGAGAGATCAGGTAGAACTTCTGGGCAGAGATATGACCTCTGGAAAAGAATTTGAAGCTGGGGATTAACTAGCAAGACATGGATGAAGTCAGTCGTACAATACTGAGACAAGGGAACAAGACACATGGAAGAACACAGATTAGTATAACTGGGTTAGTTTAATTTTTAAGAGCTAGTTGAGAACAAGCCTAAGCTAAGGCCAAGCTTTCATAATTAATAAGAAGTCTCTGTGTCATTATTTGGGAGCTGGCAATCCAAAGAAAGACCTGTTATATGGCTTGTTGGAGGAGGCTTGTTAATGATGGTGGTCTTTGAGGTTTCAAAAGATTCAATCCCTGGCCTCCTACATGCAGATCAATATATAAGCACTCACTGTACCTTCTGTCATGTCTTTGTGCTACCCTCATGGACTCTGACCCTCTGTAATTGTAAGCTCAAATTAAATGTTTTCTTTTTACATTGCCTATGTCATGCTCTTTTGTTCCAGTAATAGAAAAATAAGATAATATGTATGAAAGAGTGACAAGAAGAGAATCTTTTGAGAGGCTCATGGTATTCTGATCTTTAATCTTAGCTGTGATTACACAAATGTAATCAGTTTAGAATATGTATTTAAATGTAATTTTATGTCTTGTTCACTTTCTTTGTTATATCTCTTCATTAATATTTCTCTTTACCAAAGAAAAACACATTTTTCTTTAAGTATTTATGCTTGCTCCCTCTCTAATTGCATACGAGTGTGTGTGTGTGTGTGTGTGTGTGTGTGTGTGTGTGTGTGTGTGTGTGCTATGTTGTACAAGTAAGGGAACAATTTGAGGGAATCAGTTTTCTCCTTCTACCATGTTGGTCCAAGGGATGAAACTTACGTTGTCAGCTTCAGCAGCAAGCCCATTAGCTGCTGAGTCATCTCACCAGGTGTAACATGATTCTTAAAAGGTCTTATTAATAAAAACAAACTCAGGGCCAGGTATTGGGGTGAATGCTGGAAGATCAGAGAAGCAGAACAAGCCACAGCCACCTCACCTTGCTAATTTCTCAGCTGGTCTTGTTTCCTCAGACTGGAAACTTCTGAGTCCTTATCCAAATGGATTTCAGCTGAACTACTGTTCAAAAGCCTGAAAGCTTAAAGAGACTCTAGTTCCTGGATTTCATGCCTTATATACCTTTCTGCTTTCTGCCATCACTTCCTTGATTTAAGGTGTGTGTCACCATTCCTGGATATTTCCAGTGTAGTTTTGAACTCACAGAGATCCGGATGGATCTCTGCCTCCAGAATGCTAGGATTAAAGGTGTGTGTGCCACCATTTTCTGGCCTCTATGTTTACTTAGCAGCTGTTCTGTTCTCTGACCCCAGATAAGTTTATTAGGATGCACAATATATTGGGGGACACAATATCATCACAACCAGGCCTCTCAATTTAAAAAAAAATTCTTTAGTTTTGAGATTTACAAACATACATACATATAGGAAATCATGTCAACCTCCCATTTCCCCTACATCTTTCCCTATATTTCCTCACACATCTCTCCAAATTCATGTGTTTTTACCTAAATTAAAAAAATAAATGTAAAGTATATTTGTGTCATATAGATCTAAATTCTTTTTAAATAATTTAAGTTGCATAGAGTTTTCTGGTATAGAAGTAACCCCCTACACCTTAAAATTGTTTTAAAGATTATAAACAATGACTGAATTTCTATTGCACAATATACATAATTAATGACTAGGATTGCATACATGTGTGTATACATACACAGGTGTGTTCATATGTGTTCACAGATATACTTATGGGTGCATATACACATGTGTGTGTGTATGCATGTGCATAAGGAATCAAAAGGACAACTTTAAGGATAGTTCCTTAGGCCTGTTTCCTCTTTTTTGTATGTTCTTTTTAGGAAGAATCTCTAATTAACTTTCAATTCTCAAAGTAAGTTAGGCTGGCTGGCCAGAGAGTTGAAGTGCCCACCTATGTCAGTTGCCTGTTTCCCCACCACTGGCACTGGCATTAAATCACACCACTGTTTCCTGCCTTGCTACTCAAATGTGGGTTCTGGGGATTGAACTTAGCTTCTGATGCTTGCAGGGAAAGCAGTTAGCTACTGTTCCAGCTGTGTGCTTATTTCGTATTTGTTCGCTTTTACTTCAAAGTTCAAATTGCTAAAAAGACAGAACTAGGAATCACATCTATTTCTGGTTCTAACACCACAATATCCCCTTATAATTTTGTATATTTCCATAAATGATTTTCTCGTAGAAGTGTTTCATATTTTAGCAATAAGGCAAAATTATTATCAAAATTATGGTAAGAAGAATGAAGAGGAAATATCAAACATTGTTAATCTCTTTCAACTTGAATCCTTTTTTAAGACTGGATTTGGAAAAAAAAATACTTAAATTTTTAATTCATTTGAACTCTCCATGGCTTCAAAACAACTTGTCTTGCCAATGCCAGATGTTCAAAACAGCAACTCTGATTTACCAGTTAATATTTATTTCATGAGAGACTAGTATCTGATGACTTTCAATTTAATTTAGAGAAGGGGAGGCAATGGATAAAAGAGGAAAGGAGTGAGGGAGGGAGGGAAGGAGAGAGAGAGAGAGAGAGAGAGAGAGAGAGAGAGAGAGAGAGAGAGAGAGAGAGAGAGAGAGAGAGACTGAGACAGGGAAGCAGGAGAAGAGAGAGAAGAGATAGACAATGGTTTCCAGAGGTACCCTCACACCCTCATCATCCTGTCACTGTACTCGTGGGGAACATTAAGTTCTCTTGCATAAAAGCGTGTAAATTCTTCTGCCTTCTGACAAGCAAAAGATACAATTTTTAGGATAATATTTCTCATCTCCGAAAAAAGCTGTAATTTGTGTTTGACTCACGAGGTCTCTTGCAGGTGGATTTCAAGTCACTGTAACTTCCCTATAAACTCAATTATTATAATTGAATTAAATTGAGGTACATGTAAGTTTGGAGACAGATTTTTCACCTTTTTCATCCTAATATAAATGAGATTCCTTTATATAACACGGGTGAATTAAAAACTCATGACTTTTTGGTAATGTGGGAATAGAAGAGATCAGATAAGCCTAAAACCTGGATAAAAATCTACCTAGTAGTTCTTAAAAGTTCTTAGAGAATAACTGTAGCTATAAAAAGTCAACAAATATATACAATAGCACATAGAGGATGCAGTATTTTACATTTCTTGGCTAAATGATGTCAAAAAATGAGGACTCGGATTCTTAGCAAGTGTCTATAGCTATTATATTGACAATACACAGCTGCTCAGGAAAGAAGAAAGGGAGACCTACTCCCTTCATCTATGATGAAACTCAACACCCACTTCATCTTTTTAATCATACTTAACATATTTTAATTGTCCAAATCTACTTTTTCTCTTTGCATGCATGCACGTATCATAATTTTTATGTCCTTCCTCTTTTATAATAATGACTTGAGATTTTTGGACAATATGAACATTAATATATGCTAATAAAGTACAAATAGAATGAAAGAATAACCGATTGATGAAAAAATATATGCTTACACAAGAATTTTGTTCACTCTCTTCAGTAGTATTGGATCATTGGAAAAATAAAGATTTCAGCATTTTGTATCATAGTAGTAAGAGTACTTTTAACAATGAATGAAACTGAGAATTTCCTGTTGTTGGTCAGTCTTGTGATTTGATTAAGTTTCCTGAAAGGCCCATGCACTAAAGTGTCGGGAACCGGGCAGCCTAGTCTCGGATCAGCATATGACTACCTGTCCAATGGGTTTCCTCAGGACAAGATACCTGTGGAAATGGACTCTCACTTGGCAAGGATCAGTAGTCCACGGGACAGCACAGGAATTTGCAAAATGTATGCAGCTTGCAGGCTCTTTTCTCTCTCATCATATGGCAAATCTCTGGGTGGTTTTAAGTTTTACTTTGTTAGTCATACATGCAATAGCTGTAATTTTCCCTGGAAAATTTTCCTTTCTTGAACAATTTTCCCTAAGATTCAACACGGGGCTGATACTTCTCAAATATCTTAACTGGAATTACTAACTACAACTCCCAATCCTGAGAAAATTTCTGACTTCAGAAGAGACAGTCAGGTACACATGAGAAAAACAAACAAACAAACAAACAAACTGTGGTTTTGTATTCCCCCAAATATTGTGCATGCTAATAAACTTATCTGGGGTCAGAGACAGAGCAGTCACAATATTAAACATAGAAGTTAGGCAGTGGTAGCATACGCCTTTAATCCTAGCATTCCAGAGGCAGAAATCCATGTGTTCAAGGATACAGCTAAGCATGGTGACTCACGCCTTTAATCCCAGAAAGCAAGCCTTTAATCCCAGGGAGTGGTGGTAGAAAGCAGAAAGATATATAAGGCATGAGGACCAGAAACTAAAGGCATTTAGCTGGTTAGGCATTTGGCTGGTTAAGCTTTCAGGCTTCTAGCAGCAGTTCAGCTGAGACCCATTCTGGATGAGGACTCAGAGGCCTCCAGTCTGAGGAAACAAGACCAGCTGAGGATCTGGCGAGGTGAGGTAGCTGTGGCTTGTTCTGGCTCTCTGATCTTTCAGTGTTCACCCCAATAACTAACCTCAGGTTTGATTTTATTAATAAGGACTTTTAAGATTCATACTACACAAACAAACAAAAAACACTTGGAATATTAACCATATCTCACAGTTCTGGAAAGGAGAATAAGGCATGTATATACAGAATTGGGGAAAAACCTCAGGAATACGTATAGTACCAACTGTTGATAGTAAGTTTTCTGGACACCAAGTAGAATCATTTGGTAGGATCTAGTATGCTTCAAAATGAAAAAAATACATTGCAAAATGTGCGATGGATAGATCCATCTTTACCATACATAGAAGCTTATATTTGTCAAAGAAGAATGGTATAATAAGATAGAAAAAAATGCTTTATCAGGGTCTTCCTTTTACAGAGCGATTGAGACATGGGACCCTCTTGTAGAAAACAGACTGTATACAAATTTATCTTGCAGATATGAAAGAACTGTCTGGGTTTGAATATTGTTGTCCTTAAAGCAGTGTGCCCATGTCTATTACTTTTTAACTTTGTAACCGCAAGTAGCTGCCAGCTGACATAAGTGCTGTGAGAGCAGAATGTGTCTGGCTGGATATTTAGTTAAGCCTGAAAAAATGCTGAATTCTATGTCTAGAATAAGGTTATGCAGGGAGTGGGAAGATGTGTTGGGGAAATATAAAGGGGAACAATGGGGGCTTTTATAATGATCACAATGTGTTCCTTATACTGTGATGTATTTCTTAAAGTCAAAAATAGAAGCCAATAATAAAGCTGTTCATATAACCCTGGTAAGAAAAAACTCTGTTTAAGTATAAACAATGATGGCTTGAGCTATTCAGGGCCACTTGAATGCAATCTACTTGGTGGTCAGAAGTTTTTCCTTTCACTGATGCCCTTTAACCATCTCAGGACCTGAACCTGAGCCCAGGCTGGACCCTGGCACTAAAGGCTTAGAGCATGTTCCCCTAATGAGAGATGATCAAAAGAAGAAGATTATCTAGCTGAAGGTTATTCCTTGAAGATGAACTTGGGACACTGCAACCTCCATTTCCTTGTTCTTCTTGTTTCCTGTCCATGTCATGGTATTCTGCTTACCATGGCCCCAAAAGCAATGGACCAAACAGTCATGGATGAAGCTGTATAGTTTGTGAGAGAGAATACAAGTGTTGTTGTAAGTTCATTTATCTGAAGTATTTTGTTGCCAAAAGGAAAATTGGCAAATACAATGTTTGTAATTTGTGGTGTTGTTTCCTGCACAGAGGCAGGGCTGACTCTCAAGAAAGCTTAAATCATGTGACTCTGGGTGTGGTGATATTTTATTTGTGCTGAAATGTGGTGATACTTTATTTGTGCTTTATTAAATAAAGATTGCCTGGGGATCAGAGTAAAAACCAAGCCATTATAAGTAAACACAAAAGTCATGCAATGTTAGCACATGCCTTTAGTCCTATACTTAGCAGGCAGATATCTGTCTGGATCTCTGTGAGTTCAAGGCCACACTAGAAACAGCCAGGTGTAGTGGCACGCACCTTAAATTCCAACACTAGTTAACCATGGAGGTCTGGAGGTCTATACAGACAGACAGGAAATGACAGAGCTGGGCAGGAAGAGGAAGTGATGCAGCTGGACAGAGAGAGAGCAAATTAGATGGCAGAACCACAAGGCATATAGGTATGGGTAGACAGGAAGTCAAGGCATTTGGAAGCTTTAGAGTTGGTGTGGTAAGGTTAGCTGTGGCTGTTCCTATTCCTGTGATCTCTCTCAGGCTTTAACCCCTATATCTGGTCCCGTGATTTTTTTTTTTTTAATTTTTTTTATTTAATAAGATCATTTAGAAACATCTGGGCAATAGTAGGAAGTATGTGAAGTTTTACTGACAATTGTCCAAAATGCTGATTTAAATATAATTATTCTCACTTGTAAAACACACACACACACACACACACACATATTTTGACAAGACAAATTTTGAATAATAAAAGAAAAGAATGGGTATTGGAGAGATTGCTCGGTGGCTAAGAGTGAACACTGCTGATCCAGAGGACTAGATTTTAATTCCCAGCTCTCATGTAAGGGAGGCAAAAAACAACAACTCACAAGTCCAGCTCCAGAGGATTATTGCTCTTTTCTGTACTCTGTGGGCACCCACACAGATGGCACGCACACAGATGTGCATACAAACAAATTAACAAGTGATCGCCTGTGGTTGTGTGTGGTACTAGACACTGTTTTGCAAACTGACAACTGGCATAAAGAGTGTTTTCTGATTGATGAACAGTTCTAACATGGTACATCGAAGACGGTTTGCAAGCTGTAAATTTACTAAAATTGAGTGGATTGTACAGTTGATTGTACCTTAAGAAACTTCACTGAAAATGCTTTTGGTTTTAGAACTCCATTGACTTTTCCTTATAATATTCAATTTTATTAGGAATTCTCTTATTTCGAGTGACTCACTATACTTTCTAGAGACCCTCAAGTGAAAAAAAAATCCTAGAATGATGCTTAAATTCAGTAAAATTAGAAAGTAGAATAGAGAAACAGATTAAATCAGTGCCTATTTTTCTTAAGCAGAACACAAAAGATAGAGTTCGTATCAAAATATAAACCTCTGTTGTGTAGTAAGAATAAGGTCACAATGCTTGCAAATGTCCTTTTATAATCCTTTTTGTTAAGATCACACTAATCCTCTTGCTTTAATGCTTCCCTATAAAGAAGAGAAAATCAAATTCCTTTTTCTTTTTCTTAATACATGTGAGAAAATTGAGATAGAATGTTACCACCGATTAGTAAAACATAAAGATGTTAGAAAAATCCTATTCTCTCCCCTAGTCCATCATTTCCCTAAAGACATGGAAATAGATCTATACTATGTATTTTCAAGTACAAATCTGTAAATTACTTTGTTTTCTGGATTTTTTTTAATAAGCAAGATCTTTTTTTTGCTAAAGATGATTAAATAATAGAATAATTCCACACTAGCATAGAGTGCTTAAGCATGAACAGATATATTGTCTATGAAATAAGTCTCTTTTAACTCTAATTATCTCTGTTCATGTAGAGCGTGAAATCATTCACCGAGAATCCTAAATCTTACTTCTTTTTAAGATTCCCACAAAGCTTTTTAAAATTATTATTTTCAGAAAAACTTATAGCAGTTTCTAAGCTCTTTTTCTTTTCATTTTTTTTCTAAAATCAATTCTCTCCTTTTGTTTGCATATAACAGTTTTATTACAATAAAGTATTGTTTCATTAACATTTCCTCTTTTTTTTCCTCTTGTTCCCATTCTTCCTGGTCTTTCTTTCTTTCTTTCTTTCTTTCTTTCTTTCTTTCTTTCTTTCTTTCTTTCTTTCTTTCTTTCTTTATTTTTTGGTTTTTCGAGACAGGGTTTCTCTGTGTAGCTTTGCGCCTTTCCTGGAACTCACTTGGTAGTCCAGGCTGGCCTCGAACTCACAGAGATCCGCCTGCCTCTGCCTCCCAAGTGCTGGGATTAAAGGCGTGAGCCACCACCGCCCGGCTTATTTATTTTTTTAATCTTCTCCTCAAACTGTATAATTTGATGGCAGCCTCCCCTCTTTCCACTCCTCAAATTCTCCTCATTTCCTCCTCCCTTCCATAGATCCACTGTTCCTCATTTGTCTTCAGAAAAGTGCAGGGTTCCCAGGGATATCAACCTAAAATGTCATCTTACAAGGCAATAAGACCAGGTACAAACTCTCATATCAAGGCTGAGTGAGGCAAAGTAGGAGCAGTAGGAGGAAAAGGGTCTCAAGAGCAGGCAAGAGGCAGCGATATCCACGGTTAGGAGTCCCCAACACATTCTACACTAAACAACCAATTACAAAGTGCTGGCTTTTCTTTCTGTCATGCCATATTTCAGTGTAGCCTTGAAAATGCCTTTGACCTTTAGATCCACATTCTGGGAATTATACTCTCACTCTGTTTCCATATTTTCAGATGATTCTATTTTCTGTAATAAAAATTGTGTGCTTGTTACTCTAATGAAGGTTTGTTTTACTTTTGTAGTTCTGAGTTTCTCAAAGACGTTTTTTATATCTTTAGTTTTCATTTGTCATGTGGATTTACACATATATTTTAAACTATATGGCCATATGGTCTTTCGGTTTCCCAGGAAGAGAGCTTTTTCTCATTGTGGTTAAAAGAGTAAAAAGCATAATGAAATTTTTTTTTCTTAAAAAATTTGAAGTTCATAGTATTTACCGTATTTATGTTGTGTAATAGATGTGAGGAACGATAAGATCATGATGATACATTTGAAAATATTTTTAATTTTTCTATTTGCTTATTAACATATTTGATGTGGATGTGTGTATGATGGTGTGTATGTGTGTGTGTGTGTGTGTGTGTGTGTGTGTGTGTGTGTGTGAATTAGATGTCAGAAGATAACTTATGGAAACTGGATCTCTTGTTTCATTTAGTGGTGGGTGTCAAGTTTACTTGCAAGTCCCTTTACCCAGTGAACAATTTTAGAGATCTGCACATATTTTACTTATCATTAAAAAATAATTCTTTTAAAGGTAGTAATAGAAACAAAGAGGAGATTTTAATGAAATAATACTTTAGTGCAATAAAATACTATATGCAAGCAAAAGAAGGGAATTCATTTTAGAAAAAAAATGAAAAGAATAAGATCTTGGAAAGTGCTATAAATTTTTATTTTTCTTCTGTGTATTCACTCACTATAGATTTCTCATTAAAATGGAAGTTTACAATATTTTGTCTCCTTAACTTGTGGCTTATTAAATTTTGTTCATTGACATTGTAACATGAGACAGGGTATCTTGCCTTGTTTAGGATAAATCATTTTTTCATTTAAATATGTAACACAATTCATTTTTGTATTTATCAGTTGAGGGATGTAAGAATTGTGTCTACTTCTTGCCATTTGCTGATAATACTTTTCTAAATATTTGTAAACATCTCATTGATTCTCTGATTCCAATTATTTTGAATCTGTATCAGTAAATGGAATTTATAGATCATATAATTTTAATTTGTGAAGTAAATTTTATACTATTTTCCATATTGATTTTAACATTTTAAAGACTCATTGATTAAGCATACAAATTATAATTTCTCCCTATCCCAGCCAATGCTTTTAAATTCTCTATTTTTTTGAGATGGAGACAACCTGACAAGTAAATTGGTATCTCACTGTTTTCCTTTGCATTTCTATGATGTCTAGTGATTTTTAAATCTGTTCCTCTCATGTTTGTTGGCCATTTTGTTTTTTGGAAAAAGTCTAATCCTTTGCCAAGTGTTTTACTGGGTTATTTGATTTTTGGTTTTGTTGTGAAGTGTACGTGTTCTCCATTTTTTGCGTATGTTTTTAGGTGTGTAGTTCACAAATATAGATTCCATTCTCCAGGTGGATTTGCACTCTACTCATGGTGTGCCTTAGAGCAAAACTTTGTAAGTTTGCATCATCCCGTTAGTCTATTTTTTTTTCCTTTCTTTTGAAGTCACATCTGACAAGTCACCAAATCTACTTTTAGGAAACTTGTCTTCTTTGCTCTCTTTTATGAGTTCTGTGATTTGACGTCTTATATTTACATCTTCAATAGTTGTTAGTTGTTTTTATATGCTATGTACGGTAAGCAAACTCATTATTTTGCAAATGAGTTTCCAGTTTTTCCAGCACCACGTGTTGAAAAAATTATTCTCTCCCCATGGATTGATTTTGACCCTTCATAAGAATCCTTTGGCTGCATTTGTTATGTTTACTTTATGCTCCTTTTTTCTATTCTGTTATTACATCTCTCTGTTTTTATAACAGTACAACAGTTTGATTACTGTGCCTTTGTAATATGTTTGCATCCAGGAAGTGTGATTCCTCCAACTTTGGCCTTTTCTAAAATTGATTTGGCTGTTTGTGGTGTCATAAAATTCTGTGTTATTTATGATATTTTTCTATCATTGCAAAAATGCTTTAGAGATTTTTCTATGGATTGCCAAGTTATATTTTTTATTTATCTGAGTGAATATTTAAATGAATACTAATCACTTTGCAGATATGCTGTGTTTATATTTTAAATTTATCTTAAGGAGAGGTTTCTCTTGAATGTTCAGCCTGATGCTCATTCACTTTTTCACATTTCCTTTATGGATTTTATTCTTTGATATATTCTTAATTACATTTTAATCCTTGAGGAAAAGGAGATCTGAACATTGTCTATATTGCTCCAAACAATGCCTTCTCCTATAGCTTAAGGAATACTACAAAAGAGCAAACAGAAAGACTTGGAAGATTCAGAACATCCAGAAGTCTGCAGTGAAGGAAGTTTCCTAAAAAATAGCTACACAAATAAGACCAGAACAATGGTAACATCAACAGACAGGCTAATTTAGAAGAGGGGAATTTTCATGGGGTCCCACCTTTAGATACTGAACCACAGACAATTAATAACTGCTTTTGGATAGAGAGTTAATTTTTCCCAGGGATGAGACCCTGATTAGTTCCCCAAAACAAAGTGATCAGGCCTGAAAACATATAACACAATCAAAAAATTGACTCAGCAAGTTGTAAGTATATATTAGTTCATGAATATATGCATAATGTATATACACACAAACATATATATATGTACATGCATATGCAAATACATACACATATATTTGTATGTAGCAATAATATCAAAGAGAGAATACCAATTTATGATGTAGGGTACAAAATATGGGTTGTAGGGAAGATAACATGGAGGGGCTAGGTGGGTGAGAAAAAAGATGCTACTCTGTTTTAATTTATTTTAAAATTTATAATTTTAAAAATGTATGTTAATAGATTTTGAGTATTTTATATTAATGTGCATAAGTCAACTCAACTTACAGGATTTCTACTTGAGAAGCTGTTGGATAAACATGAAGAAAAGCATTTAATGTAAAACAGTTATGCCTATCTTCACAGCATGGATTTTCTTTAAGTTGAACTTCCATTTTTAACTAAATTTTTTGATAAAATTATAAAATTCAGAAGAAATGATATTAACTAACATCTATAACCTTTGACTCACACTATATGTTCACACTGAGCTGAGAACTTGAGAAACAACTAAACCCTAAAGCAAGAAACCCCCTTGTAGTTTTAGTAGAAAACTGGCCATGCATTGCACTGATTAGTTAGAATCCAAGATCATAAGAGGCATCTTCTTTTAAAGGTAAAATTTGTGCCTTGGCTTAATGATTGGCAGTATATGTTTTTTTTTTTAATAATTTTTGATTATCATTAATATTAATCCACATTTTTATAATTGTCATTATTGTGATATATATATATATATGTTCTAAATTTTAGTTCAATGTTAGAATTGTACAGATAATTTCAGTGATAGAATACATAAGTTCATCGACTGATACTTGGTGTGTTAGTTACTGTCCTTTGCCTGAAGAGAAAGCATGACTATGGCAACTTGTAAAAAACAAAATAAAACAAAACAAACAAATAGACAACAAACATTTAATTTGAGGCTCACTCTTCTGTGGAGTGTAAAGTCCATGACTACAATGACAGGGAGCATGGCAGCAGAGAGGAAGACAGGCATGGTACAGGTCCTGTAGCTGATAGCTTACATATTTAGAGGACAACCATGAATCAGAAAGGGAGAAATGGGGGGCAGAGGGAAGAGGAGAGTGAGAAGAACAATGACAAATGCAAGGACTCTTAAACGCTCATAGTGCATTTTCAGTAACAGACCTCCTCCAACAAGACCACATCTCCTAAACGTTCCAAAATAGTTCCCCAAACTGAGGACCAAGCTTTTAAACATATGAAACTATGAGGGCCATTCTACTTCAAATTACCACATTTCACTCCAACCTTAAAAGATCCTTGCTCTCACAATCTAAAGAGTTTAAAATACAAAGTCCCAAATCGCTTCTAGATTCAAGACAACCTCTTAATTGTATTGCTCTGTAAAAATAAAAAGCAAATTACATACTTCCACCATACAATAGTGCAGTCATTACCATTCCAAAAGGAAGGAGTAAGGGTGTAGAGGAGAAATACTAGGTGAAAGCAAGACGGTCACCTATCAGGGCAAATAGCTTGATGATTAATGTTAATGGGCTTCGATGGCTTCACCCTTTCAGTTTTGCTGGAAGCACCAGGCTTTGTCTTGGTGATTTCAACCCTTTGTGCACAGCTTTACTTGACTGACACCACCTGGCTCTAGCATCTCTAACATTTTCGAGTATCCAGTGCTATCCAGGATTCACTTGGACTGACTCAGACAATGAGTTCTCGGGATCTTCATTCATGGTCTCTCTCCCAGCCACCTGGCCTCAGAGGCTCTCCTTAACCCCAGGAAAGATATTACAACCCCTTACCCTGTGTATCATTCATAAATCTAAACCCAAGTTTGACTATCACTGCCGCTTGAACCCTACCACCCTTGAATCATATCCATAGCAGACTTGATTTGTTTAAGCTTTGGGGGAGCAGACTATTTCTTAGGCTTAGGCCTTTTGTGATAACTAGTTGAAAGCTTCACATGGTGGGGACTTTCCCTTCTCTTTTTCCCAAATTAGATCAGCCTTCTCTTAATCTTCTCATTTTTTTTTTCAGTACAAGCTTTGATACCAGCAATAAGTTTTCTGGTGTTCTTTCATATTTTAACTGTATATTTCATATTTTCCTCTCTGTTTCCTCTTTTTCATTGTAGACCTGAATAAGAGTGATTACTAATAACCACAAGACAGACTTAATTTTAGGTTGTTTTGAAATCTTTCTCATCAAGGAAACTATTCTTGCTCTTTATAATTTAGCCTTAGGAAAATTCTTAGGAGGAAGTGGCCAAAATCTTTGCCAAATTTCACAAAAATTTTTCTCCTCTTCTGTTGTTAGTATTGTAACCCTCTAAAACCACATGAGCTGGTCCATGTAGTCAACATTGCTCTCAAAACTACTGTCTTCCATTTTTATTTTTGCTAGGATTGCTCATTGAGACCCACGTATAGCATTCAACACATTTTCTAGTCCAATGTCCCTAAATGTTCCCCATTCCTCCATAAAACAGGTTGATCAAGCCTGTCACATTAATAAGATACTTCCTGGTGGCAACTTCTTTCCCTGTTATTTTTTTTCTATTGTGACAAAACACCATGCCCAACACAAGCTATAAAATAAACATTTAAATTAATTTACATTTTCAGAGAGTTAGAGTCCCACAAGGGCAGAACAAAAGAAAAGCTGAGAGATCACATCTTGATTCACAACCACGTGACAGAGAAATAACCCTGGAAATGTATAAGTCAAAGCCCTCATCCTCAATAATATATCTTCTCAAAATAGACAACACTTCCTAATCCTTCCCACACAGTTTTGCCAATCTGGAAACAAGAATTCAAATGTAAGCCAATGAGGGCCATTTTCATTCGAATCACAGCAGAATGTGATATATTTAAGTAGATTATTTTCAAAATGATAAATGTGTACTCCTTATAGATTATTGTATAATTTCATATAAAACGACTCAATGATTTATGGGGAAGCTAATATGCCATTTCTTTTAAAAGATAAATTTTAAGAGAATTTATTTCATTTATTCATAGCTATAAAGAATGAATCAATGTTTGCATTTTGAAGAATGCTGAAACTTGTTTTATTCAACCTCAGCTAGATCTAGATTTAGATTATAATATAAATTCCCTTTTCAGGAAAATGTCATACTTTTTATCTCCAGATGGCAAAATTCTTTCCAAATTAATCTTTCTGAAACTGATTTCATTTACTGTGTTATAATTCATTTTCTTCTTAAAAAGAGTCCCAGAATATTGCTCTTTCATCCATTTGAGTTACTTGCGTTTATCACTAATCAAATAAAACAAGAATAACACTCTGCACTTCTCATTAAAAGAAACCTCCAGGCCCCTGTGTCTATTCACTGAGCTATATTTTCATGAATACTTCTGGTAATTTTATTGCTTATTTAATGACCTTGTAATGACCTTCTGCACAGTCAACCACTTTACAATGCAAATAAAATCTTGGCTTCCCAGTAACAACATGGCTTTTCAAAAAGTCTGGAATCATTTTTTAATTCTATATACACAAAATATATTTTCCCTAGCTTTGTATAAAACATTTCTTATCATATTTTTATTGTTACTTGTGGTGATATTGTGTCCTCAATATATTGTATACCCTAATAAACTTATCTGGGGGTCAGAGAACAGAACAGTTACTATATTAAACATAGAGGTTAGGCAGTGGTAGCACACACATCTTTAATTCTAGCATTCTGGAGGCAGAGATCTGTTTGGAGCTCTGTGATTTCAAGGCCACACTGGAAACTGAGCCGGGCATGGTGACGCAGGACTTAAATCCCAGGAAGTTATGGCAGAAAGCAGAAAGGTATATTAAGGCTTGAGGACCAGGAACTAGAGTCTTGTTAAGATTTAGGCTTTAGAGCAGCAGTTCAGCTGAGATCCATTCAGATGAGAACTTAGAGGCTTACAATTTGAGGAAACAGGATCAGCTGAGAAGTTACCCAGGTGAGGTTGGCTGTGGCTTGTTCTGCTTCTCTGATCCTTTAGTGTTTCCCCCAATACCTGGCTCTGGATTTTTTTTTATTAATAAGACTTTTTAGAAATTTGTCTACAGTAACTATCATTGCCTCATTTTGGACACATTTTTGATATGTAGTCCAAACTTCTCCCTGAACCCACACTCACGTTCCTGTGTCATTGTTCCTAGTGCCTGGATAACAGACATGAAATTTAAAACTAATTTTGATGAGACAATTTCAAATTGCCTTTTATAATAATTTTACATTAATTATAGTAATGATATATGTGTCGGGTACTCAATACAAGTAATTAAATTTCTTCAAATCCTTGTCTGCTGCTTCATGTTATTCTTAAGAATAACTTAGAAATTATTGAAAATCTACTCAAAAAGGAACTATAACTATTTGTATATTTTCATTTTAGTACAAAAAAGTTTTACTAAAATTATTTTATTTTATTTGCTAACATTATTCACAGTCATTTGATAGTTATATATAACTTAAAGACATGAAATATGAGATAAATGTAAAATTCTGCCTCTCTATTAGCAATAGAGTAACCATATTATATTGTCATTTAGCAATAATTTACTATAGATCACTCATTAACTTAAAGTGAATATTTCCTTTATAAAGCTCAGAGTTAGAATAAATATTTAAGAATATCCATCATTATCTTTATTGTTCATTATAATTTAAGTCTTCTCTGAACTCTATTTTAGTTCAGTATTATTATTTATAATGCAATGGTAAAGCACAGTATGAGAAATGAAATAAGTTTATTTGGTTAGTGAATTTAAATTGATAATTAGATTTATTTGCGTAACATATATATGACTTTGAAATCTATATTTTAATTGATATCTCAAGGAATGTTTTTTATATATATATATATGTATATATATGGTAAAAAAAATCTTCATTTTTTTCAAATTCTGATCTGCAACACAATGAAAGAAATCTATAGCAAAGTACAGAAAACATAAAATACATTCGGGTTATCAATTCGAATTTTCAAGTAAATATTATGCTGCCCTATGCAGATATGTTTGTGTCATTGCCACACCACACTTCTAGAATGTGTTGCCAAGAATTCTTCCTTGTTCCTCACTGTTTTTGTCTTTTATTAACACCTTAGATTCACAGTCCTCTCTTTTCTTCTCCAGCCCTCCAGCCATCACTCCATTACAGCCGGCCACTTCATTGCCTCTTCCCCGGCTTCCCTAGGCTACCACATTAAACTTCAATAGACTTCTTGCCTTCTGTTCCAACTCAGATGATACAATGGTTCCAGATTAATTTTCTCAAAGCCACCAAAATCACGTTACAATTTGCATAAAATCTCCTAAAGAGTTTTCATTACATACCAAATGAAATTACCTTACTTTTTAAATGTGAAGACCACAATCATGTGTTCCCAAGCTGAGTTTTCTAATTTTATCTAATCTTATTTCTTGCTGCAAAATCTCTCTGTTTTATTTTGCTTCTAACTACAAACCAATTAAACTGTGCAACACTGACTACTTGAGTTTCTCTACTGGTCCCTTTTATGTTTGTGGAGTCCCCGGGTCAACACATTTCCAGATTTACACAGTCATAAGCAAATGTTCTAAAACCAAGTCAACTTTAGTTCTTTCCCCATTCACTTCATATATAAAATTATGTTAAAAAATTACTTAAATGCAGACCTGATATTCTTTTCTGGAGTGTGTATTCTAAGCTTATAGTATCTGTTTCAACTATACATACCCTCATAAACCATTTAACAACATAACAACTAATGACATTTACTAAAACATAGGTCTGGATTTGCTGTTTTATTCTATTGTGGGTGTCTACCCTGAGTATCTGTCATTTTTACATCACTAGAATGTGTAGAAATGTATTCACCAAATTTAATATTGAATAAAAATATATGTATAACTTACTTTACCTGAAACTCTTTAGTTCATTATGTATATATGTACCTATATTGTCAATTTTTTATTCTTATAAAATATATTCTTAAAAAATATATATATTCTTACATATAAGTGGACCAAGAAATTATAAACAAATAATATTACCAAACTACATGGCATTACTAGTTTGAATGAGAATATCCCCATAGGCTCAGGTCATTGAAAATGTTATCCCTAGTTGGTAGTATGTTTGGAGAGGTTACAGGGAGGTGCAGCCTTGCTGGGGGAAGACTGACACTGGAGGAAATACATTTTTTTAAAATCTATTCTACTCCAGCACTAACTCTTCCTTCCTCATGACATCCCTCCTGCTGTTACATTTATTCCTCCAAGTAGAAACTTCTTTCTGTTTCCATGTAACAAGTATACCAACACCCCTTTCTTCTCACCTCCATAATATCTTCTTCCCCTCTTAAGGCCTTCTTCCTAATTACATACATACACCCAACCCATTTAAATGTACTTTCCATACATTTAAGTAAATATATACTATTTGTCTTTTTGAGTTTGTTTTATTTCTTTTAACATACAATGCCCAGTTCCATCTAGTTCCTTACATGATTTGATTTTGCTTTAAAGCTGAATTAAATACGTACGCTATTTATTGGATTTACGTTTTGTAAACGTTGGTAGTTGTGATTCCTGGTTATTGTGCAGTTGTCTTTGCCTCAATATCTTTCAGGTACACACCCAGTCTCTGGAACAGTTAAAAACTGGAAAACAAAAGACGGTTACCACCGCACATTTCAAATCAAACCTCCTAAAAGTAAGGCACTTGAAGCTATTACTAAGTAAAATCTGAATAGGGTAAAAGATGGGGGACAAGAGAAAATGATTGGAAGAGTTGGAAAAAAAACCCTATGGTGGACATTTCATTGTATATATGTATAAAATCCTCAAAAATAAAATAAAACTTTTAATTAAAAAGAAAAGAATGTAAATTTTAGTAAAAATAACTTTTGATATCTTTATTTTTGTTACAGATTTAAAAGTCATGTCATGGGATTGGACTCAGAGTTTTAAATAAACTACTACAAAGCTCTACCTAGATTTGATAGTGGAAATTGACCATATGTACTTCTTTGAACTTATAATTTTAATGAAAATAAACCGATTTTCGAGTGTGTTTCTTTGTGTAGCATAGGCTAGATTTAATTAATCTAATTCCTTTACTTTCTTAATTCAGACTCACAAATGTGCTGCTAAAATCAGAACACCACCCTATTTGGCCTTAGTCCCGAGTTTCCCGAGACACTGCTCGTTTAGATATAGATGGCAAACAATGACAAAGAGCTGGAAGCTGCTTGCAGGTGAGGAGTGCAGACACAGAAAGGTGCTCATCTTGAGCACTCTAACCGTGTAGAGTAAAGCAGCAAATCTCTTGGTCCATGATGATGACTTCATTTGCCTCAGGCAGACACGTCTGGGTGCCCGAATCACACCAATAGTTAAGATATTTTATGAACACTTCTATATCGATTTTATTTAAGATTACAGTGTTGAAGAATGTGAGTAAGGGAAGCGAGGATAACATCAGGCGAAGTCTATGGATCTGAGGATTAGTCTTCCTAATTCCTCCTTCAACTTGCACGCCACGCACTTTATTCTCCAACTTTGTCGCTGCCTGAAGTAATAAAAATCTGCACACAAGTTAAGTCCACTGCTTTAAATTTATTCATGTTAATACACTTTGGTCTTCACAGAGTGCCTCAAGGTTGGAACTATTATTTTCATAGGACATATGGAAAAATTGCAGTTTAGAGAGACAGAGTCATTATCAGTGCCCCGGAGCTGTGTAAGAGGTAGTAGTGAGGGAAGTGTGCAGAAACAGAGAAACCAACTCAGAAAGTGGGGAGCCACGTTACATAGTATGGCACCCTCAACATTTTCTCTCATGTTTGTGTCACCTAAGAAGATGTTGAGGTTTCTATCTCTATAACTCAACAAGCAACAATATTTGAAAGCAGGATCATTACAGGCACAATTACTGAAGTTTAAAAAGTGGTCATACTAAAGAAGTGTGTTTCTTTATTTGAATAGGAAAGAGAAATGAGCAAGAGTATAATGAGAAGGAATGAGGCACGTAGTATTAATGTGGTTGTGGGAAAACAATCAATAAAGATATTAGAGTCCTGTATCCACAAGCCCCTGAGATGAGTGAAGTCTGGAGGCACCAGAGGCTAGGACAGGTTGCAATAGTCTGGACTAGTAAGTCTTCCAAAAGGAAGTAACTAACCGTTTCCTCGTTTTGAATCTATACTCCCTGACATAGAAGGAAAAAAAGTTACCCTTAATTTTAATTATCATTTAGTTGCTGCTTTCATTTAATAAAATAGCTGACTAAATACATAATGGAAACTTAAAAATTGTAATAAGTGATATGAGGATTAAAATTGTAGAGTATTTATAAGAAATATGAATAGAGTGAACCTTTCATACTGGTGAATTTTACATCTAAACTCAGCCATTCACAGACTAAAATACATATGGAAAATTATTTTAATTGTACTGAAAATTTACTGATGATTTTTTGTTATTCTTTAATCAACACAATATTTTATAATATACACCATTTACATTATATTAGCTCACAAGTTATGTAGAAACAAATTAAATCATAAAGTAGGATATTCATATTCATATATATCTGCTGATTACATATGAATAATAGTGATAATTATGTAATAATATTATTACATAATAGGGAACTAAGTAACTACAGACATTGGTAACACAGGGTTCTAACACTAACATCCACAAACTCCAATGGTTAATGATGAGAGGATTAGGAAATGCATGAGTGTTTCCAGCTACAATTCACTATGGGCCAGTAGGACTTTTAAAAAGTAGATATGAGGTATTAAAAGACAGTTATTTCTATATAAACCTAGAAGAAGTAGCTGCCATAATGACATTTGTCCTTACCCAAAAAAAGAATACACCTTCTGTTTGCAATGAGAGTATACAAGACAATTTTCTGCAGTTCAAGAAATGACATTACCAGACAACTGCCAGCACATTGTTTGACTTCTAGGACTTCAGAATTGTTTATGTTTCTTTTCTAAATCACCTCACGAAGATATGTTACATCAGTTCCAAGAATCCAAGATGGTAAGCATGAGTAGATGTACATAGTATTGAAATTTCATGTAGTTTATTATTGAAGAATAAGGTAGAAAGTGTACACTGTCTTTTTCTTTGTAGATCCGTTAATATTTTTTAGCTAAGAGCATGAAGGGATAAAACAAGTACTTAAAGAAAATGAATCTAACTGCAAAGTGTTTGCTCATATGGGGTAGAAATAACCAGAGCCATCATGAAAGATTAGAGCATTGTAACTAATTCTCAGAGCCTATAATGTTGAGAAGTAAAAAAGATGTCACTTAAAATTTGTGCAGCATCACTGGATGGCATCTTGGGGAAGAAAAATTTAGATGATGTAATTCAGAATTACATATTACAGAAACATAGAAGACATGGATAATTTCATATTTTAAAGCGGGTGAATGAGAATAGAAGTACGGGGAGTTTAAAGCAGTATGTTTTGTGGTTAATTTTGATTTTATTGGTGTATTGCAAGTGATGTAGATTGACGTAGGGCAGTAAAGGTGTCTTATAAGCTAACTGGAAGTGCACAGAGCAGTTTAAAACAACAGAAGTTATAGCCACAGACCTCATTGGATACCCTGTGCAGTCTCTACCAAGCAATAAAAAGAGCTTCTAGTCTTCCCATAGTCACCTAAAAATAATATCATGACCTGTGTATACTAATGTCTAGGTTTTTTCACTTGTGAACATTCAGTACTTACTTTAATCAAAGTTATATGAGAATAAAATGAGTCAAATGCACTTAAAGAATGATTCTCAGAAAGAATAACTCTTATTTTCCTATTTGCCACATATTGAATGTCTTGGATATTATTATATTGCTGTTTCTGGGCTACCAAAGATATCTATACTTTCCAAATTACATGGCTATAAAACTTCTTACACGTGGGTTATTAATTTTGAAAAAAAAAGAAATTATGAACTTGGGTTCACCTAACATGTACATTCAAAGGTGACATAAAATAAGACAGTAGAAGCTAATCTGTCAGTGTAATACATTAAACAGAGAGGGGAGATGGGAAGTGAGCATCAGTGTGTGATGACAGGTATAAATATAAGAGGGATTATTTATTCATATATTTATAATTTTATTTTATTTTATTGAGAGTCCATTTTTAAACTGCTCTCGCATGGTCTCGTGGTTCTCTTGTCCCAGTCTTGAGAATATTAAGATTATAGGCTTGCACCACCATTGCCAGTCCTAAGTCCATTCTTTAGATGAGATTCACAGAAGTAAAAATAGAGAGTCAAAAGAGTTAGAATCACATTGTTCTGGATATGTGAAGTAGTATACTAAAAAGAGAATACTTTCCAGAGTAAAAAATATAGTAATGTAATACATAAAAATTTTAAATAGAGGCACGATGGGAATAGGGAGAAGCAGAGTGCTAGGGAAGTTCCCAGGAATCCACAAGGATGACTCCACCATAGACTTTTGACAATAGTCGAGAGGGTACCCGAGCTGGCCTACTCTGGTGATCAGGTGGCTCAATACCCACCCTATCATCATAGAACCTTCATACAATGACTGATAGAAACAGATGCAGAGATCCATGGCCGGGTCCCAGGTGGAGCTCCAGGAGTCCAATCGATGAGAAAGAGGTGGGATTCTATGAGCAAGGGATATCAAGACCATGTCTGGAAAAAATACAGAGACAACCAGCCAAACTAATGGAAACACATCAACTGTGGACCAATAGCTGAGGAGCCCCCATGGTACTGGACTAGGCCCTGTGGATAAGCGAGACAGTTGTTTAGTTTGAACTGTATAGGGGGCCCCAGGGAGTGGGACCAGGACCTGTCCTTAGTGCATGAGCCGGCTTTTTGGAACCTAGTGACTATGGTTAGACTTTGCATAGCCTTGGTGCAGGAAGGAGGGGCTTGGACCAGCCTCAGCTGAATGTACCAGGCTCTGCTGACTTCCCATGGGACATCTTGCCTTGGAGGAAGTGGGAATTGGGGGTGGGTTGGCAGGGGAAAGCTGGGGGTGGGAGGAGGACAGGGGAATCTGTGGTTGGTATGAAAAATGAATAGAAAATCTCTTACTAAAAAAATATTAAAAATACAAAAGAAAATAATTAAAGGTCATATGCTACAGGCTAGTGAGAACCCTTGAACCTTTCTATAGCTCAATCCTAACATTGAATAAAGGTAGAGACAAGTTGCCCATCATATAAAAATGTGTTGGTCTTTTCTAGGTTAGTGTATTAAACCAGTTTCAGTGAAAGAAAATGAATCGAGAACAGCAGTATGCCAGAAGGGACACACTCTTCCATGCATGCCATATTTCCCAGAAGATTCAAATGGCATGGATTACTATTTCTGTTGCTCCTGTTAACCTGCTTTGACATGAATGTGGTGGCTGTTGCATTTCTATATTTAGTCCAAATCAGAATAACTTTTGCTAAAGTGAAAAGTAATTTTAAATATGTTTTGTATAAAAAGTTACTGAATTTTAAATACTCTGTAATTATGAGGAATAAAAATTGCTCAACACATAAATAAGTGTAGACTGACCACATATACTTTTAGAAGCAATGGGTTAAGATATGTGTTGATTATTATAATGGATACTGGAATAAGTTTTATTTATATTGTGATTTCATTATTTTAAATAGAAAATCAATTGTTTTAAATTCTAATAAATTCTATTTGAGTTTCCATATTTCCCAGTAAAGTGTAATGGTCTCTAGTTTATACACAGTAAATATGAGTTATAGTTACAAAACATTTTCTTCCATTTGAATTTATAACTAAGCCAGATTATTTTGAGAAATCCATATTCATGATTCATTTTTATCATACTATTTGGGGAGAAGTGTAGAACCATGTATAAAGGGTGAGTGATGTTACTTCATAAGTGTTCCCCTACTTCTTTCTGCAGTGACACTCAATGTTTTATATGGCAGTCAACTGATAAGATCTCAACTGTCACAAGTGTATTCCCTAGATTGATCCCACATATCTTCTTTGGCAACTTTCAGAGATTAATTTAGTCTTAGCTCCTAGAACACCATTAATGTGTCTAGCCATTTTTTCATCCTTCCTCAAATGTTTGAAAACTCTGATTTCTGCTGTTGGTTGCAAATATCACTTTTCGACATATATTATAATTTTCAAGCTGTTTATAACAAAAGCATTCTTGTCATGCTCATTTTACCTTGCGCTTTAAGATTTCATTTATTTTAAATCGACCTTATTCTCATTTCATTGTTTCACACTTTATGGCCCATTGGCTAGAGCTCACAGCTTTGTTTATCCTATGAATATTCTTTAGAAATATTCTCCATTTATAACAATGTATTGTTTAAGTTAAACCAACAAAGACAAAGAGTTCTGTGTATTGCTCATAGGCATTCCTTCCATTAGCAGAAGCTGTCACATTATATCACCTGAAAGTATTTCTCTGTAAGACTTAAATATGCTGAATAGCATTTGTCAAATACAGTTTTCTTATATAGAACTGAGCTTCTGAGAAAAATTCAGAAATAACTGGGAACCAAAATATAGAGGAGACTACAATTCAAAATAGAGACAATTGGATTGCTTTTTGTAGGTAGGCACAGGTACTGTCTCTTGAGTCTTCAAGTGGTATGTGTTTTAATGGTCATACAACAATGCAAGTCATGACCTCAGTATTGCAGAAGGAGTTGTTATGATGCAGGAGCCAAAAACAGGTTTAAAATGACATTATAATGAACTATTTTCTAATGAAAACATGCATTATAGAAAATAATCTCAGGCAAAAGTTGATGAGAAGCCTCACTGACAAATGCATTACTACAACATGTTTAATCTTTCATAACACAACAAGGTTCTTTGGTATCACTAGCAAAATTTAAGAAGTGTCGTGTGTCAATTATGGAATTATGGGCCAACATTTGCAGGATCTAAGGACGGTCTTCATTCTTTCTTTCTCCTTTTGGATCTTAGGGTTTCTTGTGTTGAAGCAGAGTAGAAGAATATCTCCTGAGTCCAGTAATCAACACCAGGACCCAAGGTGTCCCGTGTACTCTTCTAAATACTCCTATGTGGACATTCTTATTTTCATTTGAACTATTTTAAATTTGAGTCAAGTTTTTCAACATTATTTCATATACAATTGTGGAATCATTTTAACTTCTGACAACTATTTTGAATGTAAAAATTAAAATTTAGTGTGTGCTAATTTTATGAATATCAGATACATGAATAAATTCCCTTCTTTACTAAAATGTGATTATTTTAAGGAAACATAGTCTGCTGATAGCCTGGTTGTATTAATGATACACAGTATTTTGTCTTTTAATAAAGTAAACTCTGGGAGTCAGTGTCCCCATTCTCTAGGATCTTGTATATTTCTAAATCAATAGCAATTTCTTCTTTTTTGCATTTTAATACAAGACAGAGGTTTTCCCTGTGTGTCTATTGCATATGATCACAGACTAAAAGAGATGTCAATTATAGTTCTCTCCACACATATCACATTGTGCACAGACCAACCTGCCATTTCATCCTTTTCTCCCAAATATATTTCACTTTACTTACATATAAGTCATCACATCTAAGTAAACATTTTCTTGATATATTTAATATACATTTTTCTTCTTGCTGTTAGAGAGTTTTAGTTTGTGTAGGCCTTATTTTAGGGTTGTTGAGATGGTTCAGCAAGTAAAGATGCTTGTCAGCATAATTAAAGACCTGTTTGTTCTCCAGAACTCACATGGTAGAAACAGGTAAATAACTTTCTTAAGTTGTCCACTGACCTAAACAGCCATGATGTGGCACCCTAGAAGAGAAACACTCAGGTACACACAATATAGTGATGATGATGATGATGATGATGATGATGATGATGATGATAACTCAATGTAAAATAACCCAAAATGCTGGTCAATGGTGGCACACACCTTTAATCCCAGTACTCTGGAGGCAAAGGCAGGTGGATCTCTGAGTTCAAGGCCAGCCTAGTTTACAAAGTGAATTCCAGGGAAGCCAGAACTGTTACACAGAGAAACCCTGTCTTGAAAAAAAAAAAAACAAGATGAATTTTATTATTTCATATAGTCATGATTTATACCCTATATATAGTTGGTGTTATTCATGTGACTTTTTTCTCTTGTGTTAAATTTTATTCCAAAATAATTTAATATTCATGCATTAGCTTTTAAAGATAATGATACTCAAAGATAGGGAGAAAATTATTAGGTAATTTAAAGTTGTTTATTGAATTTTTATAACCTATCTATTGATTCCACATCTCCACTTATGGCCAGTTTTAGAATTGTGGTATTGAGTCATATTCTTTCTAATGTCTAAATTTCCCATGTTCAGATGGTTGGATGTTATGCCAAAAAAGCGAGATCACATTCATTCCATGCAACTTGTAGTTCTGTTTATAACTTTAAAAAAAAAGCTTTTGACAAATATTATACCAAATATTATTTGACATAAAACAGAGGTCCTGCTATCTCCCCTACTTCTTTCTATAAGTCAGGATTTTGATTAGAAGAAAATGTAACAATCCATCTTGAAACTCAATTGTTATGTTTTTTTACAACAGAAAGTGCTAACGTTTATATAATATTTATTGAATTACTTTTCAACAAATAACTTCTTAATTCTTTGTAAAAAGCTTTTGTTCAAAAGACCATTAGCTTTGGTCTCTTATTATTTCTGCTAATTATTCTACACAGGAAACTGGAACAAAAATTATGTAGTATAAAGTATCTGTATTTCAATTTATTATGTGACTTTTATTTCCTTATTTGTTCAAATTCTATTAAGTTGAATAAAATGAAAAATCTCAGAAACTTGTTTCACTAAACCAACTGGCCAGAGAGGAGAACTTAGCGTAGGGATACATCTAGATGCTGCACACAGATTGTACACATATTCATAATTACCCTTAATCAGTGTATCCATGGGAGGACATTTGCAAAATGGCTGAAAGGATCTAGCTGATGAAAAATATTTCCTGAAGTGAATGTGCCAAACTAAACCATTTTTTCCCTCCATGAAGCCAGATTTGTATCCATCTACACCATCTGTTCCTCCAGAAAATGGAAAATTAGCTCTATGTTGACCTGGCAAGAGTTACTTCCATTATCTCCAACTGGTTCATTAAAAAAATGCTGGGGTTCCTACTATGAAAACATAACAATAACATGATGCTACTTAAAGAAAAACAAATGCAGTCACTAAATCACTTTTACAATGTACATTTCTGTCTTCAACATGTGATGTCATTATCTTATTGTGCCTTATTGTCTTATCAAATATTTCCTTCACTGATAACATTGCATAAAATCAATCTTCCCCATTCCCTGGGAACTAATGTTTCAGTTTCCATCAAATCACATTTAACAAGTATCCAACAAAGTTTTTTTAAAGGTATTTTAAAGTAATATCTAGTTGCAATCTTCATTTTAAAAAAGGACATTTTTTTTAAAAGTAGAATAGCATACATCTAATAAAAAGTAATGTCAGATATGTTGGGTTGATAGTATTAAGTAATTAAAAAAATAATCAAATTTTACAATTTTAGTACTCATCAAAATGCCATGTGGGTATTTAACAAAAATGTTAAGAAAATTAACTTTGTAAAAATTAATTAAAAATGGGTGTTTGTTGTCGTAATATTGTAAAATTTGAAACATGTATACTTTTCATGAAGTTAACTTAGCAAAAGCCAACAAAGGAACATAACAGATTGTAACAAATTATCTAACATTTGTGAATGAATTACATTAATTTAATTTCATTTTCTCAGTTTTATCAGATCTCTTCAAACTAAGTTTTTGAATAACTAGTCATATTAGAATGGGGACCCTTATAACATAAACAGGAAAACATAAATAATATACTATGAGATTATTTGTTAGCACTTCAATAAGTTTTATCACTAATGAATGACCTTTCAATAAGAGACATAAAAAGTTTCAGAATACATTAGTACACATTTTTGAATAACAATAAAAAATGTGTTACATATGTGAAAAATTTAAATAATGTTACAAATCCCATTAATACATTAATGAATCTTGCATGATTTGCATATTGAAAATTTAATATCTTTGAAAGTGAAATTATTACTGTTTACTGAAAAACATAAACGGAGAGTAGAGTGTAGAAATTCTTAGGAGCTTCACATGTGATGAAGAGAATTGTACTGAGAGCAGATGTTTAGTCAGCATGTAAAAAAACAAAACAAAACAGGAACCAAGGTAGGCAACCATGACACATGTCTAATAAAATTGTCACCCAGATTTGAGAATTGAAACCATCTCAAAAAAGGGGTAAAACTTGGTGAGAAGAGATCTGGGCCCATTCCTAGAATATCGCCATACAATACTGTCTCCCTGGTGCACAAGGCAGAGGGGAAACTAGATGGGATGTATAGGAAGGCTCTGTATACTAGGAATGAGTGGCAGGTAGAATATTATGGAGCAGGTTGTGTTTTCAAAACAACATCTTCGTATTCAGGGAGTCTGGGTGAAACACACACATACACACACACACACACACACACACACGCACACACACACTTATAGGGATTTGACCACTACCTGGAGAATTTTGGTGAATATGAGAAGCTCCTTGTTGTAAGCCATCCCACTCAACCTCCACTGATTAAGTCTTAAGCACCTCCATATCCTGAAGGTGATGTTTTCTTTCCTACTCATATATATATATGTATATATCCCGGTTTCAGTCATTTTTCTTCTCAAACACACAGTTTAATATGTTTATGCAATATCTTCAAATGAGAAATATTGAAGCAATTAAGAAAAAAATGTGAGCTCCATTATTTCAATGCAATAATTACTTTGAAAATGAGACAATCACCTCTTTTTTTTAATGACATCTTTAGTTACACTTCTTTTCTCTGCTCCTACCTCACTACCATAATGTTGAATCATCATGTTTGTTGGGTTGGCCATGAGTTTACACGTTTCACTTTTGTTAATTGGGGTTTCATGTTCCAGGTAGCCTGGTGTGTAAGAAAGTGATGTTTTCCCTAGCTATCAAAACAGTAAATATATATTTTAACTGGTTCTTTTTGCTTTCTACAAAGGATTTATTACAAAACTCTATCTGCGTAGAGATTCTTTCAAAACAATTGAAACTGAAAAGACAATGTGTAACATGAAGACATAAAGAACCTCTCCAGAGAGAGAGAAGTGATGGAATTCTCTTTTAATTAAAACGTTTTTGAAGGACTTAAGGAAGGCTTAGAGTCACTTTAAACTTTCTTTTCCATTACATTACTTTGTTATATTCACTCTGTATATTCTCATTGGTTTTTTTCCTTCAAACTTCAAGGCAATGATTTTCAGATTTCATATTTCTCTACTCCCTCTTTTATTTATTGGAGTAATTACATGTAAATTTGCATATTTAGGATCATCTAGTTAGCTCTAAGTTCATATTCCCTAATATCAAATGCCCAGTGAGCAGTGCCTGATAACACTGTACTTAGGCTATGATGCAGACTATGTCTGTGTGGACAGATATGTAAACATATGGATTTTCTTTCACTATTATCTCTGAAAAAAATATTTCCTTGCCAATGCCATTCTTCTGTGGTTTGAAATGTCCGTTTACCAACCTAACTGTCGTGATAGAACTCTCCTCCAATGATGATGGAAGCGGATGCCGAGATCCACGGCCAGGTCCCAGGTGGAGCTCCGGGAGTCCAATGGGCGAGAGAGAGGAGGGATTGTATGAGTGAGAGATGTTGAGACCATGACTGGAAAAAGCACAGGGACAAATAGCCAAATTAGTGGAAACACATGAAATATGAACCAATAGCTGAGGAGCCCCCATGGAACTGGACCAGTGGATAAGTGAGACAGTTGATTAGCTTGAACTTTTTTGGAGGCCCCCAGGCAGTGGGATCGGGACATGTCCTTGGTGCATGAGCTGGCTTTTGGGGGCCTAGGGGCTATGTGGGGTCACTTTGCTCAGCCTGGGTGAAGGGAGGAGGGGACTGGACCAGCCTCAACTGAATCTACCAGGTTAAACTGAATCCCCAGGAGAATCCTTGCCTTGGAGGAGGTGGGAATGGGGGGAGGAGGTGGAAATGGGGGAAGAAGGTGGGAATGGGGGTGGATTGGGGTAAGGGCGGGAGGGGGAGGAGGGAGGACATGGGAATCTGAGGCTGATATGTAAAATTAAATTAATTATAAAATAAAAAAATATAGATAATTGCCTGTAAAAAAAAAGAAATGTCCGTTTACATTATATCCTAGACTTTTCCATGAATTTATTCAAATTTGTTTTGTAAATACTATATGTAAACCATTAAGTTTCAAATTATGATATAGTAATTAAATATATGTACTTAGATGTAATGTATATTAAAAAATCTATTGATTCTTTGTATGAGACTTTCGGGAATTTACAGAGCATACAAATAGTGAAAAGCAGCCAATGAAGGAAAGTGTTAGGATGCTATTTTTAAGTGTGTGAGACTGTCGGGGAAAACCTGTATTATTTTTTTTTTTAAAGAGGAACTGTGCAAAGACCTGGATAAAAAGCACTTTTTCTGCTGCTCATCTTTTATATTTGCTTATATATGTTTTACTGTATTTAATATATACATTTATTTCTCTTGTGCGTTTACATATTCTCCAGGCCCACACTTGGTCATTTTAACTTGGCTTACTTGCATAGTGATAAATCTCCCAAATATTTATTGAGATTATCAAACTTTCTATTGTGACATCATAATTTTAGTCAATGTTTAAATGATAACTTTGTAATCAATAATACAATTAACATGATTGTCTCTATTTTTAGTGTATATTTCTGAAACTGGAAACATAGTTTCACAAGGAATTTATTTTCTCTCTTCCTATGAAATATTATTATACAGGTAAATATACAGATATTCATTTCTTTGTATAGTATATTTTGAACAGTAAAATATACTCATATTAACATGAAATTTCATCATAATTGAAAACTGAATTAATACAGATATATATGAGTTCATTCTTCTCTTCCCAACTGAAAGTGTTATTATTACATGTCAAATGGTATGTAACATAATATTAGTATTAACTTCATAACATTATTATAACATCATATTCTGCTTCCCTTTCCCCCTTCCAAAACTTCCTATGTAACCACCTTGCTCTCTTTCAAATTCATGGCCGCTTTTCTTTTTTTTTGGTTACACACACACCCACACACACACACACACACACACACACACACACACACACACGCACACACACCCACACTCACACACATATGTGTGTGTGAGTGTGTGCATATGTGTGTATGTATATGGGAGAGAGTTATTTTTGAAAGATTATCAATCTAGAAAGTAAACCAAGTAAGCCAGGGTCTCTCTCTCTCTCTCTCTCTTTTGTGTGTGTGTGTGTGTGTGTGTGTGTGTGTGTGCAACCATAGATTCCATAGATTCAAGCTAGAAAGACAGTTTTTACTAAAAGTACACCAATCATTAAGCTTCAGAAAAATCTTCTTTAAGCAGTTTACTGTTTTGCTAATTTATACATCTTTATCCTAACAGAATGATCATGGCCTTTAACAGCATGAGACCCAGTCAACACAGTGTGAACAGTGTTGCATGGTTCTTTTTTTTCCTTTAGTAATATTTATTCATGAAACTTTTGTTCTGTTTCAGCAAGGCACTTTTAACATATGCTGGTTAAATTTTGTCTTCTTGTTACATCCTAAATCTGTTTTCATTCAGGTCGGTTGCTTTATAGCTTCAAGCTAAAAAGGGATATTTAAAATCTTGAGAGAAATGATTCACACTCTCCTTGGCAGCTAAAGTTACAATCTTTGCCTTTTGCTCACTCCTTGAATTTGATGAACTAAAAGATTAAGACAGACTTGCCACATGTGTAAACCAAATGCTTTTCATTCTCGTATTGACAACAGGATTAATTGCTTGTGGCTTGTGGCTTCTCAGAAAAAAAGTCGCCCATTTCTTTTGTTAAATGGGTTTCAAGTATTAAAAGTAATGGGGCTGTCTTTAGAACACTGTTTAATTTTTCTTTCTCTTTTAATGTAAGACTGGACTAGACTTTCCTGTTGACAAAAATGAAAAGGTCAGTTAGCAGTGTGGGTGTGAAGCTTAGAGCCCACAGCTTGCACCAGGCTTCTCCAGTATAAACATGGTGAGTCCCATAAAGCATAATTAAGTTTGGTACTGTCATGGAAAGTTATCTGAAGGTCAATGTGAAACTGTGACATATCTACACATATAAGACAATTACTTCCAAAAAGAACGTGCAATATAGAACTGTTCAGTTGACGTTGCGAACAAATTAACTTATATGTGTTTATGTGTATATATGTATTACATGTGCATTTGTGTGTGTGGCTGTGTGAGCCCATACATGAAAAAAAAGAAAGAAAATTAAGTATCCTTCTCTATCACTCTCCACTGTATTCTCCTGACACTGGAATGTCACTGACATTAGAGCTAGGTCTTTATCTTGGCTGCTACAGCTCTGAATGTTAAAGTTCTGTGTGGCATCTTTTTTCAAAATATTGCATTAAATTCTACATATAACACAGAGGTAAAAAGTTTTAGAACTGAGATTCAATAGATGGACTCAGTTTCCCATGTAGGATGAACATATTATTTTTAAGCAGGCACAGGGTCTCCAACACACACACACACACACACACACACACACACACACACACACACACACACACATATATATATATACATATATATATATATATGTTACATATACTCTAAAGGAAAAAAAAACAAGTTAATTAATATATGTTTCCAAAAATTGCTACGTGGAGTGAGAGGAAACCTGGCAAAATGAATTGAGATGCTTTGAATTTAGAGGCTTGTCTTGTCAAACTTGTTTTTAAAATGGTACTGTAAGTTCTAGCATCATTGGTTAAAATTCCAATAATGTAACATGCAGACTGAACTTGGGCATAATGCTGAGTCATTAGGCCCATAAATCCAGCTTCATAATACATTGTGAGGGAGCAAATAAAGGAATAAAAAAGAAAGCATGGTCATAAATATAAAACCAAATTCACTTGTAGATCGTTATTATAACATTCCTGACAGTAGCCTGATAGCTGCTAAGAAAGGCACCATCACTGTCTTTAAGGATCTAAAAACATTCTGAACAGAATTTCTGACAGTGACCTAGAAGAGGGGATAAACTTATTGTGGAAAGTGAGTAATCGAAAGAGATAGGTGGCACATAACTTTAATCTACGTGCTCATGAGGAGGAGGCATTCTCAGTGATTTTGAGTACAGCTTGGTCCAGATATCCAGTTCCAGGCAATCCATAGATACAAAGTGAGAGTCTGTCTCAAACAAACAAGTACAACAACAATAACAACAACAATCCTACAGTGGTAAACAGTAAGGTGAGAGAAGAAAAAAAATTCTTTAGAAGCTAACAAAGAAAAAAGAAATAGTTTTTGACAAGTTCCACACAATTCTTCAAGAAATAATGATATTCAAATGAACATTTTAATATCGAACAAAAATGTTGAACAGATCACATTTAAGGTGTGAGGGAGAAAATTCCTGGGTCTTTAGAGAACTATAGCGGTGTAGAAATAATATTTATAAAAATGCTTTGAAATGACTTTGTATTGAAATATACAGACATTTCTCTGCCCTTTTCAAAATAATTCCTGAAACAAAGATTTGGGAATATTCATTGATACAGTCTGAGAGAAGGTAATGTGCCCAACTGTTCTGTGGCTGATGAGTGGTATTATCATTAGAGGTGTAAGCTAGATGAAGCATAATTTGGCATGAAAAATCCTTTGCAACAATGATTGTTTTGAGATTCACATTTACAATTTTTCATGCTTATTTGTGACTAAATTTAGAGTAATGGCTACTATTAGCATGTTTAAAAACTATACCTGACTCTAACAGCATCACCCTAGACATATGGCATACATTATATGTTTATGAACATAGATTATTTCCTCTATATTCATGTGGACAGTTTTAAAAGGCCTTTATGTAAGAGGCAACTCTTATGAATTTATCCTATTCATTGTAAAATTATGAATTCATGACAACCTGAGCTTAGGGGCACATATGTAATAATCAGGAAGTGATCATGTTTGGGAATTCAGTGTTCCTTTGTGTAGCTCAACTCTCCTTATAATTATCTCCCTGAACCAGCTTTGGCCACGTAGGAACCAGAGAAACCTTTGTCATTATTTCTAAAGACATTGTAGGGGAAATGTCAGTCCCTGGTAATTCACAGCCAAATGACTAAAATGTTATTGTTAATTTGGTAAATTGACAAAGTAAAAAGTTTTGAAAATGTTCTATAAGATTCAAGGAAATAAAAGAGGTGTACTATAAAACAATTCATGGGAATCTTGAGCATCCATTTTAACTTTATGAAATATGCATGTCAAATGGTAGTCTTCGTTTCCTTCATGAAGAAGCAACAGTAATTTTCTGGAACTTTCCTTCCAATGGAATGTATCTTACACCCTCAAATGTTCCACTATTTATGAAGGTTTTAGAAAGAATGGATTGCTTTTGCCAACTTTCATGTTCATCCTTGTTTTCTGCCATAATATATTAGAACACTGGTCCACGAGTTTTAGCAATGGAAAAAAAAAAAGGAAGAGTGTGTGAGGTAGAGATTCTAAGTTAGGAGGCTGAAATGAGATTTTTCATTTTAAATAAGATGTTAGGTGATAGCTTTTACTCTCTGGGGACCACGTGGTATATATTTAGATGCAGAGAGAATTCTTAAGATTTGTCTCGTTGTGGAGGACAGAATGAACAACACACTGAGTGTGAAGCCAGCCATGATCACAGAGTCTCCTAAACCAAAGAATTAAAAAAATAATAATACAAGATAATTTTAAATATGTTTTTTTTCATAGGATTGTAGGCTTAATGAATACTTCTCAAAATTATTCTGTTCCTGTTATAAGGAAAGAAAAGTTAGACTCATCTCTTGTATTACAGCTCACCTCTAATGATGCCTTCCTTAAATACATTGAGAATTTAATGATCTTTACTATTGAGCAAGAAGTACTGGTGTATACCACCAGGTTGGTGAACATCTTAGCAACTTCTTCCAGGTTAATTCATAATACTTCTAAATAGTTCCATTAATATTTCCTTTTCCTTTAAAGCCTGTTTGATATGTCAGGAACTAAGGTGAACCGTATTAATTTTTCCCTCAATATCATCACAGTACCCATTTTATTTAGAATGGTTTTTACTTTTCAATGTCTTCCAATATCACATATAATCTAATTTCTTATACCTCTATAAATGGGTCTTCTGCTTTGTCTTGCTTTTTCCCATTCATCCTGTTTTGATATCCCTTTGAACTTTGTAGGTATGCCCTGCTTGTCATTACTATGACTACTTTTATCACTTCCTCAAAGTTTTTCTCATGTATCACTTTCTGAACAAGGTGTATTAAATCCAATCGATTTAAAATCGTAGTTCCTCACAAGAAATTATTATCTACCTTTGCATTTAAATTTTTATCACAACTTCCAAATATCTGATGTAACTGATTGATGGAGAGTGTTTGTTAAATGTTTGATTGAAAATTCTTAAAACCTGAAATTTCATCTATTTTTTGTTATTGTATGTCCAATGATTTAAAAAGAAATTAAATGGAGATTGGTGTCTTTTAATATTAATAAAATATATGTTAGATAAGGTAATCCAAATATGGACTGGGAATCAGGAATGATTTTACTAGATACCATATTTGTTTTTAAATAATTAAGTAAGCTTTAAAAGAAATGAAAAGTAAGAAATTAGCATTATGGGAGGAAAACAACAAGTAAGAACTAGAATAAAAGAATTACCATTTTTTTTTAAAAAAAACTAGATGTTTGAGTAAAGATAGAGGTTAGAGCAAGCAATCATTAGATATTAAGGTCTAATTGTTACCATGAATCTCTGCTAGCTTCTCAGAATATACTCAAGAAAACTACAAGCTCTAGTACACAGCCTGACCTCTGAGAAGAATGTGAATTGTATCCTTTCAGGAATAAAATGATTAGTACAAAAGAAATATTTATAGATTAAAGGTCAAGAGTAGAGGAAGTCTACTCTAGACATCTCCACATTAATAATTAATGGAAGTCATGTGACAGGGATTGTGAAATAGCAAGTGAGAAAGAAAAACAACTGTCCATGTTGAGATGTTGATGATCAGCTTAGAGACAGAGACTCTTGGAATTCTGAATGGTAAAGTCTGCATGGCTTGCTGTGTGTAAATCATCAAGATGGGGTGCTGAAGTAGCATCGGGTCAGAGCTTTGTAGCTGAATATGAGAAATGGGCATTGTGACCAATTGTGAAGGGAACTAAAATTAATACAGAAAGAAGGTGGAAGGAGAGTAAATAGCAGTCAAGATATCGGAAAGTCAAGAGGATTCATAATATTTACCTAAAAAATACCTGCATCCCACATATCTTTATACAAACATACATATGTAATTAAGTGAAATTGCCTCATCTGGCTGTCAATGTTCTCTCCAAGACCCAGACACCATCTGACTAAAACCCACCACCAGGCATGACAGCCTTCTTTAGAGTTTTGGTCATGCTTATCTAAGAGCTTTCCCAAACATTATTGGATATTGCTATTGCCCTTGGATGTCCCCCGTTGAGGTGGAAGGCAAGTCCCTATTGAAGAAGACACCATGCACTTCAGACACATGACCCAGAGACCCCTGAGCTAGTGTTAACCTGAAAATCTTCTTCTTGAAAGCTAGCTTTCATGGTACCAAAAGGAAAAAAAAATGAGCTTTGAAATGAGGGAATCAACCAACAGCTCTATCAAGCTATGACATCTATGAACCACAATAACAGTCAAGATGGTACATTAACTGTACTGGTTCAGTAGTGGAACCCACAGCATGACAGCAAACAACATCTCTCTACCTGGTCTAAACAAGAGAGAAATCATGCCTGGTATTGAAGTCAGAGGAGAAGAGCCTATAACTACCAATTTACTAAGCCAAAATAGTGCCTAACTACATTGGAAATATATGTTCTCATACACACGGATAAGTGTAATCCTCACTCATCATGAAGGAAATTAATCTTTGTAACAGACAGTAACGAAGATTTAATCAATAGATTTCTCTTTCTGATGGGAGCCATTGAGCTGTGCATCATATAGCATGACAAAATAGGATTCCTATCTGCTGTTACTGATATCCATTGTCTTATCTGAAAAAAAAATGAAGGCAAAATAGAATTGTAATAATTTTTCTGAATGGCCATATTCCTATCAATGCATCCTGAATATTTTTTCTCTTTCTTTTTTTTTATTTTTGAGATTATAATTACAGTATTTATCCCTTTGCCTTCCTCCTTTCAAGACTTCCAACTACTCCTCCCTGTTCTCTTTTAAATTACTGGCTTCTCTTTTCATTAGTTGCTACTGCCTGCATGCATGTATGTTTATGCATATATGCTATATTTGAAAGTATAACCAGTTCCATCTCTATACTGCTACTTGGAAGTGTGTTTTCAGGGCTGATTATTTGGTATTGCCTAAACAATTGGTTTTCTCATCCCTGGGGAAGACGATTTATCCAGCTCTCAGTGTTCATTAGTTCTCTGTAGTTCTTTGTGTAGAGATGAGGTCACGTGGGCTTTCCCCTGTCCACTTTGGCCCGTAATTGGTGTATTCCTTGTTCAGCCCACACTGAGATACCTTATTTGTTTTGTTTTCAGGTACGATAGCAGAATTCTGACATACATTTATAAGTTACTGGTTAACTCACATATAGAAAATCGTTACTGCAGATGAACAATTATGTATCATTAGATAGGTACATTTATATTTATTGACTTAGATGCTCATTTAAAAAATTAAGTTTTCCAGCTTGATTTTATGATCTTTTTTAAAATTTTGTTTCAAGTAAGTGATATATGATTTATCCTATATGCTTCAAAATCAAGGTCATATATATGGCTATTATTTCCATAGCTTCCCTAGAAGGCTAACACCCTTTACTAACTTCCAGGATCTATAAAATCTGATTCTTCCTTAAAAATCAAACTGCAGTTCATTTGTGTCTCACTTTCTTCATTATTATGAATGAATTAGTACATTCATTTTCCAAGATGGTATCATCTCCTGATAACACTACATTGAATTTTACCAGTTGTTCTTTGTACATATAGTGTTCATGTCTGTGTAACTGTAATCTAGACAATATAAATCAATATTAAGGGAATGTGTATATTAATATGCTTCCTTTTATTTTCTCTTTTACTCAGGAAAATTACCATCTCCCCAGGGTTTGCTTTTGGTACAGTTTTATTGTATCATATCCTTTCACCTTACACATTTTATTCCTGATGGCTCTCAGTCAGTTTGAAAATAATTTATGGTGAGTCCACATACAATGCAGAGACTATATTTTTCCTACTTTAACTATAGTATCCTGGATATGCATATGTCTGTTTGTAATGAAAATGTCAACATATAAGCTAGTCATATAGTGATCACTAGACCTCCACTGGATCTTCAGAATCTGAGTATGACATATATATTCCATCTTCCATATCTCATTATCTGTAATAATAATTCTGTTGTGTTGGTATTTTAGTTTCTGTACCAGGATAAAAGAAGTTCCACATAGTACACTAATGTTTTGTTCCATTAAATCTTGCATAGTTGTACCAGAAAATGTGTCAAAGACTAACTACCTAGTTAAAGCTTGTGTTTACATAATAAGAATGGCTGAAACAAAAGTTGAAGGCAGATTTATGAACCTAGTATACATGTAGCTTTCATGCTGTTTTTATAAGAAAAAAAAGAAAAAGAAATTGGATATTTCCCTGGTATGTATTGGAAATGAGACTAAGCAACCCTAGCATTTACTAGCAGAAATCTGTTTCATATTATTCATGATGGATTTGTAACTCATTTGATTCTTTGAAGTTTTTTGAGAAAAGCACAAGGATGAGGATTATATTGATTTTCTTTCTGTTAAAATCAACATGGATTAGATATAGAAATAGTCTAAAGAGCTTAATCAAGTCATGGTTTGGGGATTTTTTTTACTTGATAAACCCCTGAGTATTACTTAATGTATTTTATTCTAGATTAAGAATTAAGTAAATCTGCTGCATATACTTTAATGAGATGCCTTTTACTACAGACCAAATTGCTGAACTCAGAAATTACATTAATGGGACCTGAAGTCTACACCAGAGTTATTGTATTCAGTATATTAATACATATTCTTATTTATATATTCATTCTTTTGGTATATTTTCACTAGGTATTTTATTTCTCCTGTCTCTTTTTACTTTTGTTTCTTATATGTCTATATGCAGATTCTTTGTATTTATTTCATAGAACAAACAGACAAATTTAAAAGCATGCTTTTGCCATTTTCTTTTCATGTGCGAAAATTTAAGTGCTGAGTAACTTGAACTTATTTTAAATTTCCTCTTTATTTTTGTCATTATTTGTATATTTATGTTGGAAATAAAGTGAAATATCCTCGAACTTTGTTGTCACTTAAGTTATTCAGATAACCTAGCGGTATTCTCCTTCATTTAGACCTTTCTAAATTAATCAAGTGGTCATAGAAATGTCTTTCTGATATATTAATTTATTTGTAAATTATTAAGAATATACAAAAGGTCTCTCTCTCTCTCTCTCTCTCACACACACACACACACACACACACACACACACACACACACACACACCCCAAATCAAATAAATAGCTTTGGAGCCCAGTTCCAATGGGTGCATCTGCAATACAAGGCCCACACCTAAGGCTCAGTAACATTGTGGAAGAGGGGGCAGAAAGACCTCAAGAGTCACAGAAAAGGGAGGCATTTGCTATTAGACTGTGCCTCCTAGGGATGCCAGAAACTGCACCCGTAAGTGTCACGAGCATGCCTAAACATGAGCTGAACAAGTGCAACAATGATGGACATGCAGAGTGGATGGAAGACAGTCCAGGAGGTCTTGTACCTATTGGCTCCTCATTTTACACTTTATTACTCTTCTTTCATCATCTTGATTTTCTCTTTTACTGATTCATAATACAAGTTTGCAGTACTGCAGCTAAAGCTATTCCTTTTTATTTGGTGTTTGATACCATTTGAATTCCATTAGTTGTGACTAAAGAACAATAAATTATTTGTCCTTATTGACTTTGTACCCAGGAATACTAATAACATAATATACCCTTGTTGATGACTGACTTACCTTATACTTAGATCTTTGTTCAGTACAATATAATCTGCATGTACAGACATCTGCCTTCACTTTATCTCCCGTTTCCTATGTTATCTTTCATTTTCCCTTTCCTTAATTATTTTAATTGAATTTTATTTTTTAATAAAAAGTAATTAACTCCAAAACATTATGGAATAGAGGTAACTGCAGATCTTCAGGGAGGAAGTGTTCCCTTTCTTAAAGAGACTGCAATGTTAACTGTGTTTATTTGAAAATTATCGTTACCACACTGAGGGAGTGCCTTCCTACTTGCATTTTTCTATTAGATTTAATCAAGTTATCATATCGTCTAAATTGTTTTAATGTTTTTAAAATTTTTTTCATTTTCTTTTCTATATTTCCTATTGATTCATTTTCAAATGTTAAACTTTCAAATCATATTAGGCATTCATACATAATATGTCTTATGCATTGCTAATTACACTTTAAAAATTGCTAAGTATTTTAAAATTTGTACCAATTATGGGTAGTTATCTCTAATCTCTTTGTTTTCTTAAGTTTTGTGATATCTTTAAGATGTGATGACTTGAAAAACTGAAGTGGCAATAATTATATCCTCTTTTCTTCTCTAAAGCTTGACTCAATAACTTTTAAGTATGTCAGAGTTCACCCCTTAGACATTCTTTGTCAAATTGCACCTGGTGGCAATAATTTTGGTAAATTCAATCTTAGTAAATTCTGGAATATTGAACTTTTCTATATTCTGTTATGCTGGATTTTGTAAGCAAGCCTACAAAGTATATAAAACAATGGGTTTCAGCACCACATTTTTATGTTTGTATATTCAACAGTATATGTTCCCATCATACTCATTGCCCATTACATGTTTCCAATGACTACCAGCTTTTTGATGCTCTCCTCCATCCCTCTAGCCCTAAGTTTATTTTCATGTCTTTTGTTTTTAACCTAACTTGTTACAGAAGAGAAATCTTGTGAAACCTGTCTTTATAACACACTATAGCATGTGTGTGTGTGTGTGTGTGTGTGTGTGTGTGTGTGTGTGTGTGTGTATGGTATTTCCTTTATCCCGTCATTTTTTTTTTCGTGGTTATATTGGCTGATTGCATTGCATGACTAGACTATTGTAAGCAGTGTGTCAAAAACACTAGTATGTAGGTATTTATATTGGGTGCCTATTTTAATTCCTTGGGGAATTTACCAAGGTATTATGTAGCTGGATCACATGACAGCTCCAACTTCAGTTTATTGCAGAGCCTTCATATGGATTATTATAGTGGGCACAGTGATGTGCATTCTGATCAGGAGCATGTAAGGATTGGTTTATTATTCTTACTTACACATCCTTACCAACATTTTCTATTAGTTATTAATCTTATTGTTTATATTAGTGTATCTTTCAAACTTTCATACAACTATATATTGCACAGTGAGCATTTGTCTCCATATTCATGTAATTTCCCTTTCTACTAGTTGTGGTGATAAATTATGCATCCCAGTAAAAGTTATCTGGGGATCAGAGAACAGAGCCAGCCACTAGATTAGACATAGAGGCCAGACAATGATGGCACACACCCTTATTCCTATCACTCAGGAGACAGAGATCCAAATCTCTGTGAGTTCAAGGCCACACTGGGAACAGAGCCAGACAGTGGTGGCACACACCTTTAATCCCAGGACTTGAGATCCCATGTCTTTGCCTAGGAAAGACATGTGCCTTTAATCCCAGGAAGTGATGGCAGGAAGCAGGAAAGTACAAAAGGCGTGAGGAAACAGGACCTCTCACCTTTAGACTGAGGATTTCGAAGGGGTAAAAACTAGTGGCTGGCTTTTTCTGTTTCTTTGATCTTTCAGCTTGCACCCCAATCAATATCTGGCTCCAGGTTTTTATTTATTTATTTTTTATTTTTTTAATTTTTATTGATAAGACCCTTTAAGGTTCGTGTTACTAGTAGTCTGCCTTGCTTACCTGGACAGTTTCGCTTCTACTTTCAGGTCATATGTACACACACATTCTTAGTTTCTAAATAAAATCTAGGAATAAAATGTAACAGAAATTGTGATATTTGACTTTTTGAGACTAACTCCATTTACTTAATATTTTTACCTGTAGTTTACTTAATTTTCCTGAAGAAAATATCACTTCATTCTTCTTTGTGGCTGAAACATATCCACACTCCATATTTTTTTGTTTTTTATTCATTGCTCTGTTGAAAATCTTGTTAGGTTCCATAGTTTAGCTATTGTGAACAGTGAGGCAGTAAACAATGATGTGAAAGTTTTCATTGTTCATCTTCTTGGTTGGGTTTATTCCTAGAAACTTTTGAAGTGTGATTTAAATGACCTTTTGCTTTGTTCAATTGTTTGTTTAGTATTTTAAAATTAGTTAACAAAGTAACATATTCCTTATAGCATTTCCCTTTGTACTTCATTTCAGTTGATTCTCCCTTTCTATGATACTGCCTCTCTGTTATCTAGCAGATTACTGTTTCCACCTTTACATTTTCATATGTTACATTGTCTCCTTTCTCTCTCCCTTAGAGCCTTTTATTCCATCTCACAGGCACTTAGAGTTTCTTGTTCTTTATTCCCATTTAATTCCTCCTAGATATACATATTAAACAATCAGAAGCCAGGGTCCATGTATAAAAGAGAATATAAGGTATTTATCTTATTCTCTTTCCAAACATCTTTGTCATCCATACATAGAAAGACACTGATCTGTTAACATTGGTCTTCTGGTTTTCTATTTGGCCAAAACCATTGGATATATGTAAACGTCTTCCAATTGGGTGTGCACAGGTTTTTTTTTCACCCTGTTACAGTCATTATGAGTTCACATGTACAGCTCATCCTACTGTGTACAGAAGACAATGCTTCATTGCAGTCATGGGTTATCTCTTTCTGTTTCTGTCTCTGCTTCTGGGATGATCCCTGAGGCTATCCTGGGTAGTTGTGATCATATATATATATATATATATATATATATTCTGACATGTATAATATATAATGCATATTTGATATATATATATATACACATATATATGTAATATCTCTCTCTTTCTCTTCCTGTATACATCTGAGAAGCTAATATTTGCAGTAGATGGTGATTAGCACAGTATATAAATTCATTAGTTGAACATTTGGCAATCTTTTCTTCTCTGCTTCTTGGCCAGTTGTGGGTCTTTGCCCTCATCACCATCTACTGCAAATAGAGCTTCTAAGATGAAGGCTGAGAGATGCATTGGTCTATGGGTACAAGGCTGAATCATTAGGAATTGGCTTAATACTATGCCCATTTAGCAGATGAATAGAAGTAGATTTCCTTCTAGGGCCTATTACCTGCATAGCCACTGTTTCTTGGACAGTGAATGGTGCTATGTATGGTTGTCATCTTATGAAGTGGGACTTAATTCCAATCAGACAGTTATTTCCTTGAGGTTTGTCATTATTGCATCTGTGAGGAGTTCTTGAAAAGGCAGTCACTATTGGGTCTTAATGGCTCACAAAAAGGTATTATTAGTGAGTACTTTTATCCTATGGGACTTGTGTAACACCTTCCAGGAAAAAATCCTAACACAGAGTGGGCAGTTGGACATGTAATATCATTCCTATCCATGGAGCTATTGACATTTTTTAGCTTATTGGAGAGGGAGAGACAGTTTTCTCTATAACTGTAGCCCCTAGTTAAGTTGACCACACTCCAGTAGAACACCACATATCCATAAAACTTTGAGTAGCAACAATTTCTCTTAAACAGTTTAAAAATAAAGCAAGGTAAGCAGAGATAAATGGTTATGGAAGGGGATTGGATTGGAAAGAATTTTGTGAGGTGTGAATATTATCACAATATTTTTTGGTTTTTTTTCAGAAAGCAAATTACAGTAAAACATTTTCTTTTTTTAATTAAGAATTTTTTTTTTTATTCATTTTACATACCAAAGATTCCCCTCTTCTCTCCTTCCACTCCTCCAGCCTAACCCCCAACTCACCCCCCTACTCCCTCCTACAAGAAGGTAAGGCCTCCCAAGGGGAGTCAGCAGAGCCTGGTACATTTAATAGAGGCAGACCCAAGCCCCTTTCCCTGCCTCAAGGCTGTGTGAAGTGTCCCATCATAGGCAGTGGGCTCCAAAAAGCCCTCTCATGCACCAGGGATCTATTCTGATCCTACCGCCAGGGGGCCCCTTAAGCAGACCAAGCTACACAATTGTCTTGCTATGCAGAGGAACTGGACTAGGCCCTAGTCCAGTCCCATGCAGGCTCCACAGCTGTTGATCTAAATTTCATGAGTTCCCACTAGTTTGGTTTGATTGTCTCTGTAGGTTTCCCCATCATGATCTTGATGCCCTTTGCTCATTGAATCCCTCTTCTCTCTCTTTAACTGGGCTCCTGGAGCTCAGCCTGGTGTTTGGCTGTGGATCTCTGCACATTGAGGGTAGGGGATGGGGAATGAGAACATAAGGGAATGGGATGTTCAAGCTGGAAGAAGGATGGAGTGGTCGAGCAATGAAATAGATACCATGATAAAGGGAGACATCATGGGGATAGGGAGAAACCTGGTGCTAGGGAAGTTCCCAGGAATCCCCAAGGATGACCCCAGCTTAGACTAGTAGCAATAGTAGAGAGGGTGTCTGAACTGGCTTAACCCAGTAATCAGATTGGTGAATAACCTAACTGTCATCATAGAGTCTTTCTCCAGTAACTGATGGAAGCAGATGTATGGTGATATTTGTGCTGAAGTGTGATTTTATTTATTAATAAATAAAGTTGCCTGGGAGTCAGAGCTAATAGCAAGCCATAGCAGAAGCCAGGTGGTGGTGGTGCACACCTTTAATCTTGATCACATGACAGGCAGATCTCTGTGTGTTCAAGGATACAGCCAGCATGGAGACACACGCCTTTAATCTCAATACCAGCCATGGAGACCTAGAGGTCTGTATAGACAGGCAGTGACGAGGAGGTCATGTGGTTGGATTTACAACCAATGGGAAGGCAGAACAGAAAGTCAATAAAAAGACAGATACACAGGAAGTAGGCACTCTTTTTGAGGGGAAGGACGGCAGCAGCAGTGAAGGGTAAGAAAGGGTTTTTAGTCTCAGCTCTGAGCTACTGCTCTGACCTCTTGGGCTTTTAACTCTGCATTTGGATTTGTGTTTCTTATTTAATAAGACTGTTACATCTACACAGATGCAGAGATTCACTAAAATGTTTTCTGATCTAGTCTTTAGTATCTTTCAAGTAAAGAGTTGTTTACTGCTCTACATATGGTGGGACCTAGTAGAATAAAGCTGACAAATGAGGCAGACTAATGTCTTAAGCAGTAGCAAACTGTATTCAGAGCATCAGACAATTTGTACTCTGGGAGATTAGAGAAATCACATGAGTAGAGCATACAGTAAGGAGGTCAAGCTGCAAGTGACAGGCAAGCTGCACATTGTAAAATTATGTTTTTTATGAAAGGCATATAAACAAACAATGACAGCCAGCTGAAATGAATAATATGAAGTAAACTCACTCATCCCCACTATGCCTTGGAGGAGCATGAAAACACATTCCAAGAACAGTTCTATGGTTTGAAGAAGCAGAGGTCAAAAGACTCTTGTCCTGTTTTCTTAGATTTTTGTCACAGGCATTCAGAGTTCCCCTCATTCTCCTCCATTCATGTACAATGTTCCAACATCTCTCTCCATTTTATTTTTAATAGCAGAATATCTAGAGTTGTTTTGATTTGAGATGTTGTAGATAAATCTAATTGACATATGATCCATGAGTATCCTATAAGTAAGTAAATTATAAACATAATGAATAATATAAGAATAGTGAAAGCACTGTGTCTAATACTCTGCCACCAAGAACAGAATCTAAACTATGTCCAGTACTCTTGGTTACATTATTATATTGATCAGAAAAAATATAGAGAATATCTTGAAAAGTGACCCATATGTTTAATAGTTCTGGAATTCTGTAGAATGTAATCACGTATTTGCCTTCAATAGGAATACAAATGTTATGATGTCCTAAGCAAATAGGAAGTAAGTTAAATATCAAGAAAAAATTAAACACAGTTCCTTCTTCAGATGAATGATTGAGTCTATTAGAGTCCCAAGAACAAGTCATAAACACAGAATTATTAGTAAAGATAACAGGAGCTAGGTCAATCCAATCTAAAAATGCAGCAAAGCAGGATGAGGAACACAAGAGCAATTCATGTGACCAGAGGCACTCACCATAGATGCATGGGTCAGAACAGCTAACATCACCAGGAAAAATTCTCAGGGAACATAGGGCTCTGGGTGTTGGGTAGAGTAACTTCTCCCTTTATACATAGAGATTAACTTGGCCCCAGTGGGCAGACTTTGACTTCTGACAATATGGTCAATATCCTCTTTTGCCTTTCAACTGGAGGTTTGCTATTTTCTGGTGACTTCTACTGTCTCCTTGACCTATGTCATCATCCTTGAAGGCCAAATGAGAGGAAACTAAAGAGGAACACATAATATTTTGGTGGAGCCATCCACAGTGACAGACTCATATCCCTTCCCATTATTTTTTTTCAGACAACCAGGCTTCCAAGTCTCAAATCATTTAAACTACACAATTCAGAATATACTGTAGAGAAATGATTTTGAGCTTTCAAACATCTTGAACCTGATATTCATCTTCAGGCTAATTTAAAAAAGTAGAGTAAATAAGGAAATTATAAGAATATCACTTGGTGATCCTACTTTTGTATTTTTTAGTAACTGGTTATTTAATGTTTGATATGATCTTTCAATGGTGCCTTGGCCTTAAAGATTATAAGGAAAGCCTGTAATATGCTTAGTATTTCATTCTTTATAAAAGTTATTAAAAGTTTTTACTACTATAGGTTGGAACATTGTCAGTTTTATAGAAGTAGGCACTCCCATAACAGCAAAGTTTGTATAAGAGAAGAACACACTGTGGAAGAATTCTCTGAAGATTGAAGTACATCCCAAAGAAATTTAGAGCATATATCAATGCCAAGACGCAGGTGTGGCATTCCAGGCACAAGAGCAAACTGAGTGACATCCGTTGGCCATTATGCATTAGTATGTTTATCTCTGGGATTAACTCAGGCTATATGAGTAGGTCAGCGTAGGGAAGCACAAGGAGGACATTTCTGCACAATTTATCACGCTTGTCTGAGGGAGATGTGATATTCCACATAAAGTCTGCTAGCATTAGTGTTTTTTTCCTGTTCTGGAGAAGTAAAAATATGACAAGTTAATGCATCAACTTGCTTATGCCCTTCTGTAATAAAACCAGGGAGGTTAGAGTGTGCATGAGTATGAGTCTACTGCTGGTAATAATTCTACAACATAACATAATCTGAAACAATATTTAAGGTTTTATGAACTATCTATAATAGATGTATCAAAACATCCAGTTTCACCTATTGGGCTGAGGACAAGAAAGTATTAATACATTTATGAATATCTGGATCATGAATCACCCTTAAACCCTTAGATGAACCATCAATAAAGTATGTATCTGCCTATGGAATGGGAAAAGGTTGGGCAATATTTGTAATCACAAAGTCAGTTCATATGAGAAAATACTATAGCTCCCAGTTGGGTAATTATTGTATATCCTTCAATAGTAATCTACAAATGGTATTTGAAAATCCATAGAGTTCTCTTAAAGTTGATTGTCAGTTAAGTGTAATATAATACAGCAAGGATCAAATTCATATAATTGTTGATGCTTTCTTCTCCCTGACTTACTAATTGAGCAAGAAAAAAAGAGGCAAACTGTATTTCCTTTCCTTTTTGTGTAAATAAATCTATTCCAAAGGCTTATCTTCCTGTGGTAGAATACTTGTAGAAAGACAATTTTTTGGGAAAAATAAATAAGTTGAAAGGCAGCAAAGGATTCTCAGGATACACAAATGATGCTCTTTTAGTCTGAATTCAAGTAGCTGTAGTTCTTCCCTTGCCTCTCCAGATAATGTTCATGGCCTTCCCAATACCATCTCTCCTTCTAGAGTTTTAAATAGATTGGTTAGTTCATATAAACATTTTGATGATGCTGAAATTGCATTGGAAATACCAAGCACAGTTCATGAGGCTGGTGAGGACTTGGTAAAGAAATTCCTTTTCTTTGCCATACCCTAGCTTGCTTATGTTGTAAATTTAGCATTTCCAAAGGCTCTCCTAAATTTTCATCAAACTGTGGAGATAATGCAAGATGAGATTGATTATAAAATTCCTCACCCCATGGATCAGGATCATCTTCAGGTAATGAAGGATATGTATTTAAAGGAGGCTTCAGTAAGGGAGTTGAGGTAGTCAACACTGGCATACATATTGGAGGTGTTGTTTTGAATTCTGATTTTGCCTGAATGGAGAAGAAAACTTTCATGCTTCTTTTACCAATTTTATAGTTTGGCCACCTCGTTTATATGATTCAATAAATTAGCTATCTCTTTTTTCCTGATTAATATCCTATCTTCCATAAGCATTTTCATAATAATGTAAATTAATGGCCAGGTGTCAAAAATTAAATAGGAATGTTTTCTGCTTATTTATATGCCCCTTTAATATATAGTTTTAGATTCTGTCACATACTTTTTCATCTAAAGTTCTTTCTTCTGGAAATGTGGGGTTATAATCATAAACAACTTGCGAGCAATCTAATAGATGTGATTTTAATGCTTTCACACATCTTTTCCATTAAAAACAGTGATACACATCCTGGGCATAAGACAAAGCCTTCCCTGGTTTCTGCCCTATTGTTCTCACTTACCTCCTTCTGTGAGGGGCCTACTCTCTTATCTCATAGCCAACTTCAAGTGTGCCACATGTTTACTACTATAGAGGCAGTGGGATCGGGGAGAATGGAGCCTATAAGTGTGGTGGACTAGAGTCTCATGTAATAGCTAACTTTATTAGAGCATAAGAAAGTTTATACTCTGAGGGTAAAGAGGAGCCACCTGAGCAAAGAGTACAATCACCCAGCCAAGCTGGACTGGATAAAAAGATGTCTGACCATATTTGCTACACCTAGAGGCAACACAGAATCACATTCCCCCAAAACAATTCCAGGTTTTGAAGAAACTGAGGTCAAAAGACACTTGTCTTTCTTTCTTGGAGTTTTCACACAGGAACTCAGAATTCTCCATTCTTAGACTGTGTTCCAACATAGGATCATGCATCTGCATAAAGCGATAATTTAACTTCTTTCTTTTTTCTGAATCCTTTTTCTTTTATCTTGATTTACTGCTTTGGCTACAGATTTAAGCACAGAGTACAATAAGTGTGAAGAGAATCATTACTTTCTTCTCATTCCAATGTTTACATGAAATGGTTTAAATTTTTTTTCCTATGATACCACCTACCATTTTTTCATATAAAAACACTTGTTATATCAAAGTATGTCCCATTATTCCTAGATTTTTCAAGGCTTTATCATAGAAGAATGCTAAAGTTTTTCAAAGGTTTTTCCATCATCTACCAAGATAATATGCACTATTAATTCAATTTTTGCTAGGTTTTGAATTTATTGTTGGGTGACTTTTAAACAATCTTTGCCTTCCCAGCTTGAAAATAATTCAATATTTGGTGAAATATATTACATCAGTTCATTAGCAAGTGTCTTATTGAGGATTCTTGAATTTATGTTATTTAGTAAATTTCTTTAACAGATACTAAAAGAAAAATGTAAACTATGAACACAATGGAGTTCATTCTTCAAAATGAGCAGTGGAATTTGCAAAATTTTAGCTAAACCAATGAAACAGAAGAGAAAAGTCCAAAGTCAATGAGATTCAGTCTTTAGAAAGTTATAGTAGATACCTCTGAAATTAATGTGATCATTTGGGAATATTTTAAAATGTATATTTAACATAACTTTTTGGAGTTTTTTTTAGTTTACACAATTTAAATTTTAGACTGCTATAAAATGAAATTAACAGAGGGCATAAAATATAGAAATGTTGTGACATTGTGGGCTCTGAACTCTCTTCTTCCATATATATCATACCTTTTTTGTTTTTATATATACATTTTTATTAAAAATTTTCTTTCCTTTTACATACCAACCTGCTTCCCCTCCCCGCTCTTCTCCTGCTCCCCCCACTGACTCCCATCCCTAATGTCATACCAATATTGTTTAATGTCCTTTGCTTACCTTTGATTATTTCATTTATGTCCTCTTTCATGTCATTCAGATCTAAAGAACTTCCTTTGAAATGCCTTTATGTTAGGGTATGTTTTAAGTAGGGCATGTCTACTTAAAACATACCCTAACATATCTAAATTTTCTTTAGCTATTTCTCGCTTGCTTTTATTTTTAAGTCATCCTTTAGCTTGTTAGGCAATTCTATGTTGACTATGTCTTCAAAATTTTAGGGTAGTGTCCAACTCTCTCCTGGTCTTGTTAGTGATGCAAAATTAGTGGGAACTGGAAACATTGTTTTGCCAAATATTCAGAGATTTCACTTGTGACTATTTCATCATTCAACTTTTTTGTCTTTATTGCTCCTGGTATAACTTGGTGATAAGAGTAGGGGTGATAGCCCTTAAAATCCCTCCTCTGTTTTGTTTTCTCTTCTTTGACCTTTTTATACAAGGAAGAATACTGAATTTTCTTTTGAAGCCTCTGCTTCTTTAGTACTTCATCTTTACTCAGTGTGTCAAGCCAGTCTATTAGGTTTGTATTGTCTTTAGAACAAATGAACACAAATGTACAGTTACAAGAAAACAGATTAATGAACTTAGTACATAGATTTGAAGGCTAGCAGCATGTCACTAGGCTGAAATCAAAATATCTGTGGTCAGTAGCCCCTTCTGGTGCATCTGAGGAAAGTCTGATTGCTGCCCTTTCAGCTCTAAAGTCTCTCAGATCCTTTGGTTTATGTCTTTCTTCCATCTTCAAAACTAACCACAGCCAATACGGTCATATCGAATCTCTGTGGCTTCTACAGTACCAGGATTCTCCTTTCTAATTTATTCACATATCTCTTCAACTTCTAAATGCTCTTACAGTTAATTCAATGATCCTATTATAACTGTAAGAGCACTTCAGCCAGGCGGTGGTGGCGCACGCCTTTAATCCCAGCACTCAGGAGGCAGAGGCAGGCAGTTCTTTGTGAGTTCAAAGCCAGCCTGGTCTACAGAGTGAGATCCAGGAAAGGTGCAAAGCTACACAGAGAAACCCTGTCTCAAAAAAACAGGGAAAAAAGTGTAATTCACCCAGTTCAATGTCTGTTCCCAAATTAACATTTCTAAAGTTCCTCTGGCTAGCATGTTCAGAGGCACTGAGATTGAAAAATGGCCATCTTTGGGTCTGCCTACAACTCTAATTAGCAATATTGTACTTCACATACTTGATATTTTGGTTCTAGGATTTCTATTGGTATTTTTATCATTCTCATTTTTTTCTGCTGGATTTTTTTTCTTATTTTCATTCATTACAAGCATGTTTTACTATTAATAATCATAGCTACAAAAATATCTTAAAACCATTATGTGATAATTTTAAAATCTGTCAATAATCTATATAAATTTTCTTATGTTTTAGTATTGATTCATATTTTCAAAATCATATATTAATTTTTTGGCCAGTGATGACAAATCTCATTTCCATAATGATTAATTAAGGTTTTTCAAAGTAGCAGGAAAAAATGTTATTTCTGAATTTGCTATAGACTTTTTTTTTTTGCAGTATAATTTGGCATTTGAAACCAACATGTAGAGACATTAGCCAAGTGATTGTACACACTTTCCAATAATAAGCTGATTACAGACAAATTTTCACACTTTGTTTTCTACATGATATATGCCTCCTGACCTTTTGTAAGCACACTGAAGCTCCAGACCATTCATTGTTTTTAATCCAGAACTTGCACTAGCGATATCATAAATAAGCCATTTCAGTGATCAGAAAAGAAGGGTTTAGTTATCAGAGGTTTACAGGACAGTAGCCATTACTGGACGATGGACAGCTGCACCTCTACATTCTCTTTTATGATATGTCAGACAAGGAGACTGGTGGAGAAGAAGAATAATAGAAGGCAACAGCCTTGGAAGCTCACTGATTTTGTGCTTTGCTTCATAGGAAAATACGGCAAGAGAGATATGTAATTGTATGTCCGTGTATTGTTTGTAGCCAATGCTTTGTTTGGGTGGTCCAAGTATTGGAAAATGTGAATTTTAATGGAAAAGAAATTTAGGAAAGAAGAGACATTAATAGCAATACATGGATGAATGTGTACCTTACTTCTCATTCCTTTGGCTATCAAAATTCCAGGATGGATTTCCAGGCTTAGTATCAGCAGCCCGTGGGGATCTGAGTCTTCAGGTGGAGACTGGGAGTTATAAGATAAGCTTCTTTGTTTTGAAGCTTAAACTTGGTCTCAACTCTATGAATGGCTTCGTGTGTTCTCTAGCTTTGAGTAACCTATCCTAGAACGTTGCCTCCATAATTACAGTAAACAATTCCAAATATATTATTACTCATACACCAGTTTTCTATCATCATGCTATCTGTTTATCTATTTCATTTTCTCATCCATCTATCATCTATGTATATGCCTATCATCTATAGTAATCTATCTACAATCACCATGTATTACTTATATAGGTTTTATCTATTTATCTATCATCAATCTATTTGCATCATCATCTATTATCTATGCATCTATCCACCTATTTTATTTGTCATTTATCATCTATGTACATATGTATGAATTTATCATTTATCAATCAATATCTATCATATATCTATAATATGTACAGCTTTCCATCATTTATCTATCTATCCTCTTGATTTGTTTTTATGTGAAATCTGGAGTCAAGCATAATGTAATCTGTGCATATTGAATGATATTTGGTGGAATATAAATGTTGTTACATTCTTTAATCACTGTTGAGTTTCTAGTGTTAGTTTGTTTCAGAAGGTAATCAATCAGATTGTACTTACAGAGAAAATTGTTTCATTTTGGAGAGAAATGATAAAGTCAGAATGGACATATCATATTGCTCTGTTAATTAGAAAATGCACTTTGAAGATGGGTGATATACCAAGTTGAGACATTACTATATACATAACTCATAATTTCTTTCCTCTTAATCTGTCCTTTCTTAAGATTTCTCCATCAGTTTAAAGCTGAGTTGGTTGTTGTAAATTTTATGCTTTTGTTTTCCAAAGAAAAATTACTTCAGGTGTAATTACTTGCTTCACAGACTTAAAAACCTAAGATGCCAACAAATGATTTAGGACTGTTTCCTTCTTATATTTAATTGCAATAAAAATTTTCATATTTCTTTTCAAAATCTCTTTTTTAAAAAAATCAGTTCAGTGTTCATTGCTCTTACTTGCATTGATACAAAAGGAAAATATGTTCCAAATTTTTAAACTTCATTCTCTGTGGTGATATTGTGTTCCCCAATATATTGTTCACCTTAATAAACTTATCTGGGGTCAGAGAACAGAACAGCTACTAGACAGACATAGAGGCCAGAAAATGGTGGCACACACCTTTAATCCTTTCACTTGGTAGGCAGAGATCCATTCGGGTCTCTGTGTGTTCAAGGCCACACTGGAAACCGCCAGGCATGATGACATACACCTTTAATGTCAGGAAGTGATGGCAAGAAGCAGAAAGGTATATAAGGCGTGAGTACCAGGAACTAGGTTTGTTAAGTTTTTAGGCTTTTAGCAGCAGTTCAGCTGAGATCCACTCGGATGAGGATTCAGAGGCTTCCAGTTTGAGGATACAAGATCAGCCGAGGAATTGGGAGGTGAGGTTAACTGTGACATGTTCTGTCTCTCTGATCTTTCAGTGTTCACCCCAATCTCCAGCCCTGAGATTTTTTTTTGTTGTTGTTGTTATTTTTTATTATTAATAAACCCCTCCAACAATTTATGTTATAATTCTCAAAGTTGCATGCTTTATACTGCAAGCTTATTGTCATTGAGTAAAAAAAAATATATTTTTTATTTTATAGTTAAAAAGTAAACTCACTAACAGTATATATTTTTTATGTTAACAATAAACTGTAACTTTTTATGTACATCAAGAAAAAACTTTAATAGTACCCAATTTATGTCTGAAATTATTTGTTTTAAGACTTTGAGACCAAGTTGAATAAAATGTACTTCATGAATTTTCTCTCTCACATAACTAATATTTACTCAGGCTTCCCTGTGTGCTATGCATTTTAAGTGAACAAAATATTAATGTGCCTCAAACATGTATGTCTTGTAACGTAACAAGAAAGAAGAAACAAGTTATCACACATGTAAAACCTGACAAGTGACAAAAAGTGAGCATCAGCTGGTCAGTGAGTGGGTACTAGATAAAAAATTATTCGGCATGATATCCAGTGGTGGGTGATCTTGACTAATTAAGGACCTTATATCTGATAGAGAGGAAAATTTAACTAACTGAGAATTGTGAGTGTGAATGAGTAAACAACTTTCTTTTCAAATTTTCCATATCTAGGCTGAAACCTTCAAGTTGGACTTGAAGTCACAAGAGCTCAAGCATGTAGCTTGATATGAAACTGTGTTGGGAGACAAGAACTCAGTGCCACACAAGGAAGTCTACACATTTTGTTATTTCTTGTTCTTACAGCAATGGACGTCTACATAAACTCTGTTACCTGGTCTCACAATTGACTCATGGGTTGACTTTATGAGTTTCTTGTATGTCTAGATAAGCAAAAGTAAGAGTACAGTCACAAGATAAATATCAAAGCAATAACATCAATAAAAGCATTATGTCTGCCTTCTAAGTTAAAGGAATTTTTGCACAATGAACAATCAAATAGAAAAAAAAAGTGCATAAGCACTCTATACAGAAAATATAAACACAGAAAATTAGTTATGCATGTGTATATTTTAAATAGTAGACATAATGTTAATATATTGATCAGTAATAGATGGATGGATAATAATTTACATTGGAAACCTTGTTTATTTTAGATAATATTTAAACCTCACTTGTTAAGCTTATACATAAGCACAATGTGACATATGTATAAGTTCTAAGTGGCTACATTGTTTTCCTAAATCATATTTTATGAAGCCACTGAAGCATAATGATGTCTTTGTCTCATAAGAAATGTGAATTATGTTTGCCCTTTTGATGGTATCTGACAGAAGCCATAATAACAAAATTATACATTGGCAAAGTTGAGCCCATCAGCAAAAAGAGTTAAGTAATATTTGTCATTTATGAAATGTCAGGATAGATATACGAGCATTAGCAGTATCTATATTCATGGTTGATAAGTGACCTAATATGCTAAATTACTTCTCTCTTTTGAATCTCAGGAAAATGTGAAATGTTGAGAAATACTAAATGAAATCCAGCTGTATATAAATCCCACTTTATCGTTAAGAAAAACATTGACTATTTTTCCTTAGAAATGCAGCTGTCAACTCTCTTACTATAGATCTAGATTTACATTATGGTTTTATTTCCTACCTATTCATTTTCATCTAGAACACTTGTTTCAAGAAACAACATTTGCTCTCTGTAAAAGAGAAGCAGGATGTGCCGTTTCTTCAATGTGTCAATGGATGTTCTTGGGTACAGCACACATTGTGTAAATTCAAGGGATGCTCTTCTAGTTTTATAAAATAGGAGAACCTGTATATATTCACATACATTTTTGAAATCATATGTCAGTAATTCCAGATATCCATCTCCTCATGTGGACTATTAGACTTTACTATGTATTCTAATACTTCCAATGTGTATTCATCCTCCCAGGAAAGTAACCACCTCTATATTTTGACACAGATCTCTAGATGGAGAGATTCTATGGAAAGATGACTGGAACTGGGAGCATTTGGGGGTTAATGTAGAAACCTAGTACAGTGAAAACTCCCTGGAATCTCCTTTAATGGGAGATATGGAGCTCTAACTGGCAAACTTCTATAACCAGGCAAGGCTCAAAGCTGTGGAACTTGGACATCAACCCAATCACAAAACCTTTGACCTACAATCCATTCTGCCTACAAGATGTACTGGGGTAATGGTGACAGAAGACTTGCACAAGTGGCCAATCAATGACTTGTCCATTTTGAGGTCCAAACTGGGAGAGTGAGTCCAAACCTGGCATTGCCTGGATTGCCAAGAGTCAGAGGCAGGGCAGTGCTGAGCCTCATGATAGAACCAATCTCTACTACAGGGAAAAAAAAAACCACTCCATGAAACAATTCCAAATGATATTCTGCTATACTTAGCCAAATTGTCATCAGAGAGGTGTCATTCAGCAATGAATGGGAGCAGATACAGATACCCACAGCACAATACTTGGTGGAACCAAGGGAACTCCACAGAAGAAAGGGGAAGGATTGTAGGAACCAGATGGGTGGAGGACACTACTTGAACACTGCCTAAAGAACTAAGCAGGGCTCATAGAGGCTCAAAGAGATTGAAGCCACAGACAAGGACCCTGTGGGTCTGAGCTATGTCCTCTGCATAGCTTTTGTTGTGTAGCCTGGTGTTCTGGTGGGGTGTTCTTGTTGGACTTCCAATAGTGGGAGTTGGGGATCTTTCTGACTCTTTTGTGTGGTGATATTTTATTTGTGCTGAAATATGGTGATATTTTATTTGTATCTTAATAAACAAAGTTTGCCTGGAGATCAGAGGACAGCAAGCCATAAACAGACGTCAGACATTGGTAGCACATACCCTTATTCTGATCACATGGCAAACAGAGTCTCTGTACATTCAAGGACACAGCCAAGCATGGTGACACATGCCTTTAATCCCAGTACCAACCACAGAGACCTGGAGGTCTGTACAAACAGGCAGTGATGAGGAAGTGAAGTGGCTGGGTTAAGAGCCAATGATTTTTATGCCAGTACCCAGCTGTTTTTATTACTGTAGCTCTATAGTAGAGCTTGAGGTCAAGGATCGTGATGCCTCCAGAGGTTGTTTTTATTGTACAGGATTCTTTTGGCTATCTTGGGTTTTTTGTTCTTCCATATGAAGTTGAGTATTATTCTGTGAAGAATTGTGTTGGTATTTTGATGGGGATTGCATTGAATTTGTAGATTGCTCTTGGTAAGATTGCCATTTTTACTGTGTTAATCCCGCCCATCCATGAGCATGGGAGATCTTTCCATTTTCTGACATCTTCTTCAATTTCTTTTTCAGGGACTTAAAGTTCTTGTCATCTAGGTCCTTCACTTGCTTGGTTAGTGTTACCCCAAGGTATTTTATATCATTTGTGGCTATTGTAAAGGGTGATGTAGCTCTGATTTCCTTCTCAGCCTGTTTGTCAATTATATAGGAGGGCTACTGATTTTTTTGAGTTGATCTTGCAAAGTGCTAGAGAGGTCCACAGAAATCCACAAAGATACCCCCACAATAGACTACTGGCAATGGTCTAGAGACAGCCCAAACTGGCCTACTCTGGTGATGGGATGGCCAAACACCCTAATTGTCATGCTAGAAACCCCATCCAATGACTGAGGGAACTGGATGCAGAGATCCATGGCCAGGACCCAGATGGAGCTCCAGGAATCCAGTTGGCGAGAAAGAGGAGGGTTTGTATGAGGGAGAATTGTTGAGACCAAGGTTGGATAAAGCACAGGTACAAATAGCCAAACGAATGGAAACACATAAACTATGAACCAATAGCTAAGGAGTCCCCAACTGGATCAGGCCCTCTGGATAAGTGAGACAGTTAATTAGTTTGATCTGTTCGGGAGGCATCCAGGCAGTGGGACCAGGTCCTGTCCTCAGTGCATGAGCTGGCTGTTTGAAACCTGGGGCTTATGCAGGGACACTTGGCTCAGCCTGGGAGGAGGGGACTGGATCTGTCTGGACTGAATCTACCAGGTTGAACTCAATCCTCAGGGGAGTCTTTGCCCTGGAGGAGGTGGGAATGAGGGGTGGGTTGGGGGGAAGGCGGGGGGTGGGGAGGGAGGGGGGAGAACAAGGCAATCCGTGGCTGATATGTAAAATTAAATTAAATTATAAAATTAAAAAAAAGAGCCAATGAGAAGGCAGAACAGTAAGGTAATAAAGGCACAGGTTAGACAGGAAGAGGCTGGGTCGCTTGGGAAACTACAGCAGTGTGGTGAGCTAAGGTTAGTTGGTGAGTCTCACTATTTCTCTGGTCTCTACGGCTTTCACCCCTGTATTTGGCTTTGTGTTTCTTATTTATAAGACTGTTTAGAAATTCGTCTACACTTTTGCCTGTGCTTGGGACCCTTTTCCTCCAACTGTGCTGCTTTAACCAGCCTTGATATGAGCGTGTGTGCCTAGTTTCATGGTAACTTGTTCCTGCACGTTAGGTTGACCTCAAGGGGAGCCCAGCTCCTTTTTATTTGAAGAAAAAATGGAAGAGGAGTGGATCTGGAGGAAAAGGGATGTGGGGAGAGGGCCTATGAGGAGTGCAGGGAGGGGGAAACTGTGGTGGTCCTAATGTAATGTATAAGAGAAAAAGTTAAAAAAAATTATAACTTTCAAAGATTTTCTGTGAGGTGATTCTCATCTCATCACATAGATATTAGTAGGAAGACTGCAGAATAATGAAATCTAAAATGAAAATCTTTCTCAGGAAATAATGTGTCAAGTGGTCAGACCGGCAGAACTTTCTTATGTAGCTTGACAACAATCCAGTCACCTTTGATTTCACTGTTCAACTATTACTTATTATAATTTTAAAAAGATGTGGCTATAGTTGAGCAATAGAGTACATACCTAGCACATAGATGACAGAGACACTGGGTTCAACATCTAGCACACCCACTGTGCATAATTATCAATTTGATCCTAGGAAAAAAGTTACCATTCAGTCAAAGTGCTTTATGAATATGTTTATAACCATGGGCAAATGCTACCTTCAACATAAATCAGAGAAGATTTATTTCACAAAGAATGGTAGTGAATGCAAAGACTTTTGACAGCTGAAGACACTAAGAATGATGGAAAAAGTCATGAAATGTTACCTCCAGGACATGACATAGTCATTAAAATCATGGTATAAAAGCAGGTATACTTGCCTGCGTTGGGTATGCAGAAGATTGGAGATGTCAATATCTAGCCTTGAATGGGAGAGAAGGGCACTGATTTTACCTAGGAAATGATTGGCTACTTATGGAATCTGGAGGAGGGGGTAATTATCTTCAGATATGTACCTAAAAATGAGTCTATCAGGTTCCACAGGATAGTTCTATATTTATGGTCAGACTGATGGATTTTGATAAATTCAGTGAGTCAAAAAACAATACCAAAAGAAATGTCAACTATTTATGGGAAAAGACTTGAAGGAAGGAAATGAGATTGATAGGAGTAAGAGGAGAAGATTGCATGGGGGTGAGAATAATCAAAATGTATTATATATGTGTACACAATTGTCAAAAAATAAAATTAATTAAAGAATATTTTAAGAGAGGTCATGAAAAACTCATCTTAGCTGTCTTTTTCAACAGGCAGTGTAACCCTGCCATTTACCTTATTTAAAATCCATAATTTCAAGGATATTGCTGTGTTCTTCTCAAATTAGTGTTCCATATTGCATATCATTACTGTCATGCAGTATTGTAGTTAGCTTTACATGTCAACAGTACACAAACCTGGAGTCACCTTGGTTGAATAATTGATTTCATCAGACTGGCCTGTTGTTATGTCTGTATGGAGTTTCTGTAATTGATGATTGATTTAGGAGGATCCATCCCACTGAGAGCAAAGCCATCCATAGGCAAGTGGGCCTGCTTCTGAACAAGAAATCTGGTTGAACAAACCAGTATGCAGTGATTCTCTATGGTCTCTTCTCCAGCTTTTGCCTTTATCTTTGAGCTCTTCCTCTGGCTTCCTTTGAAGATGGATTATGCTTTGTAAGATGAAGTAAGCTCTTTTTTTTCCCTCAACTTGCTTCTGTGCAGTGTTTATCAAAGTAAAAAGAACCAAATTAGAACATGTAGATACAAATTTAAGCCAGGTTTCCTGATCACACATTAATCAAAAAGGTGTTTATTTCTTCTATTTTATCAGGGTTTAAATGTACATACTTTTGATAATAAAATGTCCATCTAACCTTGTTTTTCCAGTTCATTAGATACTTTTATAAGGTAATCCGTGTGTGTGTGTGTGTGTGTGTGTGTGTGTGTGTGTGTGTGTGTATGTACATGTGTGTGTGTGTGTGTGTGTGTATGTACATGTGTGTATATGTGTGTGTACATATATGTGTAATTAGCAGATGTCCCAATGAGTCTCATAATTCTGAGGAAAGAAGACAAGACAGAAACAGAATAGAAAATAAAACAGAAATGAGGAACTCAAGCTAGGATGAAGAAGTAAAAAGGGAGATTGATTTAAAAGATATAAAAAGCTATAAAATGGAAAATTCAGAAAGCAGAAGAAGGAGGAAACATTAAAACACAAGTTAAAGTAAATGTCAAAACTATAGCAGAAAAGGTAGAAGGATAAAATAAAAAAAATTCCTACTCTACAAAAGACAAAGTACGGTAAGGAGGAAACTTATATATATATGGATGAGGAAAAATAACTTAAATTTTAATAGTGAGCGAAAAGAAAACTAGTAAGGAAGTTGATTACTATATCATTTTATTTTCAAATAAGCATCCTAAAATTAACATTAGGAGCTATATATTTTTTTAAATGTCCTAAACTTTTATGAGACAAATTAATTTTAAACTTTTAAATGTAAAGTAAGTAGGAAAACTTGAACTGTACAATTCATTTTAATTAATTTACTATTATTATTAATTTTTTTCAAGACAGGGTTTCTCTGTGTAGTTTTGGTGCCTGTCCTGGATCTCGCTCTGTACACCAGGCTGGCCTTGAACTGACAGAGATCCGCCTGGCTCTGCCTCCTGAGTACCGAGATTAAAGACGTGAGTCACCAATGCCCGGCTGCAATTAATTTTTAAATAAACAAATCTCCAAAAGCTTTCATACGTGTGGTACTCTTCTTATATTAGTGACCTTCAAGAAAGGAAATGATCCCAGGAAAGGGAAATGTGCAACACTTAAGGTAGAGCATCTGATAAGGAAAAATGATAAGGAGTATCTGTAGAGTGACAAGAAAGCAAGCATCAGAAGTCCAGTGTCCTCAGAAGCATAGAAGCATGCAAACCAGAACAAAAAAAGCAGTGTACCAGATAACTGTATGGACTTTGGAAGAAGGAATCTCAGCATAGAAAATTCCCTTACTAGATTCACTTGTAGGTGAAGCTCTGGTGTTTTCTTGATAGATGATTGATGTAGGAGGGTCCAGTCCATAGTGTCCAGCACTACTGATGGGCAGGTAGTCCTGTGTTGTTGGAGAAGACAAGCTGAGATCATCAGGGAGAGTAAGCTACTAAGCAACACTTCTTTGTGTCCTCTGCTTCAGTTTCTTCCTCCAGTTTCCTGCCTTGAGTTCCTTCCCTGACTCCCGAAATAATGGACTATAAAGTGTTCGTGAAAGAAATCAATTTCTCTGCAAATTGCTTTTGGTTATGAAGTTTTATCATGATAATAAAACAAGAAGACACCAAAGGAGAGGAAGCAAGGCTAAAGGCTAGTGTTTTCTAGTTTCAAACACTTCATGTAGTGGACATTTGAAGCTGTTGGATAATGTGAAGAATTAACTATAGGTATGTACAAAACTAAACACGTTGGACTAATTGTCCTAAAGTGTGATATCTTCATCAAAGCCCTCCTATCAGCATTCAGGGATCTGCAGAAGAGGTGGAAATATTGTAATAGCTAGAGGTGGCGGATGACATCAAGGAAATAATGTCTTCCATAGACCATAGTACTGACACACATGTGAACTCAAAGATTGTGACACCATCTACAAGACCTGCAAAAATTCAAACTAGATGAACTTGCAGCACTAAAGAACAGAAGTGGATGCCAAGTCCCACTTCTAACCAAGAAGCTATGTGTAGTTGATCCCTACTGACAAATGGAATACCACTTTTCTCTAATGTTGCATTGCTGAGTATATCAATAACATTGCAAGGCAAGACCCATGCCCAGGAGTGGTTGCCCAATAGAAAACTACTTCTGTGTTTCTTTTCCTTTATTTAGTGAGTTTTATTTTATTTAGTTTTATTTTGGTTTTATTTTTTTTTGTTTGTGTTTATTTTCATTTTGGTTTGGAGAGTGAGAATGAGAGAGGAGGGAGGAGAAACATGAAGTTGAGAGGGTAGGACGGTAGGGAGGATCTATGAAGAGCTCTGGGAGGAAAAAAATGTGATAAAATATAGTGTAAACATTATTTTAAATGAAAATGGAAAAATAAATATATTTTTCTCCTTTACAGATAAAGGAAAGTGCATCACTGCTACCCAGTGATTTTAAGCTGAACACTGTCAAATTCAGTGTAAATCTGAGGTTTTTGGTTAATTGTTAATTACCCCTCTACTGGATATGCAATAGAAGAGCACTAACAAAGTCTCCCCATCTATCAAAGACATCTTGCAGAAAGACAATTCCTGGCAGGAGAAATATAGAAGGCAAGCAAATCACTTCCAAAATCTCTGTGACACAAATGATAATGAAAGCAGATTAAAAAAATATGAGAGAGTTCTCTCATCTTTTGTCCTACCTCCACAGCCACAGAAATAAGGAAAATACAAAGGGACCAAAGGCAGTGGTGGGGGCTGAGCTTGAGGGGAGTAGCAGAATGATAAGAAGTAGGAAGAGAGAAAAAAGGCAATGAATCCAACTTGTGAAGGGAGCAGTCAACACAGGAAAAGGAGGCAGGAAGAACAAACAAGACTAGTTTGAGAAAGCTTCAAAGAATATTATTCTATATTTATCTGAAATTATTCAAAATGCATGTATGCGTGTGTGTGTGTGTGTACTTAAAAAATAGTTATGCCACTGCCACTGACAATGTTTGCAGAAGAACCACTGACAAAAAAAGCCCTGTGCCAGCCAAAAGAAACCCTTGAGTGGTTCTCCAAGTGACTTCCAATATAAACTACTGGTGGAGTAGTTGGTTGCCTCTCAGAGGTTGAAAGGAAGCAACTATTGCCAAAGACACTGCAAACTTGGGACATAAAACTCAGATAATTTGAGCTGGATCTAATTGAAAGTTTCATTCCTGTGGGCTAGCTTCCATAATAACAGAAGATTCTGTGTAAGCTTCCACTGGATGGGCACAATTAATAGTCCTACCTAGCTTTGACACCTATAAACAACAACAATGACCAACATGGCAAGATATCCATAAAGGTGGCACTCACGTGTTAGTTGTAACCTACAGCTGTGTAATTGGACATAAGGCTGCTTCAGTAGAAGGAAAATCATGTCTGGTACTAAAAACCTAGCCAACTACCATGGACATAAGAAAATAATTGACTTTTGTCACTTTGCTAGACTATGTAATTCTTAACTACCTTCCAAATCTTATTCTTATATCCACAGGTAAATTTAGCCACCACTCCTCATTAAAGAATCTATTTAGAGCAAATTGAGATCAGCACAGAAAACCACAACTGGAGATAAAAAGATATTGTGGATTCCGACCCCAAAGAATATATCTATATCACATTCTTGCATCCACAGCTCAGAGAACATCATGAAAGAGGGTGTGAAAAGATTGTAAGAGTCAAAAGACCCTTAGTTTGCTCTGAAACATTATCTTCTACAAATGGCTGTACAAACAAGAATAATGGTGATATCCCAGACATGTTAACATAGAAGGGGAAACATTTCATGTGGTCCCACCCTTAGACTCATGAGTACAGGCAGCTAATGACTGCCAGAAGAGGACAAATGAGCCTTTCCCAGGGAAGAGCCTTCATATTACTGATCTGATGCTGATCAAAGTGGTCAGCCCTGAAACCAGAAACACAGAAATAACAAAAATGGACTCAGGAGATGGTAGTTATATACTTGTGCTTACAAATATATCAACATAACAATAGTGTCAAATGAAAGGATGTTTGAGATTGGGGCATGGAAGGGGTTGCAAGAAGTGTAGCTTGGGGGAGTAGGGACTGATGATGCCTAGAAATTGAAGAGGGAAAGTGATGTAATTTTATTTTTATTAAATGTACAAATTAAAATATGTATATAAGATACTGAACTTCATGAACTTTATGCCCAGAGCTCATGAAACATACTTCTCACTCTCACCTACCAGAAATTTTATTTTTATTTTTATTATTTTAATTTTTTCTGTTGCTGTTAATATCATTCCCAACACATATATAACATATACATGCATGCGTGTGTGTGCACACGTGTATATGCCACAGCATGCTTGCAAACATGCCAGAGAAAACCTTGTAGGAATCTGTCCTTTGCTTCCACAATGTGGGTGTTAGGGATCAAACTTTATCCTAATTGCAGTAAGTATCTTTACCTTCTGACCCATCTCACTGGCCTACACCAGAGTATTGTGCTTATGATCAGAGGAAAGAAAAATGTTTAAATACATTCCCTTGATTTTACAAATATACATAGTACATACATATACATACACACAGATGCACATACTCACACAAATTATATATAGACACTTAAGATGCTTAAGGAATTGTTACTATAGCTAGGACATGAACATAGCATTTTATATCAGACATGTTATTTACTTATAATTAATGAAATAGAAGTCAACACATAATACATAGCCTTGGCTATCATCTGTCTTTCTGTAGTTATTTATACTTCCATAGACTTCTCAAAAAAACTTAAATTAAAACTTCTGTGTCTATAGATAGTTTTATTGGAACACAGCCATATCCAGAGATTTAAATATATATTTTTTAGCTGCTTCATTGTCGAAACAGCACACTCAGACATTGTCAATTATTTTTAAAGTCCATAAAATCTAACAATAGTTACTTGGTTTTATAATGATATGATATATTTTCTGACACTTGTATGAATTATTGTCTAATAATTCCATTTAGATTTTTAAATCTTAAATCTCTTCTATACAAATTTTGATAGAAGAATCCAACCATAGTGATTGAATACTGATAGTACAAAACTAGCTTTGAAAATTAATTGCAACAGGTCATAATCTATAATTAGTTTAAATTTACCTGCTCACTTGTAAAGTTTAATTTACATTCAAAGATATAGCTCACCCCAAAGTTGACATCTAGTTTTAGAGATAATTAAAGCTTCATTCATTTGGACCAATTTAGCTGCCCAGAAACAGGTCTTATTTACAAACTGACAGGTGTACAGAGCTCCTTTGGATACAGAAAAATGCTTAGCAAAAGAGGAGGGAAATTCAAGAAATAAGGCCATAAACACCCTTCCTCCATGTACAATTCTACACTTTGTATTATAACATTTTTTTTCAATCAGAAAGTAGGAGTTTAGTTGTGGAAGAATTATGTGAAACAACAATAAACATCATATGGATTTCAGACACTCAATATCTAAATATTTTCTTTGCTCAAAAAGCCAAAATCCAGTTAATGCAAACCCTAGTACCTTTGAGACAAAATTGCTCTTCATGGAGTGCAAAGCTCTCATGATGAATGTAGAAAATGGGGACCTTACTCAGTAGCTTTCTAATGGGTCCTGAAAAGATTCTCTTTTGATGACCATAACAATCACGGTGGAGCAATTTTAAAAGTTAGTCACTCTTAACTTCCAATTCTCCATTTATGAATGGAAGTGTAGATGGAAGCCAACCAGGGAATTTGGGTTCTGCACAAATTGCATAGTGACCAAAGTAAACAATCAAACAAACAAACTGAGGATTAAACAACTTAACATTGGTGCCACAAGACAAATCTCCCTCCTCTAATGATGCCCTATGTATGTTTTGAAACTAACCTCTCTCTCAACAAACCATCAATAGTTCCAGCAGATGATATGCCATAGGAAGTAATGACAGCTAGCATTGCTTCAGAAAGTACAGCACACAGAGGGTGCTTCTTTCTCAGCCACCAAATTCAGTATTTTTTATATCTGGAGATAATCTCCCTTGGAAACAACTATGAACAATGAGACTGTGCAGACAGAAACACATGTGCACATACACATCGGCTCAATCCCACATTCATCAAATATTTAAAGTACCTACTGTGCTTGGGGTAGCATAACAGAAAAGTAACTCTACCCATAGGATGTTACCATAATCAAGGATTGCTACTGCCAAGGAAGAGAAAAAAGAATGTCTTCAGATTATTCAGAGAGTTAAAATTCACTCTCTCCAGATTACCAGTGGTATCCATTCACTAAGAGTAAAAGAAAAGCAAACATAAGAAAAACAGCAAAACTTTAGGAATTCAATGTCTTCAAAGAAGACACAGTTATCTCAATGGTGACAATCATAAACTATGATGATAAATTTACTAGGGAGAGTGTTGAACTACCTACATATGTGTGGTGATATATTGTCCATCAATAAAGCTTGCCTGAGAATCAGAGGACAGAGCTAGCCACTAGATTAAACATAGATGCCAGGCAGTGGTCGCACATACCCTTAATCCTAGCACTCAGGATCTCCATCTGGATCTCTGTGAGTTGGAAGCCACCTGGACTACATGAGATTGATTCCGTCTAGGAGGAAAAGAGAGCCAGGTAGTGGTGGCACACACCTTTAATCCTAGTACGTGGGAGCAACAGGCATTTAATCCAGTACTAGGAAGGAAGTGAAATGACTGGGCGGAGAAAGGCATATAAAGCGTGAGGAAAGAGGAACCAGAGGCCCTTTTGGCTGGGAACTCAAGAGGCTTTCAGTCAGAGGATTCGTGGAGATAGGATCTCACCTTCCATTAGGCCTGAGGATTCAATAGTGGTGAGAAGTTTCTCTAGTGGCTTGTTCCTTTGTCTCTCGGGTTTTTCAACATTTACCCCAATATTTGGCTCCGGGTTTTTATTATAAAACCATTTAAGATTTGTGCAACACATGTGTACTTATTTTGATATGTGATGTCTGAATTATTTCGTAAGTATATAATTCCATGTTTCTATATGTACTGAGGCAAATTTCAATATTTATTATGAATCCATAGTACACACATAAGCATGTATTATTCCTTCATCAAGAAAAGAAGTTCACTCTAATTGTTCCCATCACCATTTTAAAGAGAACATCAAGTACTATTTGTATTTAATTCTAATTTTATGACATTTAATTTAAATATCATAGTGCAATTTTTAGCCTTTACATTTGTCTAACTCTGATAAATTTTTAAATTTTAACTTACTGAATTGAATTCTGTACCTCAACATATATGTGATCATGAGTTTTTTCTTTTTATAAATAAGCTTATTATAGAAATGAAAAATATGTCCATTGTTATATCTTTTCTATTTCACAACTCTTTTGCATTTTCTATATAGTGCTTTTTGTTTATCTCCTTAATGAAATTTAATTTTGCCATTGATTATGTATTTCAAAAACTTACATATTAGGAATATAAATATGTAGGTATATTTATTTCAAAAACCTTCATGTAGGCAGATGATAAGTACAAACTTTTTAACTTTGCATATACAGAAGAAAGTGTTATCAGAGTGGCATTTCCATGTGCCCGTGTGTGTGTGTATGTATGTGGCAATTTGGATCCAACTCAGGCCTCTCACAAATTAAACAGGTCTTTTGCAATTAAATTATATCCTCAACCTTCTGGAGGGACTTATGTAAGGAAACGTTTTCCATGCTAGTCATTTTTTCATACATGACACAAAATTTAATCCTAACATTAGGGGTAACATTACCATTGTGGGCTTTTCCCAGCACATAAATCATTAAAATTGTATTTAAAAAATAAGTACTTAAAATAATTGCAATACTACATATTATTTAAAATGCCTTCTATTTCTAAATATATTGTCTGTTCTAAGTTGCTGCCCCATTTATGGTTTCTCATTTTTTGTGTGATACAGTCATTGGGTAATTCTGTATTCCACTTGACTGTTTAAATCTTTACACTTTTGTGAAGAACAACTTGTATTGATTTAGCTCAGTTTCTGATTTGCGTGGACCCCACAACCTTGTACCCTGACTGGCTTCACCTACCACTTCCTTGGACAAGGTTGGTGGTAGGACTGACTTCCTGTGTGGCCTGGTTGTCAGGTTTTTCTAAAAATTTAGTATGAATTTTTAAAGGAGTATTTTCTTTTTTTTTTCCCTTCAAACTTTGAGCTTAACCAATTTACCAGGTGAGTCTATTCATCCTTCACGCTAGTAGAATGATCTTTCACCATCCAAGTCATTTCTCTGCCTGTTTTCTTTTCCTAAAACAAGTAAATACGTGTCAGTTTGCTTAGCTGAGGAATAATCGTTTATAATGTGGAATCGTTTGGGTTTTGTTGGTTTCTGTGAAGAGTATTGACAATCTGTGTGTTGGATTTCTCTTGGATATATTCCAAATGATCATTTTATCTTTATAAATTTCATTAACTTATATTTCCTCAATTGTGTAAGATTGTACTTGAATACGTGCTCAATTTGTATAAATTCATTAGATGGCTGTATTCTATTATTCTCTTTCCCGGGCTATATTTACAAAATGCATATTTTTTCATAAATTCTGTTTTCATCACTTTTGCAGCTTACATCACTCTTTTGTTTTAAAGAGTATTTTTTTGGAGGATTCCTGAGAGAATAAGTAGTTTCAGCCTGTAATTTCATTTCATTTCAGCTGTAATCCATCAGTACATTTTATTCAGCTCTGCGCTGTCTGACATTTCCCTTTCCCCCTTCTTGGCTTGCAAAGGTACTATGTAAGACTCATTTTGTCAGTGGCTTTTTCCCAGGTTTATTCGTCTTTGAATAGATGCCATTCTACTTGAGCCTGATTTTTTACAAAAGAAAAAAAAAATGAAAGCAAAACAAAGCAAAGAAACCCTGATTGGAATTGGCCTTATCCTTCTTCCTGATTATGTGGACAGTTTTGTAATATTTCCTTGAAGATATCTAACTTAGCAGCCTCAGCATTGATAGTGCATATTTTATATCAAATAATCTTAGTTGCATTGGCTTGGGAGAGGAGAGTCAATGAGAGTGAAATGATAACTAACTCGCTGGGAAATTGTATTCTAAAGTAATTATCTCTGATTCTATCTAAACTGCATGAAAATCACTTACTGTAGTTCAGGCAAATTCAAGTCCCATCCTGTTCATTATGAGGTCCTTGTGATTATGCCTTCAGTTTTGTTATCACTGTGTCTGTGGAGTTATTTTCTCAGACACAAGTCTGTGTCCTTGGTCAGAAAAAATTTTTCCCCTGGATGTTTCAAGTAGATAGCATTTTATAAATGATGTGAACATCAACAGAATTAAGCTCACATTTATTTTCCCTCAAAAGCAAAGGAAGAAGTGAGTTATTGTAGGCATCAGCTTTAGTGCGTAACACCATATACTTAGCATTCATTTCTCCTGTTGTTTAACAGAAACGTTCCATGACTTAAAAAAAAAAACTCCCTTTTTCCTGCACTTGCTCACCATCACTTAGTTCATATTACTCTTGTACAAATCTTCCACCACACAAATATATTCAATACAAATTTGTCAATATTTTATAACTGAATAATGAAAAATAAAATTTATAATAGAAATATGATAGATAAAACCAACTAATGAATGCCAATGTTGTCTATTTTCCATAAATGTGAGGCAAATAAGTAGTAGTCACAGCTTACTGGTTAATGAGCCAATATTTAAAAAAATATAATATTACATGAGATTTAAATACCATCAAAATTGTGTCCATCCTTCTATTTCAGAGACATGATATTTACTCATTTAGGTATATGGTGATATGTACTAACAATGTTGAATGAGAACAGAATAAAAAGTTCTTATTCGGTTAGTAGACCTATGCTTCCAATGAGAAGCAACATTCTTTCTCAACCTTCTTTATCATTGACATTCTGGGAAATGATTGGTCATAGGGATCCAATAACAGAACTTATCTGAAAGAATTTAGTATACAGGTAACTCTTCCCTACTCAGTACTAACATGAAGAACAAATCAAAACATTATTTCTAAAAAACTGCTTCAGAATTTAGGAATCATATATAAATCCATTATATAGTTTAAAATAAGTGAGATTGATATTTCTTTTAAAATATCATTAAGATTCATGTGCATTTTTATTCTTATATTTTTAAAAAATAAAGAATCTATTGTAAATGCAAAGTATATGTATCTATCTATCTATCTATCTATATATATATATATATATATATATATATATATATATGTATAGTATGTGATGAGGAAGAATACACCTTGGAGCAGGGGTTGTTGTGTATGTTATTACCAATCTACAATTTTTGATAGAGACACAGGTTTGGAAGAGTAATAAAATAGACTGAGGGCTGGTAGAATCTCAGAAGAAAATCTTTGGAGAGGTCACATTTTATCTACGTTGTATTACAAATGTTTGTGTTTCCATCTTTGGAAGAAGGGCCTCTGTGCAGTGTGGTCTTTAATATGCACGGTGCAGATCAGTGCATTATCACAGTTGAGAGAATTAAAAAATGTGCACATCAAACTTAATTGTCTGAAGTCTCATAGCTATTTGCGTTACTCCTTACCGAGGAGAATGAAACTTGAGTGCTAAACTAAACTGGAAAAGGAGATGTTTCAAATCAGCCAATCGGAGCTTAATTGTTTATTTTTGCTAATGTCCATTAGAAGAAATTCTGAAAAGCAGATATTGTGAGGAGATAAAGGAAAATAAAATGTGTTTTCAAGGACAAAATATGAGGATATTTTTTGAGGGTGCATGCGTAGTGAGTAGAATGTTCATCTTCCAAAGATATGCAAGGCTTGCTTTCTGCCTGGAATGTTTAATATATTTTCTTATATGGCCAAAGACTGTAGATTTGATTAATTTAAGGTTATTTATGTGAGTTGTACAAATATGATCAATTTAATTGCTTGGATTTTTGAAATTAATTGATCTTCTCTTTGTATATTCAGTCATGATAAGCACTGACAATTATTCTGATGTGTAATGTGGCTGACTTTGGATAAAACATTTGGCTTCTGGATCATAGGTGGCATATAGAATCAGTGATTATCCCCTATAACTGGATTCTTTCTTATGGTTTCTTGAAAGTAATAAAGATAGGCATGATTACATCAAAGTGAGACTCCCAATAAACTCATGGCTTAAGGAACTGTGAAATTATGATACTACAAGCTAGTAAAAATGTGGACAGATTTGTAACATCATTAGAAGACAAATACATATGAAAGTTTGTAGCTGAAGTTTTTCTGGTTCTGCCAAGCTCCTGTGGCCCTTGCGGTCAGGACCAATCTTTCTCAATCTCTCTTACCTGCCAGTCCTGCAGCTGCTTGGACCTGCAGTCCACAACCGCTTATAAAATAGTCACTCGGAAGCTTATATTAATTAAAACTGCTTGGCCATTAGCTCAGGCCTACCACTGAATAGCTCTTACATTTAAACTCAGCCCATTTCTGTTAATCTATATATCTCCACATGTTCCGTGGCTTTACCTGTGTGACCTTACATGCTGCTCCCTGGATGGAAGGCTGGTATCTGCTGACTCAGCCTTTCTTTTCCTAAAATTCTCCTTGTCTGTTTATCCCGCCTATACTTTCTGCCTGGCTACTGGCCAATATGTGTTTTATTTATAAACCAATCAGAGCAACACATTCATATTATACAGAACATCCCACGGCAATAGTTTCCAAATAACCAAAAGTAAGACTTCTTCACAATTACAAACATAACTAAATCTTAAACATTAACCTACATGAAATCCAAAGCCATGTCCATTCCTAGCTCTTTTGGTGTCTTCTACTTCTTTCTTTAGGCTTTGGATTAAGAAACTTCCTATCAGCTGGGCGTTGGTGGCGCATGCCTTTAATCCCAGCACTTGGGAGGCAAAGGCAGGTGGATCTCTGTGAGTTCGAGGCCAGCCTGGTCTACAAAGCAAGTTCCAGGAAAGGCACAAAGCTACACAGAGAAACCCTGTCTCAAAAAAACAAAAAAAAAAAAAAAAGAAAAACAAAACAAAACAAAAAAAACCACTTCATATCTACACTAACTATAGTTAGGAAAGTAAAAGAACAAGACTCTGTGAAGGTGACTTCCTGGGAGGAGGGACAGCTAACTGGTAGATGCTGTATGTCTTTCAGTCACAGGGTTATTCCTGGGTCTCCCACTCATAATGAACTCGCTTTAGAATAGATGTCTTCATTCTGTGAAGTTGTGAACGTTTGCAGATGTGTGCAGATACTATGCTTCCATAGAATTTGTTACACAATGGCAAAGTCAGTTTATCTACACATCTCATTTTACCAAGATGAGAGCCTGGAGAAAAAAAATACATTGTTAATGTGTTTTATCAAGGTGGCTTTTTCCTTTGTTCTGTTTCTTGCTTTATTACTGTGACATTGACTATCCTCTTCTCTGCTAGAACATCTCTTGTCTTACCAAAGTACAGTATGCATGATAGCAGTGAACTTCAAATTCTGTGCTGTATTTACTAAAATAATTTCTGATTGGCAACAGAAAAAAAAAAAAAACTTATATGTTCTGTGACACGAATTGCTAAGTGGTTTTAATAATAAAAAACCTGGAGCCAAATTTTGGGGTGAAAGCTGAAAGATCAGAGGAATAGAACAAGCCAGCCACAAGTTCTTACCACCAGGAAATCCTCAGCCCAGGAGAGCTACTTCCTGTGCACTCACGACTTATATACCTTTCTGTACCCTGTCATCTTACTTCCTCTCTCCACCCAGCTACATCATGTCCTCTTTCTGCCCAGCTCTATCACTTTCTGTCTGTCTGTCCAGACCTCCAGACCTCTATGGTTAATTAATACTGGGATTAAAGGTGTGTGCCAGCACGCCTGGCTCTGTTCCCATTGTGGCCTTGAACTCACAGACATCCGGATGAATCTCTGCATCCCGAATGCTAGGATTCAAGCCTGTGCTACCACTGCCTGACATCTATGTTTAATATAGTGCCTGGCTTTGTCCTCTGATCCCCAGACAAGCTTTATTTGTTAGAGCACAAATAAAATATCATCTGAAGAAAAACTTTACTTTTCTTTTAAAATAATGTATTGCAAAGAACTGTGGTATTTAATATCAATGATAAATTAGGTTCCAAGATCACTCTGTATACACTATTCTCTTAGGTTTCCACACTGAATTTCTGAGGGTTTTCTGTTCTTGAAAGTAAAATTTAATCACCTTCTTTTCCAAAATATTAGCAAAATTACTATGTGGTCCTGTAACAACAGAAAAACAGCTGATGAGACTAACAAACCTTCCTCTTCTGAAAATCATGATTCCTGAATCCCCTGATTTCTACACACACACACACACACACAACTATTCATACTAGGAAGGGACAAACACTGGATCCATGGCTATTGAAAAACAGACTGAAAATTGTGGAGCTGCATCAACACAATAAACTGGGGGTAAAATACTGTGGGCAATAATATAAAAGTTTATAAAGGAGAGAAGATGAAAACATTCAAGTTTTCTTAAGATTTATATAAAGTTTCTTAAGATTTATATAAAGACTGAGCAAATGCAAGTATGTCTTTAATGCATGATTGATCACACATAGTGAATTTTTGAATATTTTTTATTTGCCATTGTTCCACTTCAGCATGTTGCAGTATATTTGAAAAGACAAATTAAAAAATAAAATTTGAAGATTCTAAACATTATATACCTCACTGCTGTTTCTACAAGTCAGATCAGGTCACATATATGAATGCATTGTCTTGTGAGTCCTACGTACTCACTTTTGGAAATGATATTGGCTCTAACACAAATAAACCAGTAAATTATAAGGATATTATCAAGTGAAAAATGGACAAAAATCCTGTCGAATACAGTGGCTTCATTCTAAAAGCAAGAAAAATTAATAAGATTTCACTAATGATCTAAAATGAATAAGTTGTGGGGACCATGAATGACTAAAATGTTACCCGCTACTCAGAATCTGATACCAGATGGTTTCATACTGACAGGGTATTAACAATTTGAAGATTGTTAATTTTTCTATTATAAAAGTATTGCTGTTAATTAAATAAGGAAAACATTCCCATAGAATACAGCTGTAGATATAATTTTAAATAAAACAAAATCTGAGTCAAAACATCAGTAATTTCTGAAATGTGGAACAAAGAACAATGTAATTCTTTTGTTTGTTTAAATCATTGTGTTTTGTATCTTCTTTTTTTCTTGTTTGGATTATTTGAAATGAAAATCACCACCATCATAGGAAATCTTAATGAATAAAAAGTATCAAGTAATGAATACTTTTGTATGTTACCATATCTCAGAAAGCTTATGAAATGTCATTTTGATTTATCCTTAAGCATACTTCCAAATGACTGACATACAGATCTGTAGGTTTAGTTTTTTTAAAAAAGGAATTTGTTCATCAGTGTGGATGTATCTTAGCTATTCTGTGTAGGTGCTCAGAAGATCTCTTATGGAGATCTTTGCTGGAGAAAGATTAATCTACTTTCTCTCCTAGAATTCTAACATTAATCTCCTTTTGCCTGGAAACACTAATTCTCCTAGTTCTTGGACCTTTGGATTGAGATTGAATTATACCTCTGTTGCTAACTATTCATTCAGGCTGCACTAGAGACTTTTCACCATGTCTGTTTTATGTTCATGTTCTCAGCCTTTTAAAATAGCATATACTAATTATAAAAGATAATGGTTTAATTCTAACATTTGTAGACATGTACAAAATAGACTTTCAACACCCCCCCTTCATTATCCCCTTTTCCTTCTAGGAATCTCATTTCTATTTTAAAAATGTCCTCTTCTACTTTCATGTCTTTCTTTGTCTTAAATCTAGATTCCACATACGGGAGAGAAACTGTTCTGTATCTTTTCTGAACATTATGACAAAACATCTGGTTAGAAAAGTGAAGAGGAAATGTTTTAACTGTGCTCACCAGATGAGGTTACCTCCTGTGATGCAGAAGTCCTGGCAGCAGAGATTTGGGGTAGCTAGTTACATTGTATCAGTCACGCAGCAGAGAAGGCAGGTGTTGGGTCTCAGCTCATTTTCATGTTTACACATAGAAGCAGACCCTATAGGTGTGACCCACATTTAGCTAGAGTCTTCTTACTTTATTTGAGTCTACAAACTTCCTCATTGTCATACCCAAAGATTTGGCCCCCAGGATATTCTAGATCTTTACATGTTGGCAGTCAGCATTAACCATCACATCTATGATACTTATTTTTCTGAGTCTGGCTTATTTTGTTTAACATGATGATATTCAGTTCTGTACTCTTTCTTAAAATTCATAGGATGGTTTGTTTTTTATGGCTGAACAATGAGTTGCATTGCTTTTATTGAAGGTTTTCTCTGGGAGTGTAGAATACCTATAAACAATTGCGAAATGATTTCACTCAAAAAGAACTTGATGAATCAAGAGTTTATTGAGGGTTTTCACAAAATTATGACTATGACAAGACCAGAAGTAGTCTCTTCCTGGTAATGGTTAGTTGTTTATGCATCCTTGAAAATTGAGAGGCCGATCCTTATGTTTATTAGCTATTCCACGTTTTTCTGTGAGGTAATGCTGATAGATATTTATGTTATGATGACACTTACTACAACTACCCTGATTTAAGAGGTCAATGATCACACTGGATGGGAGAACAAATGACCGTACAACAACACTAGAGTTGTTATTCAGAGTCTAACTGATTGTGTTTAGGATAATGGTGTTCATTTCATCCGTTTTTCCTTCAAGATGACATAATTCTATTCTTTCCTTGTGACTGAACAAAACTCTCTTGTTTATACATTGCAGGGCATTTTCTTTATTCATTTATTCACTGGACCTTACCAGATTTCATGGTGAGGCACGGAAAATGCCTAATCACTTGATAAAGACAAAGTTTTAACCAATAGTGAACATATTCTATACAAGTCTAGCACGGCTAACCAAAAAGGTTTTAGGGGTTATTCACAGGATACAGGTGACTCAAAAGTGGTTATACTACTAGAATAATGCCTGACAATTCACAGGCAGCTTTCCAAGTGAAGAGTCTCATCCACAGCTTAGATCCTTGTAAAATACTGCATCACTTGTTTTCTTTATATATAGTTTGGTGAGGGGTGTAAACTTTAATGATGATTTTGTGAGGATCTGAAGCCTTTGTAAAACTCATGAGAGTAATAGTAGGTCCAAACTCATGAAAGTCTCCTGTCATATCTGCTCTGATTCTAGATGTGGTGGTTATGTCTAATTTGAAGGAGTTACACTGCTTTTAATTAATGTCAAAATGCCATGTCAAATACTAACATGAACATTCTATGTGCACTGACTTTTCTCTTTAATTCTTATAATTATAGAAGGTAGAATTTGTAAGGAAAGGATAGGAGAAAAATTCTTAAAGTTTTGTTTCAAGGTATTTTAATCTCCTTAAAATTTATGAAGGAAACCAAATGCTTTCTATTTTCTGGCTCATAACTTCTAATATGCACCATATTAGAAATTGAAAATGTGCTTAAAAGTATAAGGATAAACTTGTTGAATACAACCAAAATAACATCTTTCTAAAAATATGCATATGAAACCAGAAATAGCTAGAAGAAAAGAAGCATTTCTCTTTCTTTATTTCTTTCAAATCTTTTAAGATTGGCTTACTAGAGGATGGTTGATTCTTTCATAACTTGTATTTGTCTAATATACACTGATTTAGCTTATATGTCTAAAAAAAACTTCTGCAAAAGTGTAGTCAGAACAGAAAGGGACAAGTACTTTAATAATATCAAAGGAAATCACACAAGACAAAAGTAGGAAAGGTTCTGTATTCACAAGCTTGCCACTGAGGGGAGGCCCTTTGGGCCATGTACTTCCCCAAAAGGCTCAAAGATATTTGGAAAATGAAGTTATTTAAAAGATGAAAAGGAGAAAACTAGAAACAGGATCTGTTAACCAAGAATGACATTATTAAGTAGATTTTGAGAAGCATGGAGACTTTCTAATGTGTTTCTATTAAATCATTGTAGGCTGATGATCCATTTGAGTAAACTTCCAATGAGCAAAAACTTGAAAACGAATACTATTTTCAGTCAAATTTGTAACATTCCTTGTGCTAGAGGACATTTGGGTATCTTTAGGTGGTATTTCATATTCTCTGGTAGTGTACTGAAGCTCTGTGGGTTACAGTTCCCTAAAGATTGGTTGTAATCTGCTAAAGGAAACCACATATTTAAACTTATCATCCTTTAGTACACAGAAATCTAATTGGTTGATGTTGCTATCTAATGCACTGTCTATTAGCACATATTATTAAAATATTATAAACACCAACTGGAAAGTATTATTTTCATGATTTGTGCAAGTCTTACAAACAGTGAACATTTTGGTCATAAAAATGTTTTAATATAGCATCCATTTATATAAACTCTGACCCCATAAATTTTTAAGGATTCTGTGGTACTCACAGACATATGTATAAATTTTCTAAATATCCATTTTCCCAAACAAAATTTCAGTGATATCAATGGCAATAAGTATAATTAGTACTTTCCCTACAGTGATATGTTCACTTTATTTATTTTCTAGAATACATCTGCCAAATACCCAAGTTTGAATGACAAGAGAAAGAGTATAAACAATTCTTCGAAATAAAATGCTCTTCTGTTGGGAAAAAAGGTCATCTGATTCATGTTGTTGCAGCCCTCAACCTCACCTGTGCTTTTCTTCAAGGCAACTGAACCCATTTTTAAGTAGAAGGATTACTGCTTCATTGAAACTTCCAGTTTATCAGGCACAATATGAAAACGGCAGACTCTCAAAGGTTCACTAAAATTAATATCTTTTTTCCTTGTCAATACGTGGGATAGTTTTATTTTTAACTTTACAAAATCCCTAGACAGGTGAACCTGGGCTATGTGGAAGCTAGTTGAGCATGAATCTGGCAGAGCATCATTAAACAGTCTCCCTCCATGTCTTCTCTCTCGGTTCCTGCCTCCAGGATTTGCCTGAGTGCCTTCAGTAACAGATTTTTTACTTAGAAGTATGAGCTGAAATAAACTTTCCCTCCAAGTTGCATTCAGTCAGAGTGTTTTGACATGGCAACAGAACTGAAACGCATGGAGGTGAAAAGTACAAAATGGCAGAATGGGGTCTAGTGTCAACCATTGTCAATATGAAATAACCAACAGTTTCATTTGCCATTGAACTTGCCTCATACGCCAATAAGGCATATTCTATATAATGGCTATGAAAATAATTTGGATTTCAACTGTTCTTCAGAACCTTGAAGATTTTTCCCAAGGATACCTGACCCAGCAATTGAGAGCAGCTGTGATAAGAAAATGTTGGAGCTTGACTCCATGTTCCTTCTGATATTTTTGTCAAAATAAAATGTGACAAATTCATGTAAATACATTACATATGGCACCCTTGCTTAACTTGACACTTTAATATATTTTGTTACAAGATTTTCTAAACATTATTGTAATACTTAAATGCACATCTAGAAAAATGTGCTGGACCATTTAGGCTTGGACAAAAACACACAAAGAGTCCGTCTCAAGTAAAAGGCCAATGTTTCTCCACAAAAGCAACAAGAACTGTGGTTATGTGCCCTTCCAGAAGCTTTTGATAGACAAAAGTATGTGAATAATTGATACACAATACTGAATTTTGTGCCAGATATTGGCTTACTCTCCGTACAAAGCATTTATTGGACGGAGACTGACAAGTATTTCATTAAAAAAAAAAAAAAACTCACTGTAATTCCCAGAGATTGTTGTTCAAAGGCATGAGCTCTCAGTTTGGGTAGAATAGAGACTTGTACCTCATAAATTATCTGTGTGCATAACATAGTTCTTAATCTATTCTTTATGGATCGAACAAATCACATTGGAGTACTTTCTAAGGATCTGGAAGCAGAGCTTAGTTTTCCTGAATGCTTAGGGAATAGAGAGTAACCACTTGCACGTATATGCTTTCGAAAGTTTTACCCTTTTGTCCTGCTTTCTCTTCTTAAGGAAATTTTAAGGTCTTTTGAAGTAGATTTGAATTAGTTTTAAGATTTGTAAAGAAACACTTTGTTTTATGCAGATTGTTTTAGGGATAATAATGAAACAGTTTGACAGCAAATGTGAGTTTATGCCTTATATGTAGTTCATTGATACCTATTTCCTCTAATATGGCTCAGCCACTACTACATCAATTAAGTCACATCATAAATAGACAGTCAATGTTAGCTAAAAATGCTTGAATATGCATTTGGAGCTAAAATTGTACGCAAATAGTCATTGTTATGATTAGTAAATTACTTTGACGCAACATTACTTAAGTGCAACAGCACAAGTTAAATGCTATATTCTGAATCAATCAATAATGAGGTCAATTTTTCAGAGTATGCTTTCTAGAAACTTTAGAAAAGATTTTTCAATTTCAGCTAGCCTACTATAAGTGTGAAACTGTGAAAGCCCTTAAAAGTACAGCTAAAAAGGGATCCCCTTCCCTCTCTCTCTCTCTCTCTGTGTGTGTGTGTGTGTGTGTGTGTGTGTGTGTGTGTGTGTGTGTGTGTGTGTGTGTCTGTGTGAGTGAGTATGTGTGTGTGTCTGTCACCTGGGTGGAAGATGACAGAAGCAGATAGAGCTGAAGGAATTTTCTAAAAATAAAACGCACTGCGGAAGAGCTGTGCGATCTTGCTGGGAGTGCCAAAATATCAGTGCATCAGTAGCCAAGGAGATAAAAAGGGTATAAAAATTCCATTTCCTTAAACTCCACACTTTTCCTGGAACAATGGAGAAAGAGAGCAGCATTGCCAAGTAAGACCTTAACTTGAAAGACCCAAACACCTCTCGAAAGCAGTTTTTGCAAAGATACTATTTCAGGGCAGAAGCCCGGTTCAGAGTGTTCCTTTATCTTATTTATGTGGCTGTGAAAGCTGGGAATAATGATTTTGAAAATTGGCTTCAGACATAAAAAAAAGGGGTACTTTAGGCTGCAATAGTGGATGCATATCAGCTCTCTTGTTTTCCTTAGATCACTGCTTTTAGGCTTGTATCAGGTTATGCTTTTTTAATTCTGAGCTCTTCCTTTATGGAGCCACTGCTCCTCAGAAGAAAAAAAAAATCTTTATATTTGTCACAAGAACCTGGAAAACATTTATCTGTTTCAATTTCCACATGACTACTGCAGAGAAGACCGAATAACTAGAGGAATGGTAAGTCCAGGCCTTTCTTCCAGGAATGGTTCATGGGATGATCGACCGGTCTTTTCAAAATTTAGTCTAAGTTAAACACATTACCAAGAGTTAATATTGAAACCCTTCACTGCTTCTTTCATTCATGATTTCACATCTAACTCACTGTTACTGACTGTTTTCTTCAACCTCTTTTTTGGAACCCGATCAACTATTTATTATTATGCTTTCTGCAGAGTTTCTTTATGAATACTGAGAGTCTAAGCCTACTCACATAGCTTTCTACCAGAGAAAGTTCAAAAATACATTCCTAGTGGTTTCTACTAGCTCTAACAAGGTTTACAAAGCAGCTTAAATTCTTTATGACCTGCCAACCCAAGGACGGACTAACGCATATGAGCTTCTGCATTTTGGAGAAGGAATTGCCACAGAATGACATTCCTTTGGAGACAAATGTGAACTTAATGAGTACTGTTCCTACAAAAATTATTACTTGAAGTATTAAATCATTACTGAATTAATACAAACTCTTTCATATATGTTACTACATGAACTGATATATCAGCTTCTTCCACCAATTGAGCTTACTCCAGTGGGCAAATTTACATGTTTCTTAATGTACTATTTTCTTTGCTTTTTGAAAAATAGTCTCATGTAGCTTATTTAATTCAGACTGGCTTCTAACTCGCTCTGTGGCCAAACATGACATCAGATACACATTCTTCTCTTTTCTACTATTCAAGTTCTTGGAGTATAGGTGTACACCACCTTGCCAGGGTGCCTGTCACAAACTCAAAGCAAAATATTCTTACTGTGCTTGAATTTTACTAAAAATTTGCTTTTAATGTATGTCTTTCAACCAGACAGAGTCAGACCTTACAACATTTATTGATCTATTCTTGCCATATTTTATCTGAATATGTATACTAAATATATTTTAATGAAGATGACGTGCTTAACCTAGATTTGGTTAGGTATTTGTTTGCTAATGCAAGAGACAGAACTATAGAGATTTACCATGGAACAGAGTTTTTGTGCTAAGGTCTTTCCAGTATGTGACATTTTGACTTACAGTATCATTGTGTTGTTTTCCTTTCTTGAAGTTCCTTTAAAGAAGGGAAAACTGAGATGTGCTTAACTTGAGTAGCAGTTGGTAAAGCTATTATGGTTTTGGCACAGGAGATTCAAGCAGAGTCTTTACAGCTTGTTTTTGTCACTCAGTGGGTAGATTAAACATGACCTGGAACCTTTGTGGATATTTATTCTTCCTTTTTCCTTTTTCACTTTTGGGATGAAGCTCACTCTCTTGAAGTAGTTTTATACAGTATTTTTAGTACTTTGGAGCATAGATTAGCAATATCTCAAAACTAGAAAATTCTCAAAGTAAGTTTATGATTATCTTCCCTCTCTAGCTCCAGTTTCTACTTATATACACTTTCTGAGCAATGTATTTATGCACTGCAAAATCATATGTCCATTAGTACTTTCCTACTTAAATTAGGGTGCTTTTTTATCTTGAAATATATCTCCTTGTTTCAGCCTGTCCTCAATACCCTGCAACATTATCTTTTCTCGGTCTTTTTTTTTTTTTTCCTGGCAATGAAGCCAACCTTTTTTATTCTGTTTATATGTATTCCTTTTTTTTATTTCTGGAGACAGTCTCTCTCTGTATTCCTGTCTCTCAGGGAATTTTCTAGGTAGACCACACTGACTAGAAACACAAAGACATTCACTGATTGCATCTGCCTACAGCTGCTAGAATTAAGAGTTGTGTTAACAGGCCTGCCTATGAAGCCATGTTTGAATGACCTTTATAGTATCCTTGAACACCTTTCTCCAAATAGTCATCAGGTAATGCTTTTCTGGAAAACATCATTACAATCACTTTCTCTTTTTTACTATCATTCTTATTTTATTTTCTTAATTATTTCATTTTCATAATTAAACACAAGCACACTAATGTTTGTCTTTTCCATTATGTAATTATAATTAATTGTCTCATAATATTTCACTTTTTAGACATAAAGAACCCTCCACTTGCAAGATTTCTATATTTAGACCTATTAATATTGCATTGATCTCCTTCCTTCATTTTTCTTTTCCTAGAATTTATATCCTAAAGGAGAGTGAGGGAGGAGGGATAAATAACAATAATGATGTTTGAAAAAAACCTTAAAGTATCATTATTTTATAGTTATACAAATTACTTATCACACACACACACACACACACACACACACACACACACACACACACACACACACACGTGCTATTGCCCCCAGAGGTGGAAGGTAAGTTCCTGTTGCTGAAGTCCCCATGTTCTTTGAACACAGAAATTTGAAGATTCAATTCTTTATCTCACCTGAAAGCTTCCGTCCTAAGGACTAGTTTTCTAATCAGATGTGATGCCTGCCAACCACAAAAATGAGCTCCATGCACAGGAACTATCAACAGGTATGATAATGCATTCTTTCTGGCCAGCAATACCTGGCTGTTTTCCCTTAACTAATCATTAATCATTAAGTGAAACCCAAGCAAACATACTCTTGCAAAGCTTATGATTTTGAATACTTAATTCATGAAAGCATGCATTTCCTACAATTAGAAAACAAATGATGAAAAGTAAAACCTACTTGTTCCTTTAAGCACCTTAGAAAATGTATATGGTTAAATTTTCAATAAATTGCAGGGTTTCAAGACAACAGTCTATAGCATAAGAACTTAAAACAACATTTCACTTATTTTTCTAGTTACTCTTTTGTTTCGGATTCCTTCCTCTTGCTTTGGTAAAATATGACAGAACCAAATTAGGAGGGAAAACATTTATTTTTGCTCACAGTTTCAGATGATGCTCTTACTTTTTGTTCATTTTTTTATTTTATAATTAATTTAATTTTACATATCGGTCATAGATGACCCTGTCCTCCCTCCTCCCATCCCCCAGCCTACCCCCCAACCCACCCCCCCCATTTCCACCTCCTCCAAGGCAAGGTCTCCCCTGGGTATTCAGCTCAGCCTGGTAGATTCAGTTGAGGCAGGTCCAGTCCCCTCCTCCCTATACCAAGGCTGGGCAAAATGTCTCAGCATAGGCCCTAGGTTCCAGAAAGCCTGCTCATGCACTAAGGACAGGTCCCGATCCCACTGCCTGGGGGCCTCCTAAATAGTTCAAGCTAATCAATTGTCTCACTTATCCAGAGGGCCTGATTCAGTTCCACAGAGGCTCCTCAGCTATTGGTTCATAGTGAGACCATGATTGGAAAAAGTACAGGGACAAATAACCAAACTAGTGGAAACACATGAACCAGATGATGCTCTTTCACAGCAGGGAAGCTATAACAGCATGAATTCATGGTACTTGGTCATCACATCAATAGTCAGAAACAGAAATCCATGAACATACACGTGCTTATACTCAGCATGCTTTCTTCACTCGAATACAGTTCAGGATCCACTGCATAGGGAGTGGTGTCATCCATAGAGTATATGCTTTTCTACCTCAATCTAGTCAAGAGATTCCCCACTGATTTGCCTACAGGCCAACCTGATCCAGTCAATCCCCTCCTATGACTGACTTCTGTCAGGAGCAAGTGTCAAACTTCCCAGGGAAAACTAGACTGTATCAAGTTGTCAAAAAAAATAATCACCATGACTTTCATAGATAAATGAAAGAACTTCATAGATAAACAATAACCTGTTTTAAGATATGCAGATGGTTCCTATATTTTGTTTACTCATGGTAAAAAAATTTTTCTTAATGCTGAAGCTATTACTGAGTGATTTATTTTTACAAATTCTATCTAAAGCGTCCCATTCCATGTCGATTTCTGCCCTTCTTTGTGTATATGTATCATTGCTATCCCATCTCAGGGCCCTCTCTCCATTTGTAGCCTACTAAATCTCCCACATTTTCCTTTTAGCTTTTTTCACATAGGTCCTAAAATATATTTTTATTAAATTTCTTCCTGGATGGCTGTTGTGAATAGAAAATTGCTTCTCATTTCTAGTTTTCTAGTGGGTTGTTATTTCTTCATTATACTTTTAATTTAAAAAGAAACACTAGACCATCATAAAAGTTTAAAATATATTTCAAGGAGCTTTTTGTAATGCTTTACCAAGATTTTCATGTTTTCTTGAACTTTTCTTTCACTTAGTTCCTTTTATTTTTCTGCAAATATGATAAGGGAACAAAAGACATTAGGAGTTATCACTTTAAATCCTTGCAGATGTCTCATAGCAAGGACATTACATTTAATAATCACATAGCAGTTTAGCAAAATTAACATTGTTAGAAATTATTATTATTTTTAGTAATGAAATAATGGCTAGTTTGGTGATACCTGCCTTTATGCTACCTTCCACATTTGGTCAACTAAGATTGCAAATCTTACTTAGTTTCATGCTTTGATGCTTATAACATAGCGTTTGTGTTTGAGTGAAGCCATTGATTTGTATTCATTCCTTTATTTTATTTTAATTTTTAGGCCTCCAACAAATGTGTAAGTTTTTAAGTATTATACAAAGAATGTTTTTCTTAACTGCCAGATAATTTGTTCATACCATGATATCTCTACATAGCAGTAATACGACATCAAAGCTCAGAATCAACATATATCTAGCAGTGGTGTGGAGTAATCAATGTCTCCCTAAAAATATAAAGACCATAATCTCAAATCCTTAACATGATTGTAAACTCTGAACTTGGGGAAAACATTTCTGTTTGTGTAAGCTGCCTGACCTTAGCCATGACTTAAATGAGGCAGTAGGGAGGGAATTTTCTTAATTAGTGATCGATGAGGAGGGCCCATAACACGTTATTAACAGTGATCTCTTACTTAAAACACACTTGTTTTAACTTCTTGACTATAAATTTGTCATAGCAACATGCAGACTTGTGGTTTTGTTTGTTTGCTTTGCTTATTATTTATTTCAGCACAGTGACCATTGCAGATAAATGACCATGTAACACTGGCTGTCTCTTCTCTTTGCTTCTGTTGGAACAGTGAGAATATTGTTTGCACTTCTGGTGCTGCACTTCTGGTGCTGCAGCTGCTTCCTTGACCAGTTTCTCTCTTTCCATTTTTCATTGCTTTACTTCTCCCCTATGCCGGTCTTCCAACCAGTAGAGTAACACTCCTCACTGCTCAGACTATGACAGCTAAAGAAGGACTGGCTTTAGGGTTAATGTCTTCCTAACCTGATAAATATTGGCCATTGAATAATGGCCTATCCAAGTTCACCTTCTCACATATACCACCTGTCCCAATACCAACAACTATTTGAGGAACTAAATACTTAAAGCACCAGTAATCTAGATTCTATACCATAGAGAACAATAGAACTCTAATCTTCAATCTTTATAATACATAACTAAGGAAGTTAGCCCTCACTTCCAACCAATTGGTCTAGGATCTTAGGGTTGCTATTGCTGTGATAAAAACACTATGACCATAAGCAACATGAGAGGAAAGGGTTTATTTGGGAAATGGTTCCACATCACTATTCGTCATTGAAAGAACTTAGAACAGGAACTCAAGCAGTGTAGGAACATGGAGGCAGAAGCTGATGGAGAGGCCATGGAGGAGTTCTGCCTACTGGCTTGTCTCTCAAGACTTTCTCAGCTTGCTTTTGTATGGTATACCAGGTATACAAGACTACCAGTGTAGGGGTGTTCCCACGTTCAGTGGGCTGAGCCTCCCTCATCAATCACTTATTAAGAAAATGCATTATGGTTTGCATTATTATAGCCAGATCTTCTGGAGGCATTTTCTTAATAGAGGTTCCCTCCCCTCAAATACTATAGTTCATGTCAAGTTGAGATAATACCAACCATCACATCTAGCACAGTAGTAACTTCTTAAATAATTGTTTGTTTCCATATATGGTATCTTTACCTGAGTTAAACTCAGAACAAATTATCAAAATATCAAACATATTCCACAAGTCAACCTGATTCTTGTTATCCCTCACCTAGGTGCCCAGGCCTATAACTTCCAATTAGAATTTATCTTCACCCTTTCACCCTACTCATTTTAACCATAAAGCTTTCTCTTTTTTTTTTTTTTTACATTTGAGTCTCTGATAAATAAATGTGACAATAAGCAACTCCCTTGAAATATCAAGATATCAGTGAGTAGCCTTTGTGTGTGCTCCTTTACATAGACTCTGGTAATTTGTACTGTCTTTCTCATTACTGTGGATGCCAGCCTTTGACAAGGCTCAGCAGTGACAGGAATCCTTTGTGTCTTTCTGGTGGATGAGTCTACATCGAAGTGGTGAGGTCGCACCAGACTTGAATTCAGGCCTTTTAAGTTGGATGTTTTAGATCAATTTGTTGCTCTGGTTTGTTAATTTTTTTATATATTTCATTATTTTTCATCACTGTAGAAATAAAACAAAATTAATTTTTGTTTTCATTTTACATTTCTGTATTTCACTGGGCCATTTAAAAGGAGGATTTTTTTAATTTTATAACTTCTTTTTATTTTTTATACATATGGATTAAATTGTGATTATACTACTCTCTCTCTTTATTTTGCTCCCCTCAGCATTCCAATGTCCCTTCCCTCCAAATCCTTTCATATACTCCTTCACTCCCAAATTGGTTATAGCTTGTTCCATAATTCATCTTGTTACATGATGGGCATCATGGACACATGATGGAATATGTAAATACAAACTGTTCAGTTAAGTTTTTAGTTTGTATGTAGACAGTTTCAGGGCTGACTGCTTTGTTTTGGACAACAAATTAGTGAGCTCACCTCTGGAAGAGGCTAACTATCCATCTCTGAGAAATCATCAGTTGCCTCTAGTTCCCTATCCAGGGAGGGGACCCCTGAGTTTTCTGAACTTCTGTCTCAGCATATGTATTAATATTTCCACTCTTCAGATCCTGTTTGTACAATAGGTTACAGGAGATATGAATTGGGAAGTGGAAACATGGGAATAGTTACCTCACCCGCCAAAAGGCACTACAGAGGGAGCTACTATTATAAGAGAGTCACAGTTTTGAATACAGACATACATCATAAAATCTGTTGCTCAAGTTGCTTCCATACTTCTGGGAGTTTCTTTATTCTCCACACTAGTGTCAACTTGCCATCTTCCCTTTGAGTCAGTATACATGCTTTTTAAGTTGCTACAACATGACACTCATTAACTTTGGTGTTAAGCTCTATTGAAGCTCTTTCGTCAAAGTGAGTTTTATTATTGTTATGAAATTTAGGTTTCAGAAGAAACCTCTTCCTTCTGGAGATATCAGAGAGGTGTCCATTTCTTAAATCTCTGCATTTCTAACCTTTTGGCTTATGACAGATCTTTAAAATCGGTAGTGCTGCACTCTAAACTCTTCTTCACCTGCAACTGTGGCTAATTCCATATTTTTTTTTAAATTTTCCATTTTAAAATTTACTCTTTGACGATTTGACATGATTATTCATAGTCAATTGTCCCCAAATCCATCTCCAACTCCCTAATACCAAATTTGTGTTCTTCCCATCGTTTTTTAAAAATAACATAGCACCCCAAATTTGTTGTGCCTATTTGATTCTGTTTGTGGAATCATCCATTGGAGAATAGTTCTCTTACTGGGAGACACATTCTTAAATAAAATTGACTCTACACCTAGAAGCCATCAGTTGACAATACCTCTTCAAACAGGGTTAATGCTCATGAAACCTTCCTGATTCAACACTACAAGGTTTATTGGTTTGGTCTTGGCCAGGTTTTGTATAGAAAACTACAGTTGCTGTGGATTCATGAGTGCAATGGACCTCTCATGTCCAGAAGACATTGTTTTATTCCAGTCATCCAATATGGGTGGGTTCCTGTAAGCATCACAGCTGGTAGCAATATGATCTCAAGAAAGGCGAGAAAGAAAACTCAATTCTGCTTGACTTGGACAACTAAACTGCCTCAACTTTCTAGAGTCTGATGCCGGGTAGTTTATTGTAAATTTATACACACACACACAGAGAAAGAGAGAGAGAGAGAGAGAGAGAGAGAGAGAGAGAGAGAGAGAGAGAGAGAGAGAGAGAGAGAGAGAGAAATTTGGACAAAAAGTTTCCTAATGTAATAAAATTTCAGTGCACAGACAAAACTGTATCAAAATTTCACTCCAAGCACATGTCATTTCTTCCAAGAAGATGGGTTCTAGAGATAGGCTACATATATTAGTCTAAGGGTCTTGGGAAGGATCTGGTGTGATCTTGGTCAAACAGATAGCAAAGAGATCATCTGGGCTATTAGCCACCTCTGGTCCTAAATGAGGAAGCTAGTGGGAATCCCTGTTAAGTAGATAATGTAAGGGGTCATCTAAACTATTAAAAATCTCTGATCCTGGCTGCTGATATGGCTTGTCCCTTTGGATAATACAGATCACCAGGCTATTAATCATGTCCAGTTCTCAACCATCTGAGTGGAAAAACAGGTTATACAACATGCCTGGATTTCTAGTGATCTTTGAGCATTAGGATTTTTGGGCTCCTAACAATATACAATCTCTGGCTCTTTCAATCATTCTGTGCCATCTTCTGTAATGGTCCTTGAGCCTTGGAGGTATGGAATATGATATAGATATCACATTTTTG